>NC_090450.1:18581548-19181548 GCF_031143425.1 Pleurodeles waltl | reverse complement strand
GCATTTGCAGCAGTCCAATCCTGTGGGTAAACAAACACAGAATCTGCAGTGCTTGTCAGGTGTGTAAGTTCCCCTCAATTCCAGCACTGCTGCAAGATGGTTATCAGCCGTGCAAGCTAAAGAGATCAAAAAAACAAACAAGTGACATTTTGTGAGCAGCATCTAAACTTACTTCAGTCACAGATTATCCACAGTAAGGTACAGAAGTGGGTGAACCACTGAAGGCTTTAGCAAGGTGCTAGGCTGTGGTTCAGCTCGAGGTCCTCTTCAGCACTGGAGCCCACAATTAGCTGAATTTTCTTGTGGCTCCCACTTGCTACCCACACTCTACCCTCGTACAGTAAGATTGAAAAACAGAGCATTAAACTGTGATATCAAAAGAGCAAGAAAGGGATACTAAACTAGTGACTGAATTATGCAATCCTGCGTTGGTCACTTGACCAAATTGTGTGATCCTAGTCCAATATTTTATTTTGTCATGCATGCTATACTTTTCATTATTGAATATGAGAAAGACTTGAGATACGTACAAATAACTTTCTAAAGTTTGACTTCATGGACTATGATGGTGCTCTGTGCAAAATAGGAATATGGGGCCAGATGTACAAAAGCCTTTTGCATTTCTTAATGGTCCGAATCATAATTTCGTCCCGTTAAGAAATGCAAAACAGCCTTTTCCTATGTGCAAAGGCCTTTAGGAAATCACCAAATGCAGTTCTACCCTGTAGAAATCACATTTGGCGATTCCCTAGATAGAAAGTCGCACCTTCAGTTGCTTCTGCCATTGGACCCGGAAGAAAACATGACTCCCCCGTCTCCGGACTGACAGGTAGGTATCCTGCATTGACTGTGTACTTTGTGTGGTCACTGCATATGAGCACGGGAGCACTATAGTCATATACATGTCACAGTATGTTTTTGAATTACTATTACCAGTATATTTTGGTAACACATTTATGTGGGACATGGATGGGGACACACTGGTACATGACATATATCACACACATACATAACTGTCATTGTGGTGTCAGTATTGCCAAATGAATGCTGGCACCACAGTGACATTATATTCACACTCCTTGACTATTTCCATGTGTGCACATTGCAAAGGGACCTGTGATGTTGTGCTACCAGTTGTGTATGAGAGTCAGTACATGTGTGTGGGTGTGTGATGTGATTGGCTGGTTGTGGAGGAGGGAGCTGGAGTGGATTATGTGGTTGTGTCTGTATGTGTGCCACTTACAAGTGGGTTTTCTTTTGTTGTGTATGTTGTGTTGTGTGTAACATTCATGTCAGTGTTGTTCTGTTGTTGTCATGATATGTGTAATTGTGCTTGTGTGTGGATGTGTTTGTGTAGATGAGTGTGCAGTGGTGTTGATGGCTGTGGTTGTAGTGTGTAGTGGCAGTGTCAATAATGTGTGCGTTGTGTCATGGATGGATAGAAATGTGTGTTTCTGGCATGTTTGTTTTGTGTTTTTGTGGTGGAATGACAATGTATATTAACTGTATATCTAGTGTGTTGTGTAGTCAGGGGGACACATATGGCTAAGGTACAGTGTGGGTGTTTGTGTGTGTATGACTTACCTCTATTCCATGGCCAGTGCCGTTGTTCTATGTCCATTAGGTCCATCGACACTCCCCCTTCGTCAGCAATCTACTGCCTGTACACCACCTGCAGGACTGTAACATCTAAATGGGGTCTACGGGAACCTGCCAGCCTGACGGCTAGGAAGAGCTATTCATCTTGGTGGTCTTTGGTTCAGCTGCAATATATCTAAATATGGCAGGCAGCACACTGTCGACTTGACTGGCTTTTCTGGTCCACCACGGTTTGGCAGTAGCATCGCTAAGATCTAAATCAGGCCAAGAGGAGTCCATATACAGGGCCCACATGACATTTGACTTGCCTCTTAGTTCGCTAATGGAATTGTCATTGGAGTGGGGGATACAGGCATGAATATTTCTAAGTTCATATTTAAAAACTCACTTTTAATAAATGCCTTAAAATGCAGCGATATATTCTGATGTGCTTAGAGAAATGCTTCTCATAGAAATATACTTTTTTTCAATTTTGATTTTAATGATACATTTTCCCATGACTCAGCTCATGTCTGGGCTCTTAAAGCCAAGCCGGGATCCAAGTTAACTTGTTGGCCTGCATAGCTCTACTACAATATTGTTTATAACAGGTACTCAAGTTTCCACTTTCTCGGTATCTCACTCTGGGGAGCATCTTTTATCCTGAGATTCTGACCAGGGTCTATGGGACTCATAAAGAAACCTATTCCAAGTTCTGCTTTTAGTAAGGAAGAATTGTGCATTAGCAGCCCCAAGAAAATTATGAAAGTGGGGTGGGCCTAACTCGTGTAATTACGTATAGCGTAACCACGTGGAATTACCTAAGAATTCTGCAAGATTAAGCTTGAATTAGGCCATGGAGTAATTTTGAATTTAGTGTTTTTTCATTGCACAAAAATGGTCCCTCGCATCCAAAATGGATGCTGGGTTGCACTTTACACTACAAAATAGTGATAAATCCAACAGAATACGAATAGCGAGAGTGAGCAGCCATTCATGCTCACTAAACGTGCTCTTGGGGTAGGACTTTCCCCAAAATTACTACCGGCATTTAGCTCTATTTTCTTAGTGCAAAATGCACCCTCATGTCAAAAATAGATGCAAGGATGCATTTTGTGCTAAAAAACAGCACTGAATGCAGCGGAATACGAATAGCGAGCATGAGGCTGCTCTCTAAATGTGCTCTCTCATAGGATTTTCCCCCAAATTACTGTAAATTATGTAAACAGAAGTGATAAAAAAAGTCAATAATTCTGCGTCAAAGAGTAACTCAGAATTACCAAAATTACCCCAATTACTCTGACCTAATCCAAATTCTGCTCTAGCATTGTTTAAAGATAGCTGTGCATTTTTTGCTATAAAATAAAAGAATGCTCAAATCATTCACTTTCCCAGTTCAAGCACTCTGTCCCAAGTCTATGTTCCTTTAGTAACGGTCATCGTCTGCCCTAGACCTGTTTAGCTGAATGTAGTGTTTACTGTGAATATCTGTTCTTCTGAAGCCAAGCAGCAGGATGGGCAGAACATCTTCCACCAATATTGGCACCAGGCAGCCAGAGGCCAAGTGGCACACCCTTCTCAGGCACTCAGTGCCCCCTGAATGAGGCCTTCACAGACTTCAGTAAATTGTGCTGCTCACAGTCAGACTCCTGCAGAGAGAATTGGAGGGAGCTGAAAACAGGCCCTAAGTGTTACTGTGGCCCTACTGGACAATGGTGTGGGCAATTTTCAGACAGATTGTTCTGTCATTAATGTTACATCACTGAACAAGAATTCTCAGAAATCCAAGCATCAAGCAAAGAACAGGTGTCGTAAAGTGTTGCAAATGAGACGCAATTTAAATTCCCTCTTGGGGATCAAGGGACTGCTGTAGGTGGCCCACTTCTAGTCTCTGGTGCACTGCACTGGCTGTGTCCATGAAATACACATCACAACAAATGTTCTTATATTTATTCTCGAGTAATTTTGCTTACATTTACCTCATGCATGGTAATGTCATAAGTTTCTGTGTTTGTATAGACATTAGCCCAACGCACAAAGGTAAACTTAGACTTTTGGTCTAAGTTTACTACTTTTGGGTATTCACAAAAATAAAATTACGGGTGGTTACTTGTTGGGGGCAGAGACTCTGCACTCAGGACGGAGTCTTTGCAATCAAAATGGGGGCTGTGCACTTGGGGTGGAGCCTCTGCCCAGGGAGCTGAGACTCAGCCCGTAAACTTACTAAGTCTATCAATTCTGTATATTGTGATACTGTACATTGCATGTACCCCTAAGATAACTTTAATAAGTGAGTGTTGTGGTGTGCGGACCCCTTGGGTCCTCAAAGCCCGCTCAGGAGCTCCGCACCGCCTTAGAAAATTAAATATTATTAGCAGAATAATTCCGTTTATATAAATAAAGATGCAAAATTGAAAATGTTCAAGTGTTCTGTAAATGTGAAGGAAATTGACATAAGTGGCTAAATATTAAATTAGTATCCTTAGACCAAGTTGTGGAAGCAGTGCAAGTGCATAAAACAGAAAACAGAATGGATGATGAGTGGCCTCAATTGAATTTAGACAAGCTTCAAGCTTCCGATTGAAATTACAATTGTATTTTTTCATATATTTGTGAATTAAATAACATATTTAATTATTTGTGTATGTGTATGGTGGATGCTTCTTTCTGTATTGTTTTGTGTATTGTTTTGCTGTTCAACTCATCGAAAGCTTCAAGTAATGGGTTGGTGGAGGTCCCCAGTTTCTAATAATGATTCAGTGGGGGGTCCCCAGGTTTCAGTGATGAATACATTAGAGTCCACAGAATTCAAAAGGCTAAGAACCACTTCTCTAGTTTACATGTTTATTTTTGTGCCATTTTGATCTTCCTCTGCCTCTTTAATGTGCTCAGCTACCACACTGGGTCAGGTCCTCGCCTTATAAAATGTAACGTAAAATAAATACACTCTGGCGTATGTGAACTAATATTATGCACTGTGTTTGCAACACAAAATTGACCCAAATTGATGCAAAATATGTTTTTCCCAATTTACTTTCCAGTGCAAAACAACTTGTATTGAGCTTGAAAATCACAAAGCAATGCATAGCACTGCCTTGCATTACTTAGCGACAAGGCGTTCCCATACAACCACTCAAGGTTTTTGACATGAAACCCTATTTACTAAAAAATGTAGAAAAGGGGTTGAGTCAAAAAATAGCACCCATTTCAGCTATCACAGAGAAAAACTGGTATTTCTCCATTCTTTATGGCATTACAGTTGTGATGCACTGTACAGCACACATACAAAGTGGAAAAAGTTTTAAAGTTATTTAAGCATAGGTTTTTGTACTGGAAGGATACCCTTCCACTATAAGCCCTATGCTAGACTCATGCAGACACCCTTGCACCAAAGGTGTGTGCATGGCGCACAGCTGCCTCGTTGTGCGCTGGCACTAGGGAGAGAGGATGACCGTTCCGTATCTCTGTAAACATGGCGCATTCCGGCTCTCTCCTTCTCAGGCAACACAGTGCAGTATTTTTGGCTGCTGTGCAACGTTGCACGAGAAGTTAGTAAATCTAGGCCTCTGTCACTTATATTTTGGTGATGTGCACTGATGCCTTTACAGTAAAAGCCTGGATGCCAGCCCATATTAAAAGCCTCCACGTAGGTTTAGCCACACTGAAACGACAGTATAATGTTTTGCAGGTAAACGTTAAGGAGGATGGCTATCAAAAATGCCCTTGTCAGTTTCCACTGGAATATCAACAAAGTCACTTGACTATTAATTATAAGTGGGCGCTATAAATCGAGGTCACTAGCCCTCCAGGGCGCCTCCAGTACAGGTGGGAGTCTCCACCAGTAGTGTTGGATCAAAATATGCCTAGTGGTTGCATGCTTTAAATAGGCCACTGGATGGCGACAGGAACACGCGTTTTATAAACATGATTACTAGCTCTAGTAGGTTTACTGTTTGTTTCCGTCGGAACACGAGTTAGTCTCTGTGCTGCACTATAGGCGCGCGCAGCAGGCCTCGCTGCTAGAGTTCTACATTGTCATAAAGTAAACTTTCGTACTGAATATATAGGCGAATTTTTAACCCTGCTTTCCCTATGTCTGAGAAGTCTATTGACAGACAGCCTACAGGCACGGCCACTGGACTTCTGCGGCAGAGGAGGGCCAAATTATGCAGCAGCATTTTTTGATAGTATTATTACATTATTTTGTCATTTTCAAACTTGTAAACATTGTCTGATCATTGCTGGACTTCATTACTACCAGTTTAGCGCCCAAATATACAATACAGCAATATAACAACAAAAATGTAACTTTGCAAAGGGCCCTCCACTGAGCGGCAATGCATGTACTGCATTTTTAGTAACTTTTGAACCGCATGAGCAAGAAACACACTTTCTTTGCTAAACTTTGCAGATTATGTGGCAGATGATGGATTATGTGGCAAATGTGGCAAACCTCTGCAGCTGTACAATAGTAGTTCCAGTGGCCCTGCCTATAGGTATAGATCGCAGTAAGTCTACCTGATTAAAGATGAGGCATAGGATCCAATCTACGAATATCTGGTTGCATGCAAAATACTGGCCACAAATTGCAGCTGTATTTTTGTGACCAGTAAGGATTTTTTATAATTGACCTATATTCTAACAGGACAGTTCTTAAAAATCTGAAATGTAGGGGAGTCGCAATCCGACCTGCGTTATGAATATTAGGCCCAGATTTACGACTATTTTGTTTTGCGACTCGCAATTTGTGTCAAGCACACTGTTTGCGATTCTCAAATGGGTCGCAAGGGGCCTGTCTCATCAATATTCATGAGGCAGGTCAGAAATTGTGATCCATTTGAGAAAAGCCGCACTCAGAGGGATGGTGGCCTGCTAGGAACAGTAGACCACCATGACTGTGACTGCTTTTCAAATAAAGAAGTTTTTTTTTTCAAATGCAGCCCGTTTTCCTTAAAGGAAAACAGGACGCATATCAAAAATAAAAATGAAACGTTTCAGTTTTATTTTTTCACAGTGGGCAGTGGTCCCTGAAGCCACTGCCTGCTCTGAAAAAATATATTGGCGCCCCCACTCACAAATGGGAAGGGGTACCTTGGGAACCCCTTCCCATTTGCAAATGGGTTACCACCAATTTGAAACTGGTGGTAACTGCGATTGTTTTATGACTGCATTCACGGTCACAAAACAATCATACATGGGCCTGCAAGTAGGAAGAGACGCCCTTGGAATGCCCCTTCCTAACTGCAAGTCACAATCCCTTTTTTGCGAGTCGGTAACTAGATACCGACTCACAAAATAGGGATGGTTCATCCTACAAGGCTATTTTGCTGTTGCAAACGGCGATTTTTGCATTTTGCGACTGCAAAATAACTTTGTACATCTGGTCTCTAATGAGGTAGGTAATAAGTTGTGACTCACTACAATTGGAGGCCATCACAGGGCTTGCGACCTACTGGGGCCAGCAGACCACCATGTCTGTGATTGCTTTTCAATAAATTACATATTTAAAAAAAAAAATACAGCCTACTTTGGTTAAAGGAACAGGACTGTTTTGAAGAAAAAAATAAAATGACTTACTTTTGTTTATGAGTCAGCAGTGGTCCAGTGGACCCCTCTCTACTCTTCAACAAACATTTTTTTAAAGCTTCCCTAAGGGAAAGGGGAATAAGGGGATCCCATTCCTCTTGTGAATACATTAGTGGCCCCATTAGGTATGAACAACATATCAATGTTTTGTAATCAGATCTCGCTGATAAAACATTGGTGATACATTATACACTGATTCAGTATATGGAAGGGACGCCTACAAAAAGTCTGTTCCAGGTAACAAATCAGTATCCATTTGCAATTCCATTTTAGAAGTCAGAAAATCTTTTCTAACTTCTAAAAAAGGATTACTACATAAAAATAATTTTAACGGACATAAACACTGAATTGGAGCATTTGCGACCATTAAAATGTGTAGTACATCTGGCCCGTAGTTGCTTATCAGGGATTTGTCATCCATAAGGACGAACAAAAAAACTATTTAATTCTTTAGAATACTGTATGAGAAAACCACACAGGGCCATCACGACAGTCAAATAAAGGGAGCAGAAACTCTCCTTTTCTTCACCTATCACATCTCAGGCCATGATTTTGACTCAGGTAGAGCGGAATAAACATATGCTGTGCGTGGTCATGAGTGGGACAGTGTTCCCTCATAAGGCTCTTCCACCCGATTTTTTTTTTCTGGCTGAGGAGAGTATTTAATCTTCCTTCCTGCCAGACCTTGTTTGTCCCTTTTCTCTTCTACTCAGCACAGAGCCCTTCCTCCACTGCCCACCCCACACAGAGGCTCCTGCATACATTTACCATCTATTCAGAGCAGGTAATTGTATGGCGTCTATGCAAACCTTACAGAACTTACACTGGTGAAAAATAAATGTAGGTTTTTTTTGTACTACCAGATATAGAAAACTTAAAAACAAGTCACATGCACTCCTCACAATGGACTGTTTAGGATCTAACCAAGGGGTGACTTATATATAGTAAAAGAGAAGTTTTAGGCATAGCAAAATATTTATTTTGCTATTTCTAATTGGCAGTTTAGAACTGCATTACACGCTGCATTGGCAGGCCAGTGACATGTTTTTAAATGCTACTTTAGTGGGTTGCACAATCAGTGCTGCAGGCCTACTAGTACCATTTAATGCATAGGCCCTGGGTACATGTAGTACTAAACACTAGGGACTTATAAATAAATTAAATGTGCCAATTAGGTGTAAGCCAATTTTACCAGGTTTTAGAGAGACAGCACAAACACCTCAGCACTGCTTTGGCATTGTAAAGTGCCCTAGTGCCAACAAAAACAAATTTCAGAAAACAGAAGTGAAGGTAAAATGTTTGAGGTAAGACTACACCAAGGATGTCAGGTCCAACAACAGCCCTGAATATGTCAATGACAACTGTGCTAGTGACACTTACTGGAAGCATGCCCTTGGTGTTCATTCCTTCCTTTAGGCCTGTTTCAAAGCCCTGACCCATTTTCAGAAAAGTGGACGAAAGCTCAGGAAGATGATTTCCCCAGGATCAAACAGTTTGTTAAACAGTAGACCTAAGACTGCAGCACACAGCCACTAGTTGCCAAGGCTATACATTTATTATCACATTGTTTTGGGGAGAGTACACATTGAAACTGTGCAGATCTCATCTCCCCCAGGTAATATCCAGTCCCTTTTTGTAAACATACTAGCAGCTTTTGCATTGGATTTAAATACTTCCAATCAAGCAAACTACAAAAAGCTGTAAAAAAGTGATTGCCCAAGAGCACATCTTTTGTCCAAAAGGGAAGCCAGGATTAAAAAAGATGTCTCCTGGCTCTACTTTTTCAACTTATCCAATAAATCACAACTAGAGATTCTGATGACAAGGGGCTGCCTTTCCTGAGGACACCTCACTGTGTTAAGGGCCCTGCCCTGCTTTAGTATACAGTGTTTATTTCCAGCCTATTTGGGTGCAGTGGTAAAGCTGAGATTAGATGTCAAGTATCCTGGTTCCATGGCTAAAACCTACCCACAAGACTATGTACTGTTGCATTAAGTGGTCACTGGCATTGTGTATAGTAGATACTGATATTTACCATTGGTAAAGCTCAAGAATATTTCATTCCATTTGGGTGCCAGAGATACTCATTTTCTAAGCTACTCTCTCAAACGTTGCAGTAGCGAGCAGTCAAACCTTACTCCAAGAGGTGCTAAAGGAATTAGAACTCAAACACAGAATGAATAGTAACCACACGCAATAAGCTCAAGCTCCAGCCGAGTTACATCGTTTATGATTGCCTGAACTGGAGATGGGTATTTTAAACAAAACTTCAATTATGTGCTAGGTGATTCATACTCACCCCTCCTCCCCAACAGCGTCAATTTACAGGAAGAAAAGATGCACAAATGATTGTGCCCAGCTATGTAATTGTTGAAGGATAATGCATATGTGTGTGTGTGTATGCGTGCAGGATACTGTGACTGGTCTCCAACAGCTGGATGCTGAAGAGTTTGCCAGGTTGCTCTTGAGCATCACCAGCCATTAAAGAGTTGGTGCAGAAACAAAGAAACATGACAGGCCACTCTGATAAGAATAGGACAAAAGAGTCACAAGGAACAGAGAGGAAGGACTCAGAGGGAAAGCTCAACACTCTGGCTCATGTGAAGGCAAATGGCAGATATCTATTTGTTACAACCTAGCTCGTGATCCTTCAGAATAATGACGAAGTAATGAGCTTTCAGGCTCATATAGTTGGAGCATGCATGAATTACAGTGTGGTGTTCCATGAACACTCAACACTGGCAGACTGCTTGGGCAGAGCTTGGAACACTGTGTATGTTTACAGAGACTCAGGATGATGGTGGCAGTCCCCAGATATTCAGCACATTGTCAGCATAAAGGCACATAGTGCTGGAAAGTGCCCCACATGCCTTTTAAATTTGCAGATTCAGGTCTTGGCAAAGCCAAGAAGAAAATGTAAAGTAAGCATCCGCGAACCACAACTAAACGAGCTACTGCAACCCTAAGACTGAAGTAAACTATTTTTGGTGGATGTGGACAAGTGCACCAGCAAACTGCGGTCACTCAAAGTGAAGAGAATAGCTGCATTAGGCTGACCTATTGCCCCATGCTGTACGCAGTACTGGGCAGAAGCAACATGTGTATGACAATTTCACAAACCAATAGATGAAGAGCACTGACAAGCCCCTCTTTGTATGCATGTTTCTACATGTATTTTGTTTAGGAAAAACAATAGTCTTGTGAGACAACTAAAGCTGTCTTTAAGCCAGACCTAAAAAGGCAATTCCTAAACAATCTTCATGTGCTAGGCCTGAATCAATAAAGTCAATCATGGTTTACAAGCAGACCACTTAAGACAGGCCCTGGTTTATGGGTACCGGATCAGTAACTGGGGTCTACCCACCATTGATCAAGATGGCATTTGTCCACCCTAATTTCCTTTGCTGTATGTCCTTCATAGGTAAGTCCTCCCTTTCATCTGTGACTTATACGTGCCAGTGAGAGGACTACCGACCTCTGAGGGCTCTGCCCTATGTCTATAGTAGGCATGCCCTCTGCCCAGGAGAGGCTCTGGGGTTAAACAGCTGTAACGTGGGAACTTACACTTACTAAGGGTGTGACTCAGCCCATGGTGTCCTGTGCCCTGTCCAGCACAGTCTCAAAGTACCCAGCTTTCAAACTGAGTTATATTGAATGCTTTGCTTCTATTCCCAGTGCTGCATATTTATCAGGGTTGTTAGCCAATGCAAAGTCACAGAAAGTGATGCAAATTGGTGCAAAGCCTAGGTATGGTAAATATTTGCCAGTGTGAATTGCTTTTGGCACTGTAAAAGTGCCTTTTCGTAGTGCAAATGGTAGGTCACTCTGCTTTGCACTACTTTACTTCATAGGAGCATTCCATGCCAGCCAGTCATAATTTTTGACAAAAAAATAATGCCTCCCAGGCAAAAACTAGGAGGAATGTTTTATTTTTGCTTGCATTTCACACAGTGTATGTTCTGCACGTGCCAGCACACATCTAATGAGTGACATTCTTTACAAAACGTCCTGACATAGGATTTTCTACTAAAAAGCGACCCTTCCAGTACAAAACCTCTGCTAGATATCACACACACACTATTGCATTATAGTGCAAAACTATGTCCATGCAGCACAGAGCAAAGAGGCAGCAGAAGGCCATATCTAGTGACTACGACTCTTTTCCACTCTCAACTCTTAGCACATTGCAGTTTTGTTGGCTGCACCTCAGTGCATTATTTTTAGTAAATCTTCTCCAATAAGTAGGTGTAACTTTTGTTTTGTAGAAAACACATTTACAGAATAGGCAAAAGGGTTTCAGTTCTCCCTCTCACATGCTTTTGATGTTGCAAGGTAGGTTTGAGTTAAGCTTAGTCACTGTCACTAAAAATTCAATAGCTTCCCAAAATAGTAAATGACATGTTTTGTGCCTGTAAGAGCTTCTCAGAAATAGGCCAGTGTGCTCATGTTAATCATGCCAAAGTAAACAATTAATGTTCACTTGTCACTAAGATTATAGTTTGCAGATGTCCTTCTGCCCTATTTTTAGCAACTTCCAGTGCTCTGACTAATATCCACTGTGGGTTAACCAGTCTCAGACCCATAGGCCTGGAAGTAGGGGGTCAAGGGGTGGGTACTGCAGCACCCCCAAATAACTATGCTAGAATTCGGAAGGTGAATGAGCTATAAAGATATCTTTAAACTTTCTTTTAATCTTGCACATATACTGTGCACTCAAAGACAGAGGTCAAATGTCAGGCTGTGTCTTCTAACAAATGTCTGCTGATTCGTTTAGCATACAGATTCATGTTTACTTTTCTTTCTGTGACTACAAAGTTAGAGGGTTTTGTCAATCGAACTACCTGACAATCTTCCTTGGGTACATTGTGAAAGGAAAGGCTGTAGTGTTCTAATTGTTTTCTAACACACCACAACATTTAAATAACTGTAAATGAACTATACACATATTTAAAACTAGGTCAACAGTTAGCAAACAACAAATGAAGCGCACTTTTTGTAATTCTGAAGTGTGGTGGAAATAAAGATTTAAATAGGAACAAGACAAATGTATACATTTTACTTTGTGATTTGTAATGGAGAAATATTTGCTTGTTAGTTCTAATTTTTAGGCCCTCTTACTAGAACTTTTTCTGTGTGTAAATGGCAGTGCGCTACTACCCCTGGCTGTTGTAATATATTTTCGCCAGTGTGCTCCACAAGCACAATCAGCTTTGTAACACACCCTTACCACGCTGCTGCTGAATGGGCGTGGCTCATTTGCTACACTTGCTGATTGTGTGATGCTTGGATTTTCCCCAATTCCTTTGATTTCAGTGATATAACAGGACGGCAGCCCCCCCTCCAACATTTATCCGAGCCCCACTGCCTAGACCTCATTCCTGTGGTAAGTAATACCTTTAATGACCTGAGAGTGGCATGCATTACAGATTCATATAAGAAAGCTCGGTGGTTTGAGTACCTGCTGCAGCTTTCCCCTTGTAACCTGGCAGAAAGACATGGCCACTTTCTGATGCCAGCAGGAACCCTCATTTAGACACAAACTGAAATGTGTCCCCAAATTGGGATTCCAAAGTGTGCCGGAAGCACCACGCTCTTACAGTTCTCTCTTCACCATTTACACCAGATAAAAACTGGCAGAATTTGGGTAGGGAAAAAACTGCAACATTTCAGGCTTCACATCTCAGAGTGCAGGTCAGCTCATGCTGTTCATTTATCATCCTCTATTCCAGGGTGCAAAACTCATGATGAAGTGGTGATACCACTAGTTGATACATACCGCAGTCAGCCGCACTTGTATTCACGGGGGACAGTGGTACCCCAATCCAGAAGATGGCAATCATTATGAGACCCACAGTCAAGTTTCACCAGGGATTACTCAAATTTTGAAATTTTTATTTTGTCACTTGTTTTTCTTAGGGTTAATTACAAAGCTTAGTCCTGTGGTGCTTCTAATGCTCTGGAAGTTGTGAATAGAAATACGTTAAAAACAGAGTTCTGCAGTGCATTAATGCAAGAGCAGACAATGTGGGGTGCACCGGGGTAGTAACATGGACTGTCTGCTGTGGTGGCATCTGACTGGCCATCAGGGAGTCTGGATCGGTCTAAAGATACCTTCTGAAGGGTCAAGGTCAGGTGACATTGTTCCAAAAGGAAGATGTGAGTGATGAGTAGGACCCCTCCATGTTTTTCATGCTGAGGATGCTATTAGGAGCATCATTGAGTTGGAAAATAATAACCGCTTTTCTTTGAGTTCCCGGAGGATGTGCACTATTTAAATATTGAAATTATTGGAGATCACTTGATTTAACTCGTGTGCCTTATTAAGTATGTCGAAATCTCAGGCCTTATATCAAGGTCCAGCAGTCCTCCATGATTGCGGCCAGTGCTGCCTGGCACCTTGTCCTTGGTTGCCCAGAGAACTGAGGGAGCTCATCAGATAGTGGTGCTATGATGCAACTGGGCAAGTGCTGCAGTTACTCCTTCCGCTCTGGGATCCTTCGGAATGGCTCTGTGGTCCTTCGCTGTGAAGATCATGAATCTGTTAGTCCACCTGCCAAACGTCGCCTCCAACCCATCCCACCTAAAAGCTCTGTTCAGGATATCATGTGGACAAACTCAACAAAGAGAATATCCAGCTTGAAATAGAGTGACTGAGTCCTAGCAGGAGTATCCACACAATGCATGGAGACACCAAAACACAAACTACATCTATAACAGATACCCAAAATACACTCCAGAGGGAATTAATGCCCTCATAGTTAGGACACTGCACACAAACAGACACATCAATTAAGCCTCCGTCACCCACCACTCTCACCATAGACTGGTGAGGGAACACAAATCATGGACTGTTCTGATGGGATGCCCTGTCTACAACTCCTGTCCAACAGTATTGGGGTGAGCAATGTTGTTGCTCTTGGGATATAAGGCCACTTGGTAGAAATGTGGTATCTAGTTGGCTGAGGTATGCACCCTATTCAAGTAGGGACCACAATCCTAGTCAGGATAAGTTAGTTACACACCATAAATTAACCTGTGCTCTCACACTGGTAGCTGGGCACAAAGCAGGCAGGCTTAACTTAACTTAGGAGGCAATGTGTAAAGCATTTGTGCACATTTACAGCAGAAACAGTAAAAACACCACAAAAAGACTCCACACCAAAATGGAAAGCAAGAGTATATTTTTTAAAGTAAAACAAGACCAAAACGAGAAAAATCCAATAAGTAGAAGTCCAGATATGATTTTTTAAAGAATATCTGCAAATGTAATGCTTAGAAGTTTAAAGCGCCAACCAGGGCTATCTGGTCACGCTAAACTGGGGGAAATTCAAAAGGTCAAGATAACCGCAATGAAGCCTGGGCCAGCTACAGGGACCAACCATGTGCTGCTAGAAGAGTACCTTGTATGGAGGGTTGCAGTGATGTAGAAGATCCGATGGGAGGCGCAGGGGGGAGATGTGAAGGCAATGTGTCGGTTTCGAATTGTGCAGTCAGGGATGCATCGTCGCAGAACCGTGCAGTCGAGGATGCTATGTCCTTGAGGTGCGACGTCGAACCATTTGCGCTAAAGGTGATGCGTCACCGTCGAGCCACACAACTGGTGATATGAAGTTGATGCGTTGATCCTAGGCCTCACCGTTGGTACTGCGATGTCCTTATCATCAGCAGCGATGCATTCACGTGAAGAAGAGATGTGGCGGGTCCAATCGGTGCAGTGTCAGCGATGATGGGTTTTTGCAGGAACCACAGCAGAACCCACTTCCAAGGTCCCAGGACTGGATTAGCACCACGCGGCAGGGCAAGACTAACAGTTGGTAGATTCCAGAGGAGGTAGCAGGGGTGAGTGAAGTCTTTGATGTTGATGTCCCTGAGGCTTCAGAACAGGAGATAAGCCAACAAGCCCTTGGAGTCACTCTAGGTACAAGTGAGCTGGGTCCAGGCCTTCCTCAGCAGGGCAGAGTGCAGCAAGCAGCAGACCAGCACAGCAGTAAAGCAGTTCTTCCAGAGCACCAGTACAGAGTGGCAGTCCTTGTAGAAGCCAGCAGTCCTTCTTCCTGGCAGAGTTCTTCACAGGTCAAAAAGTGAACTGTTTTGGTAGGGTCAGAGGTCCAGTGCTTTTACCCAGTTGCCCCTTTAAAAAGGGTCTTTGAAGCGCACCAAGGCCCTTTCTTCCTGCTGTGGCTCCAGACTAACTACAGGGGTTAAGCATTCATTTTGTGGGAGCAGGGCACTGCCTATTCAGGTGTAGGTGTCAGCTCCTCCCTCCCATCCTGCCCAGGATGACCTATCAACATGCAGATAGTCCCTCAGTCACATCTACCCTGACTTTGTGCAAAGCTGTCTAGAGGGAATGCAGGAAACCATCTGTCAACCCACCACAGGTGTGCATTGGAGACAGGCTGCGGGCACACAGGGCTAAGACCAGGAAAATGCCAACTTTGTAAAAGTGTCATTTTTAAAACTGTAATAATAAGTTTGACTTTACCATTAATAAGATTTGTCACTACAGTTCTATAGATACTAACTATGATATAATTACTCATTCTCAATTAGGAATTATTCCTTATTTGCTTATTAAATGCAATAATGAATCCCCAATGTTATCCTATGAGAGGGGTAGGAGTCACAGTAGTGAGAAAGAACTTTGGAAGCTTCCCTTAGGGGTGTCTTATATGTATTCAAAGGGGTGTATATGGCTTTACAAGGGGTTTTAAATGCCAGTAAGACTGCACACACACAGGCTCCGCACGTTTGAAGGGCTACTTAAGCAGGTAGCACAAAGAGTGCTGCAGGCCCACTAGTAGTATTTAATTGACAGGCCCTGGACACATAGAGTGCCCACTACTAGGGACTTCTAAGTAAATTAAATATGCCTTTTGTGGATACACCAATGTTTCCATGTGTAGGGGAGGCAGCACATGGACTTTAGCACTGGTCAGCAATGGTAAAGTGCTCAGAGTCCTAAGGCCAACAAAAAGAATTAGCAAAAATATGAGGCGAGCAGGGAAAAGGTTTGGGGAAAGACCATCCTTCGACTGACAGGTCTCACAGTAACATTCAAGAGTTCAACAGGATAGCACTTGTGGCTATCAGCCGGAATGCACTTCTCCTGTGGCTACTATTTATGGCTGTGGGGGGACTCTCCTTTGGGGTGAGAGAAGAGTGCCTGTCGAGTCGTGCTACCTTGGCGCGCTCTGAGTGCGCAAGGGCATTGGAACAAAAAGGGGACATTCCCCAGAGCTCTCTGGGGTTTTGCATTTGTTTCTGTTCCTACTTCTGTGGCCTGAAGCTACTGACCTCAGAATAGAAGAATTTCCATGTCAGGTGTCTACGGCGTCAGCTTGTGGACAAACAAATGTGTTACTAGGATGAAAGTGACACAGGAAGCAGCAGTCAGCGACACTGAGACATGTTTCATAAGTATGTGCCCTGCTCTCTGCCTATCCGGGTCCCTGTAACTAGGACGGTTTTAGTCCTGTCTGTTGTGCACAGTCTTGAAGGTGTCTTTGTCACACTTGACCCCAGCTAGGTAAAGGTTCTGGCTTCAGCTTGAAAGCTGGGAGGCGCGAGGTATATGGTTAAGTTCAGAATTATAATGATCACAGTTTTTCTGGAGAAAAAACTCCGTGGAGGAGATGCTAAGATTGTGTTACAGAAACATTAAGAACAAACTGCTACAAGGTAACGTAGCAATGCCACTTTACCTGCACCAGGGCCCTTCACGGGGGCACACAGATCAGATGGCATTACATGTGAGGTCACCAATGACACCGCTGATAACAGTATACTACAACCCACAAAGAAGCCATAGACCTCATCACAGGCAGGTCCGTGGTGCTGCTGAGCTGTGAAGATGCAACCTGCACACATCTGGCAGCCGGGGATCTTCTACACAAGTAGCGCTGCATGTTCACTCCAAAGACGTCTGTGCGCTTTGGTACTGTCACTCGCTGCTTACAGGGACTCTGGTTAGGCTTCAGGGTAGAAGGGTCTCCATAGGGGGGTCCACCACAGCCCCACGAGGGGTGGATTCGTGTTGGAGTTTCGAACTCGCCATCCACCGTGTGACAGTCCTTTGGATGTACCGCAGGTGAATTTATTTCGTGCGGATTCGGCTGGCTTCGGCATACTCCGTACAGCCGAGTGTTAGGTACATTGAAGGCAACGCTCTACCGTCGGGCGCCTATGTATGTTTCATGATGGAGCTGCCTCTGATTGGCCTCCGGTGCTGGGGAGGAGACAGTTACCTCGCCAGGTCTGGGATTCTGGTAGTCCCGTTGGGTCACTCACACATCACATTGGCGCCTCTGAGAGGCCTAGAGTCAGTCAGGTGTCTCTCTGGCAATGTCCATAAGATGTCAGTAGGGCTGGGGGTAGTCACTCGCCTGTCAGGCCTCGGTATCTGAAAGATCATAGACATAGCGCCCGCTGGTGGGGGCCCGTTTTGATGCAGGACATGAACTTGTGTGTTCATGATGGGGTGGGTGTAATCCTAAATATGAGGATGTGGGAGGATGATATGCACTTTGCAATTATTATTTGAGGGATCAGCTTGTGGAATAGAAAGAAAAGGAAGCCTTATAGTGTTTTGCAGAATCACCAATGAATTATAGGCGCTTGAATTGGAATAGAAGTTCACTGTTGTGAATTAAATGAGGTGGCCGAGGCTGTAGCAATTCTAATATGAAGAGTGCAGCGCTGTATTGAAGTTGTGTTATCTGCGGAGCAGAGGTATGATGCCAGATTACTATGCTGAGGTGGCCCCCTGGGGCTCCACCCCCCCTATCTCCCGCACTGAGGGGGCCTTTTTTTTTTTACACCCCCTGGTGGGAGGTGCGATATGTTTTATCTGTTGCTCTTTGGAGTTGTTAGGGGTATCTGTTAGACCTGACAGCCTTAGCGTGGTCACCCCTAACTTTTTGCCTGCCTCCCTCCACTTTTTGGACACTGTTTTTGCTGGCTTTTAGACTCTGCGCACTTTACCACTGCTAACCAGTGCTAAAGTGCATATGCTCTCTCCCTTTAAACATGGTAACCTTGGATCATACCTGATTGGACTATTTAATTTACTTATAAGTCCCTAGTAATGTGCACTATAGGTGCCTAGGGCCTGTAGATTAAATGCTACTAGTGGACCTGCAGCACTGGTTGTGCCACCCACTTAAGTGGCCTCTTTACCTTGTCTCAGGCCTGCCATTGCAAGGCCTGTGTGTGCAGTTTCACTGTCACCTCGACTTGGCATTTAAAAGTACTTGCCAAGCCTAAACCTCCCCTTTCTCCCCATATAAGTCACCTCTAATGTGAGCCCTAGGTAACCCCTAGGTAACCCCTAGAGCAGGGTGCTGTGTGGGTGAAAGGCAAGACATGTACCTGTGTAGTTTACATGTCCTGGTAGTGTGAAACTCCTAAATTCTTTTTTACACTACTGTGAGGCCTGCTCCCTTCATAGGCTTACATTGGGGCTGCCCTCATACAGTATTGAAGTGGTAGCTGCTGATCTGAAGGGAGTAGGAAGGTCATATTTAGTATGGCCAGAATGGTAATACCAAATCCTGCTGACTGGTGAAGTTGGATTTAATATTACTATTCTAGAAATGCCACTTTTAGAAAGTGAGCATTTCTTTGCACTTAAATCTTTCTGTGCCTTACAATCCACGTCTGTCTGGGCTTAGTTGACCGCTCCTTGTGCATTCACTCAGACACACCCCAAACACAGGGTACTCAGCCTCACTTGCATATATCTGCATTTTGAATGGGTCTTCCTGGGCTGGGAGGGTGGAGGGCCTGCTCTCACACAAAGGACTGCCACACCCCCTACTGGTACCCTGGCAGACAGACAGGATTGCACTGAAAGGGGACCTGGTGCACTTCTTAGCCACTCTTTGAAGTCTCCCCCACTTCAAAGGCACATTTGGGTATAAAGCAGGGCCTCTGCCCTACCTCATCAGACACTTGCTGGAGAAGAAACCAGAACCTGCATCCTGCCAAGAAGAACTGCCTGGCTGCCTAAAGGACTCACCTGACTGCTTTCTACAAAAGACTGCTGCCTTGCTGAACTCTTGTCTGGCTGTAAAAGTGCTCTCTATGGGCTTGGAAAGAGCTTGCCTCCTGTTCCCTGAAGTCTCAGGACCAAAAAGACTTCTCTTTTTCATTTGGACTCTTCGTGCTCTGAAAATTTCGACGCACAGCTTGCTCCGCGGCGAGAAAATCGCTGCACACTGACGCTGATCGACGCAACACCTCCGGGGCGACCGGAACTTCGAAGCACGGCCTCGCAAGGACAACGCCACACGACTTCCAGAGGGGAAATCGACGCGACGCCTGTCATGAGACCGAGAATTCCACGCACAGCCTCCCGGAACGACGCGCAGCCAGAAAACAAGCCGAAGAATCCACGCACAGACCCCGGGACATCTGGTAATCCCGCGACCCACAGAAAGAGACTGTTGCGGCGCCGGAAAATGACGCACGACTTCCCCGCATGAAAAATAACGACGCAAGTCTGTGTGTGCAGAGGAGAAATCAACGCAAAAACTATTTTTCCACATATCTCTTCTTCTGCGGTCCTTTGCGGAGATTTTCCACTTTAAACCAGGTACTTTGTGCTTGAAAGAGACTTTGTTTGCTTTTTAAAGACTTAAGACACTTTATATCACTTTTCAGTGATATCTCTACAATTTCACATTGCATCTTTATTCGTTTTGACCTATATTTATCCTGATAAATATTATATATTTTTCTAAATACTGTGTGGTGTATTTTTGTGGTGCTATATTGTGTTATTGTATGATTCATTGCACAAATACTTTACACATTGCCTTCTAAGTTAAGCCTGACTGCTCGTGCCAAGCTACCAGAGGGTGAGCACAGGATAATTTTGGATTGTGTGTGACTTACCCTGACTAGAGTGAGGGTTCTTGCTTGGACAGAGGGTAACCTGACTGCCAACCAAAAACCCCATTTCTAACAGTATCTAAAAGGTCAGTAGGGAAGTCAGTCACCTTATCAGGCCAGTATCTGACAGCCCTGTAAGACTGGGACACAGCCAGTCACATGTCAGTGCTGTGCCTCTGACCGCGCTATAAGACTGGGGCACTCATCAGAGAGCGAAGAGAGGGCCCTGGAAAGGAAAGAGATGAGGTCGGAGGGGTGTAGGTGGACAATATGTCAAGTAACAAAGTGTTTTGTGGTTCACATGGAGTGACTGAGGCAGGCTCAAAACCACCATCTGGTGCACATGCCTCGGTAAAGTTCAATTCACAGTCTCAGAGTTGAAACATTTTTCAGGATTATTTACAGCAAAACAGTTATTGTAACTGATGTATCTTAATCACGGTAACAGCCTACATCAAAGTCTGTAGTCCTGGCTGCTATGCGGTGAAGTCCAGATGTGTAATATATCTGGTGCAATAATCGGGAGAGGATATGGGGTGAGATCCAGAGCTGTCCACTTTTGAGCTGGGGATCCAAGATCAAGTCTCGGCGCCCGCTCAACATCCTGTGATTCTGGGGAAATAACTTCATCTCCCTGTGCCTACCAAAAATAAATGTGCCCCTGTATAACCTAACTGGTGCTTATGTAAAGCGCTCCCTTCTGGTGGGGTTCCCGCTATATAAAACTACAAAAAAATTAAAAATAGCAAAGACAAGAGAGATTCCAAAATGTCGGTGGGGTGGCTCACTAAGGGACTCCCAGAAAATGTTGACTTGTTTAAGGCACTCCCTTAATTACTCGTTAAGGGACTGATTTCCGGGGCCACTGACTGACTTCTGTGCCCACTGGGAAGTTAAAACAGCCCTGGCAAAAATGTTAAATTCTGACCCATGTGCAGACCTGCTAGTGTCCGCTAGAACTAGAGAAATTCATTAGAGTTACCGCCGAGGATCGCCTAAGGTACACCTCAGTCCTATAGGCCGAAACCGGCCTCTAACTGTCAAACCCGGCCTCTTGGGGCTCCAGCCTCCCGGGGGAGTTCCAGCTGGTCAGTCCGGCCATGACTGAGCTTCGCTGAACCTTTGGGAGGCCTGATCTCTTCTATGTACTCAGCTGAGACGGGCTACACATCTTGACACAGGGACCACTTTAAGGTGCCTGGAGATGGTTCAGTTCTCAGCGAGGCGCTAGACAGCCCCGGTTGTACAGTGAATACTGGGGGGGGGGGGTGGGGGGGGGCAGGAACAGGGGTTATATGCAGAATCCCAGGTTACAACACCTTGTCAGGTGACCTTAAACCACCACTTTCAAGATGTCCTGGGGCGTGCTGGCAATAAGGAAGCGGAAACTATCATGGCTGAACAATGGTTTCTAAGGGTGTTGGGTGACAGAGCCTGGCCTACAAGAGTGTACGGGACGTGCCCAGGAGAAGACGGCTCGCCGTATCCAGGCGCCGTGCCTCCCGGTGTGCCTGTTCCGGGCCGGTAGAGATTGCACATGTAGCCGCAGCAGCAGTCATGGCCAAGAAACGCTGTGGCTTGCTTATCTGGATAATTTTAATGGGGACAGCGAAGCAAATTCATTGCCAAGGTAAGAAGTCAGCAGAATGTGCCATGAAAGTTCTAAGCGCTTTAATGTGTTTTTTGTGAACTGCACCAGTTCAAAAACGGGCTCCTCCCGATGTCATAATTACTTGAAAATGAACCGAATTGTTGCAGCCTGGGCCCAAATCAGTTCGCTCTATTTCTTGTTACCAGGCAACGTTAACATCCCAAGATGAGGTTTTGCCTCTTTGGTTCACTGTTTTTTAAGTCTTTTTGCGGACAGTGCAATTTCTTTGTTAAAAAAAAAATCAAAACTGTGACATACATGTACGTGAAACATGTGTCGTATACTCTTTAAATGTCTTCATGATCTGTTCGGCGTCATTGTCCCGGTGAAAAAATATGTGTGAAATAAGGAGTACATTCTATTTTGTTAAGTGCTAAACACAAATGTTGTGTAACATTTATTAAATTTGTGCGCCTTTACAAGGTTCACATATCTGACCATGAAGGTTAGATAACCGAACATTTTTATACAAAAGTGAGTTTTCAGTTCAGGGCGCGATATTTGGTTTGACCTTAACTCAAAAATTGCCTCTCTGTCAAACAGCTGAAATCAGAAACTCAAATTTTATGGGAAGGGAGGAGGGAATGCCCATCGGCCTAAAAAACTACTTACAGTCAACAGGTAAAGGTAACCATTTACCAGGCATTTTATTCAATTCCATTGCATTACTACAATTGTGAGAATGTTTATATATAAAGGTAATACCATGTATTTCTTTCAGTATTGCCTACAAACACCCCGGCAACTAAAGGCTCATCTGCCAAACATGGTAATATTCATGAGGTAGGTCTTTCTTTGCGACCCATTGGGAGTCACAAAAAATCACAGGGATGGTGGCCGGCTGCGGCCAGCAGACCGCCATGTCCAGAACAGCTTTTGAATATAGCAATGTTTTGTTTACATGCAGCCAGTTTTCCCTAAAGGAAAATGGGATGCATTTCAAAAAGAAAAATTAAAATGTTTCTTTTCATTTTTAGGTCTCTGCTCTAGACGGAGCGCATGCGCTGTCTCGATTCGAGACATGCTGTATCTATATCATGGGCGTACAATACACCCCTCACATGCCACTTTTAAAATGTGTGTCTTTTGGGTGGTGAATCCATGAAAATTGTAGTTTTACTGTGGGGAGATTATGTGATTTCTTCACTTGAAAACGTGGCATTTGCCCGTGCATGGTGTTATTTTGTCAATTTTAGCAATTTCCCTTCAGCACTACAGAGTTAACATTATTAATATTCATTTTGGTTTCAGTACAGTGAGATTATGGTCTGCTTGTGGGCTTTAAACATGGCATTCACGTGCGCACTGTGTGCGCTTGAGCAATCCCTACACTTTCATTACAGTGCTACAAAGCTTAGATAGTCGGTTTAAAACATGGCATTCGCACTTACAGTGTGTTTTACTTCATTTTCTCTGTTTGACTGCAGTGCTCCTACGCTAAAATTGTGCATTAAAACTCTATGAGGTGGAGATTATGGGGGTCATTCCGACCCTGGCGGTCAAAGACCGCCAGGGCAGTGAATGACGGAAGCACCGCCAACAGGCTGGCGGTGCTTCCTAGCCCATTCTGGCCGCGGCGGTAAAGCCGCGGTCAGAAAACCGGGGCCAGCGGTTTCCCGCCGGATTACCCCCGGCTGGGCGAATCCGCCAGGGCAGCGCTGCAAGCAGCGCTGCCTTGGGGATTCTGACCCCCTTCCCGCCAGCCTGTTTCTGGCGGTTTTCACCGCCAGGAAGAGGCTGGCGGGAACGGGTGTCCTGGGGCCCCTGGGGGCCCCTGCACTGCCCATGCCACTGGCATGGGCAGTGCAGGTGTCCCCTAACAGGGCCCAGGGCGGCTTTTCACTGTCTGCTTAGCAGACAGTGAAAAGCGCGACGGGTGCAACTGCACCCGTCGCACCGCCGGCTCCATTCGGAGCCGGCTCCTGTGTTGCGGCCCTCATTCCCGCTGGGCCGGCGGGCGCTAACTTGCTTAGCGCCCGCCGGCCCAGCGGGAATGTCAGAATGCGGGAAGCAGCGTTTTGGCCGCGCGGCGGCCAAATGGCGCTTCCCGTCTGGCGGGCGGCAACCGCCGCCCGCCAGAGTTAGAATGAGGGCCTATGTGATTTGTTGGCTTGAAAAAATTGCATTTGCATGCACATGGTGTCCTTTTGTGTGATATAGCAATTTCACTTCAGTAATACAAAGTCAACAATATTATTGTACATTTTGATTTCAGTACTGTGAAAATATGGTCCGCTTTTGGGCTTTAAACACTGCATCAGCTCACACATTGTGTGCCTTTGGCAATTCACACTTGGACAGTGTGTTTTCCTTCAATTTCTCAGTTTAATTTATACGCTCCAAAACTAAATTAGGACAATACATTTTTGTTATACTATGCCGATATTATTTAACTTGATCGCCTAAAAACATGGCATTTGCACAAGCACGGTGTTGTTTTGTGCAATTTATCACTTTCATTTCAACGCTATAAAGTTAACATTGTTAATGTACATTTTTATTTCAGCACGGAGAGATTATAGAATTTAATCCAGAGCGCTAAAGTCTGATTCTCTGTTGCCATACGCTTGGAGCACATGGTACTCCAACCTGGTTCGTGCCAAAAGGAGTGAGCCTGTTACAAGTTTGGACATAGATAAAAGTTTGACTAAAGGCTAAAAGCAGCACTATAGCTGTTAATTACACGACAAACAATTGTTTCAATTATTTGCCACTTCAGACTCACAGCCGATTTATGAAACAGTCCTTACAACAGTGGGTTTGTGATTTGAAAGGGTGCCTCTCTGACTTTTAAAAATGTGGCAAAGTTAGTTGTTTTTTTGGGGATATAAACGTATTGGGTGGTTCCATTTGTAAGACACTGAACTAATTGATACATTACTGGCTTAGTCCCAAGCTAAACAGCCTTTTATAATTAAAATGTTCCTACATTACAAATCAAGGGAAACATTATATTACTGTGGGTTGTGTTGCATTTTACGTTGCGTGCTGGAAAGCTGCATGTAAGAAATCTACTATGCACATTAGAAAGAATGCTTACTTATTAAATGCACACACTATATCTCATTGCATTTTTTTGCCAGCTGTAAATTCATGTAGAACACAACCACACTACTAAAACAACTGAACTAAAAAATCATTACAAAAAACTCTTGCAGACACAAGACCTATTGGCATTGGCAAAGCCAATAAGTATCAGCAGTGTGAGAGCTATAGGTATTGACAATGTAAATACATTTGTGTATATCAATAAGAACAGCCCCAGAGCCGTACACAAATGCATTTACATTTCCAACGCCTTTAGGTCTCGGCAAAGACTACTGGCTTTGCCAATGCTTGTTTAAGATTAGACAGTGGTCCGTGGGACCACTGCCGGCCTTAAAAAATATTTTCACAACCATTTTTCAAAGGGGATTGGGTCTCTTGGGGAGCCCTTCCCATTTGCGAATGGGTTAACATCAACTTGAACTTGGTGGCAAAATGTGAATGTTTTGCAACCGCATTTTGGCCACAAAATATTCACACATACCACTGCAACCCGGTATTTGGAAGGGACACACTAAACATTCCCCTTCCTAATACCGATTCTCAAACCCAATTTGTGATTCGGTAAAAGGCTACCGTATCTCAAATCGGGCCTTTGTAAATGGAAAAATGCCTATTTTCGTTTTCAGGTGGCCCAATTCTATGAATCTGGCTGTTTGTGATGGGAAAAAAAGTCTGTACATCTGACCCAATGTGTTGTGTATGTCTTGCAAAGGCACATACATTCTGCACATGGTTTTGTCCTGCTCACATTTCCTGATCAACCTGATGTTGAGCAGGTCTAAGTGTAACAGACAGCAACAGAACTTTTGATAAGGTGTGTAAGCCAGTAGGCCTCACTGCACTGAACCAGGTTGAAATGGTAATTTACACTACTACTATTCACTACACAACATAATGCCATCCTCAATTTAGCTCTGTCTTACTTCTGGCACAGGTAGGTGTTTGCGTGGTTCTCATGTTCAAGCAGACTGTAATCGCCACATTGCAACTTCATCTTTATATTGTGTTTTGTTACAGCCCTTTGATCCTCCTTGCATTGCTATGCAAAGCATGATAAATGTTTGTTTAGTCAACAGTGGTCGGAAGTGGTATTGACCTCAATCTACCCTGGAAAGGTGACCAATGTGTAGTGTTTTATAGTTCTTTATGGATCCCCACATGTGCATGAATGCCTTTTTAACATCTACACCTGAGACTAGGCCTTTGTACATGACAAGTGTCACTCATGATCTGTGATGGTATCTGCTGGCCATTTGCTTCTGCAAAGTGCTGTCATTATGCATGCTAGTCTATATGTGAGACACACTATAATGAAGAATGTGGCTAAAAATAGAATTTTTGTGAGATTTATGTTCCATCATATACTAAGTACCATATGAAACACACTTTGCTGCTGCAGAACACAGCAAGACAGCTTGACGCACTCCACTGATTAAGTGCGTGAGAATAGGAAACACCCATTACTATGTAGGTATGTGGCAATCCTGCCCTGCCTCTTTCATGCAGTGCACTGCATCACATTGGCTTGCTGTGTGGATTTATTATTATTTGGAGGTATGACCCCATATTGATCAACAACTTAAACAACATAATTCATACATGTTGAGGCCTGCATTTAGTTGAAAAGATGTGAGTGACTAGATTTTTACATTGACATCCACACACACACACACACACACAACACAAAGAATGTATTAAAAATACATTTATTGGTTGATAAGTTGACATGTTCCCATCACTATTTCCATCAGGTGTTAATGGGAAACAAAAAAATAATTGCCACAATTTGGTCATGTCTGCGCCGACCTTCATAGTCCCATGGGACATTTGTTTTTAAACAAATATTGTGCAATATTGTACATACCAGAATTATTTTGTAAATCATAGGGGGTGAGTATAATAGTCGTCCGTTTGAGATATCCAGGCCTTCAGATCCTGGACTTTAGAAAACAAAAACTCCTACCAACAATGTTCTTTGTCTTGATGAGTGCAGTTTTAAACCGTTTTCAGGCTCCATCTGAGGGTTGGTGAATGGGGTCATGAGCCATGGCTGCAACCCATATTCTTGGTCACCTGAAAAGTACAAAAAGGCAACAGTAAATTAATTGGCACACTGCTACTTAGACATAAGTGACCATGTGTGTCATGTATGCTGGTAACGTCATACACATTTCTTTCATTATTAACTGATATGTGTTAGATACTGCTGACCATTGCTTTACACATGCACCTTGAAGTTCTATGTGTCATCACACATATCAAATCAAATCAAATCATTAACATTTATAAAGCGCGCTACTCACCCGTGCGGGTCTCAAGGCGCTAGGGGGGAAAGGGGGGGTTATCGCTGCTCGAACAGCCAAGTCTTTAGGAGTCTCCGGAAAGCGGAGTGGTCCTGGTTGGTCCTGAGGCTGGTGGGGAGGGAGTTCCAGGTCTTGGCTGCCAGGAAGGAGAAAGATCTCCCACCCGCCGTGGAGCGGCGGGTGCGAGGGACGGCAGCAAGTGCGAGGCCAGCGGAGCGGAGGGGGCGGGTGGGGACGTAGAAGCTGAGGCGTCTGTTGAGGTATTCCGGTCCCTTGTTGTGGAGGGCTTTGTGTGCGTGGGTGAGAAGACGGAAGGTGATCCTTTTGCTGACTGGGAGCCAATGCAGGTGTCTCAGGTGTGCGGAGATGTGGCTGTTGCGGGGTACGTCGAGGATGAGGCGGGCCGAGGTGTTTTGGATGCGTTGCAGGCGGTTTTGGAGTTTGGCGGTGGTCCCGGCGTAGAGGGTGTTGCCGTAGTCCAGGCGACTCGTGACAAGGGCGTGGGTCGCGGTTTTTCTGGTGTCGGCGGGGATCCAGCGGAAGATCTTGCGGAGCATGCGGAGAGTGAGGAAGCAGGCGGAGGACACGGCGTTGACTTGCTTGGTCATGGTGAGAAGAGGGTCCAAGATGAAGCCGAGGTTGCGGGCGTGGTCTGCGGGGGTCGGTGCGGTGCCGAGGGCCGTGGGCCACCAGGAGTCGTCCCAGGCGGACGGGGTGTTGCCGAGGATGAGGACTTCCGTTTTTTCAGAGTTCAGCTTTAGGCGGCTGAGCCTCATCCAATCTGCGACGTCCTTCATACCCTCTTGTAGGTTGGTCTTGGCGCTGGCGGGGTCCTTGGTGAGGGAGAGTACAAGTTGGGTGTCGTCGGCGTAGGAGGTGATGATGATGTCGTGCTTGCGTACGATGTCGGCGAGGGGGCTCATGTAGACATTGAAGAGTGTCGGGCTGAGCGATGAGCCTTGAGGTACGCCGCAGATGATCTTGGTGGGTTCTGAGCGAAACGGAGGGAGGTAAACTCTTTGGGAGCGGTTAGCGAGGAAGGATGCGATCCAGTCCAGGGCCTGGCCTTGGATCCCGGTGGAGCGTAGGCGGGTGATTAGGGTGCGGTGACAGACGGTGTCAAAGGCAGCCGAGAGGTCGAGGAGAATGAGGGCGACTGTTTCACCGTTGTCCATCAGGGTTCTGATGTCGTCTGTGACTGAGATGAGGGCGGTTTCCGTGCTGTGGTTGGTTCGGAATCCGGTTTGTGAAGGGTCGAGCAGGTTGTTGTCTTCCAGGAAGGTGGTCAGCTGTTTGTTGACGGTCTTTTCTATTACCTTGGCTGGGAAAGGTAGAAGAGAGATGGGGCGGAAGTTTTTCAGGTCGCTTGGGTCAGCCGTAGGTTTCTTTAGTAGGGCGTTGACTTCAGCGTGCTTCCAGCATTCGGGGAAGGTAGCAGAAGAAAAAGAAGAGTTGATGACGGTCTGGAGGTGCGGGGCGATGATGTCGTCGGCTTTGTTAAAGATGAAGTGCGGGCAGGGGTCCGAAGGGGCGCCGGAGTGGATAGAGTTCATGATGGATTTGGTTTCTTCCGTGTTGATGTGGGTCCAGTTGTTGAGGGTGATGTCCGGGGAAGCGGGTTCAGTGGTGTATGGTTGGGTCTGGTGTCCGAAGCTGTCGTGGAGGTCGCTGATCTTGCGATGGAAGAAAGTGGCGAGGGATTCGCACAAATCCTGTGAGGGCGTGACGGCGTTGGCGCTGGCGCTGGGGTTGGAGAACTCTTTGACGATGCTGAAGAGTTCTCTGCTGTTGTGGCTGTTTTTGTCTAGTCTGTCGGTGAAAAAGTTCCTTTTGGCAGTGCGGATCAGGTGGTGGTGTTCGCGTGTAGCGTTCTTGAGGGCGGTCATGTTGTCAGCGGTGTGGTCCTTGCGCCAGGCCTTCTCAAGGGCACGACAAGTTTTCTTTGATTCTTTGAGGGTGTCAGAGAACCAGAGAGGTTTTTTGGTGTTGGTCTGTCGATGCGTGCGTTTGAGGGGAGCAAGGTTGTCAGCGCAGTTGGAGATCCAGTTTGTGAGGTTGAGAGCTGCGTCGTTGGGGTCGGTGGTGAGGGTGGGTTGGTTGGCGGCGAGAGCGGAGAAGAGTTGCTCTTCAGAGATCTTGTTCCACTGTCGATGAGGGATGGGTTGAGTGCGGAGGTGGGAGGTCTCGCGTCGGAATGTGAAGTGGACGCAGCTGTGGTCGGTCCAGTGTAGGGCAGAGGTGTGGCTGAAGAAGATGTGTTTGCTGGCGGAGAAGATAGGGTCGAGCGTGTGTCCGGCGATGTGGGTGGCGGTGTTCACCAGTTGTTTGAGGCCGAGGTTGGCGAGGTTGTCGAGCAGGGTGGTGGTGTTGGGGTCGTTGTTTTGTTCCAGATGGAAGTTGAGGTCGCCTAGGAGGATGTAGTCCGGTGAGGCGAGGGCGTGCGGGGAGATGAAGTCGGCGATGGCGGCGCTGAAAGAGGCGCGAGGTCCGGGAGGACGGTAGACGAGGGATCCTCTGAGGGTGGTCCTTGGGTCGGTGCGAATCTGAAAATGCAGGTGTTCAGCGGCGAGGGGGGGGTCTTCGGTGGAGGTGGTGACGCTGATGGAGTCTTTGAAGATGATGGCGACACCTCCTCCTACTTGGTTGGTGCGGTCTTTTCTGGAGATCTTGTAGCCTTCGGGGATGGCGGTAGCGATGTCTGGAGCAGAGGAGGCGTTCATCCATGTCTCCGTGATGAAGGCGACGTCCGGGGCTGTGGAGTCCAGGAGGTCCCAAAGTTCAACGGCGTGCTTGTGGACGGAACGAGCGTTGATCAGGATGCACTTGAGGTGGTTGATGGCGCGTGGGCTTGTGGTCGTGGTAGTTGCGTGGTGGAAGATGCGTTTGCAGGAGTTGCAGGCGAAGGGTCCATGGGTGCGTTTGGGGTGAGCTAGGAAGCAGGTTTTGGAGCGCCCTGGGTTGAGGGCGTGGAGGGTGGTGGGGTCGTAGCGGATCAGCGGGGCTTGGGTGAGCTGGGGACCAGGGGTCGTGGCGCTGGGCGCGGGCCAGGCGCGGACGGGCGCAGACGGGCTTGCCTCTGGCGCGCCTCCGGCGTGCCCGCTGCGCGCGCCCGCTGCGCAGTCGCGCAGCGGCCGCCATAAGAGGTAGGAGGGGGGGGGAGGGGTCAGCTGGGGGCGAATGGGAGCTGGGGGGCGGGGGCGTGCAGGAGGTCGCGGCGGGAAAGCGCGAGGGAGGGGGGGGGACAGGTAGAGTGAGAGGAGCTGGGGGAGGGGGTTTAGGGTGGAGGAGGGTGAGTGTTAGGAGGTTTGGAGATTAGGGAGAGAGATAGGAGTAGGGTTGTGAAGATAGGGGAGGGGGGTTGTAGAGGTGGGTGAGGGAGAGAGGTAGAGTGAGAGGATAGGGAGATAGGTAGTAGAGGGGGTGGTGGGAGGGGGGGAGAGATAGAGAAATAGATAGAGAAAATAGATGGAGAAGTCGATAGATAGGGAAATAGATAGATAGACAGATAGGTAGGTAGGAGGAGGTGGAGAGTGGGGGAGTTAGATAGTGAGATAGGGAGCTAGAGAGATAGGAAGATAGGAGGAGTGAGGGAGGTAGATAGCGAACGGGTTAGCTAGGGGTGAGAGAGGGGGAGGCGAGTGAGGGAGGGGGATGAGGAAGGAGCAGGAGGGCAGGCTCGGGGGAAGAAGACGGAGGAGGTAGAAGAGCCGAAGACAGGAGAACAGAAGACAGAAGAACAGAAGACAGAAGAACAGAAGACCGGAAGAGCAGAAGACAGAAGAACAGAAGAACAGAAGGACAGAAGGACAGAAGAACAGAAGAACAGAAGACAGAAGCACAGAAGATCGGAAGAGCAGAAGAACAGAGAAGAACAGAGAAGAACAGAGAAGAACACAGAAGAACCGAGAAGAAGAACACAGAAGCACCGAGAAGAAGAACACAGAAGCACCGAGAAGAACAGAGAAGAAGAACACAGAAGACCGGAAGAACACAGAAGAACAGAAGGGAAGAACAGAAGAACAGAAGAGAAGAACAGAAGAACACAGAAGAAGATTGCAGAGGGGGAGCGAGGAGGAAGAGACAGAGAGGAGGAAAAGAAGCAGGAGCAGGAGAGAAGGTGAGTGGCGCGGGGCAGGGCGAGGGGCTGGGAGGAGGGGGGTACTTACAGTTAGGTGGGTCTCAGGAACACAGGAACTCGGGAACTTGGAGGAGCTGCAGCGGCAGGGGGAGCGACCTACCCTTGGGTCAAGGGTCGCTACCACTGTCGCGCAGCGGCCGCCATAAGAGGTAGGAGGGGGGGGAGGGGTCAGCTGGGGGCGAATGGGAGCTGGGGGGCGGGGGCGTGCAGGAGGTTGCGGCGGGAAAGCGCGAGGGAGGGGGGGGGACAGGTAGAGTGAGAGGAGCTGGGGGAGGGGGTTTAGGGTGGAGGAGGGTGAGTGTTAGGAGGTTTGGAGATTAGGGAGAGAGATAGGAGTAGGGTTGTGAAGATAGGGGAGGGGGGGTTGTAGAGGTGGGTGAGGGAGAGAGGTAGAGTGAGAGGATAGGGAGATAGGTAGTAGAGGGGGTGGCGGGAGGGGGGGGAGAGATAGAGAAATAGATAGAGAAAATAGATGGAGAAGTCGATAGATAGGGAAATAGATAGATAGACAGATAGGTAGGTAGGAGGAGGTGGAGAGTGGGGGAGTTAGATAGTGAGATAGGGAGCTAGAGAGATAGGAAGATAGGAGGAGTGAGGGAGGTAGATAGCGAACGGGTTAGCTAGGGGTGAGAGAGGGGGAGGCGAGTGAGGGAGGGGGATGAGGAAGGAGCAGGAGGGCAGGCTCGGGGGAAGAAGACGGAGGAGGTAGAAGAGCCGAAGACAGGAGAACAGAAGACAGAAGAACAGAAGACAGAAGAACAGAAGACCGGAAGAGCAGAAGACAGAAGAACAGAAGAACAGAAGGACAGAAGGACAGAAGAACAGAAGAACAGAAGACAGAAGCACAGAAGATCGGAAGAGCAGAAGAACAGAGAAGAACAGAGAAGAACAGAGAAGAACACAGAAGAACCGAGAAGAAGAACACAGAAGCACCGAGAAGAACAGAGAAGAAGAACACAGAAGACCGGAAGAACACAGAAGAACAGAAGGGAAGAACAGAAGAACAGAAGAGAAGAACAGAAGAACACAGAAGAAGATTGCAGAGGGGGAGCGAGGAGGAAGAGACAGAGAGGAGGAAAAGAAGCAGGAGCAGGAGAGAAGGTGAGTGGCGCGGGGCAGGGCGAGGGGCTGGGAGGAGGGGGGTACTTACAGTTAGGTGGGTCTCAGGAACACAGGAACTCGGGAACTTGGAGGAGCTGCAGCGGCAGGGGGAGCGACCTACCCTTGGGTCAAGGGTCGCTACCACTGTCGCGCAGCGGGCGCCATAAGAGGTAGGAGGGGGGGGGAGGGGTCAGCTGGGGGCGAATGGGAGCTGGGGGGCGGGGGCGTGCAGGAGGTCGCGGCGGGAAAGCGCGAGGGAGGGGGGGGGGACAGGTAGAGTGAGAGGAGCTGGGGGAGGGGGTTTAGGGTGGAGGAGGGTGAGTGTTAGGAGGTTTGGAGATTAGGGAGAGAGATAGGAGTAGGGTTGTGAAGATAGGGGAGGGGGGGTTGTAGAGGTGGGTGAGGGAGAGAGGTAGAGTGAGAGGATAGGGAGATAGGTAGTAGAGGGGGTGGCGGGAGGGGGGGGAGAGATAGAGAAATAGATAGAGAAAATAGATGGAGAAGTCGATAGATAGGGAAATAGATAGATAGACAGATAGGTAGGTAGGAGGAGGTGGAGAGTGGGGGAGTTAGATAGTGAGATAGGGAGCTAGAGAGATAGGAAGATAGGAGGAGTGAGGGAGGTAGATAGCGAACGGGTTAGCTAGGGGTGAGAGAGGGGGAGGCGAGTGAGGGAGGGGGATGAGGAAGGAGCAGGAGGGCAGGCTCGGGGGAAGAAGACGGAGGAGGTAGAAGAGCCGAAGACAGGAGAACAGAAGACAGAAGACAGAAGAACAGAAGACCGGAAGAGCAGAAGACAGAAGAACAGAAGAACAGAAGGACAGAAGGACAGAAGAACAGAAGAACAGAAGACAGAAGCACAGAAGATCGGAAGAGCAGAAGAACAGAGAAGAACACAGAAGAACACAGAAGAACACAGAAGAACCGAGAAGAAGAACACAGAAGCACCGAGAAGAACAGAGAAGAAGAACACAGAAGACCGGAAGAACACAGAAGAACAGAAGGGAAGAACAGAAGAACAGAAGAGAAGAACAGAAGAACACAGAAGAAGATTGCAGAGGGGGAGCGAGGAGGAAGAGACAGAGAGGAGGAAAAGAAGCAGGAGCAGGAGAGAAGGTGAGTGGCGCGGGGCAGGGCGAGGGGCTGGGAGGAGGGGGGGTACTTACAGTTAGGTGGGTCTCAGGAACACAGGAACTCGGGAACTTGGAGGAGCTGCAGCGGCAGGGGGAGCGACCTACCCTTGGGTTACATATTGTACATGTCCTATTGTACATGTCCTGAGACATAGGGCACTTCTACATGCTGACTGTCATGTTTAGACAGCAGATACCTATGATACGTATGTTTAAATGTTATTAACAACTCTATGGTATTGCACTCACTATATGTGCAAAGTTACAATCTTATGATCAGAATGTCTGGCATATATTCAGCCCTACATAGGTTGTGACAGTGCCAGCATGTTTGACACTCACACATACATATGTGCTTTTGTCATCTATAATGTCCTTGCTTGCCATTGATATAAAAAAGATCCAGGATGAGTCTTGCTGCAGCATTCTGGATGGTCTGGAATCTTTCAACTAACTGAGCCTCCATTCCCAAGTAGAGGGTGTTCCCGTAGTCCAGTCAACTGGTGATGAGGGTTTGGATGATGGTGCGTCTCACATTTTGGGGAAGCTGCTTGATAATCCTATGTAACATGCAGGATGAAGAAGCAGAAGAATGACACTACATTGACTTGGGACCTCATGGTGGGTTTGCTCTCCAGGATGACCCAGAGATTCCCAGTGGGTTCAGCTGGGGATGGAATGGGCCTCAGTTCTGTGGGCATAGTAATGTTCTACACAAATGTTACTCAGGTATAGTACCTCATATAATGCAGATAACTTTGTTTCACAGTTTGAAGAAGTAATAAACATTTACATTCTTCATCAAACAGATATTCCATTCATAGATATGAAGAGATGGATTACATTTTGTATGCGCTGTCATCGGGGATTATACATGCCATGCTTTCTGCATTAGCATTTGGAGCCACACGGTTCACTGAGATAGCTAAAATTCCACTATTACAGCAGCTGTTCCCACAGATTCAACCACTATCCACTGCTTAATTTAACCCCTTCTGTGCTGCGGACATAATGGTTACGTCCCGCGGCACAGTGCTCATGTGCTGAGGACGTAACCATTACACCCTGGGCACTGAGCTCCCTCTGTGGGCTTCCCTCCCACCCCCCCAAAGCAAAGATGGAAGGGGAAGCCCTTCCCCTCCCACCCCGACCCCCCCTGAGCCCCCCAGTGACGTCTGATGACGTCAGCGCGCATTCACGCGCTGACCTCATCAGAGGCCACTTCCCCATCGGAAGAGAAATGCTTTGCATTTCTCTTCCGATCATGTGATGGGGAACTGAGAGGCTTCAAAGGGAAGGAAAGGAATTTCCTTCCCTTTGAAGTCTCTCAGAACATTTCAAAAGCCTGATTGTAAAGCGATCCAGCTTTTGAAATGCCCGCTAGGCACCAGGGATCTATTTTTTCAAAAGAAACTGGCAAGAGGGGAGCGACCCCTTGGGCAAGGGTCGCTCCCCTGGGGGAACATTTTTGTCTAGGCCTTTTCCGCCCCCCCTTGGGGCAGATTGCCCTATTGTTGTTAGATCGATTTGCCCCCAGGATGGCCAGAAACCACTATGCACCAGGGGTCATTTTTTTTGTTAAAAAAAAAAAAAAAAACATTTTAGAGTTGGGGAGCGACCCCTTAGGCAAGGGTCACTCCACGAGGGGGGAATTTATTTTCGGCCATTTCTGCCCCCCCCCCCCCCGCCCGGGGCAGATCGGCCTATAGTTATTAGCCCGATCTGCCCCCGGGGGGACAGAAACCACTGGGTGCCAGGGACCATTTCTTTTTGTTTTTTTGTGTGTGTTTTTTTTTTTTTTTTTTTAGAGTTGGGGAGTGTCCCCTTAGGCAAGGGTTGCTCCCTAGGGTGCCAATTTTATTTAGGCCATTTCCTCCCCCCTTGGGGGCAGATCGTCCAATTTGTGTTAGGCCAATCTGTCCCTCGGGGGGGGGCAGAAACCACTAGGCACTAGGGATCTTTTTTTTTTGCTGCCAATTTCATGCAAGGGGAGCGACACCTGAGGCAAGGGTCGCTCCCCTGGGGGGCAAATTTATTTTAGGCCATTTCTGCCCCCCCGGGGGCAGATCAGCCTATTGTTATTAGGCTGATCTGCCCCTGGGGGGGCAGAAACCTCTAGGCTCCAGGGATCATTTTTTTGTTTTGTTTTTTAGAGGTGGGGAGCAACCCCTTAGGCAAGGGTCACTCCCCTGGGGGTGGGGTGGGGAATTTATTTTAGCCCATTTCTGCTCCCCTTTGGGGCAGATCAGCATATTTCTATTAGGCCGATCTGCCCCTGGGGGGGAGGAACCACTTAGGCACCAGGGATTGGTGTGTGTGTATGTGTGTGTTTTCTTTAGGGGGGGCAGCCCCTTGTGTAAGGGTCGCTCCCCATGGGGGCACATTACTGTTGACCATATCTGCCCCCCTTTAGGGCACATGGGCCATTTTTATGAAAGGTGGGGGCAGAAAGCCCACCAGAGACCAGGGAAGTTTTGTTTTCCAAAATAAAAGGGTGGGGGTATGGCCATACCCCCACCCCAAATAAATGGGACCAAAGATGTTCTGCCCACCAGTGGGCAGATGGGGCAATTACCCCTGATCCACACCAGGTGGGTAGAAGGTCTACTAGATGCCAAGGAAGTAAAAATATATACATATATTGGGGTTGTGGCTACCAACCAGTATGGGCCTGGTTATGCCCCCACCCCAACTGAAGGGGGTAACAGTCTTTCAGCTCTCCCTGCACTCTAAAACATCTTATCCCACAGCAAGCAAGAAGACGTTTGATTATTTTGGGTTTTGGTTTTACATTTGGCTCATGAGAGCTTGGCTAACTCTCAAAATCGTCCCACTTGGAATGGTGAGGGCTGCACTTTATGGACTTTGGGACGCTACCATGTAGAAAAATCCACAAGACCTAGACACATCTGAAAACTAAACATCTGGGTGATTCCATGGTGGTGTGTTTCACATGCACCTGCACCATTTTCTTACCCACTATGCCCTGCAAACCTCCAACTTTGCTGGAAATCACACATTTTTCCCACGTTTTTGTGATGGAGCCTTCCGGAATCTGCAGGAATTCACAAAATTCCTACCTCCCAGCATTGTCTCAACTATACCGATAAAAATTCTGCTGCACTTGTCAGCCTAAAAATGATTTTTTGCAAACTGCCCTTTTGGACCCCTTTTGGTTCCCCCTCAATATCGACATGTTTGTGGCTCTTCCCTTTCACAAGCACTTGGCCCACCTACACAGATGAGGTATCATTTTTACTGGGAGACAGTGGGGAACGTTGAATGGTATGAAATGTGTCCCAGTGCGGTAATCCTACACAGAAATGTTGGAAAAATTTGATTTTTATAAGCTAAATTTGAGGTTTGCTGAGGATTCTGGGTAAGAAAACATTGGGGGATCCACGCAAGTCACAGCTCCCTGGACTCCCTCGGGTGTCTAGTTTTCAGAAATGTCTGGGTTTGGTAGGTTTCCTTAGATGGCTGCTGAGCACAGGACCAAAAACGCAGGTGCCCCCCGCAAAAACAGGTAGTTTTGTTTTTGATAATTTTGATGTGTCCAGATAGTGTTTTGGGGCATTTCCTTTCGCTGGCAGTAGGCCTACCCACAAAAGTGAGGTTCCATTCTTATCAGGAGACTTGGGGGAACGCTGGGTGGGAGGACATTTGTGGCTCCTCTCTGATTCCAGAACTTTCTGTCACCAAAATGAAAGGAAAAAGTGTTTTTTGGCCACATTTTGAGGTTTGCAAAGGATTCTGGGTAAAGAACCTTGTCAGAGCCCCACAAGTCACCCCATGTTGGATTCCCCTAGGTGTCTAGTTTTCAAAAAGGTGCTGGTTTGAAGGGTTTCCCCAGGTGCCGGCTGGGCTAGAGGCCAAAATCCACAGGTAGGCACTTTGTAAAAAACACCTCTGTTTTCTGTGGAAAAATGTGATGTGTCCACGTTGTGTTTTGGGGCATTTCCTTTCGCGGGCGCTCGGCCTACCCACACAAGTGAGGTACCATTTTTATCGGGAGACTTGGGGGAATGCTGGGTAGAAGGAAATGTGTGGCTCCTCTCAGATTCCAGAACTTTCTGTCACCGAAATGAGAGGAAAAAGTGTTTATTGGGTCAAAGTTTGAGGTTTGCAAAGGATTCTGGGTAACAGAACCTGGTCAGAGCTCCACAAGTCACCCCATCTTAGATTCCCCTAGGTGTCTAGTTTTTAAAACTGTGCAGGTTTGCTAGGTTTCCCTAGGTGCCAGCTGAGCTACAGCCCAAAATCCACAGCTAGGCACTTTGCAAAAAACAGCTCTGTTTTCTTTGTGAAAATGTGATGAGTCCACGTTGTGTTTTGGGGCTTTTCCTGTCGCGGGCGCTAGGCCTACCCCCACAAGTGAGGTACCATTTTTATCAGGAGACTTGGGGGAACACTGAGTGGAAGGAAATTCGTGGCTCCTCTCAGATTCCAGAACTTTCTGTCACCGAAATGAGAGGAAAAAGTATTTTTTTGGCCACATTTAGAGGTTTGCAAAGGATTCTGGGTAACAGAACCTGGTCAGAGCCCCACAACTCAGCCCATCTTGGATTCCTCTAGGTGTCTAGTTTTCAAAAGTGTGCTGGTTTGCTGGGTTTCCCCAGGTGCTGGCTGAGCTATAGGCCAAAATCCACAGGTAGGCGCTTTGTAAAAAAACACCTCTGTTTTCTGTGGAAAATGTGATGTGTCCACATTGTGTTTTGGGGCAGTTCCTGGTGCGGGCACTAGGCCTATCCTCGCAAGTGAGGTACCATTTTCATTGGGAGACATGTGGGAACACAGAATAGCAAAATAAGTGTTATTGCCCCTTGTCTTTCTCCACATTGTTGCCTTCCAAATGTAAGACAGGGTGTAAAAAAGACGTTTATTTGAGAAACACCCTGTAATTCACATGCTAGTATGGGCACCCCGAAATTCAGAGATGTGCAAATAACCACTGCTTCTCAACACCTTATCTTGTGGCCATTTCAGAAATACAAAGGTTTTCTTGATACCTATTTTTCACTTTGAATGAATTGCTGTATACCCGGTATAGAATCAAAACCCATTGCAAGGTGCAGCTCATTTATTGGCTCTGGGTACCTAGGGTTCTTGATGCATCTACAAGCCCTATATATTCCCGCAACCAGAAGAGTCCAGCTGACGTAACAGTATATTGCTTTCAAAAATCTGACATCGCAGGAAAAAGTTAGAGAGTAAAATGTGGAGAAAAATGGCTGTTTTTTACCTCAATTTCAATATTTATTTTATTTCAGCTGTTATTTTCTGTAGGAAACACTCGTAGGATCTACACAAATGACCCCTTGCTGAATTCAGAATTTTGTATACTTTTCATAAATGTTTAGCTTTCTGGGATTCAGCATTGGTTTCTTACCCATTTCCGTCACTAACTGGAAGGAGGCTGAAAGCACCGAAAATAGTAAAAATGGGGTATGTCCCAGTAAAATGTCACAATTGTGTTGCAAAATGGGGTTTTCTAATTCAAGTCTGCCTGTTCCTGAAAGCTTGGAAGATGGTGATCTTACCACCACAAACCCTTTGTTGATGCCATTTTCAGGGAAAAAAACACGGGCCGCCTTCTGCAGCCCTTTTTTCCATTTAAAAAAAATAATAATAAATTTTGGCTGTATTTTGGCTAATTTCTTGGTCTCCTTCAGGGGAACCCACAAAGTCTGGGTACCTCTAGAACCCCTAGGATGTTGGAACAAAACGACGCAAATTTGGCGTGGGTAGCTTATGTGAACAAAAAGTTATGAGGGCCTAAGCGAGAACTGCCCCAAAAAGCCAAAAAAGGCTCAGCACAGAATGGGAAAAGGCCTGGCAGCGAAGGGGTTAAAAAAAACCTCAAAAACTATATGATGAGGCCCAGGGTTTCTCAGGAGCTAGCAATAAAACTGCTGAGGGCAGAGGTGGAAAATAACAGATGATGCTTCTCTATAAGCTTCTTTTTTCTACTGCCTAACACTTCCGGCCTCTTTGTCTTTCTCAAATAAATTTAGTTTACTGCCACCATTCTCACTTCATCAGAAAATGCATGTCCTGTCTTCCTCACTTTTCCGCTTTTTTCAGACATGAGAATAGAGTTTAGGAGAAGTATGCTTTTCCATAAAAAGGTCCTTTAGTATGAGAAACAAAAATCATAGAGTTCTGATGTGGACATTTAATGAAGTTACTGATCCCTATGGAGTTTCAACCTTTGCAGGAATAACATATGTCCTATGCATTTCACTCTGGGACTTTACAGATTTGAAGCAATCCCTTTGGGAGAAATGGCTGGTAAAATCATTAGGAAACGGAGACAAAATCTCTGCCTCCCACAAGTTATTAAAAAAACCATAGCAAATTCTTCACTCACTTTTTTTCTGAAATTATCTGGACAGATTTGGTCATATTGGTGAGAAGAACAATTGAGCAAACATTTTGACACTTCTAATGACTAGCTCTGATATTTATTGTTGCTGATGAACATTTTAAACAATAGGCAATGTTTAATTTGTACATGTATTCCAAAAGAAGTTTAGCCTACAGATTGAGATAATAGAAATGAATTTACTGTCTACATATGTAAGTTTTATAATGACTCAGAACAGATATAGAATAATGGAGGTAAAGATTTTGCAACTTATGTTTTGTGATTTTTCTATTTTAAATTCCAACTTCTGTTATTCAAGTGATTAGAAATTTACTTCTTTGGTACACATCATGTAAAGGAAATTTAGCCAAAATATAGCAGGGACTCTGTACTGAGATAAAAGACATCAGCCAGTCAGAAACTCAGATGGAGGCCATTTAGAAAACTCTCAACAGGTATTTAGTATCAAATTTAGAGGTTTTGGAACTGTTGGTTGGTGATTCTATCTGAAATTCTTGCTACTTTTGTCAAGGTGACTTGATATTTGGTCATTATTCTAAAATGGGAAATATATTTAATACCGAATGTGACCTTCTCAGGACTCCTCAATCCACATCTCAGCCCATTTCTCTACATGGGTGATCATTCTAAGCTGTCTCTCCATACAGTTCTCCATTTTCTGTCTAAAATGCAAACTCTCATGCATTGTAATAGTTTTTTCCCCTTCTGAATCCCTAATTTAATGCTCAGCTCATTTTACAGAGAATGTTAGCACCTGTTTCTGCTCATAAAGTTGACAACTGGTAAAAAAGACATTAGAACATTTATATTTTAACACCACTCCACAAAGAGCCTGATATCCCTTGTGCCTCCCTCCCATCAAATACCTGTTCTGTGCACCATCTGTAAACAAACTTTACCAAGTCGTCAGCTCACTTGTCAACACTTTGTTAAACTGGATTCTGTTTGTAAAATTCCCTCCCTCCCATGGAGTGTGATCATTTGTGGAACAAGAGCCAGGATTGCAGTTTTTGTTGCATTCTGTCGATCTTCCACTCACTGCCCTATTCATCGCAGGAATGTGGAACTGCTACTGCTTCATTAGATGTATGAAACACAACCTCAATTTATTTAAATAGACATGTCAGGAATGGGGTGGAATCAAGCTGTAATATTTCCGAATATTACTGCTGATTCCGGTTTGTGGCAAATCATCCTTTATGCCTCATGGCATTTCTTGTTTTTGGTACTGACCAAAACTTCAGCTGAACTTAAACATGTACATACATTACAAAAGTGTTAGGGCAGTCCTATTAATAGGTGTTAAGAAAGTGAGTAACAGAAAATTGTAAGTTATCTGTCAGGTCAAATGGTTTTGTATTTACTGCATTATTTCAAAAATGCCCAATTGAATATAATAATGACTATAAACAAGAGATATGCATGTATATTATTTGTGACCAGTCAGATATTCTTTTATGTGTTTCAACTGCTTGATTGAAACTTTAATATGCCAATCAAAAAATCTCACTTTAAGGATTTATCTTTGCAATGCCTTTCCATTATGGTATGCAACAACTATGTTCACTAAAAGAACTGAAATCCATTCTGTGACTTCACCAGAACCCACAGAAGGAAGTGGCTTTAGTGGAAGTGGCTCAGGAGAAATTGACATTACAACAACTGCTCCAAAAACCACAACAGGTATCCAGTGCTTAATTACAAAAATACTCAGCAAAACCTTTTTGATATTGCTGATGTTTTTCAGAGGCACAAGCGAAGATGGTGCTCAGTGCCAGAAGTACAAAATATCAGATTTTGCCTGGTTTTAATTTCAATACATGCTTCTTTTTTCCACCAATTTCCACCCCCTTCTTTTTGTATCTCTAGTTTTTTAATGATAGCTTTCCCAATTCCTCACAAATATATCCTTGTCTTTCTTTCTTTTTCACACCTTTCTGCCTTTTTCTGTCTTGCCCTGTGCCAAAACGTGTTGACTCAATGTAAGACTAGTCCCGTATAAAAGATAGCATTTGTAATTTCCAAATCATGCAAAAATTGCCAAGGAATTGGATAGGACATTGCTCCTAAGCTACAACATGTCTTTAGAAGTTAGGAGACATTTTCTGTCACATACAAGGGGCCTTCTATTATGAGAAGCTGCCGAAATCTTATAGGGATATTTAATGGTGGTACCGACCCCAACAGATTTTCAATTTTTGCAGTAATACGAGATGTCTTAGACATTAAACACTTAAACTTTGCATGCAGTAATTTGCTACGTTTGTTAGCAGAAATACATGGCAAACTCAACTTTGAATAGGGGAAATGTCATACTCCAACATGTTTTAAACAAAATCATGACATATTCCTCAATCATTCCACTCCTGAAATTAGCAGTTTATATAGAATTGGCAATACTGGTGAAGGGAATAATGGATGAAGACCATGGCCCACTGCTAATAAGTGTCTATGACATTGTGGTTGGCCTGTTTAAACAATAGGCAATGTTTCTTTTGTGCCTATTATGTAGAAGAAATATAGTCAACAGATAGTATGGCCCCTTCTACTGAGATAATAGACATAAGTCTATTGTATACCTAGATGGAGGACTTTGAAGAAACTCTTCAACCACAACTGGTATTTTGGTACTGCATGTAGTAGTTCCGGAACTATTAGTTGGCGATTTTCTTGTCAGAAAGTCTTGCTTCTGTTGTCCAGGTAGTTTGATATTTCTTCATTACTCCAAGACTGGGAATAATTTGGTAAGAAATTGCGTCTTTCTCAGGCCTCCTCCATCCATCCATCTCAGCCCACTTCTCTGGATGTGGTGAGCATTCTAAACTCCCCCTCATTACACCTTTCCATTTTGTGTATAAACCTGCAAACTCTTATGCTTTGTACTAGTTGTTTTTCTTCCAACCCCTTAATTTCATGCTTAATTTATTTTGGTGAGAATTGTACCATCCGTTTCTGACCATGTGTTTGCTGCCCAGCCTATAGCAACTGTCATGCCTGTTTTGTGTACCAAAGTCTCTTGCTGTTCACAATGTTAGAGCAAATACTTTGCCCCTCTATGTTTTAACACCACACCACAAAGTACCTGACATCCATTGTGCCTACCTCCCATCAAATACCTGTCCTGTGTGTGCAACTTCTGTAAACAAACAATACTGTGTCCTCAGACTACTTGCCAGCTCCTTATGACACAGCAGGCTGTTTGCAGAATTTGCTTCTTCCAATAGACTGTGATCACATGTAAAACACAAGCAAGGAATGCAGTTCTTGTTGCACTACTGTCCATCTTTTACCCACTGACCTATTCATCTCAGCAATGTGGAACTGCTACTTCATCATTAGACACATGTATCAAGCTGTAATATTTCCAAATATTACTGGTGTTTACAGTTTGTAGTAAATCTTCCTTTGCGTGGCGTGGCATTTCCTTTATTGGTATTGAAAAAACTTCAGCTGAACTTAAACTTGTACATGTGTTCCAATGGTGTTGGGGCCCTGCTATTAATGGGTGTTAAGAAATTGGGGTAACAGAAACTCAAGGGAGGTCCCCCTGAAGAAAATCTTTAAGAAAAAGACTAATGGGGTCATTATGACCCCGGCGGGTGGCAATAATGTGGCGGTAGTATGGCCAACAGGCTGGCGGTACTTACCGCCATAATATATCCGTGGCGGAGCCGCAATGGTAATACCGCCGATACCGCCAGGCTGCAGCCAGCCTGCAGTCTGGCGGTCCCGGCGGTTGTAATCTGCCAGGGCAGCGCTGCCCTGGGGATTCCGAGTCCCTATCCGCCAGCCTGATTCCCTGAGTGGCGCTTTTAGTTTCGATATGTTAGAAAACATTAATTCTTTCAAAATTCATATCTCCGGTTCCTGTTTTCCGAAATTGTTCGTTCTGGTGTGAAATTAAAAATACATATATTTCCTATTTCTGTAAATTGGTTTTGGATTTTTAAACGGTTTCGTGCATTTTATTTTATTACTGGTTTGTTATATTTGAATGCACTACACACTTTGGGCCTCAGTTTCAGGTCCTGAGCTCGCCCCCCACGACCGCAGCACCAACCTGCTGCCTCCTGCCTCTGTCCCCTGACCACGCTGCTGTTTGCGTGTTCGAGGCCCTCCTCCACCCGCAGGCATCCTCCTGCGCCTCATCCCTGGGGTCTAGTGGGCTCTGACTAGCTTCACTTGACCCGTGTGCCGCTTTCCGCCGTCCCGTAAGTGTTTTTCGTTTTTTTCGCTTTTTCCAGCGCCTCGCCGCCGGCGCTTCTGCCCCCTTTGTGCCCCCCTGATTGCTGTCTCCCCGATCGTATATTGTGCCATTATTGTTTTTCTGATTGTGTGCTTTTCTTATTGTAACTGCTTGTATTTTGCTCGTTTTCAGTGTTTTGCCCCTTGTGCGCTCCCCGTTCCCTGCCGCTGCCTCCCTGCGGCCCCGCCCCCCTCGCGCCCCCATTCGCCGCTCCCTCCCGCCTCCCGCCTCCCAGCTGCTCCTCCCTCCCCCCTCACGTCTTAATGGCTGGCGCTGCGCGTCGCGAGTGAGCGACCTCTGACCTGTTTCAGGTCCTGAGCTCGCCCCCCACGACCGCAGCACCAACCTGCTGCCTCCTGCCTCTGTCCCCTGACCACGCTGCTGTTTGCGTGTTCGAGGCCCTCCTCCACCCGCAGGCATCCTCCTGCGCCTCATCCCTGGGGTCTAGTGGGCTCTGACTAGCTTCACTTGACCCGTGTGCCGCTTTCCGCCGTCCCGTAAGTGTTTTTCGTTTTTTTTTTCGCTTTTTCCAGCGCCTCGCCACCGGCGCTTCTGCCCCCTTTGTGCCCCCCTGATTGCTGTCTCCCCGATCGTATATTGTGCCATTATTGTTTTTCTGATTGTGTGCTTTTCTTATTGTAACTGCTTGTATTTTGCTCGTTTTCAGTGTTTTGCCCCTTGTGCGCTCCCCGTTCCCTGCCGCTGCCTTCCTGCGGCCCCGCCCCCCTTGCGCCCCCATTTGCCGCTCCCTCCCGCCTCCCGCCTCCCAGCTGCTCCTCCCTCCCCCCTCCCTTCTTAATGGCTGGCGCTGCGCGTCGCGAGTGAGCGACCTCTGACCTGTTTCAGTTCCTGAGCTCGCCCCCCACGACCGCAGCACCAACCTGCTGCCTCCTGCCTCTGTCCCCTGACCACGCTGCTGTTTGCGTGTTCGAGGCCCTCCTCCACCCGCAGGCATTCTCCTGCGCCTCATCCCTGGGGTCTAGTGGGCTCTGACTAGCTTCACTTGACCCGTGTGCCGCTTTCCGCCATCCCGTAAGTGTTTTTCATTTTTTTCGCTTTTTCCAGCGCCTCGCCGCCGGCGCTTCTGCCCCCTTTGTGCCCCCCTGATTGCTGTCTCCCCGATCGTATATTGTGCCATTATTGTTTTTCTGATTGTGTGCTTTTCTTATTGTAACTGCTTGTATTTTGCTAGTTTTCAGTGTTTTGCCCCTTGTGCGCTCCCCGTTCCCTGCCGCTGCCTCCCTGCGGCCCCGCCCCCCTCGCGCCCCCATTTGCCGCTCCCTCCCGCCTCCCAGCTGCTCCTCCCTCCCCCCTCCCTTCTTAATGGCTGGCGCTGCGCGTCCGTGCAGCGGACGCGCGCAGCGGGCGCGCCGCTGGCGCGCCGGAGGCGTGCCAGAGGCAAGCCCGTCTGCGCCCGTCCGCGCCTGGACCGCGCCCAGCGCCACACCCCCTGGCCCTCGCGCCCCCCGCATCCGCTACTCGATCAACGAACTCCGCGCCTTCAACCCCGGCCACTCCACTGAATGCTACCGGGCATCCCCGAAGCACACTAAAGGACCTTTTTCCTGCCGTACCTGCAACTTCTCCTGCATCAGAACGACCAATCCAACTACGAAAACATCCAACCCCAACCACCTGAACTGCATCCTCATCAACACCCGCTCCGCACGAAAACACGCCATCGAGCTCTGGGATTTGCTCAACACCACTGCTCCTGACGTGGCTTTCCTGACCGAAACCTGGTGGAACGACTCCTCGTCTCCGGACATCGCCATCGCCATACCGGACGGCTACAAAATCACCAGAAGAGATCGAACCAACGGAATCGGCGGCGGAATAGCCATCGCTCACAAAGCTACCCTCAAAATCCACACCCACTCGGACGACACCCTCAGGACAGCCGAACACCTCCACTTCCAGATCCACACGGACCCCAACACGACCCTCAGAGGAACCCTCATTTACCGCCCTCCAGGACCAAGAGCCCCCTTCAACGACACCATCGCCGACCTTGCAAGCACCCACGCCCTCGCTTCCCCGGATTACATCCTCCTGGGAGATCTGAACTACCATCTGGAAAATGCCAACGACGTCAACACCGCGTCACTGACCTCCAACCTCCTCAACCTCGGTCTCCGCCAGCTAGTCAACACACCTACCCACATCGCCGGTCACACCCTTGACCCCCTCTTCACCTCTAGCAACCACATTTCCTTCAGCCACACCTCCGAACTCCACTGGACTGACCATCACTGTGTCCATTTCACCTATAAGAAAACCACAGAGCAACACCGCATCCAGCTACCTCCCCACCGCCGCTGGGGCAAAGTCACCCAAGAACAACTGACCAGCACCCTCATCAACAACCTTCCACCCGACGCAATCGACCCGAGCACAGCCGCCAACAACCTCCATCAATGGATCCTCGACTGCGCCAACACCCTTGCCCCTCTCAAGAAACCCACCACCATCCAAGGAAAGAAAAAACCAGCCTGGTTCACAGACGATCTCACCACCTCCAAAAGCAACTGCCAGAAGCTCAAAAAGAAATGGATCCAAGAACGCACACCCGACAACCTCGCCGCCCTCAAAAACGCCAACCGCGAACACCACCAACGGATCCGCACCGCCAAGCGCGCCCACTTCACCGAACGCATCAACAACAACGCCCACGACTGCAAAGAACTCTTCGGCATCGTGAAGGAACTCTCCAATCCGAAAGCCAACTCCAACGACATCCCGCCCTCCCAGAAACTCTGCGACGACCTCTCCACCTTCTTCCACCAGAAAATCACCACCATCCACGACAGCTTCATCACCGGTCCACCGCCAGACCCCACCCCCGACGTCTCCTCCCGCGACTGCCGCCTCACCGCCTGGACCCACGTGGACGAGGCAGAAACCGTAGCAACCATGAACACCATCCACTCAGGCTCCCCCACGGACCCCTGCCCCCATCATGTTTTCAACTCAGCCAACGCCACCATCGCCCCCGAACTCCGCAAGATCATCAACCTCTCCTTCACTTCTGCCACCTTCCCGGACAGCTGGAAACACGCAGAAATCCAACCCCTCCTCAAAAAACCCAAGGCTGACCCCAACGACCTCAAAAACTTCCGTCCGATCTCTCTCCTCCCTTTTCCAGCGAAAGTCATCGAGAAGATCGTCAACACTCAGCTCACCCACTTCCTCGAAGACAATTCCATCCTGGACCCCTCACAATCCGGATTCAGACGAAACCACAGCACTGAGACCGCCCTCCTCGCCGCCACAGATGACATCAGACATCAAATGGACAACGGCGAAACCTCAGCCCTCATCCTCCTCGACCTATCAGCCGCTTTTGACACCGTCTGCCACCGCACCCTACTGACCCGCCTCCAGGAAGCCGGCATCCAAGATAAAGCCCTCCACTGGATCTCATCCTTCCTCTCCGACAGAACGCAGAGAGTCCGTCTCTCCCCTTTCCGCTCCAAAGCCACCAACCTCATCTGCGGCGTCCCCCAAGGATCCTCCCTCAGCCCCACGTTGTTCAACGTCTACATGGCCCCCCTCGCTCAACTGGCCCGCCAACATCATCTCAGCATCATCTCCTACGCCGACGATAACCAGCTCGTCCTCTCCCTGACCAAAGACCCGCTCACCGCCAAAACAAACCTCCACGAGGGACTAAAATCCATCGCCGATTGGATGAACAACAGTCGCCTGAAACTCAACTCCGACAAGACGGAAGTCCTCATCCTCGGACGCACTCCCTCGGCCTGGAACGACTCATGGTGGCCCTCCGTCCTCGGACCCCCACCCACCCCTGCCAGCCACGCAAGAAACCTCGGCTTCATCCTGGACTCCGCCCTCACCATGTCCAAACAGGTCAGCGCCGTCTCCTCCTCCTGTTTCAACACCCTTCGAATGCTCCGCAGAATCTTCAAGTGGATTCCAATAGAAACCAGAAAGACGGTGACCCAGGCCCTCGTCAGCAGCAGACTTGACTACGGCAACGCACTCTACACAGGCATCCCAACCAAAGACATCAAACGCCTCCAACGTATCCAAAATGCCTCCGCCCGACTGATCCTCAACATACCCCGCCGAAGTCACATCTCCCCTCACCTAAAGGAACTCCACTGGCTCCCGGTAGACAAGAGGATCACCTTCAAACTCCTGACCCACGCTCACAAGGCACTTCACAACACCGGACCCTCCTACCTCAACACCAGACTCAACTTCTACACTCCAACACGTCAACTCCGATCCGCCAACCTCGCCCTCGCCATCGTACCCCGAATCCAGCGCAAGACATCCGGCGGCAGATCCTTCTCCTTCCTCGCCGCCAAGACCTGGAACTCTCTCCCCACATCTCTTCGCCAGACCCAGGACCTCCTCGCATTCAGAAGGCTCCTCAAGACCTGGCTCTTCGACCGCTAAACCAGCAACGCTCCCCCCCCCCCCCCTCAGCGCCTCGAAACCCTGACGGGTACATAGCGCGCTTTATAAATACTATGATTGATTGATTGATTGATCAGTACGAGTCTGGCGGTCCATGGATCGCCAGACTCGCAGTGGTGCTTAGACCGCCGCCAAAAGGGCTGTCTGACCGCCCTATTATGACCATGGCAGAGCCTCCATGGTACGACCTCCGGCACCACTCTCCGGATTACAAGTCCCCTTTCCGCTAGCCTTTGCATGGTGATGGCTCTGCCACGGTCATAATAGGGCAGTCAGACCACCCCTTTCGATGCACTTTGGGTCCCCTTGGACAGCCCCGTCGCGCTTTTCACTGCCCGATTTACAGGCAATGAAAAGAGCGACAGGTGCTGTCACAACTGACGCACCGCAACATTGTCAATGTTGTGATGTGTTTCCCACTGGCCCGGTGGGCAGAAACAGTATTTCCCCCCGCCGGCCCAGCAGGAAACTCGTGATAGGTACCGCAAAGGGACGTCCGCATATGCGGGATAGGATCCTTACCCTAAGTGGGGAGGAAACGGCCTCCTAACCTAGTATGAAGAGGTGCTTAACCAAGAAGTTTGGTCTGATTCCAGAGCAGTACATGCTCAAGTTTAGGGACACCCAGAAGACAGCTACCCAGTCCTTGGTTGCTTTTGTGGACATCTCAGTTAAGGCACTAGAGGGCTGGATACATGACAGCAAGGTAAATACCTTTGAGGGTCTTTACAATTTGATTATGAGGGAGCACCTTCTAACTAATTGTGGCCAAAGGAAGCTACAGTAGTAGCTAGTTGACTCTAAGTTGACCAACCCCAGAGAGATGGGGGAGGCCACAGATGACTGGTTGAGAACCAGAGTTAACTAGAAACCCCCAGGGGGTGATCAGAAAAGGGAGGAGATGTTTTTTCCCAGGAGGAGCACGAACGGAACGATGATTAAAAAGTCCAAACAGTTCTCACTAGAGTCCCCAACACCTTTTCAGTGTGGTGGAGCCCCAAGCCATGCCACTTCTAAGGGGAAGGTGTACCAGGGGAAGCATTATGATCCTTTTAAGGCAGGAAAGTTTCAGGAGCTTGCTAAGGCTGCAAGTGTTTTGAGTGTCACCAGCCTGGACACAAAAGAGGGCATGCTGTCTGCTCCAAGAAGCCCCCCACTGGTGGGCAGTCCCATGGGAATGCTAGTGTTGGGATGGGGGTGGAAGTTGGCCCAGGGCTGGGATCAGAGTACACAGAGGTCACCTTAGTGTCCGTGGGGGAGGGTGGACATTGCAGCCATGGCCACCTTACCTCCCAGCATGGAAAGGTATTGGCAGAGGCATAAAGTCAGTGGGACTGATGTGGAGGTTCTGAGCGATACAAGAGCTAGTGTGACTATGGTCACAGAAAAGCTGGTTTATCCTGAGCAGGTCTTACCTGGTGTATTCCACCAAGTGACATATGCAGACAGCAGAACCAAACTCCATCCCATGGCCATGGTGAGCGTGGAAAGGGGAGGTGTGACTGGCCCTTAGAAGGTAGTGGTATCTCCTGCCCTCCCAGTAGTGTCTCTGCTGGGAAATCATCTGGAAGCATCTGAGTGGTCAGAGGTGGAAAGAAGGGTCCATGCACAGATGCTGGTCCTCCCTGAATGGGTGTGTGCTGTGACAAGTTCACAGGCAGCACAACAGGGATGTACTGGACACTTGGACCCTTGAACAATGGGTCAAGCCTCCAGGAAAAAGAGAAAGGCTGCAGGGTCTGGCTTGCCAGCCCCACCAAGTACAGAGGTTGAGAAGGAACCCAATTTTGAGGGGAGGCTCTGACCTCTGAGGGAGGGATTCCTTCCCTGCAAGCTCTGCCTGACTTGGCAGAACTGCAAGTGGCAGGTGTGCCCACCAGAGATAAGTTGTGCCAGAGACAAAGAGAGTGTCCCACCCCACTCTTGAGGGCCTGAGGCAGACTGCCTCCAGGCAAAAACACGGGGATGTTAGTGGGTCCTACAAGGTTTATTTGGAGGATTGAGTTCTCTACACTGAGGAAAGGGACCCCAAACCAGGGGCAACCAGGAGAGTGGTGGCCCCTCAGACGTTTAGAGAATTCCTTCTAACTCTAAGCCATGGTATTCCCTTAGCTGGACATTTGGGACTGACCAAGACCTGTAACAGGCTGTTCTTATATGTCAGAAAAGGTCAAGGAGGTTTGCAACTCCTGTGTCACCTGTGAGGCTGGTGGCAAGACAGTGGGCAAGCCGAAGGCTCCCTTGATACCACTACCATTGGTTGGGACTCCCTTAGAGAGGGTGGGAATTGACATTGTTGGTCCCCTAGATGCACCAACTGTCTCAGGTAACCGGATCATTTCGGTGGTTGTGGACCATGCAACCAGGTATCCAGAGACAATACCCTTCAGGACAATCACTGCTCCCAAAGTGGCTAGGGCCCTGCTTGGTGTGTTCACCAGAGTAGGAGTCCCAAAAGAGGTGGTTTCAGATAGGGGCACAAACATTATGGCCCTCATTACAACCCTGGCAGTAAATGCCGCCTACTGCCGTGCCGACGGCCGGCAACATACCGTGACCGCGGCGGTAGTCCGCTACGGGTATTATGACCCACACTGAGAATACCGCCACAATACAGAAACCCACACAAGTCCACCAGACCAAAGGTCAGTGATAAACTGGCGATAGCAAAAGCCACACCTTTACGCCAACAGGAATACGCCCACAGTATCATGACGCACGAATCAACGCGACGGTCTTTCAACTGCGGTAAACCATTGGCGGTACACACTGCCACGCTCAAAATTCACACACACTTACAAAACCACACCACATTGGACAATTCAAAATACACACACCTGACACACATACACACATCACACCCACACAACCACAACACTATAAAACACACACCCACATTACCCACAACCCCTTACAGCGAAAAAAAAGATAGCTGACAGAGACAAGCCAGGAGCACACACTCAATCAGAGACACAGAACACCATCACCCATACACCATCCACGCACATCACAGCACACACCCCAACACATCACCCCACACATCCTCACAGATACCACTCACACCACACCCATGGCACCCCAAAGACACCCCAGGTTTTCTGAGGAGGAGCTAAGGGTCCTGGTGGAGGAAATCATCCGGGTAGAGCCACAGCTATTCGGATCACAGGTGCAGCAGACATCCATTGCAAGGAACATGGAGCAACGGCGGAGAATCGTCGACAGGGTCAACGCTGTGGGACAGCACCCAAGAACAAGGGATGACATCAGTAAGAGGTGGAACGACCTACGGGGGAAGGTGCGTTCCGTGGTTTCAAGACACCAGATTGCTGTACAGAGGACTGGTGGTGGACCCCTACCTCCTCCCCCACAACTAACAACATGGGAGGAGCAAGTCTTGGCAATCATGCATCCTCAGGGCCTCGCAGGAGTAGCAGCAGGACTGGACTCTGGTAAGTCAATTCTCTATTACTATCACCCCCCCCACCTGCATGCCATCACATACCCCCACCCTTATCCTCACTCCCATCACTCCACCAACTCACATATACCCCACTAGCACAACGCACCCATCCCAATACCAAGCCCTGCATGCAAAAACAATGCATGAACACCTATCACATCACCCCAGCATGCCCAATAGAGAGACTCACCCAGCCCACAAAATCACCACTCACACAAGGCGAAGCAGACAGGGAAAGCAAAATCATACAGGGAAACACACCCATGCACAAGATGGCACACGCAGATACATCAACAATACATTTGCATCCCAACAGGACCCCTACCCAACGTCACCGGAGAGGAGGTGCCAGCTACATCCAGTCCCCCCCTCGAAGAGGCCCACAGTGATGACAGAAGCTCTGCATGCCTTGATCAGGATGACCAACCTGGTCCATCAGTGACCTCTGGACAGTCAGTTACCCTGCCACAGTCCCCAACCACCACAGAGCCTCCCCTACAGGAAACACCACCACAGCACCCACCACAGCACCCACCCAGCAGGACCATACCTCTGTCCCCAGGACACGTCAATCAGCATTGTGTCCACCACTACAGAGACCCCAGGCAACCCCACAAACCCAAGACAATCAGGGACCTGAGGTCAGTGGCAGTGGACACACGGTTCAGGGGACAGAGGCACAGGACAACAGGGAAGCTGGGAGGACTGCTGTGCACCAGGGGGAGGACAGGCCCAGGGAACCAACCCTCCACGAGGCACTCTCAAACATCATGGGAGCATACCACCATTCCCAGGAGACCATAGGCCAGGTACTGGTGAAGTTACAGGAGACCCAGCGGCTGCAGGAGGGAAAGTACCTGCGGATCAGGGAGGACCTAACTAAAATATACGCCATCCTGGTCACCATTGCAAGGGTGCTGGCTGACATGGGCAAGACCATGAGGGATGCAGTGGCACAACAAAGGGAGCCTGACACTAGCCAAACCGAGAAACAGCCTTCCATCTCCGCCAGCGCTAGTGGACAGGAGGCCCGCCACAGGACCAACAGGCCACCAGCACCCCACCCCCCTGCAGAAGGAGAACCACCCCACAAACGGTCCCTGTGATCCAGGCGGAAGCCAGAGAACATTGCTAAGACCCCGCCAGGAAATACGACTCTCCTGATTGTCACCCTTCTGTCCCACTCTGTCACCCTGTCCACCTTGAACTTCCATTGCTCCCCTTCCTATGTCCCCTTGGACAATGCACCTGTGATACCAATAGACTGGGCTCTAACTGGACATTCCTCCACCATCACCCCAGCCTCTTGCACATACCCCCATACTTATTTGCACAAAAATAAAACACCCTTAAAACATATACCATACTGGAGTCATTGTAATGATTAGAAAACTTTATTATTACAACATTATCAAAGCATTGCAACATATATGTTCAGTGAAATAAACTACAGGATGACCTTTGGTGGGCAGTAGTACATATAGCAGGAGCCAGAATGGGGCACACAGATCTGAAAATAGAGAATCCAAAGAGAACAGTCAGTGTCCATAGACAGAGAGTAAGAGTCTGCCATGTACAACGTCCAAATTATTACTGAAATGTAAAGCTGAGTTACAGTCTCTTATCTTTGTGTCACTGGAAGTACTGCTGTATAATGATTGTTCTGTTGTCCACATCTTCTTCCTCTGCCTCCTCTTCATCACTGTCCACAGGCTCCACCGCTGTCACAAGACCATCTCCAGGCTCAGCCTCCTGCAGAAAAGGTGCCTGGCGTCTCAATGCCAGGTTATGCAATATACAGCATGCCACGATGATCTGGCACACATTCCTGGGTGAGTAGTACCAGTCAGATGGAGGCACCGGAACCTGGCCTTCAGGAGGCTGAAGGTTCTCTCAATAATCCTCCTTGTACGCCCATGTGCCTTGTTGTAACTTTCCTCTGCCCTTGTCCTGGGATTCCTCACTGGGGTCAGTAGTCATGAGAGGTTGGGGTAACCAGAGTCACCTGCACATATCGAGGGACAACTGTTAGATACACACTAACCCCTAGGGACAACCCCATACTCAGACCCCAACTTATACTGTGTGGAGGCCTTGGGCTCACTTATTAGCCACACCTTGTGCCTCTGGAGTTGCCCCATCACATAAGGGATTCCTCAAGCTACAGGCATCATGCACAGACCCAGGATATTTGGCATTCACATGGGAGATGTACTGGTCCGCCAAACACACCATTTGCACATTCATCAAGTGATAGCTTTTTCTATTCCTGTAAACCTGTCCATTTCTTTGGGGGGGGGCAAATGCCACATGTGTACCATCAATGGCACCAGGGCATAGAAGTCAGCTTTCACTGTGGCCAAATCATCCACCTGGGGGAACAGAATGTAGCTGCACATGCGCTTCAGCAGGGCAGACAACACTCTGGTCAATACATTGGAGAACATTGGCTGAGACATTCCTGATGCCATGGCCACTGTAGTTTGAAATAAACCACTTGCCGGGAAATGGAGCACTGACAGAACCTGGACTAGAGGGGGGATTCCTGTGGGCTGACGGATAGCTGACATCAGGTCTGGCTCCAATTGGGCCCACAGTTCTTGGATTGTGGCACGATCAAGTCTGTATGTGATGATAATGTGTCTGTCCTCCATTGTCGACAGGTCCACCAGGGGTCTGTACACCGGAGCATGCCGCCATCTCATCATCTGCCTCAGCAGTTGTAGCCCATGGAGGAGAACGGTGAGCAGAAGGTCATATTCCACATAGATGGCACAACTGTTGTTGAATTTACGTCACAGAAGCAGTGTGTGAAGTTGAGAGCCAGTTGATGTGCGAATGTGTGCTGTGACGCAGTTAGGTGGCATGCCATGTGCCCCCCTGAAATGGTGGCTGCCTGACCTGTGGGGAGGAACAAGAGGAAATGAGGGAAGTGTGCTGGTGTTGTGCTCCGTCGCGGTAGGCGGTCGATGACTGCAGCGCAACTTCACATTGGTTATCATTGGGCCCTATGGGTTCCAGGAGCCAATGGTGATGTACGCCTGCGGTGACGGTTACGCACCGCCGTGGACGTCACCGCCATTTTCTAGCTATTCACTCGCTTGCTACCTGACGGTCAACAGGAGAGGACCTACACTGCAAGTGCTGCTGTGACTTGAGTCTGGAAGCGACAATGGCTAGAGTGTCTGGGGAAAGGGCCCCTGCCTTCACTGCGGAGGAGTTGGAGAAACTGGTGGATGGGGTCCTACCCCAGTGCACGTTACTCTGCGGTCCTCTAGAGAAACAGGTGAGTACACTGTGAGTATGATGTGTGTGCATTGCATGTTTGGAGTGGTGTGGATGTAAGCCACATGTTGGGGGGTGCTAAGGCATCCTGGCCTGAGTTCTGCATGAGAGGTGGTCAGTGTATGTGCATCAGGGCATGGGTGGGAACTGGTGGGCAATGCGTACGACAGGCCGGACGGGCGAGTAATTTCCTTTTTCGCTGTCTTTTCCTTCTAGGTCAGCGCCCACCAGAAAAAGGGTATTTGGCGTGCCATTGCCAAGGAGGTGTGGACCCTGGGGGGTCTATCACAGGCAGAGCACCCACTGCCGCAAGAGATGGGAGGACCTGCACTGCTGGACCAAGAAAACGGCGGAGGCGAGGCTGGGGCTGGCCTCCCAACGTGGAAGGGGTGCCCGTCGCACCATGAACCCCCCTGATGTTCCACATCCTGGCGGTGGCCTATCCGGAGTTGGATGGGCCCTTGAGGGCATCACAGCAGCCACAAGGGGGTGAGTACAGATTCTGAATCATGACTTTGCACGCTTTAGGAGCTAGCTGGGTGGGGGATGTGGCTGTGGGTGCCCCTAGACCAGGGCGATCATGGCAGAGTAGGTCCCTTGTGTGCAGGCTCTGAAGCACTCCTACCCCAATGGTAAAAAGGGCAACACCTACTGGGCAGGGTCCTGTGGGTGTCAGGTGTGCAGATGCTGGCTTTAGGCATTGTACCCCATGGGCTGGTGACTATCTTAGTGACTGGTTGGGCATGGCCTAGTGCATAGGGCTGCTTCCTGTGTGTTGTGTACGCCAACGGTAGTGGTGTTGCTGGCATTGACCAAGTGTATCCTCTGTCTCCCCCCCTTTTTTGTTTTGTCACCCTGTCCGTGTGCATTAGCATCATTTGGCGGAGGAACAGAGGCACCTGCGACAGAGGGAGCTGCATCCCACATGGGCCTGGAGGCCAAATCCACCGAGGGTGAAGGCACCAGTGGGATGGAGGGTAGCTCCACGACGGGGACAGGAGGGGAGACCAGCGACTCCTCCGATGGAAGCTCCCTGGCGGTGGCGGACACCTCTGTGCCCACCCCAACAACAGGTACAGCCGCCACCCCCCCTAACAGCACCGCCCTCCCAGCAGCCCCTCAGCGTGTTTCCCGTGCCCACTCACCCAGGAGGGTGGGCATCTCCTTTGCCCCAGGCACATCAGGGCCTGCCCCAGTCAGTCCTGCTACCCTCAGTGAGGAAGCTATTGACCTCCTGAGATCCCTCACTGTTGGGCAGTCAACCATTCTGAATGCCATCCAGGGTGTCGAGAGGCATTTGCAACAAACAAATGCATACCTGGAGGGCATTCATTCTGGAGTGGTGGTCCAACAGAGAGCATTTCAGGCTCTGTCCTCCGCACTGATGGGAGCCATTGTTCCTGTGTCCAGCCTCTCCCTCCAACTTCCACTACCCAGACCCAATCCCCTCTACCTCACCCTATCCAAGCGCACCTTCAGACCAGCATGGACACAAATCAACACACAAAAGTGGCTCAGGAAAACATAAGCACCACACTTCATCTCACAGGCACTCTCACAAGTACCATACCCATGCAAACATACCAACATCCACTGCCTCCACTGTGTCCCCCTCCTCCTCTTTGTCCACCTCCCTCCAAGTAGAATCTCCACTCACACCTGCATGCACTACATCACCATCCTCTACCTCCATCTCCAGCATGCCCATCACTACACACCCCTCACAGGCAGTCACCAGCCCCACAACCATGCACACGTCCCCTGTGTCCTCTCACAGTGTGTCTGTGAGCGCTCCTTCCAAAGTACACAAACGCAAGCACACACCCACCCAACAGCCATCCACCTTACAACAGCATTCAGCCCATGCACCTTCACCCAAACTCAGCAGACGTACACCTCCTACAACCACTCCCTCTTCCTCCACTCCCAAACCCCCTTCCGATCCCAGTGTGTCTAAAAAACTTTACCTGGCTTACATTGACCTCTTCCCTACACCTCCCCCCGTCCTTCCCCTAGGGCCAGGTTGTCAAGATCCCAGGCCAGCATCTCAGCCACCAACCCGGCGTCCGCTGTGGTACCTGCAGTTAACTCGAGAGAGATCGATGGCTGAACGCCAGGTTGTGTTGTCGTGAAATAAACTTATGCCCAAACAAGAAACGCGTCTATGAAGTATCTTGCAACATTTTGGTGACGAGGATTTACGGCACAACCTGGGTTGGCCGGATACTTATCTGGTGACAGATTTGAGGTGCGTGGCTCGAACGTGCCATCGGCAACGACCCAGGGGAGGCCCAGACAAGCAGCAAGGAGTGTGGCACTTCGTCGCTGAAGGTAACCGCTAATTCTCATACTTCCCACAACGTCTCTCTTCTTATACAGAAGTGCGGAGGTGCGGCCGGCATATCATAGAGGTGCTCTGCTCAGGGGGGAGTCCGTTTTCACACACAGCCGGAGGCCTGGATTGTACACTGCGTGCTTCGGTGGTGCGGGGGCAGAGTCTTCATCAAATGAACAGGAACACTAGTATGCTGCCTGAAAGTGTTCTGTGTGAGCTTTAACAGCAATATAAACAACGTAAAAAGACTGCTGCCCTACACAGTGCTGTTTACTGTGTTCTGACATTTATTTCAATGCTGCCTGCAAGTGTTCTGTGTGAGCTTTAAAAGCAATATAAACAATGTTAAAAGGCTGTTACCATGGACAGTGCTGTGTACCGTGTATTGATATTTATTTCATCGAGAACAGATTAAACTATTTTAGGCGGCTCACCCAGTTGTTTGGTGTGGGAAGTGCTTTCTGACAACCGTCTTACCTGAAATTTTTTCATAAAGTTTTTGGACATTTGTTGTTGTAGTATTAAAACACTGTTCACCAGGTATGGCTTCTGTAGGGAATATTATTACACTACCATTTTTCCTTCAACATGCGGGTCAACCCGATATTTGATGGGAGGATTGGATTGAAATTCTAGAAAATTACATCATAGCACTTGATGGTCAGAATTTTTCGTCGCCCAGGAAAAAAGCGATTTTATTAAGTCCTCTAGGTAATGAGGGGCAGCGAATTTTCAAGTACTTGACGATGGCAATAGGCCCTAATGGTCAGCCTATGGATGATGTTTATCAAGAGGCTGTGAAAAGACTGGGGAATCGTTTTGCAAAAGAGTTTAACCTAATCATGGCTAGATATAAGTTTTACACACAGCATCAAGGAGAGCATGAGTCCATTGATGAATTTGAGGCCAGATTAAGAGAACTCTCTATCAAATGTCGTTTTGGCAATATGACAGAGGAACTGATCCGTGATCAGTTAATTGTACAGTGCAAAGAAAAGAAAATTCAAGAGAGACCTTGGGCGGCGAAAGATCCTTCGCTCTCGGAGGCCATCAAAATGGCTAAGATAATTGAGGAGTCACAGAGATGCATGAAAGAACTTCGCAAGACAGATATATCTGTCGTTGATCAGGATCAACAGGACTGCGATGATGACAAAGTAAGTGTAATTAAAAGGAAAGAAAGGAGAGACTATGCTCTAAGCAAGAACAAAGGTGAACAAAGTACTTCTGGTGTCAGAAGTAAAGGGGACTGTACCCGGTGTGGTAGCAGCTTTCATGACTCTGAATCAAAGAAATGTTTCGCCATTAACAATGCACTATGCAAGGGTGTGTAAAACCAATAGGAGTGTGAGTTCTACTGTAGGTGTGGTTGAGCGTGCAATGGGAAATGTGGATGCTGACAGGATCCTTGTAGTAAGGGAAAATTCCAAGATGAGAAATGGGACGTTTCCGAGATGAAAGAGAGGATGGCTAGGCCAAAAGCAATTTTTAATGTGTGTGGGAAAAATATTAAACTAATGGTGGATTCTGGGTCCATGTACACAATCATACCCCAACGTATCTTCAGAATGTTGTGGCAGAATGTTAAACTCTTGCCAAAGGATATAAACCCGGGTGGTTATCAGGGTGAAGCCATCGACATTCTGGGGTACATGGAAGGTAATATACAGTATGGCTCAAGGAGTACAAGGGGTAAAGTGTATATATCGCTTGAAGGACCTGCAATCCTAGGGTGGATGCATCAATTTGATTTGAACATTATATTAAATCCCAGAGCTCCTAATCAGGTACTAGTTGTGGACGAACTCACGCTAACGAAGGTGTTAACTGAAGCAAAAAATGTATTTAACAAAAAATTAGGATGTCTGAAAGGGTATGTTCATAAAATTTAAGTAAAATGTGATGCAGCCCCAGTACAGCATAAATTAAGACAAGTCCCACTGTCAGTTCGTGAGGGATTGAGAAAACGTTTGACAGAGATGTTGGAAGATGGGGTCATCGAGCCTGTTGAGGCATCGGAGTGGGTATCACCAGTAGTTATCACCAAAAAGGCTGATGGTCGCCTAAGGTTCTGTGTTGACTTGCGCTCTGTCAACCAGAGTATTGTAGAGGATGTGTTTCCGCTTCCCAATATAAGTGAACTGCTTACTTTGGTGAAAGACAAAAGATATTTCTCAAAGCTAGATCTAAGGAGTGCATACCACCAAATAAGATTACATGAGAGCTTACCACATTCATCACTCCAGAGGGAACATTTCGGTTTACACGCTTGCCGTTTGGGTTGGCATCCGCAGCCAGAATTTTTCAACGAGTCATGACGAAAGTCTTAAAAGGGGTGAAAGATGTAATTTACTTCCAAGATGACATTTTGGTGATGGGAAAGTCGGAGGGAGAGCATAATGCAATGTAGTGTTGAGAAAGTTGGAGGAATATGGCCTCACACTTAATCAAGAAAAGTGCACCTTTTTAGCTGAAGAAGTGGAGTATTTAGGTTACAGTGTGGCTATGGGTTCAATCGAGCCAAAACGTTCCTTATTGAATGCTATAAGTGGAGCATCTGCCACAAAGGATAGAGACTAATTAAGATCATTCCTGGGGTTGGTGGAATACTACGCTAAATTTGTTTGCAGAAAAAACAGAGAGTTTGAAGAAATTGTTGCAAAAAGGAAATAAGTTTGAGTGGCAGGAGGAACAACAACTATGTTTTAACAAAATTAAGAATGAGATATGTGAGGCAGGTATATTGTCAGTGTTTGATAGGGGTTTTAAAACCATTCTCATGGTTGACGCCAGTGCTTCTGGTTTGGGAGTGGTGCTCTCTCAATTTCACAGTGGTGTAGAAAACACTGTAGCATTTGCCTCTCACACCCTGACGATGGCTGAGAAAAACTATTCGGTCATAGAATGGGAAGCTTTGGCTGCAGCCTGGGGTGCTGAGCACTTACGAGTCTATTTATGGGGCTTGCCATTTGTTTTGCGGACGGATCATAAACCGCTGGTTAGAATCTTGGCTCCAGGTGGTGCAGGGAAGGGTTCAGCTAGATTGGCTAGGCTTGCGGCCAGGCTTCAGGAATACACATACTCTGTTGAGTTGTTGCAAGGATGGAAAAACGTTCAGACGGAGTGCTTATCCACTCAACCCATCCTTGGCAGGATGAAGCACACTGGGCACAAGGACCCCTCCAGAACCAGTGGAGAAGCCATCCACTAAAGAGACTGTGGCCTTGCACTCCCCAGGACCAAGCAGTGGGCAAACCACCCACTTGAGATACTGTGGCTTTGCACTCCCCAGGACCAAGCAGTGGGCAAACCACCCACTTGAGAGACTTGAGAGACTGTGGCTTTGCACTCTCCGGGACCAAGCAGTGGGCAAACCAACCACTTGAGAGACTTGAGAAACTGTGGCTTTGCACTCCCCAGGACCAAGCAGTGGGCAAACCACACACTTGAGAGACTGTGGCTTTGCACTCCCCAGGACATCGCTGTGGGCATGTTGCCCCATCCAGGAGCAGTGGCGTAGTACCATCTTCCGGCTGAGGTGCCCCCCTCCCCTTCCCCCTGAGGTGCCTGTGTGTTTTCGACCTGATGCCCCTGCAGTGTTCTCTCCGTTTTGAAGTGTCGGCTACGCCCATGATTTTTTGGCCCACTGGGCCATGAACATTTGCTAAGGACAGTGTACGGCCCTCTGTACATATTGTAAATATTTGATTATACATTTTTTTCCAGTCATTTATTTTATCTGAATATTTCAACAATAACACTGATTTAATTCACTTCCTTTTGTCCTTGCGCTCTTCCAGTGTGTTACGGGGTGTATATGTAATGTTGCTGCATGTGTTTGTGTGTATGGTGCTGTGGGTGAGGGTGGGGGTGTTGCGTGTTGCGTGTGTGTGTCCCTCTCTTTTTCCTCCCCCCTCCCCTATGTGCTAGGTGCAGTACTCACCGTGGTCGTCGCCGCCCCTGCCGTCTTTGGTGCTCCTGGTATATGAGCAGATACACCAGCATCGGCAGGACCTGCAGCTCGGGCTCCATGGCATCTTGGTTCTTCGTTGGGTGTCGAGAAGTGAGTGATTTCCCTTCCAAAGACTGTTTCCGCCGTGCTTTTGATGGCGTTGGTACCTCCCCGGAAAAGCTGTCAGATTGGCTGGTTGTGATAAGGTGGGCGGTACATTGTCTTCCGCCTGTCTGTTAGCGGTTACCGCCGGGGTGTTGGTTGCTACCACCTTGGGGGTCAGAGTGTTAAAGTGGCTGTCAATGATGGCGGTTTCCGCTGTGGTCATAATCCCTTTTTTTTTTACTGCCGGACTGTTGACGGTATTACCGCCGCGTTAACATCGACCGCCAGGGTTGTAATGAGGGCCTATGTCAGCCTATCTGAAAGCAATGTGGGATGATTGTGGTGTTACCTATAAGGTCACCACCCCCTATCATCTCCAGACCAATGGTCTGGTGGAGAGATCTAACAAGCCCATGAGGGCTTGATAATGGTTTGTCTGACAAACTCAGGAGGAGATGAGATGTTCTCCTCGCATGCCTGCTGTTTGCATACAGGGAGATACCACAAAAGGGAATCGGATTCAGCCCCTTTCCTTTGACTTACTGTTTGGGCACCCTGTAAGAGGCCCATTGTGTTTGGTGAGAGAGTCTTGAGAGAAGCCTCTCAAACAGTCCAAGCAGAATGTGCTTGATTATGTGCTGGGGCTGTGCTCATGCATGGCTGAGTAAATGAAGAAGACAAGCAGCAACCTGGAGACCAGATAAGAGCTCTTAAAAGTCTGGCATGACCAGAAGGCTATCATGCTTGAGTATCACCTAGGTCAGCTGCTGTAGGTTTTAGAGCCTTTTGGCTCCTAGGGCACTTTAGGCCAGATGGGCTGGGGCCTCTCACATTTCTAGAAAAGAAGGGTGAGGTCACCTACCTGGTGGACCTTGGCACCCTCAGGAATCCTCATAGAATCCTGCATGTGAACAGACTGAAACCCCACCAGGACAGGGCAGACACGACCATGCTTATGGTCACAGATGAGGGAAAGAAGGAGGAGAGTGAACCTCTGCCAGACCTCCTATCCAACAATGCACAAGATCGGTCAATGGAGGGAGTGGTACTCTCTCTTAAATTGACAGCCCAGCAGCAGAAAGACTGCATACAAGTTATGGAGCAGTTTGCTGGACTGTTCTTTCTGACCCCTAGACTCACCAATTGGTGTGTCAATGACATTGACATTGGTGAAAGTTTATCTGTCAAGAATAAGTTGTACAGGTTGTCTGACCAGGTCAAGGCCAACATCAAAGCAGTGGCCAATGTGTTGGAGTTAAAAGTAATTAAGCCCTCTGATAGTCATTTGGCCCATCTAGTGGTACTGGTGCCTAAACCTAATCCCCAATGTGAGAAAAAAGAGCTAAGATTTTGTGTAGACTACAGAGGGCTAAATGCAGACACTCAGACTGATGCTTACCCGATACCTAGAGCTGATGAGCTCATTGACTTTTTGAGGGCTGCTAAGTTCCTGAGTAGATGTGACCTGACCTCAGGATACTGGCAGATTGCCTTAAGTCTGGGAGTTAAGGAGGTCAGCTTTTTCCACCCCAAGATGCCCACTTTCAGTTCAAAGGGGTGCCCTTTGGCTGGAAAAATGCCCCTGCCACCTTCCACGGTTGGTGAACAGTCTTGGCTGGGTTGGAATCTTTCTGTGTATCTTATCTGGATGATATAGCTGTATTCAGTTCCACCTGGGAGGATCACCTGGTCCACCTGAAGGAAGTACTTTAGGCCCTGCTCCAAGCAGGCCCGACTATCAAGGAAATAAGTGGTAGCTAGGACAGAGTTCAGTAGGGTGCCTGGGCCACCTTGTTGGTGGAGGAAATGCACAGCCTCTCCATTAAAATAGGAGACAAATTGTATAAAGCATTCAAATATCACAAACCAGTAATGAAATAAAACACAGGAGATAGTTTAAAAATCCATAACCAATTTATATGAATAGGAAAGAGTTTTATCTTTAATTTGACACCAAAACAAATAAAATCAGATAACGGGAACTAGAGATATGAATTTTTAAAGAATTAATGTTTCCTATCACATAACTAAAAGAGCCACTTGGGATGTCTGGTCACACCTCGACTGGAGCAAAGTCAAAATTTAAGGCCGACCACGATGGAACCCTGCTCAGCTACATCAAGCAGGAGGCTTCGGTCAAAAGTTTACCTAAGGACTTAGGGGGTCATTATGTCCCTGGCGGTCACAGTGGTGATCAGACTGCCGTGGTTGTGGCGGTCCAACTGCCCCATTATAACCATGGCAGACCCACCATGGTCCAACCGCCGACACTGCCAGTGGTCCCAGCGGTTGTAATCCGCCAGGGCAGTGCTGCAAGCAGCGCCGCCCTGGGGATTACGAGTCCCCACCCACCAGCCTGTCCATGACGATACACACCGCCATGGAAATACTGGTGGAATGGGGAACTCAGGGGGCTCCTGGGGGAATGGGGGACTCAGCAGGGTCCTGGGGGCCCCTGAAGTGCCCATGCACTTCGCATGGGCAGTGCAGGGGCCCCCATGCACAGCCCCATCGCGCATTCGGCAGTGGAATGAGCAAACGGTGCTGCTGCACCCGCTGCACCACCACATTGCAGCCGGCTCCATTAGAAGCCGGCTGCAATGTTAAGACCCTGTTCGCTGCTGGGCCGACATGTGGAAACACTGTTTCCGCCCGCCGGCCGAGCGAAGAGACCATAATAGGGCCGGCTGCCCGCCAATGTGATAATGAGGATCTTAGTCTTTTTCTTGAAGATTGTTTTCAGCAGGGCCAATTCACCAATCCGATCTGACCTCCCTGGAGCCCTCTTCAGATACACGTCGAAGGAGACCTCGGTGAAGAATTCTACCTTCGGACTTAGTTGATTTTTCAGGATGGAAATTTTCATCTGGGCTGAAGCTGAATCTTGATCCGACCCCCCTGGAGCCCTCCTTGAATACATTGCACGGTATTCCCGGGTAACTTTTTACATTCAGACCTTGGCACTTTTTTGGAGCTTTTTCCTTCCGATGACTATTGACCCTCTGCTCCAAGCCGATTTCAATGCAAGGTTGTTGGATTGCCTTTAGAGGAGCCCCCGGTGAAATCCTGGAAGTATGGGGATCCTGAGCTTTTCAGTGGGACATACCTGCAAGTCAGGCCAGGTCGCGGTTGAGGTAAGCCAGCTTGACTCACCACAACAGGTTGGTCCTTTTATGGAGCTCTTTACCAAAAGGTTCCAATCTTCTCCAAACTTCTGAATCTTCTTCCAGAAGGTCTTTGAAGGTTTTTTAGGAGTCTACAGCTCACTCAAAGGGTCTACAAGCTCTGAGCTGCTCCTTGAGAGTTAGGACTCCAACTCCCAGAATTTACCTGGTTCAAATCAAAAAGGAACATTAGCCACTGGTCAGCTGGTTAGTTCCTCCAAAGATTGATGCAGGGGACTCATGTTAGCTATTTTTCACCTGTAGCAAGAAGGGAATACCTTCATGAACCAGTTAAAGCCGGGCAAAGTCATTTTAGTAGTGAAGCTCAAGTGTGCAGCTGGTGCACACCTTCAGAATGCAGTGTCCAGGTGCAGGTCAGGGGTCCAGCATGGCAGTCCTTTTTCTTCTTCTGATGTTCTTCCTTGTAGGGATATGAGGTGTAAGTGTGGCTCTGACAAATTTATCCTTGCTCCTTGGGTGAAAAGCGGGGGGTCAACTGTCCACTCACAGGCAGACCACCACCCTCGTGGATAACCACTTCCTGGGAAGTGCGGCAAAAATCAATCCCAGGGAGCAACATTCTTTAAAAATTCAAAGTGGTAGAATTTTGGAGGTTAAGTCTGGTTGACTCCGCCCACTGGTGTGGCTATAAATCCTTAACACACCCCTTTCCTGCCCTCTCCTAATCTAATCAAGGGGGCACCTGGTTGTGTGGGTTTGCTGGAAATGGGGAAGGTCCTGAGCTGCTCCAAATCTCCTTCTCTCCTTTGAAGACCAGTTTAGCTGCTCTCCCCCACCCTGTTTCACCATCTGCTGAGGCAGATCTCCTCCCTTAGGCACATTCTTTGTCTTCATGTAAAAATAAGGTAGTTTAAGACTCTGGAAGTACTTTTAATTCCAAACTCGAATTTGCATGTAACTATAGGTTAAAAGCAGCCAGCAAGGCAGGCCTGCCTTTAAAATGACACTGGGCACCTCAGCAGTACCTATGCTGGGGTCCCTTAACCTACTTGCCCTACCATTTACTAGGGACTTATAGGTAGGTTGATACTGCCAATTACAATTAGCCTAATTTGCATATTCACTTTACAAGGAACACTGGCCCTCATTACGACCCTGGCGGTTTGTAACCGCCAGGGCCGTGGGACGCGGTGGCACCGCCGACAGGCCGGCGGTGCCCCGCGGGGCATTCTGACCGCGGCGGCTTAGCCGCGGTCAGAGAAGGGAAACCGGCGGTCTCCCGCCGGTTTCCCGCTGGCCCCAAGGAATCCTCCAAGCCGGCGCAGCTTGCTGCGCCGGCTTGGGGATTCCGACTCCCCCTCCCGCCATCCAGTTCCTGGCGGTTCTCCTGCCGGGAACCGGATGGCGGGAGGGGGAGTCGCGGGGCCCCTGGGGGCCCCTGCAGTGCCCATGCCAATGGCATGGGCACTGCAGGGGCCCCCGTAAGAGGGCCCCGCTTGTATTTCACTGTCTGCATATCAGACAGTGAAATACGCGACGGGTGCAGTAGCACCCGTCGCACCTTCCCACTCCGCCGGCTCGATTATGAGCCGGCTTCATGGTGGGAAGGTCGTTTTCCCCTGGGCTGGCGGGCGGCCTTTCGGCGGCCGCCCGCCAGCCCAGGGGAAAACTCGGAATGCCGGCCGCGGTCTTCAGACCGCAGTGCGGTATTCCTGCGGCGCAACTTTGGCGGGCGGCCTCCGCCGCCCGTCAAACTTGTAATGAGGGCCACTGTCTGTTGGACTGGTAAGCAGTACCCAGGGCACAACCAAGGGTCAACAACCACCAGTATCTCTCCAAAACATTTGGGGTGACTAGAGCAAAAAGGAGGACTTTCCTACACTTAAGAGAGATTTTCTCTCACATACAAGGATTAGGAGAATCTGCAGAGTTCTCATATGGATATTTAATGGTGTTACTGGCACCAACAGATTTTTAATTTGTGCAGTAACACCAGATGTCATAGACATTACGTACTTGAACTTTGCATGCTAGAATGTTCTCTGCTTTTTAGCAGAAATACCAGGCAAACACAACTGTAAGTAGGGAAAATGTCATACTCTGACAAGTTTTTAAACATAATTGTGACATATTCCTCAAATGCACCATTCCTAGCATCAGCAGAATGCACAGAATGTGCAATACTGGAGAAGGGAATAATGGATGAAGATCATGGCCACTGCTGAAAAGCGTCTGACATTTTGTCTGATAATGATCAGTTTAATTAATAGCCAATGCATATTTGGTCCACATCATGTAGAAGAAATTACTTTTTTGGTATTGACCAAAACTGCCACTGAACTTGTATGTATATTCCAGTGGTGTTGGTGCCCTGCAATTAATAGGTGTTAAGAAAGTGGGATAACAGAAACTCCTAAGTCATCTGTCAGGTTGACTGCTGTAACATTTACTGCATTATTTAAAAAATCGCCAATTAAACATAAAAAACTTATTGTAAACAACAGCTATGCATGTAAATTATATTTGACCAGTCAGACATTTCTTTAATGTGTGTCAACTGCTTAACTGAAACTCTAATATGACTATCAAAAACATCTCACTTTAAAGATTTCTCTTTGCAATTTATTTCTATTAGGATATGGAACAAGGTTCACTGAAAGATCTACAATTCTTTCTGTGACTTCCCCAGAACCAACAGAAGAAAGTGGCTCTAGTGGAAGTGGCTCAGGAGAAATTGACATTACAACAACTGTCCCAAACACCACAACAGGTATCCAATGATTAATAAAAAATACTCAAGAAAAACATATTTGATATGTCCGCGGTTTTTCAGCGGCACAAGCGAAGATGGTGTTCAGTTGCAGAAGTGGAAAATATGGGACTATGTCTGGATTTATTTTTATTAGGTGCTTCTTATTTCCACCACCATACACGTCCTTCCTCTATCTCGCTCTTTTAGGTTTTTTTTTGCTAGCTTTCTCAATTTCTCATTTATGTTATATCCTTGTGCCTCCCACCCATCAACTACTTGTTGTGAGTGTGCAACATCTATAAATGAATAGTACGGTGTCCTCAGACCAGTTGCCAGCTCTTTATGACACAGCGGGCTGTTTGTAAATATTGCTTCTTCCAATGGGACTTGATCATTTGTAGAACAATAGCCAGGAACTCAGTTCATGTTGCGTTCCTGTCCATCTTTATCCCACTGCGGTATTTCACCCCAGCAATGTGGAACTGCTACTGCATCATTAGATGCATGAATTACAACCTCAAAATATTTAAATATTCATGCCAAGAATGAGCTCGAATCAAGCTGTGATATTTCCAAATATTACTGCAGATTCCAGTTTGTGGTAATTCTTCCTTTATGTCCCATGGCATTTCTTTTCGTATTAAGCAAAACTTCCACTGAAAATAAACTTGTACGTATTTTCCAATGGTGTTAGGGCCCTGCTGTTAAGAAAGTGGGGCAAGAGAAACTCCTAAGTCATCTGTCAGGTTGACTGGTATTACATTTACTGCATTATTAAAAAAATGACCAATTGAATATACTAATTATTATAAACAACCACTATACCTATAAATTATATTTGACCAGTCAGTCAACTGCTTAACTGAAACTCTAATATGACTATCAAAAACATCTCACTTTAAATATTTCTCTTTGCAATGTATTTCTATTAGGATATGGAACAAGATTCACTGAAAGATCTACTATTCCTTCTGTGACTTCACCAGAACAAATAGAAGGAAGTGGCTTTAGTGGAAGTGGCTCAGGAGAAATTGACATTACAACAACTGCCCCAAAAACCACAACAGGTATCCAATAATTAATTAAAAATAATCAAGAACATCATATTTGATGTGTCCGAAATTTTTCAGCGGCACATCAAAGATGGTGTTCAGCGGAAAAAGTTCAAAATTTCAGACAATTCCTTGATTTATTTTCATTAGATGCTTCTTATTTCCACAACCATAGACTTCCTTCCTCTATCTCGCTCTTTTAGTTTTTTTTTTGCTCTCTTTCTCAATTTCTCATTTATATTATATCCTTGTGCCTCGCACCCATCAACTACTTGTTGTGTGTGTGCAACATCTATAAATGAATATTACGATGTCCTCAGACCAGTTGCCAGCTCTTTATGACACAGCAGGCTGTTTGCACATTTTGCTTCTTCCAATGGGCCTTGATCATTTGTAGAACAGTAGCAGGAACCAGCTCATATTGCATTCCTGTCCATCTTTACCCCACTTCCCTATTCACCTCAGAAATGTGGAACTGCAACTGCATCATTAGATGAATGAATTACAACCTCAAAATATTTAAATAGACATGCCAAAAATAGCTTAAATCGAGCTGTAATATTTCCAAATATTACTGCAGATTCCAGTTTCTGGTAATCTTCCTTTATGTCCCATGGCATTTCTTGTTTTCGTATTATCCAAACCTTCCACTGAACTTAAACTTGTACGTATTTTCCAATGGTCTTAGGGCCGTGATATTAAAGGATGTTAAGAAAGTGGGGTAAGAGAAATTCCTAAGTCATCTGTCAGGTTGACTGGTATTACATTTACTGCATTATTTAAAAAATGACCAATTGAATATACAAATTATTATAAACAACCACTAGGCATATAAATGATATTTGACCAGTTAGGCATTCCTTTTATGTGTGCCAACTGCTTAACTGAAACTCTAATATGACTATCAAAAACATCTCACTTTAAATATTTCTCTTTGCAATGTATTTCTATTAGGATATGGAACAAGATTCACGGAAAGATCTACAATTCCTTCTGTGACTTCACCAGAACCAACAGAAGGAAGTGGTTTTAGTGGAAGTGGCTCAGGAGAAATTGACTTTACAACAACTGCCCCAAAAACCACAACAGGTATCCAATAAATAATTAAAAATAATCAAGAACAACGTATTTGATATGTCCAAAGATTTTCAGCAGCACAAGTTAAGATGGTGTTCAATTCCAGAAGTGCAAAATATGAGATTATGTCTGGATTTATTTTTATTAGATGCGTCTTATTTCCACCACCATACACTTCCTTCCTCTATCTCGCTCTTTTAAGTTTTTTTATGCTTGCTTTCTCAATTTCTCATGTATATTACATCCTTGTGCCTCCCACCCATCATCTACTTGTTCTGTGTGTGCAACATCTATAAATGAATAGTACGGTGTCCTCAGAACAGTTGTCAGCTCTTTATGACACAACAGGCTGTTTGTAAATTTTGCTTCTTCAAATGGGCCTTGATCATTTGTAGAACAATAGCCAGGAACGCAGTTCATGTTGCATTCCTGTCCATCTTTAACCCACTGCACTATTCACCTCAGCAATGTGGAAATGCTACTGCATCATTAGATGCATGAATTACAACCGCAAAATATTTAAATATACATGCCAAGAATGAGCTCGAATCAAACTGTAATATTTCCCGATATTACTGCAGATTCCAATTTGTGGTAATTCTTCCTTTATGTCCCATGGCATTTCTTTTTTTCGTTTTAACCAAAACGTCCACTGAACTTAAACTTGTACATTTTTTCCAGTGGTGTTAGGGCCCTGCTAGTAAAGGATGTTAAGAAAGTGGGGCAAGAGAAACTCCCAAGTCATCTGTCAGTTTGACTGGTATTACATTTACTGCATTATTTAAAAAATGACCAATTGAATATGCAAATTATTATAAACAACCACTATGCTTATAAATGATATTTGACCAGTTAGGCATTCCTTTTATGTGTGTCTACTGCTTAACTGAAACTCTAATATGACTATCAAAAACATCTCATTTTAAAGATTTCTCTTTGCAATGTATTTCTATTAGGATATGGAACAAAATTCACTGAAAGATCTGCAATTCCTTCTGTGACTTCACCAGAACCAACGGAAGGAAGTGGCTTTAGTGGAAGTGGCTCAGGAGAAATTGACATTACAACAACTGCCACGAAAACCACAACAGGTATCCAATAATTAATTAAAAATAATCAAGAACAACATGTTTGATATGTCTGAAGTTTTTCAGTGGCATATCAAAGATGGTGTTCAGCGGAAGAAATGCAAAATATCAGACTATCCCTTGATTTATTTTTATTAGATGCTTCTTATTTCCACCACCATACACTTCCTTCCTCTATCCCGCTCTTTATGTTTTTTTATGCCAGCTTTCTCAATTTCTCATTTATATTATATCCTTGTGCCTCCCACCCATCAACTACTTGTTGTGAGCGTGCAACATCCATAAACGAATATTACTCTGTCTTCATACCAGTTGCCAGCACTTTATGACACAGCAGGCTGTTTGTAAGTTTTGCTTCTTCCAATGGGCCTTGATCATTTGTGGAACAATAGCCAGGAATGCAGCTCATATTGCGTTCCTGTCCATCTTTCACCCACTGCCCTATTCACCTCAGGAATGTGGAACTGCATCATTAGATGAAGGAATTACAACCTAAAAATATTTAAATAGACATGCCAAGAATAGATTAAATCTAGCTGTAATATTTCCAAATATTACTGCACATTCCTGTTTTTGCTAATTCCTCATTTATGTCCCATGGCATTTCTTTTTTTCGTATTAACTAAAACTTCCACTGAACTTAAACTTGTACATATTTTCCAATGGTGTTGTGGCCCTGCCATTGAAGGATGTTAAGAAAGTGGGGTAAGAGAATCTCCTAAGTCATCTGTCAGAGTGACTGGTATTACATTTAGTGAATTATTTAAAAAATGAAATGGCCAATTAAATATACAAATTATTATAAACAATAAGCATATAAATTATATTTGTCCAGTCAGACATCCCTTTCATGTATGTCAACTGCTTAACTGAAACTCTAATTATGACTACCAAAACATCTCACTTTAAAGATTTCTCTTTGCAATGTTTTTCTATTAGGTTATGGAACAGGATTCACTGAAAGATCTACAATTCCTTCTGTGACTTCACAAGAACCAACAGAAGGAAGTGGCTTTAGTGGAAGTGGCTCAGGAGAAATTGACATTACAACAACTGCCCCAAAAACCACAACAGGTATACAATGATTAATTCAAAATACTCAAGAAAAACATTTTTGATATGTCCGAAGTTTTTCAATGGCACGAGCTAAGATGGTGTTCAATGGCAGAAGTGCAAAATATGGGACTATACCTGGATTTTTTTTTTTAGATGCTTCTTATTTCCACCACCATACACGTCCTTCCTCTATCTCACTCTTTTAAGTTTTTTATGCTAGCTTTCTCAATTTCTCATTTATATTACATCCTTGTGCCTTCCACCCTTGAACTACTTGTTCTCTGGGTGCAACATCTATAAATGAATATTACGGTGTCCTCAGACCAGTTGCCAGCTCTTTCTGACACAGCAGGCTGTTTGAAAATGTTGCTTCTTCCAATGGGCCTTGATCATTTGGAAAACAATAGCCAGAAATGCAGTTCATGTTGCGTTCCTGTCTATCTTTATCTCACTGCGCTATTCACCTCAGCAATGTGGAACTGCTACTGCATCATTAGATGCAGGAATTACAACCTCAAAATATTTAAATAATCATGCCAAGAATGAGCTCGAATCAAGCTGTAATATTTCCAACAATTACTGCAGATTCCATTTTGTGGTAATTCTTCCTTTATGTCCCATGGCATTTCTTTTTTCGTATTAACCAAAACTTCCACTGAACTTAAACTTGTACGTATTTTCCAATGGTGTTAGGGCCCTGCTATTAAAGGATGTTAAGAAAGTGGGGTAAGAGAAACTCCTAAGTCAACTGTCAGGTTGACTGGTATTACATTTACTGCATTATTTAAAAAAATGACCAATTGAATATACAAATTGTTATAAACAACCACTATACATATAAATTATATTTGACCAGTCAGGCATTCCTTTTATATGTATCAACTGCTTAACTGAAACTCTAATATGACTATCAAAAACATCTCACTTTAAAGATTTCTCTATGCAATGTATTTCTATTAGGATATGGAACAAGATTCACTGAAAGATCTACAATTCCTTCTGTAACTTCACCAGAACCAACAGAAGGAAGTGGCTTTAGTGGAAGTGGCTCAGGAGAAATTGACATTACAACAACTGACCCAAAAACCACAACAGGTATCCAATGATTAATGAAAAATACTCAAGAGAAACATAAATGATATGTCCGAAGTTTTTCAGCAGCACAAGCGAAGATGGTGTTCAATTCCAGAAGTGCAAAATATCAGATTATGTCTGGATTTATTTTTATTAGATGCATCTTATTTCCACCACCATACACTTCCTTCCTCTATCTCGCTCTTTTAAGTTTGTTTATGCTAGCTTTCTCAATTTCTCAATTATATTACATCCTTGTGCCTCCCACCCATCAACTACTTGTTCTGTGTGTGCAACATCTATAAATGAATAGTACGGTGTCCTCAGAACAGTTGTCGGCTCTTTATGACACAGCAGGCTGTTTGTAAATTTTGCTTCTTCCAATAGGCCTTGATCATTTGTAGAACAATAGCCAGGAACGCAGTTCATGTCGTGTTCCTGTCCATCTTTAACCCACTGCGCTATTCACCTCAGCAATGAGGAACTGCTACAGCATCATTAGATGCATGAATTACAACCGCAAAATATTTAAATATACATGCCAAGAATGAGCTCGAATCAAGCTGTAATATTTCCAGATATTACTGCAGATTCCATTTGTGGTAATTCTTCCTTTATGTCCCATGGCATTTCTTTTTTTCGTTTTAACCAAAACGTCCACTGAACTTAAACTTGTACATTTTTTCCAGTGGTGTTAGGGCCCTGCTAGTCAAGGATGTTAAGAAAGTGGGGTAAGAGAAACTCCCAAGTCATCTGTCAGTTTGACTGGTATTACATTTACTGCATTATTTAAAAAATGACCAATTGAATATGCAAATTATTATAAACAACCACTATGCATATAAATGATATTTGACCAGTTAGGCATTCCTTTTATGTGTGTCTACTGCTTAACTGAAACTCTAATATGACTATCAAAAACATCTCACTTTAAAGATTTCTCTTTGCAATGTATTTCTATTAGGATATGGAACAAAATTCACTGAAAGATCAGCAATTCCTTCTGTGACTTCACCAGAACCAACGGAAGGAAGTGGCTTTAGTGGAAGTGGCTCAGGAGAAATTGACATTACAACAACTGCCACAAAAACCACAACAGGTATCCAATAATTAATAAAAAATAATCAAGAACAACATATTTGATATGTCAGAAGTTTTTCAGCGGCATATCAAAGATGGTGTTCAGCGGAAGAAATGCAAAATATCAGACTATCCCTTGATTTATTTTTATTAGATGCTTCTTATTTCCACCACCATACACTTAATTCCTCTATCTCGCTCTTTAGGTTTTTTTATGCCAGCTTTCTCAACTTCTCATTTATATTATATCCTTGTGCCTCCCACCCATCAACTATTTGTTGTGAGAGTGCAACATCCATAAAGAAATATTACTCTGTCTTCATACCAGTTGCCAGCACTTTATGACACAGCAGTCTGTTTGTAAGTTTTGCTTCTTCCAATGGGCCTTGGTCATTTGTGGAACAATAGCCATTAATGCAGCTCATATTGCGTTCCTGTCCATCTTTCACCCACTGCCCTATTCACCTCAGGAATGTGGAACTGCAACTGCATCATTAGATGAAGGAATTACAACCTAAAAATATTTAAATAGACATGCCGAGAATAGATTAAATCTTGCTGTAATATTTCCAAATATTACTGCACATTCCAGTTTGTGATAATTCCTCATTTCTGTCCCATGTCATTTCTTTTTTCGTATTAACTAAAACTTCCACTGAACTTAAACTTGTACATATTGTCCAATGGTGTTGTGGCCCTGCCATTGAAGGATGTTAAAAAAGTGGGGTAAGAGAATCTCCTAAGTCATCTGTCAGAGTGACTGGTATTACATTTAGTGAATTATTTAAAAAATGAAATGGCCAATTAAATAAACAAATTATTATAAACAACAAGCATATAAATTATATTTGTCCAGTCAGACATGCCTTTTATATGTATCAACTGCTTAACTGAAACTCTGATATGACTATCAAAAACATCTCACTTTAAATATTTCTCTTTGCAATGTATTTCTATTAGGATATGGAACAAGATTCACTGAAAGATCTGCAATTCCTGCTGTAACTTCACCAGAACCAACAGAAGATAGTGGCTTTAGTGGAAGTGGCTCAGGAGAAATTGACATTACAACAACTGACTCAAAAACCACAACAGGTATCCAATGATTAATTAAAAATACTCGAGAGAAACATAAATGATATGTCCGAAGTTTTTTAGCAGCACAAGCGAAGATGGTGTTCAATTCCAGAAGTGCAAAATATGAGATTATGTCTGGATTTATTTTTATTAGATGCGTCTTATTTCCACCACCATACACTTCCTTCCTCTATCTCGCTCTTTTAAGTTTTTTTATGCTAGCTTTCTCAATTTCTCATTTACATTACATCCTTGTGCCTCCCTCCCATCAACTACTTGTTCCGTGTGTGCAACATCTATAAATGAATAGTACGATGTCCTCAGAACAGTTGTCAGCTCTTTATGACACAGCAGGCTGTTTGTAAATTTTGCTTCTTCAAATGGGCCTTGATCATTTGTAGAACAATAGCCAGGAACGCAGTTCATGTTGCGTTCCTGTCCATCTTTAACCCACTGCGCTATTCACCTCAGCAATGTGGAACTGCTGCTGCATCATTAGATGCATGAATTACAACCGCAAACTATTTAAATATACATGCCAAGAATGAGCTCAAATCAAACTGTAATATTTCCCGATATTACTGCAGATTCCAGTTTGTGGTAATTCTTCCTTTATGTCCCATGGCATTTCTTTTTTTCGTTTTAACCAAAACGTCCACTGAACTTAAACTTGTACATTTTTTCCATTGGTGTTAGGGCCCTGCTAGTAAAGGGTGTTCAGAAAGTGGGGTAAGAGAAACTCCTAAGTCATCTGTCAGTTTGCCTGCTATTACATTTACTGCATTATTTAAAAAATGACCAATTGAATATGCAAAGTATTATAAACAACCACTATGCATATAAATTATATTTGACCAGTTAAGCATTCCTTTTATGTGTGTCTACTGCTTAACTGAAACTCTAATATGACTATCAAAAACATCTCACTTTAAAGGTTTCTCTTTGCAATGTATTTCTATTAGCATATGGAACAAAATTCACTGAAAGATCTGCAATTCCTTCTGTGACTTCACCAGAACCAACGGAAGGAAGTGGCTTTAGTGGAAGTGGCTCAGGAGAAATTGACATTACAACAACTGCCACAAAAACCACAAGAGGTATCCAATAATTAATTAAAAATAATCAAGAGCAACATATTTGATATGTCAGAAGTTTTTCAGCGGCATATCAAAGATGGTGTTCAGCGGAAGAAATGCAAAATATCAGACTATCCCTTGATTTATTTTTGTTAGATGCTTCTTATTTCCACCACCATACACTTCCTTCCTCTATCTCGCTCTTTAGGTTTTTTTATGCCAGCTTTCTCAATTTCTCATTTATATTATATCCTTGTGTCTCCCACCCATCAACTACTTGTTGTGAGCGTGCAACATCCATAAACGAATTTTACTCTGTCTTCATACCAGTTGCCAGCACTTTATGACACAGCAGGCTGTTTGTAAATTTTGCTTCTTCCAATGGGCCTTGATCATTTGTGGAACAATAGCCAGGAATGCAGCTCATATTTCGTTGCTGTCCATCTTTCACCCACTGCCCTATTCACTTCAGGAATGTGGAACTGCAACTGCATCATTAGATGAAGGAATTACAACCTCAAAATATTTAAATAGACATGCCAAGAATAGATTAAATCTAGCTGTAATATTTTCACATATTACTGCACATTCCAGTTTGTGATAATTCCTCATTTATGTCCCATGGCATTTCTTTTTTTCGTATTAACTAAAACTTCCACAGAACTTAAACTTGTACATATTTTCCAATGGTGTTGTGGCCCTGCCATTGAAGGATGTTAAGAAAGTGGGGTAGGAGAATCTCCTAAGTCATCTGTCAGAGTGAATGGTATTACATTTAGTGAATTATTTAAAAAATGAAATGGCCAATTAAATATAAAAATTATTATAAACAACAAGCATATAAATTATATTTGTCCAGTCAGACATCCCTTTTATGTGTGTCAACTGCTTAACTGAAACTCTAATATGACTATCAAAAACATCTCACTTTAAAGATTTCTCTTTGCAATGTATTTCTATTAGGATATGGAACAAGATTCACAGAAAGATCTACAATTCCTTCTGTGACTTCACCAGAACCAACAGAAGGAAGTGGCTTTAGTGGAAGGGGCTCAGGAGAAATTGACATTACAACAACTGCCCCAAAAACCACAACAGGTATCCAATGATTAATTAAAAATACTCAAGAAAAACATTTTTGATATGTCCGAAGTTTTTCAGTGGCACAAGCTAAGATGGTGTTTGTAGGAAAGTCCTCCTTTTTTGCCCTGATCACCCCCACACTTTTTGGACAGGTACTGGTGGTTACTGACTCTTGGCTGTGCCCTGGGTACTGCTTTCCAGTCCCAGGGCCAGTGCTCTGTGTAAAATGGATATGCAAATTAGGCTAATTATAATTGGCTAAGTTAACCTACCTATAAGTCCCTAGTATATGGTAGGGCATGTAGGTTTAGGGACCACAGCATAGGTGGTGCACACCTAGGTGCACTGCTGAGGTGCCCATTGTCATTTTAAAGGCAGGCCTGCTTTGCTGGCTGCTTTTAAATTAAAGTTATATGCAAATTCGACTTTGGAATTAAATGTAGTTCCAAAGTCTTAAACTACCTTATTTTTACATATAAGTCAGCCCTAAGGTGTGCCCTATGAGCCCCTAGGGCTGGGTGCCATGTAACTATAAGCAGGGACTTTATAAAAATAGATTTATAAACCCTGGTGAGGTAAAAACAGCCAAATTCGTTTTTCCCTCATTGAAGTAAATGGCCTTCATAGGCTAGAATGGGGAGACTTTATTTTAAATTTTAAAGTCTCCTTAAATGTTGCATACCAAGAATTTGGTATCAAATTAATTGTTGTAATAAATCCCACAACTTCCAGTTGTTGGATTTAATATAACTTGTTCAGGTAAAAAGTTTAGAGTTTACCTAAAAAGTTGCCAATTTCAGCCCTGCATTGTTTTTGCTGCTGTGCTCTGATTGGCCAGCCTGCAGCAGCTTAGTCAAAGCTGCCTTGATGAGGTGTGAAGTGGCCTGGCTTAACACAAAGGAATGTGCTTGGGGGAGAGAATCTCCCCTCAGCAGATGGTGAGGCAGGAAGGGGGAGGGCTGCCAAACTGGTCTTCAAAGGCAGATAAGGACATCTGGAGCACCCAGCAACACCCCCACATCCTGCAACCCCAGACAACTAGGTGCCCCCTTGATTAGATTAGGAGAGGGCAGGAGAGGGGTGTGTTTATGATTTTTAGCCACACCAGTGGGTGGGCTCAGCCAGATGTAACCTCCAAAAATCAGATTCAGCCATGTTGGATTTTTAGAGAATCTTGCCTTTTGGGATGGATTTTTGCCACACTTCCCAGGAAGTAGTCATCACAGGGGGACGACCCTGTACCTGATTGGAGAACCAGGACCCCCCTGCTTTTCACCCAGGAGCAAGGATAAAACTGCCAGACCTGCCCCCACACCTCAGATCCCTGCCAGATTTCAAGAAGAAAAGAACTAAAGGAGAAAAAGGACTGCCCTGCACTCAGAAGGACTGCACCAGCTGCACACTTGGGCTTCACCACAAGAAGGACTTTGCCTGGCTTCAACTGGTTCAAGGAGGGACTCCCTGTTTGCTACAGGTGAAAAATTGCTATCCAGAGTCCCCCTGCACCAACTCCTGAAAAGTGACCAGCTGACCACTGTCCAGTGGCCAAAAAGGAGTTTGCGCCAGGTGCATTCTGGGAGTTGAAGTCCGCACCCCCCAAGGACCATCACAGAACTTCTGGACCCTTGGGGTGAGCTGTGGACCCCAAAAGAACCTTAAAAGAACATCTGGGTGAAGCCCCAGAAGTTTGGAGAAGATTTGAGAAATTTTGTAAAAAAGCTCCTGAGAGGGACCGACCCGCCGCGGAAATTCTAGCCGGCTTGCCTCAACCGCGACCCGGCCTGACTTGGTGGTTCGTCCCGGTAAAGAAAAACCTCTGAAAAAGAGACTAAGTCCGAAGGTAAAAAGTTGACCGGGACCTCCCAGCCATCGTATCCGAGAAGGGCTCCACTGACGTCGGATCAAGATCCAGGTTTACCCCGGTCGAAGGATTTTCACCTCGAAAAAACGACTAAGTCCGAAGGTAAAAGTCTCCACCGAGGAAACCCACATCGCGTATCCGGACAAGGGCTCCAGGAGGTCGGATTCAACTGGCAGGTTCGTCCCGGTGAAGAAAATCTTCAAAATAAAGACTAAGTCAGAAGGTAACTTTTTAACCGAGGCCTCCCGCGACTTGTAGCTGAGCAGGGCTCCATCGCGGTCGGCCTGAAACTTTGACTTTGCCCCGGTCCTGGTGCAACCAGATGACCCGACTGGCGCTTTTTGTTTCTAAGCGCTAGAAAAAATTATAATTCTTTAAAAATTCATATCTCCGGTTCCCTTTATCCGATTTTATTCGTTTTTGTGTCATTTTAAAGATAAAAATATAAACTATTTTGTATAAATTGGTTTTGGATTTTTAAACTGTTTCCTGTGTTTTATTTAATTACTGTTTTGTGATATTTGAATGCTTTACAAACTGTCTCCTAAGTTAAGCCTTGACGCTCGTTGCCAAGCTACCAAGGGTTGAGCTGGGATTAATTTACTGAGACCTAACTGTACCTAGGTGGAGGTTAGTGGCTTGTTGCTAGGTGTAGGTACCTACCTGCCCTTACCAATAACCCATTTTCCAACAGTGTTCAATGGCAGAAGTGCAAAATATGAGACTATACCTGGATTTATTTTTATTAGATGCTTTTTATTTCCACCACCATGCACGTCCTTCCTCTATCTCGCTCTTTAGGTTTTTTTATGCCAGCTTTCTCAATTTCTGCAGATTCCAGTTTGTGGTACTTCTTCCTTTATGTCCCATGGCATTTCTTTTTTTCGTTTTAACCAAAACATCCACTGAACTTAAACTTGTACGTGTTTTCCAATGGTGTTAGGACCTGCTATTAAAGGATGTTAAGAAAGTGGGGTAAGACAAACTCCTAAGTCATCTGTCAGGTTGACTGGTATTACATTTACTGCATTATTTAAAAAATTGACCAATTGAATATACAAATTATTATAAACAACCACTATACATATAAATTATATTTGACCAGTCAGGCATTCCTTTTATGTGTATCAACTGCTTAACTGAAACTATCACATGACTATCAAAAACATCTCAGTTTAAATATTTCTCTTTGCAATGTATTTCTATTAGGATATGGAACAAGATTCACTGAAAGATCTGCAATTCCTTATGTAGCTTCACCAGAACCAACAGAAGGAAGTGGCTTTAGTGGAAGTGGCTCAGGAGAAATTGACATTACAACAACTGACCCAAAAACCACAACAGGTATCCAATGATTGATTAAAAATACTCAAGAGAAACATATATGATATGTCCCTAGTTTTTCAGCAGCACGAGCTAAGATGGTGTTCAATGGCAGAAGTGCAAAATATGAGACTATACCTGGATTTATTTTTATTAGATGCTTCTTATTTCCACCACCATACACTTCCTTCCTCTATCTCACTCTTTTAAGTTTTTTATGCTAGCTTTCTCAATTTCTCATTTATATTACATCCTTGTGCCTCCCACCCTTGAACTACTTGTTCTCTGGGTGCAACATCTATAGATGAATATTACGATGCCCTCAGACCAGTTGCCAGCTCTTTATGACACAGCAGGCTTTTTGAAAATGTTGCTTCTTCCAATGGGCCTTGATCATTTGTAGAACAATAGCCAGGAATGCAGTTCATGTTGCGTTCCTGTCCATCTTTAACCCACTGCGCTATTCACCTCAGCAATGTGGAAATACTACTGCATCATTAGATGCATGAATTACAACCGCAAAATATTTAAATATACATGCGAAGAATGAGCTCGAATCAAGCTGTAATATTTCCAGATATTACTGCAGATACCAGTTTGTGGTACTTCTTCCTTTATGTCCCATGGCATTTCTTTTTTTCATTTTAACCAAAACGTCCACTGAACTTAAACTTGTACGTGTTTTCCAATGGTGTTAGGGCCCTGCTATTAAAGGATGTTAAGAACGTGGGGTAAGAGAAACTCCCAAGTCATCTGTCAGTTTGACTGCTATTACATTTACTGCATTATTTAAAAAATGACCACTTGAATATGCAAATTATTATAAACAACCACTATGCTTATAAATGATATTTGACCAGTTAGGCATTCCTTTTATGTGTGTCTACTACTTAACTGAAACTCTAATATGACTATCAAAAACATCTCAGTTTAAATATTTCTCTTTGCAATGTTTTTCTATTAGGATATGGAACAAAATTCACTGAAAGATCTGCAATTCCTTCTGTGACTTCACCAGAACCAACGGAAGGAAGTGGCTTTAGTGGAAGTGGCTCAGGAGAAATTGACATTACAACAACTGCCACAAAAACCACAACAGGTATCCAATAATTAATTAAAAATAATCAAGTACAACATATTTGATATGTCCGAAGTTTTTCAGCGGCATATCAAAGATGGTGTTCAGTGGAAGAAATGCAAAATATCAGACTATCCCTTGATTTATTTTTATTAGATGCTTCTTATTTCCACCACCATACACTTCCTTCCTCTATCTCGCTCTTTAGGTTTTTTTATGCCAGCTTTCTCAATTTCTCATTTATATTATATCCTTGTGCCTCCCACCCATCAACTACTTGTTGTGAGCGTGCAACATCCATAAATGAATATTACTCTGTCTTCATACCAGTTGCCAGCACTTTATGACACAGCAGGCTGTTTGTAAGTTTTGCTTCTTCCAATGGGCCTTGATCATTTGTGGAACAATAGCCAGGAATGCAGCTCATATTGCGTTCCTGTCCATCTTTCACCCACTGCCCTATTCACCTCAGGAATGTGGAACTGCAACTGCATCATTAGATGAAGGAATTACAACCTCAAAATATTTAAATAGACATGCCAAGAATAGATTAAATCTAGCTGTAATATTTACAAATATTACTGCACATTCCAGTTTGTGATAATTCCTCTTTTATGTCCCATGGAATTTCTTTTTTTCGTATTAACTAAAACTTCCACTGAACTTAAACTTGTACATATTTTCCAATGGTGTTGTGGCCCTGCCATTGAAGGATGTTAAGAAAGTGGGGTAAGAGAATCTCCTATGTCATCTGTCAGAGTGACTGGTATTACATTTAGTGAATTATTTAAAAAATGAAATGGCCAATTAAATATACAAATTATTATAAACAACAAGCATATAAATTATATTTGTCCAGTCAGGCATCCCTTTTATGTGTGTCAACTGCTTAACTGAAACTCTAATATGACTATCAAAAACATCTCACTTTAAAGATTTCTCTTTGCAATGTTTTTCTATTAGGATATGGAACAAGATTCACTGAAAGATCTACCATTCCTTCTGTGACTTCACCAGAACCAACAGAAGGAAGTGGCTTTAGTGGAAGTGGCTCAGGAGAAATTGACATTACAACAACTGCCCCAAAAACCACAACAGGTATCCAATGATTAATTAAAAATACTCAAGAAAAACATTTTTAATATGTCCGAAGTTTTTCAGTGGCACGAGCTAAGATGGTGTTCAATGGCAGAAGTGCAAAATATGAGACTATACCTGGATTTATTTTTATTAGATGCTTCTTATTTCCACCACCATACACTTCCTTCCTCTATCTCACTCTTTTAAGTTTGTTATGCTAGCTTTCTCAATTTCTCATTTATATTACATCCTTGTGCCTCCCACCCTTGAACTACTTGTTCTCTGGGTGCAACATCTATAAATGAATATTACGGTGTCCTCAGACCAGTTGCCAGCTCTTTACGACACAGCAGGCTGTTTGAAAATGTTGCTTCTTCCAATGGGCCTTGATCATTTGTAAAACAATAGCCAGAAAAGCAGTTCATGTTGCGTTCCTGTCCATCTTTATCCCACTGCGCTATTCACCTCAGCAATGTGAAACTGCTACTGCATCATTAGATGCATGAATTACAACCTCAAAATATGTAAATATTCATGCCAAGAATGAGCTCAAATCAAGCTGTAATATTTCCAAATATTACTGCAGATTTCATTTTGTGGTAATTCTTCCTTTATGTCCCATGGCATTTCTTTTTTCGGATTAACCAAAACTTCCACTGAACTTAAACTTGTACGTATTTTCCAATGGTGTTAGGACCCTGCTATTAAAGGATGTTAAGAAAGTGGGGTAAGACAAACTCCTAAGTCATCTGTCAGGTTGACTGGTATTACATTTACTGCATTATTTAAAAAATTGACCAATTGAATATACAAATTGTTATAAACAACCACTATACATATAAATTATATTTGACCAGTCAGGCATTCCTTTTATGTGTATCAACTGCTTAACTGAAACTATAATATGACTATCAAAAACATCTCAGTTTAAATATTTCTCTTTGCAATGTATTTCTATTAGGATATGGAACAAGATTCACTGAAAGATCTACAATTCCTTATGTAGCTTCACCAGAACCAACAGAAGGAAGTGGCTTTAGTGGAAGTGGCTCAAGAGAAATTGACATTACAACAACTGACCCAAAAACCACAACAGGTATCCAATGATTAATTAAAAATACTCAAGAGAAACATATATGATATGTCCGAAGTTTTTCAGCAGCACGAGCTAAGATGGTGTTCAATGGCAGAAGTGCAAAATATGAGACTATACCTGGATTTATTTTTATTAGATGCTTCTTATTTCCGCCACCATACACTTCCTTCCTCTATCTCACTTTTTTAAGATTTTTATGCTTGCTTTCTCAACTTCTCATTTATATTACATCCTTGTGCCTCCCACCCTTGAAGTACTTGTTCTCTGGGTGCAACATCTATAGATGAATATTACGATGTCCTCAGACCAGTTGCCAGCTCTTTATGACACAGCAGGCTGTTTGAAAATGTTGCTTCTTCCAATGGGCCTTGATCATTTGTAGAACAATAGCCAGGAATGCAGTTCATGTTGCGTTCCTGTCCATCTTTAACCCACTGCGCTATTCACCTCAGCAATGTGGAAATACTACTGCATCATTAGATGCATGAATTACAACCGCAAAATATTTAAATATACATGCGAAGAATGAGCTCGAATCAAGCTGTAATATTTCCAGATATTACTGCAGATACCAGTTTGTGGTACTTCTTCCTTTATGTCCCATGGCATTTCTTTTTTTCGTTTTAACCAAAACGTCCACTGAACTTAAACTTGTACGTGTTTTCCAATGGTGTTAGGGCCCTGCTATTAAAGGATGTTAAGAACGTGGGGTAAGAAAAACTCCCAAGTCATCTGTCAGTTTGACTGCTATTACATTTACTGCATTATTTAAAAAATGACCACTTGAATATGCAAATTATTATAAACAACCACTATGCTTATAAATGATATTTGACCAGTTAGGCATTCCTTTTATCTGTGTCTACTATTTAACTGAAACTCTAATATGACTATCAAAAACATCTCAGTTTAAATATTTCTCTTTGCAATGTTTTTCTATTAGGATATGTAACAAAATTCACTGAAAGATCTGCAATTCCTTCTGTGACTTCACCAGAACCAACGGAAGGAAGTGGCTTTAGTGGAAGTGGCTCAGGAGAAATTGACATTACAACAACTGCCACAAAAACCACAACAGGTATCCAATAATTAATTAAAAATAATCAAGAACAACATATTTGATATGTCCGAAGTTTTTCAGCGGCATATCAAAGATGGTGTTCAGTGGAAGAAATGCAAAATATCAGACTATCCCTTGATTTATTTTTATTAGATGCTTCTTATTTCCACCACCATACACTTCCTTCCTCTATCTCGCTCTTTAGGTTTTTTTATGCCAGCTTTCTCAATTTCTCATTTATATTATATCCTTGTGCCTCCCACCCATCAACTACTTGTTGTGAGCGTGCAACATCCATAAATGAATATTACTCTGTCTTCATACCAGTTGCCATCACTTTATGACACAGCATGCTGTTTGTAAGTTTTGCTTCTTCCAATGGGCCTTGATCATTTGTGGAACAATAGCCAGGAATGCAGCTCATATTGCGTTCCTGTCCATCTTTCACCCACTGCCCTATTCACCTCAGGAATGTGGAACTGCAACTGCATCATTAGATGAAGGAATTACAACCTCAAAATATTTAAATAGACATGCCAAGAATAGATTAAATCTAGCTGTAATATTTCCAAATATTACTGCACATTCCAGTTTGTGATAATTCCTCTTTTATGTCCCATGGAATTTCTTTTTTTCGTATTAACTAAAACTTCCACTGAACTTAAACTTGTACATATTTTCCAATGGTGTTGTGGCCCTGCCATTGAAGGATGTTAAGAAAGTGGGGTAAGAGAATCTCCGATGTCATCTGTCAGAGTGACTGGTATTACATTTAGTGAATTATTTAAAAAATGAAATGGCCAATTAAATATACAAATTATTATAAACAACACGCATATAAATTATATTTGTCCAGTCAGGCATCCCTTTTATGTGTGTCATCTGCTTAACTGAAACTCTAATATGACTATCAAAAACATCTCACTTTAAAGATTTCTCTTTGCAATGTTTTTCTATTAGGATATGGAACAAGATTCACTGAAAGATCTACCATTCCTTCTGTGACTTCACCAGAACCAACAGAAGGAAGTGGCTTTAGTGGAAGTGGCTCAGGAGAAATTGACATTACAACAACTGCCCCAAAAACCACAACAGGTATCCAATGATTAATTAAAAATACTCAAGAAAAACATTTTTAATATGTCCGAAGTTTTTCAGTGGCACGACCTAAGATGGTGTTCAATGGCAGAAGTGCAAAATATGAGACTATACCTGGATTTATTTTTATTAGATGCTTCTTATTTCCGCCACCATACACTTCCTTCCTCTATCTCACTCTTTTAAGTTTTTTATGCTAGCTTTCTCAATTTCTCATTTATATTACATCCTTGTGCCTCCCACCCTTGAACTACTTGTTCTCTGGGTGCAACATCTATAAATGAATATTACGGTGTCCTCAGACCACTTGCCAGCTCTTTATGACACAGCAGGCTGTTTGAAAAGGTTGCTTCTTCCAATGGGCCTTGATCATTTGTAAAACAATAGCCAGAAACGCAGTTCATGTTGCGTTCCTGTCCATCTTTATCCCACTGCGCTATTCACCTCAGCAATGTGAAACTGCTACTGCATCATTAGATGCATGAATTACAACCTCAAAATATTTAAATATTCATGCCAAGAATGAGCTCAAATCAAGCTGTAATATTTCCAAATATTACTGCAGATTTCATTTTGTGGTAATTCTTCCTTTATGTCCCATGGCATTTCTTTTTTCGGATTAACCAAACTTCCACTGAACTTAAACTTGTACGTATTTTCCAATGGTGTTAGGACCCTGCTATTAAAGGATGTTAAGAAAGTGGGGTAAGACAAACTCCTAAGTCATCTGTCAGGTTGACTGGTATTACATTTACTGCATTATTTAAAAAATTGACCAATTGAATATACAAATTGTTATAAACAACCACTATACATATAAATTATATTTGACCAGTCAGGCTTTCCTTTTATGTGTATCAACTGCTTAACTGAAACTATAATATGACTATCAAAAACATCTCAGTTTAAATATTTCTCTTTGCAATGTATTTCTATTAGGATATGGAACAAGATTCACTGAAAGATCTACAATTCCTTATGTAGCTTCACCAGAACCAACAGAAGGAAGTGGCTTTAGTGGAAGTGGCTCAGGAGAAATTGACATTACAACAACTGACCCAAAAACCACAACAGGTATCCAATGATTAATTAAAAATACTCAAGAGAAACATATATGATATGTCCGAAGTTTTTCAGCAGCACGAGCTAAGATGGTGTTCAATGGCAGAAGTGCAAAATATGAGACTATACCTGGATTTATTTTTATTAGATGCTTCTTATTTCCGCCACCATACACTTCCTTCCTCTATCTCACTCTTTTAAGATTTTTATGCTTGCTTTCTCAATTTCTCATTTATATTACATCCTTGTGCCTCCCACCCTTGAAGTACTTGTTCTCTGGGTGCAACATCTATAGATGAATATTACGATGTCCTCAGACCAGTTGCCAGCTCTTTATGACACAGCAGGCTGTTTGAAAATGTTGCTTCTTCCAATGGGCCTTGATCATTTGTAGAACAATAGCCAGGAATGCAGTTCATGTTGCGTTCCTGTCCATCTTTAACCCACTGCGCTATTCACCTCAGCAATGTGGAAATACTACTGCATCATTAGATGCATGAATTACAACCGCAAAATATTTAAATATACATGCGAAGAATGAGCTCGAATCAAGCTGTAATATTTCCAGATATTACTGCAGATACCAGTTTGTGGTACTTCTTCCTTTATGTCCCATGGCATTTCTTTTTTTCGTTTTAACCAAAACGTCCACTGAACTTAAACTTGTACGTGTTTTCCAATGGTGTTAGGGCCCTGCTATTAAAGGATGTTAAGAACGTGGGGTAAGAGAAACTCCCAAGTCATCTGTCAGTTTGACTGCTATTACATTTACTGCATTATTTAAAAAATTACCACTTGAATATGCAAATTATTATAAACAACCACTATGCTTATAAATGATATTTGACCAGTTAGGCATTCCTTTTATGTGTGTCTACTACTTAACTGAAACTCTAATATGACTATCAAAAACATCTCAGTTTAAATATTTCTCTTTGCAATGTTTTTCTATTAGGATATGTAACAAAATTCACTGAAAGATCTGCAATTCCTTCTGTGACTTCACCAGAACCAACGGAAGGAAGTGGCTTTAGTGGAAGTGGCTCAGGAGAAATTGACATTACAACAACTGCCACAAAAACCACAACAGGTATCCAATAATTAATTAAAAATAATCAAGAACAACATATTTGATATGTCCGAAGTTTTTCAGCGGCATATCAAAGATGGTGTTCAGTGGAAGAAATGCAAAATATCAGACTATCCCTTGATTTATTTTTATTAGATGCTTCTTATTTCCACCACCATACACTTCCTTCCTCTATCTCGCTCTTTAGGTTTTTTTATGCCAGCTTTCTCAATTTCTCATTTATATTATATCCTTGTGCCTCCCACCCATCAACTACTTGTTGTGAGCGTGCAACATCCATAAATGAATATTACTCTGTCTTCATACCAGTTGCCATCACTTTATGACACAGCATGCTGTTTGTAAGTTTTGCTTCTTCCAATGGGCCTTGATCATTTGTGGAACAATAGCCAGGAATGCAGCTCATATTGCGTTCCTGTCGATCTTTCACCCACTGCCCTATTCACCTCAGGAATGTGGAACTGCAACTGCATCATTAGATGAAGGAATTACAACCTCAAAATATTTAAATAGACATGCCAAGAATAGATTAAATCTAGCTGTAATATTTCCAAATATTACTGCACATTCCAGTTTGTGATAATTCCTCTTTTATGTCCCATGGAATTTCTTTTTTTCGTATTAACTAAAACTTCCACTGAACTTAAACTTGTACATATTTTCCAATGGTGTTGTGGCCCTGCCATTGAAGGATGTTAAGAAAGTGGGGTAAGAGAATCTCCTATGTCATCTGTCAGAGTGACTGGTATTACATTTAGTGAATTATTTAAAAAATGAAATGGCCAATTAAATATACAAATTATTATAAACAACACGCATATAAATTATATTTGTCCAGTCAGGCATCCCTTTTATGTGTGTCAACTGCTTAACTGAAACTCTAATATGACTATCAAAAACATCTCACTTTAAAGATTTCTCTTTGCAATGTTTTTCTATTAGGATATGGAACAAGATTCACTGAAAGATCTACCATTCCTTCTGTGACTTCACCAGAACCAACAGAAGGAAGTGGCTTTAGTGGAAGTGGCTCAGGAGAAATTGACATTACAACAACTGCCCCAAAAACCACAACAGGTATCCAATGATTAATTAAAAATACTCAAGAAAAACATTTTTAATATGTCCGAAGTTTTTCAGTGGCACGAGCTAAGATGGTGTTCAATGGCAGAAGTGCAAAATATGAGACTATACCTGGATTTATTTTTATTAGATGCTTCTTATTTCCGCCACCATACACTTCCTTCCTCTATCTCACTCTTTTAAGTTTTTTATGCTAGCTTTCTCAATTTCTCATTTATATTACATCCTTGTGCCTCCCACCCTTGAACTACTTGTTCTCTGGGTGCAACATCTATAAATGAATATTACGGTGTCCTCAGACCACTTGCCAGCTCTTTATGACACAGCAGGCTGTTTGAAAAGGTTGCTTCTTCCAATGGGCCTTGATCATTTGTAAAACAATAGCCAGAAACGCAGTTCATGTTGCGTTCCTGTCCATCTTTATCCCACTGCGCTATTCACCTCAGCAATGTGAAACTGCTACTGCATCATTAGATGCATGAATTACAACCTCAAAATATTTAAATATTCATGCCAAGAATGAGCTCAAATCAAGCTGTAATATTTCCAAATATTACTGCAGATTTCATTTTGTGGTAATTCTTCCTTTATGTCCCATGGCATTTCTTTTTTCGGATTAACCAAACTTCCACTGAACTTAAACTTGTACGTATTTTCCAATGGTGTTAGGACCCTGCTATTAAAGGATGTTAAGAAAGTGGGGTAAGACAAACTCCTAAGTCATCTGTCAGGTTGACTGGTATTACATTTACTGCATTATTTAAAAAATTGACCAATTGAATATACAAATTGTTATAAACAACCACTATACATATAAATTATATTTGACCAGTCAGGCTTTCCTTTTATGTGTATCAACTGCTTAACTGAAACTATAATATGACTATCAAAAACATCTCAGTTTAAATATTTCTCTTTGCAATGTATTTCTATTAGGATATGGAACAAGATTCACTGAAAGATCTACAATTCCTTATGTAGCTTCACCAGAACCAACAGAAGGAAGTGGCTTTAGTGGAAGTGGCTCAGGAGAAATTGACATTACAACAACTGACCCAAAAACCATAACAGGTATCCAATGATTAATTAAAAATACTCAAGAGAAACATATATGATATGTCCGAAGTTTTTCAGCAGCACGAGCTAAGATGGTGTTCAATGGCAGAAGTGCAAAATATGAGACTATACCTGGATTTATTTTTATTAGATGCTTCTTATTTCCGCCACCATACACTTCCTTCCTCTATCTCACTCTTTTAAGATTTTTATGCTTGCTTTCTCAATTTCTCATTTATATTACATCCTTGTGCCTCCCACCCTTGAAGTACTTGTTCTCTGGGTGCAACATCTATAGATGAATATTACGATGTCCTCAGACCAGTTGCCAGCTCTTTATGACACAGCAGGCTGTTTGAAAATGTTGCTTCTTCCAATGGGCCTTGATCATTTGTAGAACAATAGCCAGGAATGCAGTTCATGTTGCGTTCCTGTCCATCTTTAACCCACTGCGCTATTCACCTCAGCAATGTGGAAATACTACTGCATCATTAGATGCATGAATTACAACCGCAAAATATTTAAATATACATGCGAAGAATGAGCTCGAATCAAGCTGTAATATTTCCAGATATTACTGCAGATACCAGTTTGTGGTACTTCTTCCTTTATGTCCCATGGCATTTCTTTTTTTCGTTTTAACCAAAACGTCCACTGAACTTAAACTTGTACGTGTTTTCCAATGGTGTTAGGGCCCTGCTATTAAAGGATGTTAAGAACGTGGGGTAAGAGAAACTCCCAAGTCATCTGTCAGTTTGACTGCTATTACATTTACTGCATTATTTAAAAAATTACCACTTGAATATGCAAATTATTATAAACAACCACTATGCTTATAAATGATATTTGACCAGTTAGGCATTCCTTTTATGTGTGTCGACTACTTAACTGAAACTCTAATATGACTATCAAAAACATCTCAGTTTAAATATTTCTCTTTGCAATGTTTTTCTATTAGGATATGGAACAAAATTCACGGAAAGATCTGCAATTCCTTCTGTGACTTCACCAGAACCAACGGAAGGAAGTGGCTTTAGTGGAAGTGGCTCAGGAGAAATTGACATTACAACAACTGCCACAAAAACCACAAAAGGTATCCAATAATTAATTAAAAATAATCAAGAACAACATATTTGATATGTCCGAAGTTTTTCAGCGGCATATCAAAGATGGTGTTCAGTGGAAGAAATGCAAAATATCAGACTATCCCTTGATTTATTTTTATTAGATGCTTCTTATTTCCACCACCATACACTTCCTTCCTCTATCTCGCTCTTTAGGTTTTTTTATGCCAGCTTTCTCAATTTCTCATTTATATTATATCCTTGTGCCTCCCACCCATCAACTACTTGTTGTGAGCGTGCAACATCCATAAATGAATATTACTCTGTCTTCATACCAGTTGCCAGCACTTTATGACACAGCAGGCTGTTTGTAAGTTTTGCTTCTTCCAATGGGCCTTGATCATTTGTGGAACAATAGCCAGGAATGCTTCTCATATTGCGTTCCTGTCCATCTTTCACCCACTGCCCTATTCACCTCAGGAATGTGGAACTGCAACTGCATCATTAGATGAAGGAATTACAACCTTAAAATATTTAAATAGACATGCCAAGAATAGATTAAATTTAGCTGTAATATTTCCAAATATTACTGCACATTCCAGTTTGTGATAATTCCTCTTTTATGTCCCATGGAATTTCTTTTTTTCGTATTAACTAAAACTTCCACTGAACTTAAACTTGCACATATTTTCCAATGGTGTTGTGGCCCTGCCATTGAAGGATGTTAAGAAAGTGGGGTAAGAGAATCTCCTAAGTCATCTGTCAGAGTGACTGGTATTACATTTAGTGAATTATTTAAAAAATGAAATGGCCAATTAAATATACAAATTATTATAAACAACAAGCATATAAATTATATTTGTCCAGTCAGGCATCCCTTTTATGTGTGTCAACTGCTTAACTGAAACTCTAATATGACTATCAAAAACATCTCACTTTAAAGATTTCTCTTTGCAATGTTTTTCTATTAGGATATGGAACAAGATTCACTGAAAGATCTACCATTCCTTCTGTGACTTCACCAGAACCAACAGAAGGAAGTGGCTTTAGTGGAAGTGGCTCAGGAGAAATTGACATTACAACAACTGCCCCAAAAACCACAACAGGTATCCAATGATTAATTAAAACTACTCAAGAAAAACATTTTTGATATGTCCGAAGTTTTTCAGTGGCACGAGCTAAGATGGTGTTCAATGGCAGAAGTGCAAAATATGAGACTATACCTGGATTTATTTTTATTAGATGCTTCTTATTTCCACCACCATACACTTCCTTCCTCTATCTCACTCTTTTAAGTTTTTTATGCTAGCTTTCTCAATTTCTCATTTATATTACATCCTTGTGCCTCCCACCCTTGAACTACTTGTTCTCTGGGTGCAACATCTATAAATGAATATTACGGTGTCCTCAGACCAGTTGCCAGCTCTTTATGACACAGCAGGCTGTTTGAAAATGTTGCTTCTTCCAATGGGCCTTGATCATTTGTAAAACAATAGCCAGAAACGCAGTTCATGTTGCGTTCCTGTCCATCTTTATCCCACTGCGCTATTCACCTCAGCAATGTGAAACTGCTACTGCATCATTAGATGCATGAATTACAACCTCAAAATATTTAAATATTCATGCCAAGAATGAGCTCAAATCAAGCTGTAATATTTCCAAATATTACTGCAGATTTCATTTTGTGGTAATTCTTCCTTTATGTCCCATGGCATTTCTTTTTTCGGATTAACCAAAACTTCCACTGAACTTAAACTTGTACGTATTTTCCAATGGTGTTAGGACCCTGCTATTAAAGGATGTTAAGAAAGTGGGGTAAGACAAACTCCTAAGTCATCTGTCAGGTTGACTGGTATTACATTTACTGCATTATTTAAAAAATTGACCAATTGAATATACAAATTGTTATAAACAACCACTATACATATAAATTATATTTGACCAGTCGGGCATTCTTTTTATGTGTATCAACTGCTTAACTGAAACTATAATATGACTATCAAAAACATCTCAGTTTAAATATTTCTCTTTGCAATGTATTTCTATTAGGATATGGGACAAGATTCACTGAAAGATCTACAATTCCGTATGTAGCTTCACCAGAACCAACAGAAGGAAGTGGCTTTAGTGGAAGTGGCTCAGGAGAAATTGACATTACAACAACTGACCCAAAAACCACAACAGGTATCCAATGATTAATTAAAAATACTCAAGAGAAACATATATGATATGTCCGAAGTTTTTCAGCAGCACGAGCTAAGATGGTGTTCAATTTCAGAAGTGCAAAATATGAGACTATACCTGGATTTATTTTTATTAGATGCTTCTTATTTCCACCACCATACACTTCCTTCCTCTATCTCACTCTTTTAAGTTTTTTATGCTTGCTTTCTCAATTTCTCATTTATATTACATCCTTGTGCCTCCCACCCATCAACTACTTGTTCTGTGTGTGCAAAATATATAAATGAATAGTACGGTGTCCTCAGAACAGTTGTCAGCTCTTTATGACACAGCAGGCTGTTTGTAAATTTTGCTTCTTCCAATGGGCCTTGATCATTTGTAGAACAATAGCCAGGAACGCAGTTCATGTTGCGTTCCTGTCCATCTTTAACCCACTGCGCTATTCACCTCAGCAATGTGGAAATGCTACTGCATCATTAGATGCATGAACTACAACCGCAAAATATTTAAATATACATGCCAAGAATGAGCTCGATTCAAGCTGTAATATTTCCAGATATTACTGCAGATTCCAGTTTGTGGTAATTCTTCCTTTATGTCCCATGGCATTTCTTTTTTTCATTTTAACCAAAACGTCCACTTAACTTAAACTTGTAAATTTTTTCCAGTGGTGTTAGGGCCCTGCTAGTAAAGGGTGTTGAGAACGTGGGGTAAGAGAAACTCCTAAGTCATCTGTCAGTTTGCCTGCTATTACATTTACTGCATTATTTAAAAAATGACCAATTGAATATGCAAATTATTATAAACAACCACTATGCATATAAATGATATTTGACCAGTTAGGCATTCCTTTTATGTGTATCTACTGCTTACCTGAAACTCTAATATGACTATCAAAAACATCTCACTTTAAATATTTCTCTTTGCAATGTATTTCTATTAGGATATGGAACAAAATTCACTAAGAGATCTGCAATTCCTTCTGTGACTTCACCAGAACCAACGGAAGGAAGTGGCTTTAGTGGAAGTGGCTCAGGAGAAATTGACATTACAACACCTGCCACAAAAACCACAACAGGTATCCAATAATTAATTAAAAATAATCCAGAACAACATATTTGATATGTCCGAAGTTTTTCAGCGGCATATCAAAGATGGTGTTCAGTGGAAGAAATGCAAAATATCAGACTATCCCTTGATTTATTTTTATTAGATGCTTCTTATTTCCACCACCATACACTTCCTTTCTCTATCTCGCTCTTTAGGTTTTTTTATGCCAGCTTTCTCAATTTCTCATATATATTATATCCTTGTGCCTCCCACCCATCAACTACTTGTTGTGAGCGTGCAACATCCATAAATGAATATTACTCTGTCTTCATACCAGTTGCCAGCACTTTATGACACAGCAGGCTGTTTGTAAGTTTTGCTTCTTCCAATGGGCCTTGATCATTTGTGGAACAATAGCCAGGAATGCAGCTCATATTGCGTTCCTGTCCATCTTTCACCGACTGCCCTATTCACCTCAGGAATGTGGAACTGCAACTGCATCATTAGATGAAGGAATTACAACCTCAAAATATTTAAATAGACATGCCAAGAATAGATTAAATCTAGCTGTAATATTTCCAAATATTACTGCACATTCCAGTTTGTGATAATTCCTCTTTTATGTCCCATGGAATTTCTTTTTTTCGTATTAACTAAAACTTCCACTGAACTTAAACTTGTACATATTTTCCAATGGTGTTGTGGCCCTGCCATTGAAGGATGTTAAGAAAGTGGGGTAAGATAATCTCCTATGTCATCTGTCAGAGTGACTGGTATTACATTTAGTGAATTATTTAAAAAATGAAATGGCCAATTAAATATACAAATTATTATAAACAACAAGCATATAAATTATATTTGTCCAGTCAGGCATCCCTTTTATGTGTGTCAACTGCTTAACTGAAACTCTAATATGACTATCAAAAAAATCTCACTTTAAAGATTTCTCTTTGCAATGTTTTTCTATTAGGATATGGAACAAGATTCACTGAAAGATCTACCATTCCTTCTGTGACTTCACCAGAACCAACAGAAGGAAGTGGCTTTAGTGGAAGTGGCTCAGGAGAAATTGACATTACAACAACTGCCCCAAAAACCACAACAGGTATCCAATGATTAATTAAAATTACTCAAGAAAAACATTTTTGATATGTCCGAAGTTTTTCAGTGGCACGAGCTAAGATGGTGTTCAATGGCAGAAGTGCAAAATATGAGACTATACCTGGATTTATTTTTATTAGATGCTTCTTATTTCCACCACCATACACTTCCTTCCTCTATCTCACTCTTTTAAGTTTTTTATGCTAGCTTTCTCAATTTCTCATTTATATTACATCCTTGTGCCTCCCACCCTTGAACTACTTGTTCTCTGGGTGCAACATCTATAAATGAATATTACGGTGTCCTCAGACCAGTTGCCAGCTCTTTATGACACAGCAGGCTGTTTGAAAATGTTGCTTCTTCCAATGGGCCTTGATCATTTGTAAAACAATAGCCAGAAACGCAGTTCATGTTGCGTTCCTGTCCATCTTTATCCCACTGCGCTATTCACCTCAGCAATGTGAAACTGCTACTGCATCATTAGATGCATGAATTACAACCTCAAAATATTTAAATATTCATGCCAAGAATGAGCTCAAATCAAGCTGTAATATTTCCAAATATTACTGCAGATTTCATTTTGTGGTAATTCTTCCTTTATGTCCCATGGCATTTCTTTTTTCGGATTAACCAAAACTTCCACTGAACTTAAACTTGTACGTATTTTCCAATGGTGTTAGGACCCTGCTATTAAAGGATGTTAAGAAAGTGGGGTAAGACAAACTCCTAAGTCATCTGTCAGGTTGACTGGTATTACATTTACTGCATTATTTAAAAAATTGACCAATTGAATATACAAATTGTTATAAACAACCACTATACATATAAATTATATTTGACCAGTCAGGCATTCCTTTTATGTGTATCAACTGCTTAACTGAAACTATAATATGACTATCAAAAACATCTCAGTTTAAATATTTCTCTTTGCAATGTATTTCTATTAGGATATGGAACAAGATTCACTGAAAGATCTACAATTCCTTATGTAGCTTCACCAGAACCAACAGAAGGAAGTGGCTTTAGTGGAAGTGGCTCAGGAGAAATTGACATTACAACAACTGACCCAAAAACCACAACAGGTATCCAATGATTAATTAAAAATACTCAAGAGAAACATATATGATATGTCCGAAGTTTTTCAGCAGCACGAGCTAAGATGGTGTTCAATGGCAGAAGTGCAAAATATGAGACTATACCTGGATTTATTTTTATTAGATGCTTCTTATTTCCGCCACCATACACTTCCTTCCTCTATCTCACTCTTTTAAGATTTTTATGCTTGCTTTCTCAATTTCTCATTTATATTACATCCTTGTGCCTCCCACCCTTGAAGTACTTGTTCTCTGGGTGCAACATCTATAGATGAATATTACGATGTCCTCAGACCAGTTGCCAGCTCTTTATGACACAGCAGGCTGTTTGAAAATGTTGCTTCTTCCAATGGGCCTTGATCATTTGTAGAACAATAGCCAGGAATGCAGTTCATGTTGCGTTCCTGTCCATCTTTAACCCACTGCGCTATTCACCTCAGCAATGTGGAAATACTACTGCATCATTAGATGCATGAATTACAACCGCAAAATATTTAAATATACATGCGAAGAATGAGCTCGAATCAAGCTGTAATATTTCCAGATATTACTGCAGATACCAGTTTGTGGTACTTCTTCCTTTATGTCCCATGGCATTTCTTTTTTTCGTTTTAACCAAAACGTCCACTGAACTTAAACTTGTACGTGTTTTCCAATGGTGTTAGGGCCCTGCTATTAAAGGATGTTAAGAACGTGGGGTAAGAGAAACTCCCAAGTCATCTGTCAGTTTGACTGCTATTACATTTACTGCATTATTTAAAAAATGACCACATGAATATGCAAATTATTATAAACAACCACTATGCTTATAAATGATATTTGACCAGTTAGGCATTCCTTTTATGTGTGTCTACTACTTAACTGAAACTCTAATATGACTATCAAAAACATCTCAGTTTAAATATTTCTCTTTGCAATGTTTTTCTATTAGGATATGGAACAAAATTCACTGAAAGATCTGCAATTCCTTCTGTGACTTCACCAGAACCAACGGAAGGAAGTGGCTTTAGTGGAAGTGGCTCAGGAGAAATTGACATTACAACAACTGCCACAAAAACCACAACAGGTATCCAATAATTAATTAAAAATAATCAAGAACAACATATTTGATATGTCCGAAGTTTTTCAGCGGCATATCAAAGATGGTGTTCAGTGGAAGAAATGCAAAATATCAGACTATCCCTTGATTTATTTTTATTAGATGCTTCTTATTTCCACCACCATACACTTCCTTCCTCTATCTCGCTCTTTAGGTTTTTTTATGCCAGCTTTCTCAATTTCTCATTTATATTATATCCTTGTGCCTCCCACCCATCAACTACTTGTTGTGAGCGTGCAACATCCATAAATGAATATTACTCTGTCTTCATACCAGTTGCCATCACTTTATGACACAGCAGGCTGTTTGTAAGTTTTGCTTCTTCCAATGGGCCTTGATCATTTGTGGAACAATAGCCAGGAATGCAGCTCATATTGCGTTCCTGTCCATCTTTCACCCACTGCCCTATTCACCTCAGGAATGTGGAACTGCAACTGCATCATTAGATGAAGGAATTACAACCTCAAAATATTTAAATAGACATGCCAAGAATAGATTAAATCTAGCTGTAATATTTCCAAATATTACTGCACATTCCAGTTTGTGATAATTCCTCTTTTATGTCCCATGGAATTTCTTTTTTTCGTATTAACTAAAACTTCCACTGAACTTAAACTTGTTCATATTTTCCAATGGTGTTGTGGCCCTGCCATTGAAGGATGTTAAGAAAGTGGGGTAAGAGAATCTCCTATGTCATCTGTCAGAGTGACTGGTATTACATTTAGTGAATTATTTAAAAAATGAAATGGCCAATTAAATATACAAATTATTATAAACAACACGCATATAAATTATATTTGTCCAGTCAGGCATCCCTTTTATGTGTGTCAACTGCTTAACTGAAACTCTAATATGACTATCAAAAACATCTCACTTTAAAGATTTCTCTTTGCAATGTTTTTCTATTAGGATATGGAACAAGATTCACTGAAAGATCTACCATTCCTTCTGTGACTTCACCAGAACCAACAGAAGGAAGTGGCTTTAGTGGAAGTGGCTCAGGAGAAATTGACATTACAACAACTGCCCCAAAAACCACAACAGGTATCCAATGATTAATTAAAACTACTCAAGAAAAACATTTTTGATATGTCCGAAGTTTTTCAGTGGCACGAGCTAAGATGGTGTTCAATGGCAGAAGTGCAAAATATGAGACTATACCTGGATTTATTTTTATTAGATGCTTCTTATTTCCACCACCATACACTTCCTTCCTCTATCTCACTCTTTTAAGTTTTTTATGCTAGCTTTCTCAATTTCTCATTTATATTACATCCTTGTGCCTCCCACCCTTGAACTACTTGTTCTCTGGGTGCAACATCTATAAATGAATATTACGGTGTCCTCAGACCAGTTGCCAGCTCTTTATGACACAGCAGGCTGTTTGAAAAGGTTGCTTCTTCCAATGGGCCTTGATCATTTGTAAAACAATAGCCAGAAACGCAGTTCATGTTGCGTTCCTGTCCATCTTTATCCCACTGCGCTATTCACCTCAGCAATGTGGAAATACTACTGCATCATTAGATGCATGAATTACAACCTCAAAATATTTAAATATTCATGCCAAGAATGAGCTCAAATCAAGCTGTAATATTTCCAAATATTACTGCAGATTTCATTTTGTGGTAATTCTTCCTTTATGTCCCATGGCATTTCTTTTTTCGGATTAACCAAAACTTCCACTGAACTTAAACTTGTACGTATTTTCCAATGGTGTTAGGACCCTGCTATTAAAGGATGTTAAGAAAGTGGGGTAAGACAAACTCCTAAGTCATCTGTCAGGTTGACTGGTATTACATTTACTGCATTATTTAAAAAATTGACCAATTGAATATACAAATTGTTATAAACAACCACTATACATATAAATTATATTTGACCAGTCAGGCTTTCCTTTTATGTGTATCAACTGCTTAACTGAAACTATAATATGACTATCAAAAACATCTCAGTTTAAATATTTCTCTTTGCAATGTATTTCTATTAGGATATGGAACAAGATTCACTGAAAGATCTACAATTCCTTATGTAGCTTCACCAGAACCAACAGAAGGAAGTGGCTTTAGTGGAAGTGGCTCAGGAGAAATTGACATTACAACAACTGACCCAAAAACCACAACAGGTATCCAATGATTAATTAAAAATACTCAAGAGAAACATATATGATATGTCCGAAGTTTTTCAGCAGCACGAGCTAAGATGGTGTTCAATGGCAGAAGTGCAAAATATGAGACTATACCTGGATTTATTTTTATTAGATGCTTCTTATTTCCGCCACCATACACTTCCTTCCTCTATCTCACTCTTTTAAGATTTTTATGCTTGCTTTCTCAATTTCTCATTTATATTACATCCTTGTGCCTCCCACCCTTGAAGTACTTGTTCTCTGGGTGCAACATCTATAGATGAATATTACGATGTCCTCAGACCAGTTGCCAGCTCTTTATGACACAGCAGGCTGTTTGAAAATGTTGCTTCTTCCAATGGGCCTTGATCATTTGTAGAACAATAGCCAGGAATGCAGTTCATGTTGCGTTCCTGTCCATCTTTAACCCACTTCGCTATTCACCTCAGCAATGTGGAAATACTACTGCATCATTAGATGCATGAATTACAACCGCAAAATATTTAAATATACATGCGAAGAATGAGCTCGAATCAAGCTGTAATATTTCCAGATATTACTGCAGATACCAGTTTGTGGTACTTCTTCCTTTATGTCCCATGGCATTTCTTTTTTTCGTTTTAACCAAAACGTCCACTGAACTTAAACTTGTACGTGTTTTCCAATGGTGTTAGGGCCCTGCTATTAAAGGATGTTAAGAACGTGGGGTAAGAGAAACTCCCAAGTCATCTGTCAGTTTGACTGCTATTACATTTACTGCATTATTTAAAAAATGACCACTTGAATATGCTAATTATTATAAACAACCACTATGCTTATAAATGATATTTGACCAGTTAGGCATTCCTTTTATGTGTGTCTACTACTTAACTGAAACTCTAATATGACTATCAAAAACATCTCAGTTTAAATATTTCTCTTTGCAATGTTTTTCTATTAGGATATGGAACAAAATTCACTGAAAGATCTGCAATTCCTTCTTTGACTTCACCAGAACCAATGGAAGGAAGTGGCTTTAGTGGAAGTGGCTCAGGAGAAATTGACATTACAACAACTGCCACAAAAACCACAACAGGTATCCAATAATTAATTAAAAATAATCAAGAACAACATATTTGATATGTCCGAAGTTTTTCAGCGGCATATCAAAGATGGTGTTCAGTGGAAGAAATGCAAAATATCAGACTATCCCTTGATTTATTTTTATTAGATGCTTCTTATTTCCACCACCATACACTTCCTTCCTCTATCTCGCTCTTTAGGTTTTTTTATGCCAGCTTTCTCAATTTCTCATTTATATTATATCCTTGTGCCTCCCACCCATCAACTACTTGTTGTGAGCGTGCAACATCCATAAATGAATATTACTCTGTCTTCATACCAGTTGCCATCACTTTATGACACAGCAGGCTGTTTGTAAGTTTTGCTTCTTCCAATGGGCCTTGATCATTTGTGGAACAATAGCCAGGAATGCAGCTCATATTGCGTTCCTGTCGATCTTTCACCCACTGCCCTATTCACCTCAGGAATGTGGAACTGCAACTGCATCATTAGATGAAGGAATTACAACCTCAAAATATTTAAATAGACATGCCAAGAATAGATTAAATCTAGCTGTAATATTTCCAAATATTACTGCACATTCCAGTTTGTGATAATTCCTCTTTTATGTCCCATGGAATTTCTTTTTTTCGTATTAACTAAAACTTCCACTGAACTTAAACTTGTACATATTTTCCAATGGTGTTGTGGCCCTGCCATTGAAGGATGTTAAGAAAGTGGGGTAAGAGAATCTCCTATGTCATCTGTCAGAGTGACTGGTATTACATTTAGTGAATTATTTAAAAAATGAAATGGCCAATTAAATATACAAATTATTATAAACAACACGCATATAAATTATATTTGTCCAGTCAGGCATCCCTTTTATGTGTGTCAACTGCTTAACTGAAACTCTAATATGACTATCAAAAACATCTCACTTTAAAGATTTCTCTTTGCAATGTTTTTCTATTAGGATATGGAACAAGATTCACTGAAAGATCTACCATTCCTTCTGTGACTTCACCAGAACCAACAGAAGGAAGTGGCTTTAGTGGAAGTGGCTCAGGAGAAATTGACATTACAACAACTGCCCCAAAAACCACAACAGGTATCCAATGATTAATTAAAACTACTCAAGAAAAACATTTTTGATATGTCCGAAGTTTTTCAGTGGCACGAGCTAAGATGGTGTTCAATGGCAGAAGTGCAAAATATGAGACTATACCTGGATTTATTTTTATTAGATGCTTCTTATTTCCACCACCATACACTTCCTTCCTCTATCTCACTCTTTTAAGTTTTTTATGCTAGCTTTCTCAATTTCTCATTTATATTACATCCTTGTGCCTCCCACCCTTGAACTACTTGTTCTCTGGGTGCAACATCTATAAATGAATATTACGGTGTCCTCAGACCAGTTGCCAGCTCTTTATGACACAGCAGGCTGTTTGAAAATGTTGCTTCTTCCAATGGGCCTTGATCATTTGTAAAACAATAGCCAGAAACGCAGTTCATGTTGCGTTCCTGTCCATCTTTATCCCACTGCGCTATTCACCTCAGCAATGTGAAACTGCTACTGCATCATTAGATGCATGAATTACAACCTCAAAATATTTAAATATTCATGCCAAGAATGAGCTCAAATCAAGCTGTAATATTTCCAAATATTACTGCAGATTTCATTTTGTGGTAATTCTTCCTTTATGTCCCATGGCATTTATTTTTTCGGATTAACCAAAACTTCCACTGAACTTAAACTTGTACGTATTTTCCAATGGTGTTAGGACCCTGCTATTAAAGGATGTTAAGAAAGTGGGGTAAGACAAACTCCTAAGTCATCTGTCAGGTTGACTGGTATTACATTTACTGCATTATTTAAAAAATTGACCAATTGAATATACAAATTGTTATAAACAACCACTATACATATAAATTATATTTGACCAGTCAGGCATTCTTTTTATGTGTATCAACTGCTTAACTGAAACTATAATATGACTATCAAAAACATCTCAGTTTAAATATTTCTCTTTGCAATGTATTTCTATTAGGATATGGGACAAGATTCACTGAAAGATCTACAATTCCGTATGTAGCTTCACCAGAACCAACAGAAGGAAGTGGCTTTAGTGGAAGTGGCTCAGGAGAAATTGACATTACAACAACTGACCCAAAAACCACAACAGGTATCCAATGATTAATTAAAAATACTCAAGAGAAACATATATGATATGTCCGAAGTTTTTCAGCAGCACGAGCTAAGATGGTGTTCAATGGCAGAAGTGCAAAATATGAGACTATACCTGGATTTATTTTTATTAGATGCTTCTTATTTCCACCACCATACACTTCCTTCCTCTATCTCACTCTTTTAAGTTTTTTATGCTTGCTTTCTCAATTTCTCATTTATATTACATCCTTGTGCCTCCCACCCATCAACTACTTGTTCTGTGTGTGCAAAATATATAAATGAATAGTACGGTGTCCTCAGAACAGTTGTCAGCTCTTTATGACACAGCAGGCTGTTTGTAAATTTTGCTTCTTCCAATGGGCCTTGATCATTTGTAGAACAATAGCCAGGAACGCAGTTCATGTTGCATTCCTGTCCATCTTTAACCCACTGCGCTATTCACCTCAGCAATGTGGAAATGCTACTGCATCATTAGATGCATGAACTACAACCGCAAAATATTTAAATATACATGCCAAGAATGAGCTCGATTCAAGCTGTAATATTTCCAGATATTACTGCAGATTCCAGTTTGTGGTAATTCTTCCTTTATGTCCCATGGCATTTCTTTTTTTCATTTTAACCAAAACGTCCACTTAACTTAAACTTGTAAATTTTTTCCAGTGGTGTTAGGGCCCTGCTAGTAAAGGGTGTTGAGAACGTGGGGTAAGAGAAACTCCTAAGTCATCTGTCAGTTTGCCTGCTATTACATTTACTGCATTATTTAAAAAATGACCAATTGAATATGCAAATTATTATAAACAACCACTATGCATATAAATGATATTTGACCAGTTAGGCATTCCTTTTATGTGTATCTACTGCTTACCTGAAACTCTAATATGACTATCAAAAACATCTCACTTTAAATATTTCTCTTTGCAATGTATTTCTATTAGGATATGGAACAAAATTCACTAAGAGATCTGCAATTCCTTCTGTGACTTCACCAGAACCAACGGAAGGAAGTGGCTTTAGTGGAAGTGGCTCAGGAGAAATTGACATTACAACACCTGCCACAAAAACCACAACAGGTATCCAATAATTAATTAAAAATAATCCAGAACAACATATTTGATATGTCCGAAGTTTTTCAGCGGCATATCAAAGATGGTGTTCAGTGGAAGAAATGCAAAATATCAGACTATCCCTTGATTTATTTTTATTAGATGCTTCTTATTTCCACCACCATACACTTCCTTTCTCTATCTCGCTCTTTAGGTTTTTTTATGCCAGCTTTCTCAATTTCTCATATATATTATATCCTTGTGCCTCCCACCCATCAACTACTTGTTGTGAGCGTGCAACATCCATAAATGAATATTACTCTGTCTTCATACCAGTTGCCAGCACTTTATGACACAGCAGGCTGTTTGTAAGTTTTGCTTCTTCCAATGGGCCTTGATCATTTGTGGAACAATAGCCAGGAATGCAGCTCTTATTGCGTTCCTGTCCATCTTTCACCGACTGCCCTATTCACCTCAGGAATGTGGAACTGCAACTGCATCATTAGATGAAGGAATTACAACCTCAAAATATTTAAATAGACATGCCAAGAATAGATTCAATCTAGCTGTAATATTTCCAAATATTACTGCACATTCCAGTTTGTGATAATTCCTCTTTTATGTCCCATGGAATTTCTTTTTTTCGTATTAACTAAAACTTCCACTGAACTTAAACTTGTACATATTTTCCAATGGTGTTGTGGCCCTGCCATTGAAGGATGTTAAGAAAGTGGGGTAAGATAATCTCCTATGTCATCTGTCAGAGTGACTGGTATTACATTTAGTGAATTATTTAAAAAATGAAATGGCCAATTAAATATACAAATTATTATAAACAACAAGCATATAAATTATATTTGTCCAGTCAGGCATCCCTTTTATGTGTGTCAACTGCTTAACTGAAACTCTAATATGACTATCAAAAAAATCTCACTTTAAAGATTTCTCTTTGCAATGTTTTTCTATTAGGATATGGAACAAGATTCACTGAAAGATCTACCATTCCTTCTGTGACTTCACCAGAACCAACAGAAGGAAGTGGCTTTAGTGGAAGTGGCTCAGGAGAAATTGACATTACAACAACTGCCCCAAAAACCACAACAGGTATCCAATGATTAATTAAAATTACTCAAGAAAAACATTTTTGATATGTCCGAAGTTTTTCAGTGGCACGAGCTAAGATGGTGTTCAATGGCAGAAGTGCAAAATGTGAGACTATACCTGGATTTATTTTTATTAGATGCTTCTTATTTCCACCACCATACACTTCCTTCCTCTATCTCACTCTTTTAAGTTTTTTATGCTAGCTTTCTCAATTTCTCATTTATATTACATCCTTGTGCCTCCCACCCTTGAACTACTTGTTCTCTGGGTGCAACATCTATAAATGAATATTACGGTGTCCTCAGACCAGTTGCCAGCTCTTTATGACACAGCAGGCTGTTTGAAAATGTTGCTTCTTCCAATGGGCCTTGATCATTTGTAAAACAATAGCCAGAAACGCAGTTCATGTTGCGTTCCTGTCCATCTTTATCCCACTGCGCTATTCACCTCAGCAATGTGAAACTGCTACTGCATCATTAGATGCATGAATTACAACCTCAAAATATTTAAATATTCATGCCAAGAATGAGCTCAAATCAAGCTGTAATATTTCCAAATATTACTGCAGATTTCATTTTGTGGTAATTCTTCCTTTATGTCCCATGGCATTTCTTTTTTCGGATTAACCAAAACTTCCACTGAACTTAAACTTGTACGTATTTTCCAATGGTGTTAGGACCCTGCTATTAAAGGATGTTAAGAAAGTGGGGTAAGACAAACTCCTAAGTCATCTGTCAGGTTGACTGGTATTACATTTACTGCATTATTTAAAAAATTGACCAATTGAATATACAAATTGTTATAAACAACCACTATACATATAAATTATATTTGACCAGTCAGGCATTCCTTTTATGTGTATCAACTGCTTAACTGAAACTATAATATGACTATCAAAAACATCTCAGTTTAAATATTTCTCTTTGCAATGTATTTCTATTAGGATATGGAACAAGATTCACTGAAAGATCTACAATTCCTTATGTAGCTTCACCAGAACCAACAGAAGGAAGTGGCTTTAGTGGAAGTGGCTCAGGAGAAATTGACATTACAACAACTGACCCAAAAACCACAACAGGTATCCAATGATTAATTAAAAATACTCAAGAGAAACATATATGATATGTCCGAAGTTTTTCAGCAGCACGAGCTAAGATGGTGTTCAATGGCAGAAGTGCAAAATATGAGACTATACCTGGATTTATTTTTATTAGATGCTTCTTATTTCCGCCACCATACACTTCCTTCCTCTATCTCACTCTTTTAAGATTTTTATGCTTGCTTTCTCAATTTCTCATTTATATTACATCCTTGTGCCTCCCACCCTTGAAGTACTTGTTCTCTGGGTGCAACATCTATAGATGAATATTACGATGTCCTCAGACCAGTTGCCAGCTCTTTATGACACAGCAGGCTGTTTGAAAATGTTGCTTCTTCCAATGGGCCTTGATCATTTGTAGAACAATAGCCAGGAATGCAGTTCATGTTGCGTTCCTGTCCATCTTTAACCCACTGCGCTATTCACCTCAGCAATGTGGAAATACTACTGCATCATTAGATGCATGAATTACAACCGCAAAATATTTAAATATACATGCGAAGAATGAGCTCGAATCAAGCTGTAATATTTCCAGATATTACTGCAGATACCAGTTTGTGGTACTTCTTCCTTTATGTCCCATGGCATTTCTTTTTTTCGTTTTAACCAAAACGTCCACTGAACTTAAACTTGTACGTGTTTTCCAATGGTGTTAGGGCCCTGCTATTAAAGGATGTTAAGAACGTGGGGTAAGAGAAACTCCCAAGTCATCTGTCAGTTTGACTGCTATTACATTTACTGCATTATTTAAAAAATGACCACTTGAATATGCAAATTATTATAAACAACCACTATGCTTATAAATGATATTTGACCAGTTAGGCATTCCTTTTATGTGTGTCTACTACTTAACTGAAACTCTAATATGACTATCAAAAACATCTCAGTTTAAATATTTCTCTTTGCAATGTTTTTCTATTAGGATATGGAACAAAATTCACTGAAAGATCTGCAATTCCTTCTTTGACTTCACCAGAACCAATGGAAGGAAGTGGCTTTAGTGGAAGTGGCTCAGGAGAAATTGACATTACAACAACTGCCACAAAAACCACAACAGGTATCCAATAATTAATTAAAAATAATCAAGAACAACATATTTGATATGTCCGAAGTTTTTCAGCGGCATATCAAAGATGGTGTTCAGTGGAAGAAATGCAAAATATCAGACTATCCCTTGATTTATTTTTATTAGATGCTTCTTATTTCCACCACCATACACTTCCTTCCTCTATCTCGCTCTTTAGGTTTTTTTATGCCAGCTTTCTCAATTTCTCATTTATATTATATCCTTGTGCCTCCCACCCATCAACTACTTGTTGTGAGCGTGCAACATCCATAAATGAATATTACTCTGTCTTCATACCAGTTGCCATCACTTTATGACACAGCAGGCTGTTTGTAAGTTTTGCTTCTTCCAATGGGCCTTGATCATTTGTGGAACAATAGCCAGGAATGCAGCTCATATTGCGTTCCTGTCGATCTTTCACCCACTGCCCTATTCACCTCAGGAATGTGGAACTGCAACTGCATCATTAGATGAAGGAATTACAACCTCAAAATATTTAAATAGACATGCCAAGAATAGATTAAATCTAGCTGTAATATTTCCAAATATTACTGCACATTCCAGTTTGTGATAATTCCTCTTTTATGTCCCATGGAATTTCTTTTTTTCGTATTAACTAAAACTTCCACTGAACTTAAACTTGTACATATTTTCCAATGGTGTTGTGGCCCTGCCATTGAAGGATGTTAAGAAAGTGGGGTAAGAGAATCTCCTATGTCATCTGTCAGAGTGACTGGTATTACATTTAGTGAATTATTTAAAAAATGAAATGGCCAATTAAATATACAAATTATTATAAACAACACGCATATAAATTATATTTGTCCAGTCAGGCATCCCTTTTATGTGTGTCAACTGCTTAACTGAAACTCTAATATGACTATCAAAAACATCTCACTTTAAAGATTTCTCTTTGCAATGTTTTTCTATTAGGATATGGAACAAGATTCACTGAAAGATCTACCATTCCTTCTGTGACTTCACCAGAACCAACAGAAGGAAGTGGCTTTAGTGGAAGTGGCTCAGGAGAAATTGACATTACAACAACTGCCCCAAAAACCACAACAGGTATCCAATGATTAATTAAAACTACTCAAGAAAAACATTTTTGATATGTCCGAAGTTTTTCAGTGGCACGAGCTAAGATGGTGTTCAATGGCAGAAGTGCAAAATATGAGACTATACCTGGATTTATTTTTATTAGATGCTTCTTATTTCCACCACCATACACTTCCTTCCTCTATCTCACTCTTTTAAGTTTTTTATGCTAGCTTTCTCAATTTCTCATTTATATTACATCCTTGTGCCTCCCACCCTTGAACTACTTGTTCTCTGGGTGCAACATCTATAAATGAATATTACGGTGTCCTCAGACCAGTTGCCAGCTCTTTATGACACAGCAGGCTGTTTGAAAAGGTTGCTTCTTCCAATGGGCCTTGATCATTTGTAAAACAATAGCCAGAAACGCAGTTCATGTTGCGTTCCTGTCCATCTTTATCCCACTGCGCTATTCACCTCAGCAATGTGGAAATACTACTGCATCATTAGATGCATGAATTACAACCTCAAAATATTTAAATATTCATGCCAAGAATGAGCTCAAATCAAGCTGTAATATTTCCAAATATTACTGCAGATTTCATTTTGTGGTAATTCTTCCTTTATGTCCCATGGCATTTCTTTTTTCGGATTAACCAAAACTTCCACTGAACTTAAACTTGTACGTATTTTCCAATGGTGTTAGGACCCTGCTATTAAAGGATGTTAAGAAAGTGGGGTAAGACAAACTCCTAAGTCATCTGTCAGGTTGACTGGTATTACATTTACTGCATTATTTAAAAAATTGACCAATTGAATATACAAATTGTTATAAACAACCACTATACATATAAATTATATTTGACCAGTCAGGCTTTCCTTTTATGTGTATCAACTGCTTAACTGAAACTATAATATGACTATCAAAAACATCTCAGTTTAAATATTTCTCTTTGCAATGTATTTCTATTAGGATATGGAACAAGATTCACTGAAAGATCTACAATTCCTTATGTAGCTTCACCAGAACCAACAGAAGGAAGTGGCTTTAGTGGAAGTGGCTCAGGAGAAATTGACATTACAACAACTGACCCAAAAACCACAACAGGTATCCAATGATTAATTAAAAATACTCAAGAGAAACATATATGATATGTCCGAAGTTTTTCAGCAGCACGAGCTAAGATGGTGTTCAATGGCAGAAGTGCAAAATATGAGACTATACCTGGATTTATTTTTATTAGATGCTTCTTATTTCCGCCACCATACACTTCCTTCCTCTATCTCACTCTTTTAAGATTTTTATGCTTGCTTTCTCAATTTCTCATTTATATTACATCCTTGTGCCTCCCACCCTTGAAGTACTTGTTCTCTGGGTGCAACATCTATAGATGAATATTACGATGTCCTCAGACCAGTTGCCAGCTCTTTATGACACAGCAGGCTGTTTGAAAATGTTGCTTCTTCCAATGGGCCTTGATCATTTGTAGAACAATAGCCAGGAATGCAGTTCATGTTGCGTTCCTGTCCATCTTTAACCCACTGCGCTATTCACCTCAGCAATGTGGAAATACTACTGCATCATTAGATGCATGAATTACAACCGCAAAATATTTAAATATACATGCGAAGAATGAGCTCGAATCAAGCTGTAATATTTCCAGATATTACTGCAGATACCAGTTTGTGGTACTTCTTCCTTTATGTCCCATGGCATTTCTTTTTTTCGTTTTAACCAAAACGTCCACTGAACTTAAACTTGTACGTGTTTTCCAATGGTGTTAGGGCCCTGCTATTAAAGGATGTTAAGAACGTGGGGTAAGAGAAACTCCCAAGTCATCTGTCAGTTTGACTGCTATTACATTTACTGCATTATTTAAAAAATGACCACTTGAATATGCAAATTATTATAAACAACCACTATGCTTATAAATGATATTTGACCAGTTAGGCATTCCTTTTATGTGTGTCTACTACTTAACTGAAACTCTAATATGACTATCAAAAACATCTCAGTTTAAATATTTCTCTTTGCAATGTTTTTCTATTAGGATATGGAACAAAATTCACTGAAAGATCTGCAATTCCTTCTTTGACTTCACCAGAACCAACGGAAGGAAGTGGCTTTAGTGGAAGTGGCTCAGGAGAAATTGACATTACAACAACTGCCACAAAAACCACAACAGGTATCCAATAATTAATTAAAAATAATCAAGAACAACATATTTGATATGTCCGAAGTTTTTCAGCGGCATATCAAAGATGGTGTTCAGTGGAAGAAATGCAAAATATCAGACTATCCCTTGATTTATTTTTATTAGATGCTTCTTATTTCCACCACCATACACTTCCTTCCTCTATCTCGCTCTTTAGGTTTTTTTATGCCAGCTTTCTCAATTTCTCATTTATATTATATCCTTGTGCCTCCCACCCATCAACTACTTGTTGTGAGCGTGCAACATCCATAAATGAATATTACTCTGTCTTCATACCAGTTGCCATCACTTTATGACACAGCAGGCTGTTTGTAAGTTTTGCTTCTTCCAATGGGCCTTGATCATTTGTGGAACAATAGCCAGGAATGCAGCTCATATTGCGTTCCTGTCGATCTTTCACCCACTGCCCTATTCACCTCAGGAATGTGGAACTGCAACTGCATCATTAGATGAAGGAATTACAACCTCAAAATATTTAAATAGACATGCCAAGAATAGATTAAATCTAGCTGTAATATTTCCAAATATTACTGCAGATTCCAGTTTGTGATAATTCCTCTTTTATGTCCCATGGAATTTCTTTTTTTCGTATTAACTAAAACTTCCACTGAACTTAAACTTGTACATATTTTCCAATGGTGTTGTGGCCCTGCCATTGAAGGATGTTAAGAAAGTGGGGTAAGAGAATCTCCTATGTCATCTGTCAGAGTGACTGGTATTACATTTAGTGAATTATTTAAAAAATGAAATGGCCAATTAAATATACAAATTATTATAAACAACACGCATATAAATTATATTTGTCCAGTCAGGCATCCCTTTTATGTGTGTCAACTGCTTAACTGAAACTCTAATATGACTATCAAAAACATCTCACTTTAAAGATTTCTCTTTGCAATGTTTTTCTATTAGGATATGGAACAAGATTCACTGAAAGATCTACCATTCCTTCTGTGACTTCACCAGAACCAACAGAAGGAAGTGGCTTTAGTGGAAGTGGCTCAGGAGAAATTGACATTACAACAACTGCCCCAAAAACCACAACAGGTATCCAATGATTAATTAAAACTACTCAAGAAAAACATTTTTGATATGTCCGAAGTTTTTCAGTGGCACGAGCTAAGATGGTGTTCAATGGCAGAAGTGCAAAATATGAGACTATACCTGGATTTATTTTTATTAGATGCTTCTTATTTCCACCACCATACACTTCCTTCCTCTATCTCACTCTTTTAAGTTTTTTATGCTTGCTTTCTCAATTTCTCATTTATATTACATCCTTGTGCCTCCCACCCTTGAACTACTTGTTCTCTGGGTGCAACATCTATAAATGAATATTACGATGTCCTCAGACCAGTTGCCAGCTCTTTATGATACAGCAGGCTGTTTGAAAATGTTGCTTCTTCCCATGGGCCTTGATCATTTGTAAAACAATAGCCAGAAACGCAGTTCATGTTGCGTTCCTGTCCATCTTTAACCCACTGCGCTATTCACCTCAGCAATGTGGAAATGCTACTGCATCATTAGATGCATGAATTACAACCGCAAAATATTTAAATATACATGCGAAGAATGAGCTCGAATCAAGCTGTAATATTTCCAAATATTACTGCAGATACCAGTTTGTGGTACTTCTTCCTTTATGTCCCATGGCATTTCTTTTTTTCGTTTTAACCAAAACGTCCACTGAACTTAAACTTGTACGTGTTTTCCAATGGTGTTAGGGCCCTGCTATTAAAGCATGTTAAGAACGTGGGGTAAGAGAAACTCCCAAGTCATCTGTCAGTTTGACTGCTATTACATTTACTGCATTATTTAAAAAATGACCACTTGAATATGCAAATTATTATAAACAACCACTATGCTTATAAATGATATTTGACCAGTTAGGCATTCCTTTTATGTGTGTCTACTACTTAACTGAAACTCTAATATGACTATCAAAAACATCTCAGTTTAAATATTTCTCTTTGCAATGTTTTTCTATTAGGATATGGAACAAAAATCACTGAAAGATCTGCAATTCCTTCTGTGACTTCACCAGAACCAACGGAAGGAAGTGGCTTTAGTGGAAGTGGCTCAGGAGAAATTGACATTACAACAACTGCCACAAAAACCACAACAGGTATCCAATAATTAATTAAAAATAATCAAGAACAACATATTTGATATGTCCGAAGTTTTTCAGCGGCATATCAAAGATGGTGTTCAGTGGAAGAAATGCAAAATATCAGACTATCCCTTGATTTATTTTTATTAGATGCTTCTTATTTCCACCACCATACACTTCCTTCCTCTATCTCGCTCTTTAGGTTTTTTTATGCCAGCTTTCTCAATTTCTCATTTATATTATATCCTTGTGCCTCCCACCCATCAACTACTTGTTGTGAGCGTGCAACATCCATAAATGAATATTACTCTGTCTTCATACCAGTTGCCAGCACTTTATGACACAGCAGGCTGTTTGTAAGTTTTGCTTCTTCCAATGGGCCTTGATCATTTGTGGAACAATAGCCAGGAATGCTTCTCATATTGCGTTCCTGTCCATCTTTCACCCACTGCCCTATTCACCTCAGGAATGTGGAACTGCAACTGCATCATTAGATGAAGGAATTACAACCTCAAAATATTTAAATAGACATGCCAAGAATAGATTAAATCTAGCTGTAATATTTCCAAATATTACTGCACATTCCAGTTTGTGATAATTCCTCTTTTATGTCCCATGGAATTTCTTTTTTTCGTATTAACTAAAACTTCCACTGAACTTAAACTTGCACATATTTTCCAATGGTGTTGTGGCCCTGCCATTGAAGGATGTTAAGAAAGTGGGGTAAGAGAATCTCCTAAGTCATCTGTCAGAGTGACTGGTATTACATTTAGTGAATTATTTAAAAAATGAAATGGCCAATTAAATATACAAATTATTATAAACAACAAGCATATAAATTATATTTGTCCAGTCAGGCATCCCTTTTATGTGTGTCAACTGCTTAACTGAAACTCTAATATGACTATCAAAAACATCTCACTTTAAAGATTTCTCTTTGCAATGTTTTTCTATTAGGATATAGAACAAGATTCACTGAAAGATCTACAATTCCTTCTGTGACTTCACCAGAACCAACAGAAGGAAGTGGCTTTAGTGGAAGTGGCTCAGGAGAAATTGACATTACAACAACTGCCCCAAAAACCACAACAGGTATCCAATGATTAATTAAAAATACTCAAGAAAAACATTTTTGATATGTCCGAAGTTTTTCAGTGGCACGAGCTAAGATGGTGTTCAATGGCAGAAGTGCAAAATATGAGACTATACCTGGATTTATTTTTATTAGATGCTTCTTATTTCCACCACCATACACTTCCTTCCTCTATCTCACTCTTTTAAGTTTTTTATGCTAGCTTTCTCAATTTCTCATTTATATTACATCCTTGTGCCTCCCACCCTTGAACTACTTGTTCTCTGGGTGCAACATCTATAAATGAATATTACGGTGTCCTCAGACCAGTTGCCAGCTCTTTATGACACAGCAGGCTGTTTGAAAATGTTGCTTCTTCCAATGGGCCTTGATCATTTGTAAAACAATAGCCAGAAACGCAGTTCATGTTGCGTTCCTGTCCATCTTTATCCCACTGCGCTATTCACCTCAGCAATGTGAAACTGCTACTGCATCATTAGATGCATGAATTACAACCTCAAAATATTTAAATATTCATGCCAAGAATGAGCTCAAATCAAGCTGTAATATTTCCAAATATTACTGCAGATTTCATTTTGTGGTAATTCTTCCTTTATGTCCCATGGCATTTCTTTTTTCGGATTAACCAAAACTTCCACTGAACTTAAACTTGTACGTATTGCAGATTTCATTTTCTGGTAATTCTTCCTTTATGTCCCATGGCATTTCTTTTTTCGGATTAACCAAAACTTCCACTGAACTTAAACTTGTACGTATTTTCCAATGGTGTTAGGACCCTGCTATTAAAGGATGTTAAGAAAGTGGGGTAAGACAAACTCCTAAGTCATCTGTCAGGTTGACTGGTATTACATTTACTGCATTATTTAAAAAATTGACCAATTGAATATACAAATTGTTATAAACAACCACTATACATATAAATTATATTTGACCAGTCAGGCATTCCTTTTATGTGTATCAACTGCTTAACTGAAACTATAATATGACTATCAAAAACATCTCAGTTTAAATATTTCTCTTTGCAATGTATTTCTATTAGGATATGGAACAAGATTCACTGAAAGATCTACAATTCCTTATGTAGCTTCACCAGAACCAACAGAAGGAAGTGGCTTTAGTGGAAGTGGCTCAGGAGAAATTGACATTACAACAACTGACCCAAAAACCACAACAGGTATCCAATGATTGATTAAAAATACTCAAGAGAAACATATATGATATGTCCGAAGTTTTTCAGCAGCACGAGCTAAGATGGTGTTCAATGGCAGAAGTGCAAAATATGAGACTATACCTGGATTTATTTTTATTAGATGCTTCTTATTTCCGCCACCATACACTTCCTTCCTCTATCTCACTCTTTTAAGTTTTTTATGCTTGCTTTCTCAATTTCTCATTTATATTACATCCTTGTGCCTCCCACCCTTGAACTACTTGTTCTCTGGGTGCAACATCTATAGATGAATATTACGATGTCCTCAGACCAGTTGCCAGCTCTTTATGACACAGCAGGCTGTTTGAAAATGTTGCTTCTTCCAATGGGCCTTGATCATTTGTAGAACAATAGCCAGGAACGCAGTTCATGTTGTGTTCCTGTCCATCTTTAACCCACTGCGCTATTCACCTCAGCAATGTGGAAATGCTACTGCATCATTAGATGCATGAACTACAACCGCAAAATATTTAAATATACATGCCAAGAATGAGCTCGATTCAAGATGTAATGTTTCCAGATATTACTGCAGATTCCAGTTTGTGGTAATTCTTCCTTTATGTCCCATGGCATTTCTTTTTTTCATTTTAACCAAAACGTCCACTTAACTTAAACTTGTAAATTTTTTCCAGTGGTGTTAGGGCCCTGCTAGTAAAGGGTGTTGAGAACGTGGGGTAAGAGAAACTCCTAAGTCATCTGTCAGTTTGCCTGCTATTACATTTACTGCATTATTTAAAAAATGACCAATTGAATATGCAAATTATTATAAACAACCACTATGCATATAAATGATATTTGACCAGTTAGGCATCCCTTTTATGTTTATCTACTGCTTACCTGAAACTCTAATATGACTATCAAAAACATCTCACTTTAAATATTTCTCTTTGCAATGTTTTTCTATTAGGATATGGAACAAAATTCACTGAAAGATCTGCAATTCCTTCTGTGACTTCACCAGAACCAACGGAAGGAAGTGGCTTTAGTGGAAGTGGCTCAGGAGAAATTGACATTACAACACCTGCCACAAAAACCACAACAGGTATCCAATAATTACTTAAAAATAATCAAGAACAACATATTTGATATGTCCGAAGTTTTTCAGCAGCATATCAAAGATGGTGTTCAGTGGAAGAAATGCAAAATATCAGACTATCCCTTGATTTATTTTTATTAGATGCTTCTTATTTCCACCACCATACACTTCCTTCCTCTATCTCGCTCTTTAGGTTTTTTTATGCCAGCTTTCTCAATTTCTCATATATATTATATCCATGTGCCTCCCACCCATCAACTACTTGTTTTGAGCGTGCAACATCCATAAATGAATATTACTCTTTCTTCATACCAGTTGCCAGCACTTTATGACACAGCAGGCTGTTTGTAAGTTTTGCTTCTTCCAATGGGCCTTGATCATTTGTGGAACAATAGCCAGGAATGCAGCTCATATTGCGTTCCTGTCCATCTTTCACCCACTGCCCTATTCACCTCAGGAATGTGGAACTGCAACTGCATCATTAGATGAAGGAATTACAACCTCAAAATATTTAAATAGACATGCCAAGAATAGATTAAATCTAGCTGTAATATTTCCAAATATTACTGCACATTCCACTTTGTGATAATTCCTCTTTTGTGTCCCATGGAATTTCTTTTTTTCGTATTAACTAAAACTTCCACTGAACTTAAACTTGTACATATTTTCCAATGGTGTTGTGGCCCTGCCATTGAAGGATGTTAAGAAAGTGGGGTAAGATAATCTCCTATGTCATCTGTCAGAGTGACTGGTATTACATTTAGTGAATTATTTAAAAAATGAAATGGCCAATTAAATATACAAATTATTATAAACAACAAGCATATAAATTATATTTGTCCAGTCAGGCATCCCTTTTATGTGTGTCAACTGCTTAACTGAAACTCTAATATGACTATCAAAAAAATCTCACTTTAAAGATTTCTCTTTGCAATGTTTTTCTATTAGGATATGGAACAAGATTCACTGAAAGATCTACCATTCCTTCTGTGACTTCACCAGAACCAACAGAAGGAAGTGGCTTTAGTGGAAGTGGCTCAGGAGAAATTGACATTACAACAACTGCCCCAAAAACCACAACAGGTATCCAATGATTAATTAAAAATACTCAAGAAAAACATTTTTGATATGTCCGAAGTTTTTCAGTGGCACGAGCTAAGATGGTGTTCAATGGCAGAAGTGCAAAATATGAGACTATACCTGGATTTATTTTTATTAGATGCTTCTTATTTCCACCACCATACACTTCCTTCCTCTATCTCACTCTTTTAAGTTTTTTATGCTAGCTTTCTCAATTTCTCATTTATATTACATCCTTGTGCCTCCCACCCTTGAACTACTTGTTCTCTGGGTGCAACATCTATAAATGAATATTACGGTGTCCTCAGACCAGTTGCCAGCTCTTTATGACACAGCAGGCTGTTTGAAAATGTTGCTTCTTCCAATGGGCCTTGATCATTTGTAAAACAATAGCCAGAAACGCAGTTCATGTTGCGTTCCTGTCCATCTTTGTCCCACTGCGCTATTCACCTCAGCAATGTGAAACTGCTACTGCATCATTAGATGCATGAATTACAACCTCAAAATATTTAAATATTCATGCCAAGAATGAGCTCAAATCAAGCTGTAATATTTCCAAATATTACTGCAGATTTCATTTTGTGGTAATTCTTCCTTTATGTCCCATGGCATTTCTTTTTTCGGATTAACCACAACTTCCACTGAACTTAAACTTGTACGTATTTTCCAATGGTGTTAGGACCCTGCTATTAAAGGATGTTAAGAAAGTGGGGTAAGACAAACTCCTAAGTCATCTGTCAGGTTGACTGGTATTACATTTACTGCATTATTTAAAAAAATGACCACTTGAATATACAAATTCTTATAAACAACCACTATACATATAAATTATATTTGACCAGTCAGGCATTCCTTTTATGTGTATCAACTGCTTAACTGAAACTATAATATGACTATCAAAAACATCTCAGTTTAAATATTTCTCTTTGCAATGTATTTCTATTAGGATATGGAACAAGATTCACTGAAAGATCTACAATTCCTTATGTAGCTTCACCAGAACCAACAGAAGGAAGTGGCTTTAGTGGAAGTGGCTCAGGAGAAATTGACATTACAACAACTGACCCAAAAACCACAACAGGTATCCAATGATTAATTAAAAATACTCAAGAGAAACATATATGATATGTCCGAAGTTTTTCAGCAGCACGAGCTAAGATGGTGTTCAATGGCAGAAGTGCAAAATATGAGACTATACCTGGATTTATTTTTATTAGATGCTTCTTATTTCCGCCACCATACACTTCCTTCCTCTATCTCACTCTTTTAAGTTTTTTATGCTTGCTTTCTCAATTTCTCATTTATATTACATCCTTGTGCCTCCCACCCTTGAACTACTTGTTCTCTGGGTGCAACATCTATAGATGAATATTACGATGTCCTCAGACCAGTTGCCAGCTCTTTATGACACAGCAGGCTGTTTGAAAATGTTGCTTCTTCCAATGGGCCTTGATCATTTGTAAAACAATAGCCAGAAACGCAGTTCATGTTGCGTTCCTGTCCATCTTTATCCCACTGCGCTATTCACCTCAGCAATGTGAAACTGCTACTGCATCATTAGATGCATGAATTACAACCTCAAAATATTTAAATATTCATGCCAAGAATGAGCTCAAATCAAGCTGTAATATTTCCAAATATTACTGCAGATTTCATTTTGTGGTAATTCTTCCTTTATGTCCCATGGCATTTCTTTTTTCGGATTAACCAAAACTTCCACTGAACTTAAACTTGTACGTATTTTCCAATGGTGTTAGGACCCTGCTATTAAAGGATGTTAAGAAAGTGGGGTAAGACAAACTCCTAAGTCATCTGTCAGGTTGACTGGTATTACATTTACTGCATTATTTAAAAAATTGACCAATTGAATATACAAATTGTTATAAACAACCACTATACATATAAATTATATTTGACCAGTCAGGCATTCCTTTTATGTGTATCAACTGCTTAACTGAAACTATAATATGACTATCAAAAACATCTCAGTTTAAATATTTCTCTTTGCAATGTATTTCTATTAGGATATGGGACAAGATTCACTGAAAGATCTACAATTCCTTATGTAGCTTCACCAGAACCAACAGAAGGAAGTGGCTTTAGTGGAAGTGGCTCAGGAGAAATTGACATTACAACAACTGACCCAAAAACCACAACAGGTATCCAATGATTAATTAAAAATACTCAAGAGAAACATATATGATATGTCCGAAGTTTTTCAGCAGCACGAGCTAAGATGGTGTTCAATGGCAGAAGTGCAAAATATGAGACTATACCTTGATTTATTTTTATTAGATGCTTCTTATTTCCGCCACCATACACTTCCTTCCTCTATCTCACTCTTTTAAGTTTTTTATGCTTGCTTTCTCAATTTCTCATTTATATTACATCCTTGTGCCTCCCACCCTTGAACTACTTGTTCTCTGGGTGCAACATCTATAGATGAATATTACGATGTCCTCAGACCAGTTGCCAGCTCTTTATGACACAGCAGGCTGTTTGAAAATGTTGCTTCTTCCAATGGGCCTTGATCATTTGTAGAACAATAGCCAGGAATGCAGTTCATGTTGCGTTCCTGTCCATCTTTAACCCACTGCGCTATTCACCTCAGCAATGTGGAAATGCTACTGCATCATTAGATGCATGAATTTTCAACCGCAAAATATTTAAATATACATGCGAAGAATGAGCTCGAATCAAGCTGTAATATTTCCAGATATTACTGCAGATACCAGTTTGTGGTACTTCTTCCTTTATGTCCTATGGCATTTATTTTTTCCGTTTTAACCAAAACGTCCACTGAACTTAAACTTGTACGTGTTTTCCAATGGTGTTAGGGCCCTGCTATTAAAGGATGTTAAGAACGTGGGGTAAGAGAAACTCCCAAGTCATCTGTCAGTTTGACTGCTATTACATTTACTGCATTATTTAAAAAATGACCACTTGAATATGCAAATTATTATAAACAACCACTATGCTTATAAATGATATTTGACCAGTTAGGCATTCCTTTTATGTGTGTCTACTACTTAACTGAAACTCTAATATGACTATCAAAAACATCTCAGTTTAAATATTTCTCTTTGCAATGTTTTTCTATTAGGATATGGAACAAAATTCACTGAAAGATCTGCAATTCCTTCTGTGACTTCACCAGAACCAACGGAAGGAAGTGGCTTTAGTGGAAGTGGCTCAGGAGAAATTGACATTACAACAACTGCCACAAAAACCACAACAGGTATCCAATAATTAATTAAAAATAATCAAGAACAACATATTTGATATGTCCGAAGTTTTTCAGCGGCATATCAAAGATGGTGTTCAGTGGAAGAAATGCAAAATATCAGACTATCCCTTGATTTATTTTTATTAGATGCTTCTTATTTCCACCACCATACACTTCCTTCCTCTATCTCGCTCTTTAGGTTTTTTTATGCCAGCTTTCTCAATTTCTCATTTATATTATATCCTTGTGCCTCCCACCCATCAACTACTTGTTGTGAGCGTGCAACATCCATAAATGAATATTACTCTGTCTTCATACCAGTTGCCAGCACTTTATGACACAGCAGGCTGTTTGTAAGTTTTGCTTCTTCCAATGGGCCTTGATCATTTGTGGAACAATAGCCAGGAATGCTTCTCATATTGCGTTCCTGTCCATCTTTCACCCACTGCCCTATTCACCTCAGGAATGTGGAACTGCAACTGCATCATTAGATGAAGGAATTACAACCTCAAAATATTTAACTAGACATGCCAAGAATAGATTAAATCTAGCTGTAATATTTCCAAATATTACTGCACATTCCAGTTTGTGATAATTCCTCTTTTATGTCCCATGGAATTTCTTTTTTTCGTATTAACTAAAACTTCCACTGAACTTAAACTTGCACATATTTTCCAATGGTGTTGTGGCCCTGCCATTGAAGGATGTTAAGAAAGTGGGGTAAGAGAATCTCCTAAGTCATCTGTCAGAGTGACTGGTATTACATTTAGTGAATTATTTAAAAAATGAAATGGCCAATTAAATATACAAATTATTATAAACAACAAGCATATAAATTATATTTGTCCAGTCAGGCATCCCTTTTATGTGTGTCAACTGCTTAACTGAAACTCTAATATGACTATCAAAAACATCTCACTTTAAAGATTTCTCTTTGCAATGTTTTTCTATTAGGATATGGAACAAGATTCACTGAAAGATCTACAATTCCTTCTGTGACTTCACCAGAACCAACAGAAGGAAGTGGCTTTAGTGGAAGTGGCTCAGGAGAAATTGACATTACAACAACTGCCCCAAAAACCACAACAGGTATCCAATGATTAATTAAAAATACTCAAGAAAAACATTTTTGATATGTCCGAAGTTTTTCAGTGGCACGAGCTAAGATGGTGTTCAATGGCAGAAGTGCAAAATATGAGACTATACCTGGATTTATTTTTATTAGATGCTTCTTATTTCCACCCCCATACACTTCCTTCCTCTATCTCGCTCTTTAGGTTTTTTTATGCCAGTTTCTCAATTTCTCATATATATTATATCCTTGTGCCTCCCACCCATCAACTACTTGTTGTGAGCGTGCAACATCCATAAATGAATATTACTCTGTCTTCATACCAGTTGCCAGCACTTTATGACACAGCAGGCTGTTTGTAAGTTTTGCTTCTTCCAATGGGCCTTGATCATTTGTGGAACAATAGCCAGGAATGCAGCTCATATTGCGTTCCTGTCCATCTTTCACCCACTGCCCTATTCACCTCAGGAATGTGGAACTGCAACTGCATCATTAGATGAAGGAATTACAACCTCAAAATATTTAAATAGACATGCCAAGAATAGTTTAAATCTAGCTGTAATATTTCCAAATATTACTGCACATTCCAGTTTGTGATAATTCCTCTTTTATGTCCCATGGAATTTCTTTTTTTCGTATTAACTAAAACTTCCACTGAACTTAAACTTGTACATATTTTCCAATGGTGTTGTGGCCCTGCCATTGAAGGATGTTAAGAAAGTGGGGTAAGATAATCTCCTATGTCATCTGTCAGAGTGACTGGTATTACATTTAGTGAATTATTTAAAAAATGAAATGGCCAATTAAATATACAAATTATTATAAACAACAAGCTTATAAATTATATTTGTCCAGTCAGGCATCCCTTTTATGTGTGTCAACTGCTTAACTGAAACTCTAATATGACTATCAAAAACATCTCACTTTAAAGATTTCTCTTTGCAATGTTTTTCTATTAGGATATGGAACAAGATTCACTGAAAGATCTACCATTCCTTCTGTGACTTCACCAGAACCAACAGAAGGAAGTGGCTTTAGTGGAAGTGGCTCAGGAGAAATTGACATTACAACAACTGCCCCAAAAACCACAACAGGTATCCAATGATTAATTAAAAATACTCAAGAAAAACATTTTTGATATGTCCGAAGTTTTTCAGTGGCACGAGCTAAGATGGTGTTCAATGGCAGAAGTGCAAAATATGAGACTATACCTGGATTTATTTTTATTAGATGCTTCTTATTTCCACCACCATACACTTCCTTCCTCTATCTCACTCTTTTAAGTTTTTTATGCTAGCTTTCTCAATTTCTCATTTATGTTACATCCTTGTGCCTCCCACCCTTGAACTACTTGTTCTCTGGGTGCAACATCTATAAATGAATATTACGGTGTCCTCAGACCAGTTGCCAGCTCTTTATGACACAGCAGGCTGTTTGAAAATGTTGCTTCTTCCAATGGGCCTTGATCATTTGTAAAACAATAGCCAGAAACGCAGTTCATGTTGCGTTCCTGTCCATCTTTATCCCACTGCGCTATTCACCTCAGCAATGTGAAACTGCTACTGCATCATTAGATGCATGAATTACAACCTCAAAATATTTAAATATTCATGCCAAGAATGAGCTCAAATCAAGCTGTAATATTTCCAAATATTACTGCAGATTTCATTTTGTGGTAATTCTTCCTTTATGTCCCATGGCATTTCTTTTTTCGGATTAACCAAAACTTCCACTGAACTTAAACTTGTACGTATTTTCCAATGGTGTTAGGACCCTGCTATTAAAGGATGTTAAGAAAGTGGGGTAAGACAAACTCCTAAGTCATCTGTCAGGTTGACTGGTATTACATTTACTGCATTATTTAAAAAATTGACCAATTGAATATACAAATTGTTATAAACAACCACTATACATATAAATTATATTTGACCAGTCAGGCATTCCTTTTATGTGTATCAACTGCTTAACTGAAACTATAATATGACTATCAAAAACATCTCAGTTTAAATATTTCTCTTTGCAATGTATTTCTATTAGGATATGGGACAAGATTCACTGAAAGATCTACAATTCCTTATGTAGCTTCACCAGAACCAACAGAAGGAAGTGGCTTTAGTGGAAGTGGCTCAGGAGAAATTGACATTACAACAACTGACCCAAAAACCACAACAGGTATCCAATGATTAATTAAAAATACTCAAGAGAAACATATATGATATGTCCGAAGTTTTTCAGCAGCACGAGCTAAGATGGTGTTCAATGGCAGAAGTGCAAAATATGAGACTATACCTGGATTTATTTTTATTAGATGCTTCTTATTTCCACCACCATAAACTTCCTTCCTCTATCTCACTCTTTTAAGTTTTTTATGCTTGCTTTCTCAATTTCTCATTTATATTACATCCTTGTGCCTCCAACCCATCAACTACTTGTTCTGTGTGTGCAAAATCTATAAATGAATAGTACGGTGTCCTCAGAACAGTTGCCAGCTCTTTATGACACAGCAGGCTGTTTGTAAATTTTGCTTCTTCCAATGGGCCTTGATCATTTGTAGAACAATAGCCAGGAACGCAGTTCATGTTGCGTTCCTGTCCATCTTTAACCCACTGCGCTATTCACCTCAGCAATGTGGAAATGCTACTGCATCATTAGATGCATGAATTACAATAGCAAAATATTTAAATATACATGCCAAGAATGAGCTCGAATCAAGCGTAATGTTTCCAGATATTACTGCAGATTCCAGTTTGTGGTAATTCTTCCTTTATGTCCCATGGCATTTCTTTTTTTTTCCATTTTAACCAAAACTTCCACTAAACTTAAACTTGTACGTATTTTCCAATGGTGTTAGGGCCCTGCTATTAAAGGATGTTAAGAAAGTGGGGTAAGAGAAACTCCTAAGTCATCTGTCAGCTTGACTGGTATTACATTTACTGCATTATTTAAAAAATTGACCAATTGAATATACAAATTATTATAAACAACCACTATACATATAAATGATATTTGACAAGTCAGGCATTCCTTTTATGTGTATCAACTGCTTAACTGAAACTCTAATATGACTATCAAAAACATCTCACTTTAAAGATTTCTCTTTGAAATGTATTTCTATTAGGATATGGAACAAGATTCACTGAAAGATGTACAATTCCTTCTGTAACTTCACCAGAACCAACAGAAGGAAGTGGCTTTAGTGGAAGTGGCTCAGGAGAAATTGACAGTACAACAACTGACCCAGAAACCACAACAGGTATCCAATGATTAATAAAAAAAATACTCAAGAGAAACATATATGATATGTTCGAAGTTTTGGAGCGGCACAAGCGAAGATGGTGTTCAATTCCAGAAGTGCAAAATATGAGATTATGTCTTGATTTATTTTTATTAGATGCTTCTTATTTCCACCATCATACACTTCCTTCCTCTATCTCACTCTTTTAAGTTTTTTATGCTTGCTTTCTCAATTTCTCATTTATATTATATCCTTGTGCCTCTCACCCTTGAACTACTTGTTCTCTGGGTGCAACATCTATAAATTAATATTACTGTGTCCTCAGACCAGTTGCCAGCTCTTTATGACACAGCAGGCTGTTTGAAAATGTTGCTTCTTCCAATGGGCCTTGATCATGTGTAAAACAATAGCCAGGAATGCAGCTCATATTGCGTTCCTGTCCATCTTTCACCCACTGCCCTATTCACCTCAGGAATGTGGAACTGCTTCTGCATCATTAGATGCATGAATTACAACCTCAAAATATTTAAATATACATGCCAAGAATGAGCTCGAATCAAGCTGTACTATTTCCAGATATTACTGCAGATTCCAGTTTGTGCCAATTATTCCTTTATGTCCCATGACATTTCTTTTTTTGTTTTAACCAAAACGTCCACTGAACTTAAACTTGTACATTTTTTCCAGTGGTGTTAGGGCCCTGCTAGTAAAGGATGTTAAGAAAGTAGGGTAAGAGAAACTCCCAAGTCATCTGTCAGTTTGACTGGTATTACATTTACTGCATTATTTAAAAAATGACCAATTGAATATGCAAATTATTATAAACAACCACTATGCATATAAATGATATTTGACCAGTTAGGCATTCCTTTTATGTGTGTCTACTGATTAACTGAAACTCTAATATGACTATCAAAAACATCTCACTTTAAAGATTTCTCTTTGCAATGTATTTCTATTAGGATATGGAACAAAATTCACTGAAAGATCTGCAATTCCTTCTGTGACTTCACCAGAACCAACGGAAGGAAGTGGCTTTAGTGGAAGTGGCTCAGGTGAAATTGACATTACAACAACTGACCCAAAAACCACAACAGGTATCCAATAATTAATTAAAAATAATCAAGAACAACATATTTGATATGTCCGAAGTTTTTCAGCGGCATATCAAAGATGGTGTTCAGCGGAAGAAATGCAAAATATCAGACTATCCCTTGATTTATTTTTATTAGATGCTTCATATTTCCACCACCATACACTTCCTTCCTCTATCTCGCTCTTTAGGTTTTTTTATGCCAGCTTTCTCAATTTCTCATTTATATTATATCCTTGTACCTCCCACCCATCAACTACTTGTTTTAAGCGTGCAACATCCATAAATGAATATTACTCTGTCTTCATACCAGTTGCCAGCACTTTATGACACAGCAGGCTGTTTGTAAATTTTGCCTTTTCCAATGGGCCTTGATCATTTGTAGAACAATAGCCAGGAATGCAGCTCATATTGCGTTCCTGTCCATCTTTCACCCACTGCCCTATTCACCTCAGGAATGTGGAACTGCATCATTAGATGAAGGAATTACAACCTCAAAATATTTAAATATACATGCCAAGAATAGAATAAATCTAGCTGTAATATTTCCAAATATTACTGCACATTCCAGTTTGTGATAATTCCTCATTTATGTCCCATGGCATTTCTTTTTTTCGTATTAACTAAAACTTCCACTGAACTTAAACTTGTACATATTTTCCAATGGTGTGTGGCCCTGCCATTGAAGGATGTTAAGAAAGTGGGGTAAGAGAATCTCCTAAGTCATCTGTCAGAGTAACTGGTATTACATTTAGTGAATTATTAAAAAAATAAAATGGCCAATTAAATATACAAATTATTATAAACAACAAGCATATAAATTATATTTGTCCAGTCAGGCATCCCTTTTATGTGTGTCAACTGCTTAACTGAAACTCTAATATGACTATCAAAAACATCTCACTTGAAAGATTTCTCTTTGCAATGTTTTTCTATTAGGATATGGAACAAGATTCACTGAAAGATCTACAATTCCTTCTGTGACTTCACCAAAACCAACAGAAGGAAGTGGCTTTAGTGGAAGTGGCTCAGGAGAAAATGACAGTACAACAACTGCCTCAAAAACAACAACAGGTATTCAAAGATTAATTCAAAATACTGAAGAATTTTCTTTTTGATATGTCCGAAGTTTTTCAGCGGCACGAGCTAAGATGGTGTTCAATGGCAGAAGTGCAAAATATGAGACTATACCTGGATTTATTTTTATTAGATGCTTATTTCCCCCACCATACACTACCTTCCTCTATCTCACTCTTCTAAGTTTTTTATGCTAGCTTTCTCAATTTCTCATTTATATTACATCCTTGTGCCTCCCACCCTTGAACTACTTGTTCTCTGGGTGCAACATCTATAAATGAATATTACGGTGTCCTCAGACCAGTTGCCAGCTCTTTATGACACAGCAGGCTGTTTGAAAATGTTGCTTCTTCCAATGGGCCTTGATCATTTGTAAAACAATAGCCAGAAACGCACTTCATGTTGCGTTCCTGTCCATCTTTATCCCACTGCGCTATTCACCTCAGCAATGTGAAACTGCTACTGCATCATTAAATGCATGAATTACAACCCCAAAATATTTAAATATTCATGCCAAGAATGAGCTCCAATCAAGCTGTAATATTTCCAAATATTACTGCAGATTCCATTTTGTGGTAATTCTTCCTTTATGTCCCATGGCATTTCTTATTTGGTATTAACCAAAACTTCCACTGAACTTAAACTTGTACGTATTTTCCAATGGTGTTAGGGCCCTCCTATTAAAGGATGTTAAGAAAGTGGGGTAAGAGAAAATCCTAAGTCATCTGTCAGGTTGACTGGTATTACATTTACTGCATAACTTAAAAAATGACCAATTGAATATACAAATTATTATAAACAACCACTATACATATAAATTATTTGACCAGTCAGGCATTCCTTTTATGTGTATCAACTGCTTAACTGAAACTGTAATATGACTATCAAAAACATCTCAGTTTAAATATTTCTCTTTGCAATGTATTTCTATTAGGATATGGAACAAGATTCACTGAAAGATCCACAATTCCTTCTGTAACTTCACCAGAACCAACAGAAGGAAGTGGCTTTAGTGGAAGTGGCTCAGGAGAAATTGACATTACAACAACTGACCCAAAAACCACAACAGGTATCAAATGATTAATGAAAAATACTCAAGAGAAACATATATGATATGTTCGAAGCTTTGGAGCGGCACAAGCGAAGATGGTGTTCAATTCCAGAAGTGCAAAATATGAGATTATGTCTTGATTTATTTTTATTAGATGCTTCTTATTTCCACCATCATACACTTTCTTCCTCTATCTCACTCTTTTAAGTTTTTTATGCTTGCTTTCTCAATTTCTCATTTATATTATATCCTTGTGCCTCCCACCCTTGAACTACTTGTTCTCTGGTTGCAACATCTATAAATGAATATTACGGTGTCCTCAGACCAGTTGCCAGCTCTTTATGACACAGCAGGCTGTTTGAAAATGTTGCTTCTTCCAATGGGCCTTGATCATTTGTAAAACAATAGCCAGAAACGCAGTTCATGTTGCGTTCCTGTCCATCTTTATCCCACTGCGCTATTCACCTCAGCAATGTGAAACTGCTACTGCATCATTAGATGCATGAATTACAACCTCAAAATCTTTAAATATTTATGCCCAGAATGAGCTCAAATCAAGCTGTAATATTTCCAAATATTACTGCAGATTTCATTTTGTGGTAATTCTTCCTTTATGTCCCATGGCATTTCTTTTTTCGTATTAACTAAAACTTCCACTAAATTTAAACTTGTTTGTGTTTTCCAATGGTGTTAGGGCCCTGCTATTAAAGGATGTTAAGAAAGTGGGGTAAGACAAACTCCTAAGTCATCTGTCAGCTTGACTGGTATTACAGTTACTGCATTACTTAAAAAATGACCAATTGAATATGCAAATTATTATAAACAACCACTATGCATATAAATGATATTTGACCAGTTAGGCATTCCTTTTATGTGTGTCTACTGCTTAACTGAAACTCTAATATGACTATCAAAAACATCTCACTTTAAATATTTCTCTTTGCAATGTATTTCTATTAGGATATGGAACAAAATTCACTGAAAGATCTGCAATTCCTTCTGTGACTTCACCAGAACCAACGGAAGGAAGTGGCTTTAGTGGAAGTGGCTCAGGAGAAATTGACATTACAACAATTGCCACAAAAACCACAACAGGTATCCAATAATTAATTAAAAATAATCAAGAACAACATATTTGATATGTCCGAAGTTTTTCAGCGGCATATCAAAGATGGTGTTCAGCGGAAGAAATGCAAAATATCAGACTATCCTTTGATTTATTTTTATTAGATGCTTCTTATTTCCACCACCATACACTTCCTTCCTCTATCTCGCTCTTTAGGTTTTTTTATGCCAGCTTTCTCAATTTCTCATTTATATTATATCCTTGTGCCTCCCACCCATCAACTACTTTTTGTGAGCGTGCAACATCCATAAATGAATATTACTCTGTCTTCATACCAGTTGCCAGCACTTTATGACACAGCAGGCTGTCTGTAAATTTTGCTTCTTCCAATGGGCCTTGATCATTTGTAGAACAATAGCCAGGAATGCAGCTCATATTGCGTTCCTGTCCATCTTTCACCCACTGCCCTATTCACCTCAGGAATGTGGAACTGCAACTGCATCATTAGATGAAGGAATTACAACCTCAAAATATTTAAATAGACATGCCAAGAATAGAATAAATCTAGCTGTAATATTCCCAAATATTACTGCACATTCCAGTTTGTGATAATTCCTCATTTATGTCCCATGGCATTTCTTTTTTTCGTATTAACTAAAACTTCCACTGAACTTAAACTTGTACATATTTTCCAATGGTGCTGTGCCCCTGCCATTGAAGGATGTTAAGAAAGTGGGGTAAGAGAATCTCCTAAGTCATCTGTCAGAGTGACTGGTATTACATTTAGTGAATTATTTAAAAAATAAAATGGCCAATTAAATATACAAATTATTATAAACAACAAGCATATAAATTATATTTGTCCAGTCAGGCATCCCTTTTATGTGTGTCAACTGCTTAACTGAAACTCTAATATGACTATCAAAAACATCTCACTTGAAAGATTTCTCTTTGCAATGTATTTCTTTTAGAATATGGAACAAGATTCACTGAAAGATCTACAATTCCTTCTGTAACTTCACCAGAACCAACAGAAGGAAGTGGCTTTAGTGGAAGTGGCTCAGGAGAAATTGACAATACAACAACTGACCCAAAAACAACAACAGGTATCCAATGATTAATTCAAAATACTCAAGAAAAACATTTTTGATATGTCCGAAGTTTTTCAGCGGCACGAGCTAAGATGGTGTTCAATGGCAGAAGTGCAAAATATGAGACTATACCTGGATTTATTTTTATTAGATGCTTATTTCCCCCACCATACACTACCTTCCTCTATCTCACTCTTCTAAGTTTTTTATGCTAGCTTTCTCAATTTCTCATTTATATTACATCCTTGTGCCTCCCACCCTTGAACTACTTGTTCTCTGGGTGCAACATCTATAAATGAATATTACGGTGTCCTCAGACCAGTTGCCAGCTCTTTATGACACAGCAGGCTGTTTGAAAATGTTGCTTCTTCCAATGGGCCTTGATCATTTGTAAAACAATAGCCAGAAACGCACTTCATGTTGCGTTCCTGTCCATCTTTATCCCACTGCGCTATTCACCTCAGCAATGTGAAACTGCTACTGCATCATTAGATGCATGAATTACAACCTCAAAATATTTAAATATTCATGCCAAGAATGAGCTCCAATCAAGCTGTAATATTTCCAGATATTACTGCAGATTCCATTTTGTGGTAATTCTTCCTTTATGTCCCATGGCATTTCTTTTTTCGTATTAACCAAAACTTCCACTGAACTTAAACTTGTACGTATTTTCCAATGGTGTTAGGGCCCTCCTATTAAAGGATGTTAAGAAAGTGGGGTAAGAGAAAATCCTAAGTCATCTGTCAGGTTGACTGGTATTACATTTACTGCATAACTTAAAAAATGACCAATTGAATATACAAATTATTATAAACAACCACTATACATATAAATTATATTTGACCAGTCAGGCATTCCTTTTATGTGTATCAACTGCTTAACTGAAACTGTAATATGACTATCAAAAACATCTCAGTTTAAATATTTCTCTTTGCAATGTATTTCTATTAGGATATGGAACAAGATTCACGGAAAGATCTACAATTCCTTCTGTAACTTCACCAGAACCAACAGAAGGAAGTGGCTTTAGTGGAAGTGGCTCAGGAGAAATTGACATTACAACAACTGACCCAAAAACCACAACAGGTATCCAATGATTAATTAAAAATACTCAAGAGAAACATATATGATATGTCTGAAGTTTTTCAGCAGCACAAGCGAAGATGGTGTTCAATTCCAGAAGTGCAAAATATGAGATTATGTCTGGATTTATTTTTATAAGGTGCGTCTTATTTCCACCACCATACACTTCCTTCCTCTATCTTGCTCTTTAGGTTTTTTTATGCCAGCTTTCTCAATTTCTCATTTATATTACATCCTTGTGCCTCCCACCCATCAACTACTTGTTCTGTGTGTGCAACATCTATAAATGAATAGTACGGTGTCCTCAGAACAGTTGTCAGCTCTTTATGACACAACAGGCTGTTTGTAAATTTTGCTTCTTCCAATGGGCCTTGATCATTTGTAGAACAATAGCCAGGAACGCAGTTCATGTTGCGTTCCTGTCCATCTTTAACCCACTGCGCTATTCAACTCAGCAATGTGGAACTGCTACTGAATCATTAGATGCATGAATTACAACCGCAAAATATTTAAATATACATGCCAAGAATGAGCTCGAATCAAGCTGTAATATTTCCAGATATTACTGCAGATTCCAGTTTGTGGTAATTCTTCCTTTATGTCCCATGGCATTTCTATTTTTCGTTTTAACCAAAACGTCCACTGAACTTAAACTTGTACATTTTTTCCAGTGGTGTTAGGGCCCTGCTATTAAAGGGTGTTAAGAACGTGGGGTAAGAGAAACTCCCAAGTCATCTGTCAGTTTGACTGGTATTAAATTTACTGCATTATTTAAAAAATGATCAATTGAATATGCAAATTATTATAAACAACCACTATGCATATAAATTATGTTTGACCAGTCAGACATTCCTTTTGTGTGTGTTAACTGCTTAACTGAAACTCTAATATGTCTATCAAAAACATCTCACTTTAAAGATTTCTCTTTGCAATGTATTTCTATTAGGATATGGAACACGATTCACTGAAAGATCTACAATTCCTTCTGTGACTTCACTAGAACCAACGGAAGGAAGTGGCTTTAGTGGAAGTGGCTCGGGAGAAATTGACATTACAACAACTGCTGCACAGACCAGAACAGGTATCCAGTGCTCAACTAAAAATACTCAACAGAAACATATTTGATATGTCCCATGTAATTCAGTGGCATGGGTGAAGATGATTCTCAGTGGTAGAAGTGCAAAAGATGCCTTGTTTTATTTTCATAAGATGTTTCTTTTTCCAACCACCTTATATTTCCTTCCTCTGTATCTCACATTTTTAAGTTTTTTTTAATGTTAGCTTTCTCAATTTCTCATTGATAATATATCCTTGTCTTGCTTCTCCTTTCTGGCCTGTTATGCCTTTTTCTGTCTTGCTCTGTGTCACAACTTGTTGACTCAATGTAACTCTAGACCTGTATAAATAGTAGCAGTCTCCCACTCTCTGCAATCATTTAATCAAGTTAAGCACAACAGGTATTCAGAATTTCCAAATTATTCAAGAGGTGGTAAGGTATTCGATAGGTCATTGCTCTTAAACTCTAACAAACCTTTAGAGCTTAAGAGTAATTTTCTCTCACATACAAGGAGCCTTCTGTTATGAGAATCTGCAGAACTCTTACATGGATATTCAATGGTGTACCTGGCACCAACACATTTTCTATTTTTTCAGTAACACCACATACATTCTTGAACTTTACATGCTAGAATTTGCCATGTTTTTTTAGCAGAAATACTAGACAAACTCAACTGTAAGTAGGGAAAATGTCATACTCTGACAAGTTTTTAAACAAAACATGACATATTCCTTAATCGCACCATTCCTGGCATTAGCAGAATGCAGAGAACTGGCAATACTGGTGGGGAGAGATTAATGGATGAACATCAGGGCCACTGCTTTTAAGTGTCTATGACATTTGGTCTGATAATGATCAGTTTAATCAGTAGACAATGCATATTTGATACATATCATGTAGAAGTAATACAGTCAACAGATAGTAATGGCTTTTACTAAGATACTAGACATTACTCTGTCATATACCCAGAAGAAGGCCTTTTAAGAAACTCTTCAACATCAGCAGGTACTTTAGTAATCCATGTAGAGGTTTTGAAACTATTGGTGGTGATTTTTCCATTAGAAGGTCTTGCTTCTTTTGTCAAGGTGGTTTGATCTGTATTCATTACTCCAAGACAGGGTGTAATTTGTTCCCAAATGTGTCTTACTCAGGCCTCCTTCATCCAAATCTCACCCCATTTCTCATTATGTGGTGATCGATCTAAACTCTCCCTCCTTGTACCTTTCTATTTCCAGTATAAAAATACAAATTCTCATATGTTGTATTAATTCTTCTCCTTCTAACCCCTTAATTTCTTGCTTAGCTCATTTTACAGAGGATTGTTCCACCTGTTTCTGCCCATTTGTCTGCTCCCCACTGTATAGCAAATGTCATAGCTGCTTTTTCTATGAAACTCTCTTGCTGTTCACAACTGTTAGAGAGGATATTTTGCTGCTCTGTGTTTTAACACTGCTCAGCAAAGTGCCTGACATCAATTGTGCCTCCCACCCATCAACTACCTGTGCTGTGTGTGCAACATCTATAAATTAAGAATACAGTGTCCTGACACCACTTGCCAGCTCTTTATGTTTTAGCAGACTGTTTGTACATTACGCTTCTTCCAATGGGCTGTGATCACTTGTAAAACAAGACCCAGGAACACAGTTTGTGTTGCGTTTCTGTCCATCTTTCAACCACTGCCCTATTAATCTCAGCAATGAGGAACTGCTACTGCATCATTAGATGCATGAATTACAACCTCAAAATATTTAAAAATTCATGCCAAAAATGAGCTTCTTGTTCTACCAAACATCACGGAAGTCCAAGGGGGAGGGGGGGTCTTGCAGTCTACGTCTCACTAAACTTGAAAATGGACATAGAAGAGCTGCCACAAGAAGGCTCAGACTGCCAAGTGATCAAACTATGCCACTGGATCACTAACGGTAGGCCGCGGATGCTGCTGGTCAACTCGTATATTCAACCTGGCCTCTCTCGCAAGCGGGCAGCAATAAAGAGGCTAACGGCAATCATCTCGCACCATTGACAAACTCATTCAGACTGGGACATCATGCTGGCTGGGGACTTTAATTCAAACTTAATCAAGGTGCAATAGGATGATGAAATACTAACATCTCCTGCTGGAACGTCCCGATACAGGTGTCATCGAACTTTACACGCTGTGACCAGCAGGGACCGCAGTTGGTGACATCGTTGAAATATCTTAAACTATGGATCCTAAATGGAAGGTTCCCAGGTGACTCCCCACCAAGCTACACCTTCCACGGCCCCAACTCACGATCTATCCTAGATTACACCTTAGTTACATTGCCTCTTATCCCCCTGGTACAACATTTCAAAATAAAATACTTAACATCTAGCGACCACTCTTATCAAATACTCACTCTAAGGACCTCCCCACCTGTGCACCGCCAGGCCCTGCCAGAAGTGGGCTCTAGAGGATCAACGAGCTTGAAGAGACTACGCTGGTCATCCAACACAATAGTAGCTTTATCTTAATCTGCAAAGCTGCAGATGCTGGAGAGCCTCCAAAATAATGGTCATATATTGGACGCCTGGGAAAACTTCAGAGAGAAAATATTGGACCAGCACCCTTATTCTAACCTACCATGGTCAACTCCACAATTCAGCCAAATCACTCCTGCTCGCCTTTCGAAATCAGGCTATCTTCTTAAACTTAAAAAAGCTCAAAGGAAGTTGCCAAGATGCCTGAAGGTATGCCTAGGCAATCAGCACCTTTGGGAACAACTGAAGAACAAAAAACAAAAGAATAAAAAAGACAAATATGGAAAGAAAAATCCAAAGGCAAGAGTATTTTCTGGTTAAAACTAATACACGCCGCAAAAGGGAAAAGCCTCAGGAAATTCTGGGAAATTATCAAGCATTTAAATGCTCGAGGGAATCTAATTAACAACTCATACATCCCTGAAAATGAATGGGTGAGCTACCACAAGACAATCTTTTCTATCAAGTGCCAACCCTGTGGAAACACTCCTCAACTACCATCTTGGACACCCAAAAGGGGACATATCCTCCTGCTCGAGGACGGAGAAATGACTGACCTTACTTTGTCCACCAGCAGGACATACCGAGCACTCCTTAAGGCTCTCCGTGAAGTATTCCTCGGGCCAAACTGTCTTCAGCAAGCCATCTTCAGGGATGAAGCAGTCTTCTGGTTTGAAGTGCTGACCCCCCTATATCAGGAAGTAAGGCTGGCAGAAGCCACCCCAGAGAGCTGGCGATGCTCTATAATTAATCACATCTTCAAGGTAGTCAACAGAAACAGTTCGGGTGACTACAGGCTAATTGCCCTTATTGATGTTGAGGCAAAAGAACTACGCCTCCTGCTCCTCGCTGAACTAACAGCATGGGTTAGAAAAACATATTGTTCCACCTAACCAAACAGGCTTCAGGAAAGAGGTGGGCACAACGACGAATAACCTAATAACCTCCTTCCTCACAGAGCAGATGGCGGCACAGGAAACTACATCTTGCCTTCATTGATTTCAATGCCAGCTTCAACCGAGTTAACAGACAACTGTTCTGAAGCAAACTAAAGTAATGCAGTCTCCCAGCACCCCTCCTGAATGCAATAATCTCTTTATATTCTGAAGCATGGGTGTGAATAAAAATCGGAGATGTCTTGAGTCTCTCAAGGAAAATCTCCACCACCCTCAGACTGAACAAAAGCTGTATGCTTGCTCCCCATTTGTTCAACTTGTTTATGGCAGACCTGACACCAGCTTTAGATGCTGGCAATGTTCACCCTCCACGGTTGGGAGGGCTTTCTCGGACACATTTACTATACGCAGACGATCTGGCACTGTTTAGTTGCACTAAAGGTCGGTTTACAAAGATCCTAAATATCTTGGCCAACTATGTTTACTACAATCAGCAGGAAATCAATGTGTCCAAATCCAAAATAATGCAGGTAGGATGCAGGCAGACCTTCAGATCAAGGACGGCATTAAGCAATGTTTCGCTGGAGGTGGTGCCGCATTACATATATCTAGGAGTAATTCAAGAATCTCTAGGCACCTTCAGTCAACAGAAGAAATTCATTGTGCAAAGAGCTTCAGCACTAACCTACGCCTTCTCCCTCCTGGCCAAACGACTACATGGTCCATCATTCCACCCACTCCCAGCCGTCATCTCATCCAGGTTGCTCCGTACACTACCCTATGCCAGAGTAGCTATGCATGATCTGGAAGAGCCCTTGATAGATAAAATCCAGCTCAAGGTATTCCGGTGAGTTTTCAAACTACCAAACTCCGCCTCACCAGCGCACTTACGTCTGGAATTTGGACTTGTACGGCAGGATCTGGCAGCAAATTCAGAGGCGGCAAAAACTTGGCAAAATCAGTCACTCAGCCGACAATTTGAACAACCCACTTTGGCAGGCCCTAGAAAGTGACCAGCACTCAGTTTACAACAAGTATCTTTGGTTAACTATCAGCCAACTACAGCTTCAAGACCTGTGGGAGGCGCAGCACCAACATATAAATCATTCAAAGGAGGTGTGAACAAGGCCTGCAAACTGCTTTCATTCACTCATGACAAGGTTAAATTTAGTGCCCGTGCACATGCTTGGATGATCATAAGGCACTAAGCCAAACTAGAACCAGGCGCTTACCTTTTTTACACCTTACGTGCCACATTTGAAACACCAGTGAATGACAATAGAACTAGGAATTTTGCCAATCTTAGCCAATGCTGTCAAGGAGAAACACTACTTTGCGGAAGTGCAGGCATTGTCCATGCCAAAAGGAGATCTTGCACACATAATCTGCATTTGCCTGGATCTGCTAGACCTTCGAAGAAGGTTCCTCAAAAGATTGTTTAATGAGAGAGGCATACGGACCTGTAGAGGACCCCATAGTAGCTTGTTTTAACCCACATGATCCCCAGCTAAATTGCAAGTTCATCAAGTACTGAAACTGGAGTTGCCACATAAGGCATAATAAGAATTGAAGCAGACTGCGCTACATGGTCGAAACAGCAAGATTTTCCAGCACCACCCTCCCTGGTCACACTGAGATCACACCAACGGCACCCAGGGTCTATGGGTTCAAGGTATTTGACAGTAACTGAATGATGTGTCATATTTAAATACTTCGATCTACCGGACCCGACTAAATCTGCATATTTTTTTTCATTATTTTTTTTTATTACAAGCTGAGACACTTCAGAAGATTTAGTAGGCTTCTTATGGCATGTTCATAATTTGCAGGTTATTGATGAACGTTGAGACATACTCAAGTAATTTTGAAACTTTTGATTGACTAAACCGACACACCTTTTTTAACTACTAGCTGAGAAAATACCAGCTGCTTTTTTTCGGATCGATTGGTCCTCCTTCTATTTTTACATATAATTATCCCGTTACAGGAATTTTTTTATCACACTGAAACGCTTTCATTATGTAAATGGCAACATTGTTATGGTTCTAATTAGCGGAAACAATAAATTAAATCTGAATCTTCCAATGGGCCCTGATCATTTGTAGAACAATAGCAGTTCATGTTGCGTTCCTGTCCATCTTTAACCCACTGCGCTATTCACCTCAGCAATGTGGAACTGCTACTGCATCATTAGATGCATGAATTACAACCGCAAAATATTTACATATACATGCCAAGAATGAGCTCGAATCAAACTGTAATATTTCCAAATTTTACCACTGATTCCAGTTAGTGGTCATTCTTTCTTTATGTCCCATGGCATTTCTTTTTTTTCATATTAACCAAAACGTCTGTTGTACTTAAACCTGTACGTATTTTCCAATGGTGTTAGGGCCCTTCTATTAATGGATGTTAAGAAAGTGGGGTAACAGAAACTCCTAAGCCATCTGTCAGGTTGACTAGTATTACATTTACTGCATTGTTTCAAAAATAGCCAGTTAAGTATAAAAATTATTATCAACAACTGCTATGCATGTAAATGATATTTGACCAGTCAGACATTCCTTTTATGTGTGTCACATGGTTAACTGAAACTTTAACATGACTATCAAAAACATCTCTCTTTAAAGATTTCTCTTTGCAATGTATTTCCATTAGGATATGGAACAAGATTCAGTGAAAGAAGTACAATCCCTTCTTTGACTTCACCTGAACCCACAGAAGGAAATGGCTTTAGTGGAAGTGGCGCGGGAGAAATTGACATCACATCAACTGCTCCAAAAACCACAACAGGTAGTCAATGATTAAATAAAAATACTAAAAAAAAACATAATTGATATTGCCGACATTTTTCAGAGGTATGAGTGAAGATGGTGCTCAGTGATAGATGTGCAAAATATCAGTCTATGGCCCTCATAATGATCTTGACGGTAAAAACTGCCGAGATCCGCGCTGGCGGTCAAAAGAAGACCGCCAGCCGACTGTCCCCCCGCCGGCCGTATAATGTATTCCCCGTTGGCCCAGTATGGAAAAGGGCCGTAACATTGACAGTGGCTCCAAATGGAGCCGCCATCAATGTGGGTGTGCGGCAGGTGCAGCAGCACCCGTCGCGCAGATCACTGCCCGTAAATCGGGCTGTGACCTGGCACGATGAGGCACTGCACGGGGGCCCCTGCACTGCCCATGCCAAGTGCATGGGCAATGCAGGGGCCCCCAGGGGGGCCCCAGAGCACCCCTTGCGCCAGCGTTTGCCTGGCAGGGGAACCCACCAGGTAAAGGCTAGTGGAAAAAAGGATCATTATCCGAGGAGCAGCGCTGCTTGCAGTGCTGCCCTGTCGGAAAATGTTTCCCTCCACCGTCAGGCTGCTTGTCGGTGACACCCTGGCAGTGGAGGAGGGCGTATGGCGGCCCTCACTGTTTCCATTATATGGCAGTTCAGACCACCGCGCTGGTGGCAGGCTTTGCTCCCGCTGCCGGCATGGTGGTCTGAACCACCGGGGATCGTAATGACCCCCTATGTCTGTTTTTAATTTAATTGGCTGCCTATTTCTACCAGCACCATACACTTCCTTCTTCTTTATCTCTCTTTTTTAATGTTTTTTTAATGCTAGCTTTCTCAATTTCTTATTGATATTATGTCCTTGTGCCTCCCACCCATGAACTACTTGTTCTGTGTGTGCAACATCTGTAAATTAATAGTACAGTATCCTCAGACCACTTGCCAGCTCTTTATGACCCAGCAGGCTTTTTATAAATTTAGCTTCTTCCAAAGGGCTGTAATCACTAGTAGAACAAGAGCCAGGAATGCAGTACATGTTGCGTTTCTGTCCATCTTTCACCCACTGCCCTATTCAACTCAGCAATGTTGAACTGCTACTGCATCATTTGGCGCATGAATTACAATCTCATGATATTTAAATAGGCATGCCACTAATGAGCTCGAATCAAGCTGTAATATTCCCAAATATTACTGCTGATTCCAGTTTGTGGTGATTCTTCCTTTATTTCCCATGGAATTTCTTTTTTTTGTATTAACCCAAATTTCGTTTTTAGCCTCGTTGGGCAACATTTGCATACAAAAAAATGACGGAAATGTTGCACAAGGAGGCACTGGGGGCTCTTTAATATGCCCCTTGGTGTCTCACCCATCCAACACTTGTAACAATTATTAATTAGGTCTCTGGTTATCATGATTGGCACAGAGGGGGCAAGGTTCCTTCTCCTTTGACTTACAACTTCTCACTTCCACTTGAGTGCAATCTATTTAAGTTTGTTTATTTCTGATGTATCGGTTCAGAAACCAGCCCACTTCATAGCTCAAGCTTATTTGAGTGGAATGTGAAACATACATTTTTGAGGTAGGTAAGTTAACATTAGGGCGCATATCCTAACTAAACATTCAGAACCCCTGCAATCTTGAAATTAACCACTTGTTCACATCAAATGACAACCCTGTTGTTGTTTTCAGTAAACTATGGGGCATATTTAAGAGCCCCTAACGCCGCATTAGCGTCATTTTTTTACGCTAATGTAGCGTTAGAAGGCCAAAAACGCTGCGCCAATATTTAAAAAGTGGCGTAATGCATACATTGTGCCATTTTGTAACCGTCTGTGCTACATTATGCCTGCACCATGCAAAAGGGGTATATCTAAGAGATTTCTTTGCATCATTTATTTGGCACTTTTGATGCCTGCTCAGAGCAATTGTTATAAAGAGGCTAATCCTACAACGCACCGGACTAGCATAAAAATTTCTGACGCTAGTCCCCTTACTACTGCCATAGTGTGCCATATTTTAAATACGCACACACATGACAGCGTTAGGGGGCACTAAGGGGTGCAAAAAAAGTGGCGCTGCACTGAGGCGACCTGGCTACCAGGGCCGTGAGGGCCCCGGGGCGAGGCAATGCCTGGGCCCTGCTCTGACCTCTGCACGACCGTACCGGGGAGCCTGGAGGCTTCTGACACTGCAAACACTATCTGAGCGGGCGTCAGTGACTCATCCCCGGCCCCGCGGTGCTGGCCCCATCACTGAGTGTGACCTTGGTCTGCGGATCGGTGTAGGCCTAGACTGGTGTGGCTCCGGCCCCTTCTTTTGGCAAGATAGAAGCGCAGTGTGGCTCACTGCGATGAGTTGGAGTGGTGTACAGGCCACTTCCAAGGTGATTGAGGATCCGGGACACAGCTGCTCTGGGCGGATGGACGTGCACCGGAGTGGCAGACACGGAGACCCCCACCTGCACTTGGCACTTGCTGCCTCAGCAGAGGCACATAATTGAAGGTAGGCACGCCGCTCCCCGAAAGCCCTCCTGCCTTCCTATCATCTGCCTAATAGGACTAGGGACAGACCTATTAATCTGCAAAAAGAGCGCTCCACCAGTAAGACATTGTGCCCACTGCCTGACCTCTTTCCATTGCTTACATTGCAGCAAAAGACCTCTGTTACTGCACTGCTGCATCAACCACAAGGGAACATTAGTGCCCTCCCTCTGAGGATTAAAGGCTTGACCTGCCCTGTCACCTGGCAGACACAGGGGTACTACACTGAACCTTTGACACCCCCTGTGCTCTGCGACCCACCTTTTGCACACAGCAAACTCAGCGCCCAGCGACAGGGGTACCACACAGTTTGTTGAAACATCCATATTCTGTGGACACTGTGCAGTGCAGTGCAGAGGATCTTGCTCACAGGCCTAAACTGGTTGCACTGCAGCTCCTCATTATATTTCGGCCATCCCTGAATGCGTCGAGGGCCCTAGCATGGAGTTATTGCTTGAAACAGTTTTGGATGACAAAATACTGAAGTGCTTCTCCATTGAATGGGCACATAGTAGTCCAGGCAGACCTGGCACCCCACCAAAGCCAATAAAGCCCATCTGCTCAACTACCGGGACTTACTCTTACACTGATCTGGCACCAAAGGTTCCTGGCAATATAAAAATAACACAATCACAGCAGATCCCGATTTCACTATGGCGGTACGATGTCAACAGAACTCCTATGCCAGGGTCAAGCAGCGTGTCCGCTAAGTAAATTTGAAGTATGCCCTGCTATTTCCAGCAAAGCTCCAGCTTGAGACACAGAACATGCCTTCTACTTATCAGAGGATGTATGGACCTGGCTTAATGCTAAACATTTGTCAGGTGCGCCCGGAGACACCTTAGAAACTGGAAAATGGCTTACACCCAAATCATGGAGTCAAAAAAAGAGATTACTCAAGGCAAAACTAACCAGATGACAAGCTGAACAAGAAAGAGCGATTTCAGAGGCCTCCATCCACAGCTCGACCCCCTTTGCACTCCTATGCCCTGAGAAGCTCTCAGACTCCAGATCGGACTTTGGTAGTTCTCCCGGCACCAGAACCCATCCAGGTCCAAAGATTACTCCACGTTCAGCAAATGACCTATGAGGCGAGTTCCTCTCCCAGTGACTGACGAGAGAGGAATATCGGTGTTATAGCTACCCGAGCTCAGAGACATAAAATCTATGCGCGCCTTAGACATCTACATATTCACTTCACCTGTCTTCAGGAGACCCAACTGGGGGAGTTAGACAAGGTCAATAGAAGATGAAGTGGACAGGTATGTGGTACGGGATACTCAGCCTATGCCAGCGCACCCTTACTTCAGTCCAGTAGCTCCCTTTGTGAAAAGTAGGGTCTTAATAGACACTGAGGGATGATACGTAATGGTGGAGGGCAACATAGATGGGCATTCCTTTTATGTAGTATCCCTGTATGCACCTAATAATGCTCAAGGTGCTCTTTTGGACACCCTCTCACCTACTATGCTGCTCGCACCACAAGTTCCGGGAATGTGAGGAGAGGCCTTCAATTGTATACAAATTACTGACTGGGATTGCTCATTACCTCCATTACCGAACACAGCCCGTATACAGGCAACTAAATACTTTCAGCAATGGGCTAGAGCATCAGATCTACATGATATATGGCATTTGGGCCACCTGGAGGAAAGGGAGTATTCATACTATGCGCAGGACATCAAGTCCACACGTGCCTAGACTATTTCTTCTGTAATACTAAATGCTGGCCTCTTATTCGCAACTCTGAATATCTAGGCAGGACATTCTCGGATCAGAATCCACTTAAGGTCACATTTCAATGGGGGAGACCATGACCCACCATACCCTGATGGTGCCTTCGCATAGAAGCCTTACAGGACACAGCATATTGAGATGCGCTAGCCATGTAGATTTCCGATCATGAGAGGGCTCTGTATTGTCACGGCATGGGGGACTCAAACAGCCCTTCATTGCAGTGTGCTGGAGCTTCAAAAACCTATCCACTCATGAGAGTTGGAGGCATTAGCGAATCCAACAGCGCACACACAACTGCCGGCCCTGCATCACCATTACTAGAGAAACTGAAACGACTCAAAGATCTGTATTATAGGTCCTTCATAGCCCGTAAGCATGCTGCTGGTGACAAACCTGGGCATATATTGGCATGGCTATTATGATAAGAGACCCCTAAGACTTTGGTGGGTGCCATACACGATCATTCGGGAGTCATAAAAAATACCCAATTGGACATCAAAGAGGTATTCACCAAATATTGTGAGCATCCATACTCCTTCCATGGAGAACCCCCTACCACCCAATTACAGGACTATATGCAAGTGTAAGATCCCTACATTAACCCTCCTACAACTGCAAGACCCAGAGCAGCCTCTTCAAATAGAGGAAATCACTCTAGTAATACGTCAGATGGCGCAGGGCAAAACACCAGGCATGGATGGGTTTCCTGTCAAGTACTATGCAGCCTTTAAGACTGCTCTTGCCCCTCGGCTCCTCAAAGTCTACCAAGAGGTACATCAACAAGGGGCTATCCCGTATTCCCTATGTGAAGCGCTAATAATCGTGCTACCAAAAATGGGTAGGGATCCCCTGGAAGTGAGCTCCTATAGTCCCTTGTCAATGCTAAACATTGAGTATAAGATCCTGAGCAAGATCCTCATCAACAGATTGCTCTCGACCTTAGGTGGTCTTGTCCACTGTGAGCAGTGTGGCTTTGTCCCCGGGAGGGCAATGCATTTTAACATCCAGCGCTCGTGTCATGTTATAGATGGACTGGACACAGAGACAGACCTTTCAGTGGCAGTCTCCTTAGACTTTGAGAAAGCATTTGATATACTCAGCTGGCCCTATTTGCTACAGGTATTACAAACTTTTGGAATGAGACCTAATTTCCTGAGTTGGATGAAGCTCCAATACACTAGTCCATGAGTGCGAGTCTGCAGCGGACAGTGTATGTTGCGTTCCTTCCCCATAGAATAAGGCACTTTCCAGGGCTGCTCCTTATAACCAGTACTGTTCGCCTTAGCCATAGAACCACTGGCAGCCATACTTCGCTCAGGAGGCCTGGAATGGGGCATCAAGGTGGGGCCCAATTGACATATTGTATCACTATATGCGGATGATGTCCTCATAAATTTACAAGACAACGTCTCAACATTGCCACCCCTCTACGCTCTCCTTGCTCACTTTGGAGACCTGGCGGTCCTCAGAGTGAACTGGGTGGAAAGTCTTGTATATTCCTGCTACATAGTGTTGAGCTTGAACGTCAAAACATGTTGGATAGAGGCAGCCTCCCCTGGTCTTTCGACACCTTCCAATATCTGGAGTTAACTAGTGCTAACGCGTCCGTCTATGTTAATTTATACACATCAGGACTCGTTTTAGGTCGATGAATCTTTGGGCCCAGTGGTGAGACTCCGTAAGACGAGATAACCAATCAATAAGCCAATCAATATGTCAATAACATTGTCAAAAGTTAGCATCAAAATATATTTCACTTCAGTCATTAATAAACCTTTGGCGCAATCATGACCTTTCAGTCTCGAATAACCACACCTTAATAGAGATTTTAGTGAATTTTATTCCCTATTGATTACAATCTAATAGTAAGTGCATTAGTCTCAAAACCAAGAAGCATATGAACATAATCACAAGGAGACAACTACGATAAGCTTTCAATAATGCAAAGATCAAGAACATAAGATAATTATGTCAATAAGAACAGATCGCGACACATAATACCCCCTAGAGGTCTCAGTTCAGCATAGCACCACGTCAGTCACGTCAGTTCTGTCAGTCTAATGAATACCTCATCTAACCTCAAATTAGCATTAACATGTGGGGCTTCATGTAAAACAACTTAGAACATCAATTTGGAAAACTTCTAGCTAAGATCTCTAATCAAAAACATACAGCAGTTGGTACCTTGAAAGAAAAGGCAAATAGATTTCATTAGTAATATTATTACCCTCCTCTGGATCGGTCAGCATACAGGATCAGTCTTCGTCTTCAGGACATCAGTTAGATCACCGTCAGTCTATCTAAGTAAAGGCAAGGGACACTCTCCCCTTAAGGAGGAAATTGTAACGGGGCAGTCTATGGGCAAGGATGGTTGTCTAGTCTCAAGTCACCAAATAGAGTGACAGAGTTTCTGGATGCAATCGATATCATTCCCTACCTAATGCGTCTTGTCTCCTGTGTCATGGGTTTTTATCCCTTTTCCCAAAATACATTCCCACAAGATTCTATTGGTCAGTCACTACACCCCACTATTGGTAACCAATCAAATTATACATTAAGTAATGCATTTGTCATTTCATGATATCATCCTAAATCCTAATTGGTCTTCATAATTGACGTTTTTCGTAGGTGGCATATCCGGGGTTAATTCATCTCCTTGGCACACATCTCGGGTCAAGAGTTCTCTTCTCCTCGCTTTATTGTACTTGAAAGTGTCCATGTTTGTTTCGAAGTCACATAATTTATACTAAAAGCTACTAGCATGCGAATGGGAGAATTGGGCATTGTAGCGAATAAGTGAGGAAAAAGAACAATCGCTGGGTCATGGTCTTTTGCAAGTCAGCACACTGGAGAAACAGAAAAATACGCTTTTAATATGAGAGTTACACATCTAATTCGCGACTCATGCTAACTTAAGATGTACGAGTTCTAATGAATGCGGTTTTATACGTGATAATGCACACAATTATAAATGATTATTTCTTCTAGTTGACATTAGTTTACACAGGTGAATAATTCTCCACGTTTATTAATACATTTCAATTATTAATGCAGCATTGTTAAACATTTCACATCTATAACATGTAATATTTTAAACTACACTCTCTCTGGTCCCTCCTCTGATGACGCTCGTCATCACACAATCTTTTGATCTTTTAATTTTTCACCTTGCGCATGATACGCATTTCAACATCTTTCCCTTTATGTGAGCTTTCCTATATTTCATTGAACATTTTCTCTCTTTCACTTTTTTCATTTTGTCTGGCTCTTTTTGACAGATTTCTTTTTATTTTGTCATTAATTTTGCATGCCCCCCATAATCCTAATAGACAAATCAAAACAATTATTAGTCCTATCATAATTTTTGCAAGTACCCCATTCCAAATGTTGGTAAACCAGCTTCCCACTCGGGCAATTCCTTTTCCAAATTTTTCCCAAACACCAGGTTCTTTTAGATCCTTCAATTCTGTACTATCTCTAGTAAGGTTAGTAAGCATGCTTCTAATTTTCTTACTGTTGTCAGGTATGAATGAACAGCAATGACGTTCATTAAGCATTTCGCACACACCTCCACTCTTTACTAAAAGAATGTCTAAAGCAAGCCGGTTTTGAAGAGTCATAGCTCTTTCTGCAGCAAGTTCAGTATCCATCAGAAGTATTGCTCCTGTAAAATTTGTCAGCATGTTATCCACAATAGTAGACAACTTTTGAATTTTCATGGAATTTAAGATAACCCCCACTGATGGGATTATAGCTCCAAATATGTCACCAATGACAGCCGCCACTGATTCTCGTTTTTGTCTAGTATGTTGTATTTCAGACGTTTTAGGTATTTGTTTCAAGTCATCAATCTGGTATATCTTTGGGAATACTATTCCCAAATAACATGTCCCATACCATCCCTTAGGGAGACGGTAATATGCATTTAACCCACAGATGTAATAGATTCCATGAATCGCTGGGTCTTGTCCGTTTAACATAAAGGTCCATTTACTCTGAAACAGAAACACATGTCTACATTCACTCGTACCTACAAATAGATTGTCTTGATCAGACTTTGGCCTATATATACACAGTCTACCTACATGTAATGCATCTAAAGCTAATTTGCCTTGTGTTTTAATTGCCGTGTAAGCATAATCATTTGCGTAAGTACGTTTTTCTAAGCCTTTTTCTAACCTCTCCTTTAATGCTTTGCGTCTATCATCTGTGTGATCTAAAAAGCTTTTCTCTACAGAAGACAGTAAGCAAGTCAGATTATTGCGATGTGCATAAGCAGTTCCAAATGTAAGTGTCGGCTCAAAGAATCCTCTAACTATTTTAATATCATGCTCTTTAGCTAACTTATTTAAAAATTCAATCACAGGCACAAAAGAAAACACAACATCCAGATTCAAATAAAAGTATTGCACATGCGCTTGATTATAAAATCTTGTTAATAGCAAGCTGCAGCTAATCCCATAAGTAAGAGGGAGGCTATGATAAATACCTCCCTCCTGCACAGATGAAGGAATTTTAGTGCACACATAACAATCTTTCGCATCCATAGTTTCCACATACTCATTTAGGCCCTCATTCTGACCTTGGCGGTCTTTTCGCAAGACCGCTGAGTTACCGCCGCGGTGAAGACCGCCGACCGCGGCGGTGTGCCGCTGTGCGCATTCTGACCGCTGGGAGCGTTCCGCCGGAAAACCGCCAGCAGCCACACTGGCGGTCGGCGGGAAAGTGGAGACTGGTCAACCTCCACCGCCACGCCAGCAGAACACCGCCCACAGAATTACGACCCACATTTCTGTGTGGCGGTCTTCTGTTGGCGGTCTTCTGTTGGCGGTCACGTCCCTATGGCTCCCGTCGCCTCCCGGAGGACCAACGCACAAGGTAAGTTGATCGTCCGTGAGGGGAGGGGGTGGGGGGGTGTTGTGTGATGTGTGCGTGCATGGGGGTGTGCGTGTGAGTGTGTAGAGGGAGTGTGTGAGTGCGTGTATGCGGGCGGGGGGTGCCGCTGTGTCTATGGGTAATGTGTGCTGTTCGGCAGGTGCGCATGTTGGCATGTATGTGTGCGGGTATGTGTCCCCGTTGTGTATGTGTGTGTAGGGGGTGTGTATATGTGCATGTTGGGGGTGTGTGCATGTCGGGGTACATGTATGTGCATGTCGGGGTGGGGGTGGGGAGGGGGTTCGTACCACCTCTGGGGGGTGGCAGGGGGGTGGAGGGTGTGGGGGGAGGACTCGGGTGGGTAGTGGGGGGTGGGGGAGACCCCTATCAGTGCCAGGGAAGGAATTCCCTGGCCCCGATAGTGCTTACCGCCATGGTTCGCACGGCGGTTCCCGCCCGCAAGAAACCGCGGCGGTAGGCAGGGTCATAATACCCTTGGCGGTCTTGGGACGACCGCCGGGCCGGAGTGCGCAAACTCCAGCCCCGCGGTCATGACCGCCGTGGCGGTCGGAGTGGTGAAGTAGCGGTCGGTCGCGGCGGGGACCGCCGCGGTCAGAATGCCATTTTTAATACCGCCGGTCTGTTCGCGGTCCGACCGCCGTCTCTCCGCCGACCGCCAGGGTCAGAATGAGGGCCATAGTAAGCGATAGAAGACATTAGTAGAAAGTTCCCCTTTTGCATTAGTTCCCTCATGCAGATGTCTGGCGTCTTGCTCAAATTTCTCCCACGGTGATAGTTTACTAGCAGTAGTAGTCTCAGGTTTTGTAGTTGCATTAATAGTTTCACTCTCTCTCCACGGCATTCCTACAATCACTCCCACAATCATTATTGCGCAAACAACACTCACCATAAGTCCTAACCAACCACACACCTTACTTCCTTTGCTACTATAAGCCATGTTTATATAGAATCAGAATAGCAGATCAACAATCAACTCAAGAAGGCGAACTCTTTCTGCGTAATTTTACAGCGTCTTCACTCACTCCAGGACCCTTTTTGTCAATTCAGGTTAGCAGCTTGTCGTAATTAGGTTTCTTGAAGTCAGATCCAGGTTTAGTGTCACTTTTCCGGTGGTTTTCTAAAGTCTCTTTTTCTTTTCAGTTTTTACGATATTAATTTTATCCAAATTTTCTCTTAGATTACCTTCAGGTACCGTAGTATTGGCCTTGCACTTCTCGATCAAAGCAAAATGCTAAGAATTCTTGTTGCCATTCAGAGGTTGTAGCATATGCCCATTCAGGACCTGTGTATCTTCTGTTCGCTATTCTCTTTCTTTTTAATCTTCGTTCACCTTGTTGCTCTCCTTCACTCAGATCATCTGCCTGTGAAGTATCGCTTTCTTCTATTATTGTCTCGTTTGCTATTTCCCTTATTCTGAAATGTGGCTTGTCTGGCCAATTATCACCTCTGTGTGTTTTGTTTCGGTGTTTTCCTTCAGGACGCTGAACAGCACCCTCCTCTTGTGATATGGTGTTTTCTCTTGACGGACTTGCAACTGGTTCAACTGCTCTCTCTCTGCCGTCTTCCAGTTCTACACTGTACTCAGGCTCCGAATTGTATTCGTCTACTTCTGGGAGAACCTCTCCTTGTCTTAGTTCTCCTGCTGCCTCAACTGAGATAGGCTCTCTGTCACCTCTCTCGAACTCACTGTCAGCTTGAGGGACAAGGCTGTCCTCAGTGGGCTCTCCTACAGTCTCAGATCTTTCTTGACTGATTTCTGTCTCTGAGACCTCTCCTCCTGAAGTTCCTGTACCGGAATCTTCAAGTTCCTCTTCAACAGCACACGTTACCCTCTTTGTGTGACTGGCATGTATCCAGTTGGGAACCCCGGCACACTTCACAGCAGTAGTGGTAGTCAGTATTACTTGATATAGCCCCTTCCAACGTGGCTCAAGACACGATTTCCTCACATGCTTCTTGACAACCACCCAATCGGCAGTTTGCAAAGAATGTCCTGGTTCGCCGATTGGCGGCAATGTGTTAGCTTCCACCTGGTGAGAGAAAGAGCGAATCACGTCAGCCAAACCTTTGCAGTAATCCAACACCATATCATCTGTAATATTCACTAGTGCATTTTCAGGTACCGCTGGTAACCTCATTGCTCTACCCATGAGGATTTCATGGGGGGACAGTTCCGTTTTCTTATCTGGCGTGTTTCTCATAGACATCAGTACTAGAGGTAACGCATCTGGCCACTTCATGTTTGTTGCTGCACACATTTTTGCTATTCTTGATTTTAAGGTACCATTCATCTGTTCAACTAGTCCTGATGCTTCAGGGCGATAGCTACAGTGCAACTTCTGCTCAATGTTGAGTGCTGCACACAGAAGTTTGATCACCTCATTGTCGAAGTGTCTTCCCCTATCTGATTCTATAGAAACCGGAAACCCGAACCTTGGTATTAACTCTCTGAGTAGTAGTTTTGCAACTGTAAGACTGTCATTCCTACGTGTGGGGTATGCCTCAATCCAATGACTGAATACACACACAATCACCAACACGTACTTAAATGCTCCACAAACAGGCATTTCAATGAAATCCATTTGCATTTTGTTAAATGGACCTCCAGCTCTTCCAATGTGGCTCAAAGTTACCACTGTTCCTTTTCCAGCGTTCATCTGCTGACAGATGACGCACCTGTGACAAGTAATTTATGCGGCATGTCTGAATTTTGGATTGAACCAATCAATTTTAAAAGATCTGATCATGGCATCTCTTCCTAAATGTGCCTGCCCATGATATAACCAGGCAAATTGTGACAGAAGATTATTTGGCAAAACCAGCTTTCCTTCCTCTGAAACCCACATATCATCTGCTCTTTGTACACACTGCATTTTCTGCCAGGAAAGTTTTTCTTCTTTGCTAGCACGACTTTGTAATGTCTTTAATTCGTCTAAGGTATCAACCACTCGCAATGCTAGACTCAAGGTTGTGTCGTTCTCAGGTTGTGGTAACAATTCCCACTGCTCTTTAAATGATATACAGTTTAATGCACAAAATCTTGCAACTTGATCTGCGTAACCATTCCCCATTGACACAAAGTCTTGTGATCTGGTGTGAGCACTGCACTTCACCACGGCAATTTCAAGAGGTAACTGAATCGCATGTAACAAATCTCTTATTTGTTCTCCATTTTTCACTGGTGAACCAGAGGAAGTCATGAAACCCCTCTGCGACCAGAGTTGGCCAAAATTGTGTACAATTCCAAATCCATATCTGCTGTCAGTATAGATTGTGACTTTCAAATTCACAGCGGCGTGGCAGGCTTTTGTAAGAGCTATTCATTCTGCCACCTGTGCAGAAAACACTTTCTCAAGCCAAGAGGCCTCGACTATGCCAGATATAGTACATACTGCGTAACCAGCTCTCAATGTTCCTGTTGAAGCTCTTAGACAGGACCCATCAACGAACATAATGCAGTCATTTTCTTTTAACTGGGTATCCTGTATGTCTGGGCGAGGTTTGGTTCAGAGCTCAGTCACCTCAAGACAATCATGCTCAAATTCTTCCCCATCTTTGATTTCTGTATTCTCATTGGGAAGTAGAGTTGCCGGTTTCAGCACAGTGCATCTTTTTAATGTAACATTTGGTGACCCCAAAATAATTGTCTCATATTTAGTAAGTCGTGCATTTGTCATGTGTTGCGTCTTAGTTCGGGTCAACAGAATTTCGACAGAATGTGGAACCAATACTGTCAAAGGGTATCCCATGACTATGCCCTCACATTGTGAAAGGCTTTGACCAACTGCTGCGACTGCTCGCAAACAACCCGGTAAGACTGCTGCAACAGGGTCCAAAGTAGCTGAAAAATATGCTACAGGGCGATTTGCATCTCCGTGGACCTGTGTTAAAACAGACAAAGAACAAGCATCACTTTCATGACAGAACAACAGAAAAGGTTTCTCATAATCGGGCATTCCCAGTGCTGGAGCCCTGCACATGCACTCCTTCAGCTCTAAAAATGACTCAAGCTCTTCTTTTGTCAAAGTGATTGTGTATGGTTCGTCTTTGACCTCTTTTCCTGTCAACTTTATTAAGGGTTTTGAGATGATCGAGAAATTGGGTATCCACTGGCGACAGTAACCCACCATTCCCAAAAACATCCTGACATCTCTCTTTGTTGTTGGGGGATTCATTTGTAAAACAGCTGTTATTCTTTCTGTTGAAATTCTTCGGGACCCTTTCTCAATCAGATGCCCCAAATATTTCACTTCTTTCTGACAGTATTGCAACTTCTTAGGTGACACCTTATGTCCATTCTTTCCCAAATGATTCAACAATGCAATGGTATCGTATTTACAGCTGTCTCTGGTTTTGGATGCAATCAACAAATCATCAATGTACTGCACAAGAGTCGAATTAAAAGGCAGCACAAGAGGTTCCAAATCCTTCTTCAATATCTGATTGAAGATGGATGGTGACTCAGAAAACCCCTGAGGAATTCTGCACCAACTGTACACCTTATCCAGGAATTTGAAACTGAACAAAAATTGGCTATCTTCGTGTAGAGGTATTGAGAAAAACGCTTGTGATAAGTCTACTACAGTAAACCATTCAGCATCACAAGGAACCTGGAACATTATTACCGCTGGGTTAGGTACCACAGGGCAGCATTTTATCACAATTTTGTTTATTTTTCTCAAATCCTGCACAATTCGAACCTTTCCACAGGGCTTTTTTAAACCCATAATAGGTGAGTTACACGGACTGCTCAAAACTTCTTTCAAAACTCCCTGTCTGAGAAAATCTGCAATTATCTGTGTCACTTCAATGAGGACATCCTGAGTCATGTGGTATTGTGGTACTTGTGGGAACACTGCATTTGGCTTTATTTGCACCTTGACTGGCCCTACTCCCTTGATTAATCCAACCTCTTTTCCAGTCAAGTCCCACACTTTCTCTGTTACATACCCTTGCAGATCAGAAGGTAGATCGATCAAAGTAAACTCTGGGAATAGAGTAATTAGAGGGTAATCTTCATTTGTCTCTCCTCCTTCTATGAATTGACCCTCATCTCCTTCATCATCACTGTTTGTCTGAACTTCTATTCCATCGTTGGAACAGGTAATTGAACATTTGGTCTTACATAGTAAGTCCCTTCCTAGTAAGGACACTGGACTTGAATCGCATACAACAAACCTATGCAGGCCTTGGAAATTTCCAATTTCAACCTGTACTGGGTCAGTGATTGGATTTGTCAGGTACTGGTTAGCCACACCAACCACTCGTATGGTGCGCCCTGAAAGAGGTAATCTCGGTACTTCTACACTACGAACTGTAGAGCGCGTAGCTCCTGTGTCAACTAAGAATGAAACCTTATAGCCCATTACCTTTCCCTCTACATATGGGCCTCTCTGATCTACCTCTAAAGAGGCTGCAAGCCTACACTCTTCGCTGTCTGAGCTGTCGTCTGACCATTCCTCATTCATATCACTTTCACCTCGTAATGGGAATTGTTGTACAGTGTTGTTTTGGTTTGTTACTTGGCCTGTGACCTGCTGAGGAAGCGTCACCTGTTGCTGTCCCATCGGAGCTAGGGGTAACTGCATTTGCTGTCTAGGCACCATAGGGATCTGCTGTTGCATTGGTTGTACTGACACTGTTTGGAAACGCGGCATTTGCATTTGCTGCATGGGTTGTACCCCTGGCATTTGCACCAAATTATTCTGGAAGTTCGGGTTCTGGTGTCTCATCCTTGGACCTCGTGGATTTTGTAGTGTACCGGCATTAATGCTCTGCTGAACTGTACCATTCTGCATCACATTCGGACAATCCCGTTTCCAATGCCCCATGCCCCCGCACGCATGACATGGTGACATTCTTTTCACTACCTGCCCGTCATTTTGAATGACATCATTATTCATATCCGAATTACGGCTCACAAAACCTCGACCTCTACCTCTCGGCTGTGCCTGAAACACACCGTTCATTTGCGGTTGTTGTTGTATCATCTGCTGAACACCACTTCCCTGACTTCCAGCTTGTGCAGCTCTTATCTGCATCACCATCACTTTCTCCTTCAACTTTTTCTGCTTCAACTCAATTTCATCACTACAGTATTTCGCATACTGTAACACTTCATCAGTCGGTTTAGCTTGCCAACAGATCAAATGATTCTTAATCATCTGGCTGACCTCTGGTCTCAGCCCTTCGACAAACCTAAACACAAGATGATTCATGTCCTTCGGTTCGATTGTCTCAGTACCACTGTAATGTTTGAATGCTTTCAACAATCTCTCATAATATGCATGTATTGATTCTTTGACCTCTTGCGAAGTCCGGTCGATTTTCTGCCAATCAGTCACCTTCGGCGACACCTTTTGTTTCAAAAACTCAATAACTTTATGATAATATTTCATCACCTCTTCAGAAGGTGCTCCAGTCACCTTATCCCTTGCCGGCTCCTTCGTGGGCCAATCTACCCCTCTCTTGCACTCGAGCCACAAGTCTGGCGGAACAATGATCTCAAATAAGGTATTCAAGTCTTCCCAAAGACACTTTGCAAGCTTCACGAATCTATCTGTCTGTTGATACCACTCGATCGGTTTCTCTCTTAACCTAGGGTAATCATTCGTAAAGGACAAAATGTCTCCCCTTGACCAAGGCACATGCACTAAGATACCACCAGCTGTTTCTCTCATGGGTAGGATTTTTACCGTGTCTAAATTGGGTGTAGTTGTTACTTCATTAGACCCTGGGCCATCTCCCTTTTCCTTATTTCTTTTCTTTGCCCACCGGCCTTCCCATTTCTCTAGTGCTCCCCAAATTTGTGCACTTTGCAACAATTCTTTCAGGTGTGTCTTCATGCCTGCAGTTCTCATGTGTTCAAATTCTTTAGTGTCAAAATCTAACCTATAGCTCCTTTTCAAATGTTTCGTGTTGCCAATATCAATATTGTATTTGTCTGCCAAATTCGTTAATCTCTGATGTACTTTTCCTACCTCTTTGGTAATCCTAGGGCGTAAGTACCTCAATTCTGCCTCAGTGTATGATTCCAACCTATTCACTCCCATAGTTCCTTCCACCAATTCAGCAGCTTCTGTCCCTAATCGTACGATATTCAGATATTCATCTTGTTTTTCCTTTTCAGGATCGATTGTGGTCACTGTAGTCTTTTGTGAAGCACAAGTTTTCTCTAACCACTCATTTAACTGTTGTACTGTAAACCCCTGCAGTGAAATGTTCCCTGCATGTATCATTGGAGTGTGAGAGGTATTCGTGCTCATAGTTTAGGGAGTCAAGACTCCCAACCCTGCTTGCCGCATTGCTTCAAGAGGTGCCCCTATTGGACTAAGGTCCATTAAGGGTCTCTGTTGTTCACATACCTGTCCTTCTTGGGCCATTATCTGTGGAGTTCTAATAGGCCCTCCTCTTATTGCTTCATGAGTCATAACTCCCTGTTCACATGTCCCTGTTTTCTCTTGTGTATATAACGGCACCGGGGGACCGACAGTAATAGGTAGTGATATAGCGGCAGGTGTCTGACCTGGTCCCAAGCTTCTGGGAGCTGCAACACCATAGGTCTGTTCTAATGTACCTGGTACGGGTACTAATGGAGGTCCTGCTACAGGGTTATACCCAGGTATCAGCTGTGGCGGTTGAGACACTAGCTTCGGGGTTGACTCAATCTGAATCAGCCTTGGCTTTGTATATATCGGGTCTGGCAGCACCACCAAGTTTGTAGTAGTCTCAAACACTGGAACATCAGGATAAATTATTTTTATCTGCGGTGGAGGCTGCTACTGTATCTGTAAGTCTGGTGCAGTGGGTACACTGTCACCATTCTGTATCAAGGCTGTATCACTAGTCTGTACCGTATCAGTAACTCCCTTCTCTTGCGTCTGGTTCCCATGATCCAAGCTAGTGCTCGGAACACTGTTGCTCACTGCATACGGTGGTGGACGATCATGCAACAATCTATCCATAAACGCCTCATCATCTGAATCATCCTCTTCTTCCCAGGACCTTTTGTTCTCTTTAATTTTTCCTGAATCCTTGTCGGTTTTACAAGAAGCTTTCTTTCCCTGTGTCTCTTCTCCCTGTGTTATTGCTGGAAACAGCTTTAACCCATCTACTATTCCTCGTCTCCACATTTTATTCTCACTGTCCCATCTAGCTTCTGCATAGGATTTTTCTGCTCTTGTCAATCTTCTGTGGAACCTTTCTTGCCTATGTTTAAGAGCCATCAGGTCCCAAATCGCCAAAGCCTCATATTGTGCCGGTCTCGGAGGTGGTTTCTGCGTACTTAACATCCACCTCAAATTTTCTAATACCTTTGGATTGAATGTCCCATGTTCCGGAAACGCTAGACACCCCTCTTTCTCTGTTAATTTGCGCCATTGTTTCATCCATAAACAAGGTGCAACACCCTTCTCCTCCATAACTGTATAAGCTGGAGTACTATCAGGTGGTGTAGGTTCCCCATCGGTTGCTACAATATATACATCTCCTTTCAAAGCGCTTTTGAATGCCTTAACAAAATTCATTTTGCAATTCTTTTATTTCGTATTTGATCAGAAAAACGGCTTAGTTCCCAGGACACTCTTCACCTACCCTTTTCTCAACCTATTGCCTTTCACAGACGGCAGCCAATCCGTGCACGACCCCTCTCGGCATCTGACCTATCTCAGCGCGGCACCACTGACGTCACACTCACTCATACTGCGGCTGACAAAGTCTTGCGGCTTGTCTACACCTCACTAACTCCTTATAATTCATACAAACTAATGCGAATTATTTCAAGCACCTTAAATGACAACACAAATCTGCCGGTTTACTACAGGAAGGGTAACACATTCGCTTCAGAACTTTACAGAGATTTCACTTGAAGCCTCGGCCGCTACTTTCTCCTTCTCAGTTCCCACATACGCAAGCACAATTCGACCTGCAAATCCTACTCTCGACTTGTCAATGACTCCTTCTAGTGCACTTTAGAACTCGTCAAATCTCCATCGAAGGTTTCACACATGCATTATAACTCGAACTTGACTTGTCAACCACGCCCGATTGACCTATTAAACCGCACAGATTACAACATAAACCATATTTACCAACATACTCCGGAGTCTTAGACCTCAATAGGTCCGTATACAACAACCAACCACGTGGATAATTTTGAGCAATAAGCGCTACATTCACATGAAGTACGCCGACTTCCCTGCTCTCATACTGTGGAGTACGCCCACTCCTTCTAATTAACACTTAATCTGTCCTAGACACACACACATTTTTCACAACCAAGTGCAAGATGCATAAGATTTAATATGCGCAAAGACCCTATCCACACATACTATGGCGCCGAGAACATTCCCAACTCATTCAGGCACGCTCCGAGATCCCAGGAAAGCCATGGCGAACCTAGCCACTCATCGTCTCACCAAATTTCATTATCACAGAAAACAAATTTAACAATGAAAACTCCGTCCTAGGGCCCCCAAAGTCCAAACCGTCGCTCTGCTACCAGAACTGCTAACGCGTCCGTCTATGTTAATTTATACACATCAGGACTCGTTTTAGGTCGATGAATCTTTGGGCCCAGTGGTGAGACTCCGTAAGACGAGATAACCAATCAATAAGCCAATCAATATGTCAATAACATTGTCAAAAGTTAGCATCAAAATATATTTCACTTCAGTCTTCAGGACATCAGTTAGATCACCGTCAGTCTATCTAAGTAAAGGCAAGGGACACTCTTCCCTTAAGGAGGAAAGTGTAACGGGGCAGTCTATGGGCAAGTATGGTTGTCTAGTCTCAAGTCACCAAATAGAGTGACAGAGTTTCTGGATGCAATCGATATCATTCCCTACCTAATGCGTCTTGTCTCCTGTGTCATGGGTTTTTATCCCTTTTCCCAAAATACATTCCCCCACGATTCTATTGGTCAGTCACTACACCCCACTATTGGTAACCAATCATATTATACATTAAGTAATGCATTTGTCATTTCATGATATCTTCCTAAATCCTAATTGGTCTTCATAATTGACGTTTTTCGTAGGTGGCATATCCGGGGTTATTTCATCTCCTTGGCACACATCTCGGGTCAAGAGTTCTCTTCTCCTCGCTTTATTGTCCTTGAAAGTGTCCATGTTTGTTTCGAAGTCACATAATTTATACTAAAAGCTACTAGCATGCGAATGGGAGAATTGGGCATTGTAGCGAATAAGTGAGGAAAAAGAACAATCGCTGGGTCATGGTCTTTTGCAAGTCAGCACACTGGAGAAACAGAAAAAAAAACGCTTTTAATATGAGAGTTACACAGCTAATTCGCAACTCATGCTAACTTAAGATGTACGAGTTCTAATGAATGCGGTTTTATACGTGATAATGCACACAATTATAAATGATTATTTCTTCTAGTTGACATTAGTTTACACAGGTGAATAATTCTCCACGTTTATAAATACATTTCAATTATTAATGCAGCATTGTTAAACATAAGCATTTCACATCTATAACATGTAATATTTTAAACTACGCTCTCTCACTAGCTACAATAAAGACAGAGATCTGCTTCATGTTAACCATGGGAAAGCCTTTGCCTCCATCCACCAATCCATGCACTTTTAGATGTGCCTGCCCCTATCCTCAATGGGCAGAGAAACAGTGGTCAAAATGTTGATTCTCCCACGACTGTTGTATTTCTTTGCTGCCCTACCAGGGGTCCCAGCCAAATCCTTTTTTCACACACTGCACACTCTGGAATCAGCCCTTGTGTGGGGACCGGAGCATAAACAGGTTTCATTGTCAGTCCTGCAAAGCCCTTTATTGGAATTGGGACTTGGTATTCCAGACATGAGAGATATGAATCTCCTGGGATGGTTTTTCTCCCCTGATAAACCGAATGATAGAAAGGGGAAACTCATGTGCACAGCCAAACTCATGTGGACTCGCTACTTTCATCCCAAACGCACACCAACACCATACGTGACTCAGCTACCATTAAGGGGACTTCTGAACATGAAAAAATTGCTAGAAATGCATGATCCTGCACCATTAGAAGAAGCTGAACTCACCCAAATATGTGACCTGTACCAGAATGGGATTCTGACCCTCTTCCATAACCTGCAGGAACAATATGGCATTGGGGAGGGCCTCTTCCTTTCTCACACTGCTATCAGGTCAACAATCATGGACATCTGTCCCCCAGGGTCATCCGAACCCCCAACACACCTAGGTCTGCAATACATTCTAACACAAGGTCTAGGCCTAGGCCTAGCCCGCTGAGCTATATTGAACCTCTATACCAGTGATTCCCAACCTTTTGACTTCTGTGGACCCCCACTTTATCATTACTGGAACCCGGGGACCCCCAATGAATTATTACTGGAATCCGGGGACCCTTCACTGAGTGAATATTGAAAGCTTGGGAACAAATCTTTTAATATTATTTAATTTTCTAAGCTGTTGCGGACCCCCTGAGGTGGCTTCGCGGACCCCCAGGGGTCCCCAGACCACAGGTTGGGAACCCCTGCTCTATACAATTCTGCAACAAGGTAATGGCAGTCCCATGTCTCAGAGTAAAATCAGATGGGACAACTGTCCGTGCTCGGAACTTACCCTCAAGCAATGGAACCTGGCCCTAGAACAGGTCAAACAACTCTCCCAAAGTGCACACTTGAAATACATGTAATTCACATATATACACCAGACTTATCTCACACCACACTGCTGAAGCACAATTATTCCCTTGCTGCTCCCCAGGTGCCTTAGGTGTGACCTAGAATATGGTCTGGGAATGTCCTCCATTGCTAATGCCTGGACCCAGTTAATGGAACTGATATCCACAATTATAGATGTTCAGATTCCTTTAACCCCGCTCATATCTATGCTAGGGGTTCTGGCAAGCCCTAAACACAACAAACATTATCTGAAATTTTTTGACTTGGAGACCGTCCTTTACAAAACATTAATCGCCATGAACTGGGAAATGCCCCACCCGCCACTATTGACAGCTGGCTTCGGGTGACCCATAAATGGATGATAGCAGAAGCCATGCTGCATAATCTGAGATCTCGAGGTGGTAATAATATGGCCAGGACATGGGACATGTATGTATAAAATGCACCCCTGTCAAGATAAATGATGCTTCTATAGCACTGCAAATGACTTGATTATTCCCCTCTGTACAAACCTGACACAACATATGACTCCATTGGGTTATTTACCTTTTGACCACAGCTCATGTGATCATGTGAACACAGGGGCCTGCTTGCTGCCCCCTCCAAAGGGGCACACCTGGTGGGGTTCCGTCCTGCGCCCAGACCCCCCCCGACTGACCCCAGATCCAAAAAGGGACACGGAGCATCCGTCCTAACACACTACCCAGACAGTCCTTTTTTACATTTATTTAATGGTCATTGTTATATTGTTGACTTAATATGTTGTAAAAGATGCTTATTGGCTTATACTTCGATTACCTGGATACACTATGCTCCTGTTTACACCATGCATATTTACCCCTCTTGAAGTGTCATGACTTTATATCTTGTTTATGGTTATCTGACATGATCGAATGGGGATGGGGGTACCTTTATCAACACACAGTGTTTGTTTCAATGCCTACAATCCAAACCTCTGTACATGTTTACTGCAATAGGAGTAAATGCCAATAAAGAAATTTGAAAAAAATAAACAAAGTTATAGTCTTTTGTGAATGACATGAGTATTTTACTCATAGTAATCAGAAGGCCATGATTGCATAGGCGCATTCCTCAGATTGATAATAAAGCACATATTTAGTGACCAGGGTCTTACTCCTCTATTTTATGAATTTGCCACTAAGTTACTGCTACTCATAGCAAAGAGTTAGGGCCAGATTTAGCTACTGGCGGACAGGTTACTCTGCCACAACGGCGACGGATATCCCATCCACCGAAATCTAAATCCCATTTTTCCCTATGGGACTTAGATTTCGGCAGACGGGATATCCGTCCCCATTGTGACAGAGTAACCCGGCCATCAATATCTAAATCAGGCTTTTAGTAACTGAAGGCCTTATTTAGAATTTGGTAGACAGGGTACTCACCACAAACATGGCAGAGTACCTTGTCAGCCAAACACATGATTCCTCTGCTCTATTTAGGGTAGGGGGAACTGCTGTGTTTCAGCTGGCAGAGCATGGGCCATTTGTGCAAGTTAGAACATTACAACACAGTTAGTGCCATATTTATACTTTTTGACGCAAAACTGCGCTAATTTATGGAATGACGCTAGCCGGCGCTGCTGCCTGGTTAGCGTAAAAAAAAATGACGGGAACCGGGCAGCGCTGGCGTAGGGAATAATGGGGGTTGTGCGTCAAAAAAATGTTGACGCTAACCTGACTCGCATCATTTTATGACGCACAACCACCATGGAAATTACTCCTGTCTTAGCAAAGACAGGAGTCATGTCCCACTGCCCAATGGCCATGCCCAGTGGACATTGGGCACAGTGGCATGTAGGGGGGCCCAAGTTAGGCCCCCCTATGCCACTCAAAATAATATAAAAAAATACTTACCTCTACTTACGTGTACTTACCTGGGATGGATCCCCCCATCCAGGGGTGTCCTCCAGGGGTGGGCGAGGGTGGCAGGGGGTGTCCCTGGGGGCAGGGGAGGGCACCTCTGGGCTCCTTCCGAGCCCACAGATCCCTTAACGACTGCCCTGACCAGGCGTTAAAAAATTACGCAAATGCGGCTGCGCATAATTTTTTAAGGTCCGCCCCTCCCGTGCGTCATTTTTGCACGGGAGCTAAAATAAGGCGCAAATGCCTTAGAGTCATTTTATGCGTGGAAACGCCTACCCTGCATCTCATTAATGCAAGGTAGGTGTCCACGCTATAAAATGACGCAAACTCCATGATTTTTTACGCTAGACGGGTCTAGCGTCAAAGTATAAATATGGAGTTAGCTTTGCGTAAAAAAAAATGATGCAAATCCGGCGCAAACAGAGTATAAATATGCCCCTTATTCTTGTTTGGGAACACCAGGCAAAGCTGGGTGGTCCCAAAAAGGAAAGCAAATAAATTACCCCACAGACTCTTATGTTGTCAGGAATATTTTTTTCTTCATAAAGAAACTCTGCTTTGAGAGTTTGTTTTCAGAAAGCAAAAATCGCTGTTGAAATGGAACAGTGACCATGGTCCCTGCACAACAAAGCTCTAGTAAATTCAGTGGTGCCCCCCAGGCAGTGGCTTTTCAAATGGCACAGAATTCTCCATATCCCAAAGGGAGACTGTAAATATGGCCTAAGACAGTCTGCCAGCGTTGCGGTGAACATCCTGCTGCTGCCATAGCAAACGATGTGCAGCCTACCAATCTCTATATGAGAGTGTCATTTCTGGAAATTTAGGATTCATTCACAATACAAGAGTTATGAGACCAACTACATTGAACATTTCCACCTTTGAGCTCATTAACGGTGATGCAGAAAATGCCATAAATTATTCATAATTTGGCATTCTGGGACATAGAACTTTGTCATATTCTTGAATTTCTTTCCACATTCGCAAAGTATTCATCATTGTAGAATGCAACAGAAAGTTTGAGCAATTGAAGGCATAGGCCCTCATTACCACCTTGGCTGGGTGGCGGAAGCCACCCGCCAAGGTTGAACCGCCGAGCGGCCGCCTACATGGCCGCAAACCGCCAGCCGCATTACAACATCCCCGTTGGGAAACTCTGTAACTCTGTTTCCGCCCGGCGGCCCAGCAGGGATGTCAGCCGGAACATTACAGGCGGCTCCTAATGGAGCTGGCGGTGTTGCGGCCGTGCGATGGGTGCAGCTGCACCCGTTGTGCTTTTCACTGTCTGCTGTGCAGACAGTGAAAACCAGGGTGGGGCTGTGCCTGGGGGCCCCTGCACTTGCCATGCCAAGTGCATGGGCAGTGCAGGGGCCCCCAGGGGCCCCGCGACTACCCTTCCCGCCAGCCACCATAGACAGGCTGGCGGGACCGGGAGTCATAATCCCACCGGGACAACAATGGCAGGAAACCACCGGTCTCGGCGGTGCGACCGCGGCGCTCATAATATGGCGATTTGTACCGCCAGCCTGTTGGCAGTACAATCGCCAAAAAAAGACCGCCAGGGTTGTAATGAGCGCCATAGATTCAGAAATAGACACAAAGCTATGAGCAGTTTCGGATATAACTTTTGAGCAGTTGTTGAAATTACTGTAAAAATTCAGTTAATAAGAATTTTTCCATTTACCTTTAACTTTGTTGATTTATTTTCGATAGTCTACCAAAAAACCTTAGTTTGCATTACTTGCATGGGCACCTGGTCATGAGCACCTGTAAAAAGTGCTGAACAGTTTTGGGTATCCCATAGCAGTTGTAATCCAGATATTAGAATGCATCTATTAATATGCAATATTTTTTATTAAACAGGCACATCAGTGTTGTTGAATAGCCATGGGAGCTCAACAATGACATCTTCAAACAGCACCATCTTCACTCAAGGGACCAATGTCTGGGCCAGAGAGACAAAAGGACATGAAATTGTAAAAGAGACAACATCATCACCGTTCACTGATGCCCATGTTACCACGATGAGCAGTAGTGCATCAGGAGCTGCTGTAACATCATTTCACAGCAATAAGATTTCAACCCCGGAAACAGCAACCACAAGCCAAACTCTAGCATTGACAATGAGTGGCAGCAGTAAAAAGGTGACAAGTGACCTCAACAATGCCAGTTCAGCAGTGAACATTGCAAACTCTACATCAATAATAATCAATCAAACTCCAGGAATGATCACAAGCCAGGAGTCTATTACTAATGTACTTTCTGCTATAAATAGGGCTACCACCTCAACTGCAAGCAAAACTCACATTGTAGCTAATTATGTCACTTATGGAATCAACTTAACCATAGAAACAGTATCAGCCACAGAAAGCACAACCTCAACCACAGCAAGTAGTTTATCTCCTGCTGTGTCACTAAATGAAGTACTCTCTCCTACACCACCCATGAAGCCCAGCCTAATTTCATCTGCAGTCACTAAAGTCAGTTCCAAGCCACAAGGAGACAATAATAAGTCGACAACTGCATACCCTAACAAAGTGTGAACACCATTTGTTACACCTAAAAATCAGGGAGTTCAAGCTACTTTCTCAACTGTAAGAACAGACCCCATCTCCGATATTCATGTCAGATACAGTGCAACTACAAGCCCAAGAACAGAACCACTAAACACACTCCCTGTCACATCTACTAATATGATTTCTGGAACAATGATGAGCCTAACAATCTCAAATATGCCAGCAACAGAGAGCAGCATAATCAAATCTACAATGAGTCCAGCTAGTTCACAATCACAAGGAGGCACTACAATACCAGCTGCAGCTATCACAACCCCAATGGGAACTGTCACGCCAACAAACAAAGCAAACACAGCTAACTCCTCATTTGTAAACTCAATCCCTGTCACACTTTCTAAAGCAGCAGCAATAGTGACTAATGCTGATTTTGGTACATCTCTCAACCAAACTGTTATTCCTACTAAGTCATCTGTAGGCAGGACCATGGTTACAAGTTCACAAGTAACCACTAGTAAGGTTACAGACCAAAGCAGTTTGACAACAACAGTCAATAATGCAGGTTCAGTTAAGGCCACCGATCTAACAAAGTCACCCACAGCAGTACCTTCAACAACCTTTGATGGCTTGTCTATAAATAGTATTTCTACAACACCAACAAAAAAAACAAATATAACTGCAGCATCAACAGGAAGCAGGATTCATAACACGGTTTCTCATATGCCTTCAGTTATAGACACAGAACAAACAAAGTCAACCATAGTAGTAAATACCAAGGCACCTAACGACTTTTTAACTACTGCTACTTTCGATACATTAATGAGCACAACAAATATAACAATTGAAGCAACTGACAGCAGAATCCCCATCACAACTGTGAATGTAACTTCAGTTAAGACCACAAATCAGATTAAGTCAACAACAGGAATAACTGCCACAGCTCCCGCCACAATGCTTACTAGGGCTATTTCTGACAATCTGATGAGCAAAACAAGCACAATGTCCATGTTAACTGTACAAAAAATATCCAACTCAGTTCCTAATATAACTTTAATTAAAACCATGCAACAAACAAAATCAATTACTGCATCAATTTCCACAACCCACAATGTTTTGCTTACTAGTGTCATTTCTGGTACAACAAGTCAACCAAAGATAACAAAGGCATCAACAGTTAGCGGAATCCCCATCACAGTACCCAATGCACCGTCAGTTAAAACCACTGATAAAACAACATCAACTAGGCATGAAACAACTCGTGTCACAGTTGCCTTTCAAAATAGTGCTATTTCTGGTCCATTACCGAGCCAAATCCCCATCACATTGGCAAATGTAACTTCAATTAAAATCATAAGTCCAACAAAGCCATCTGCTTCAGTAATTCACATGACCAGTGATGTTCTGCCTACTACTGCTATTTCTGAAACATCTACAGAAAAAACAAATAAAAGTACACTATCAACTGTTAGCGAAACCCTCATCACATATCCTTCTGTAACATCAATTAAAGCTATTAACCAAACAAATTCAACTACTGGAGCAGCTACAACACCTGATTTCTTGTTCAGTAATGCTTCTACTAAATCAACAAGAACAACAAACACTTCTACCACATCAAATATAAGCAGAAATCCCTTCACATCTCCTAATTTAATTTCAGACAAAGCTACAGACGAAACAAAGTCAACTATAGCTGTAACTACCACAGTGCCCATCATCTTACTAACTAGTGTTATTTCTAATGCATCTTTGAGCAAACATATCACAAGAAATACATCAACTATGAGCCAAATATCTGTCACAGTTCCTAATATAACTTCAATTAAAACTTTAGACCAAACAAAGTCAGCACCTGTAGCAGCTACCACTGGTCCCAGCATCTTACCAACCAGTAGTATTTCTGGTACATTTAGTAGCCCAACAAACCAAACTACAGCATCTACTGCAAACAGTGTTCTTATAAAACTTCCTAAGGTAACTTCAGGCGCAACTCTAGACCAAACAAGGTCAACTATAGCATTAACTAGCACAGTACCTGACATCTTACTTAATGCTAGTTCCACTACCACAATGAACAAAACAAACATAACAACTACATCAATAGTTAGCAGAATCCCCATCACAGTTTTGAATGTAACTTCAAATAAAACCCAAAACCAGACTATGTCAGTGACTACCACAGCTCCATCTGTTTTGCTTACCAGTGTCATTTCTGGTACAACAAGTCAACCAAAGATAACAAGGGCATCAACAGTTAGCGGAATCCCCATCACAGTACCCAATGCACCGTCAGTTAAAACCACTGATAAAACAACATCAACTAGGCATGAAACAACTCGTGTCACAGTTGCCTTGCAAACTAGTGCTATTTCTGGTCCATTACCAAGCCAAATCCCCATCACATTGGCAAATGTAACTTCAATTAAAATCATAAGTCCAACAAAGCCATCTGCTTCAGTAATTCACATGACCAGTGATGTTCTGCCTACTACTGCTATTTCTGAAACATCTACAGAAAAAACAAATAAAAGTACACTATCAACTGTTAGCGAAACCCTCATCACATATCCTTATGTAACATCAATTAAAGCTATTAACCAAACCAATTCAACTACTGGAGCAGCTACAACACCTGATTTCTTGTTCAGTAATGCTTCTACTAAATCAACAAGAACAGCAAACACTTCTACCACATCAAAAATAAGCAGAAATCCCTTCACATCTCCTAATTTAATTTCAGACAAAGCTACAGACGAAACAAAGTCAACTATAGCTGTAACTACCACAGTGCCCATCATCTTACTAACTAGTGTTTTTTCTAATGCATCTTTGAGCAAACATATCACAAGAAATACATCAACTATGAGCCAAATATCTGTCACAGTTCCTAATATAACTTCAATTAAAACTTTAGACCAAACAAAGTCAGCACCTGTAGCAGCTACCACTGGTCCCAGCATCTTACCAACCAGTAGTATTTCTGGTACATTTAGTAGCCCAACAAACCAAACTACAGCATCTACTGCAAACAGTGTTCCTATAACACTTCCTAAGGTAACTTCAGGCGCAACTCTAGACCAAGCAAGGTCAACTACAGCATTAACTAGCACAGTACCTGACATCTTACTTAATGCTAGTTCCACTACCACAATGAACAAAACAAACATAACAACTACATCAATAGATAGCAGAATTCCCATCACAGTTTTGAATGTAACTTCAAATAATACCCAAAACCAGACTATGGCAGTGATTACCACACCTCCATCTGTTTTGCTTACCAGTGCTATTTCTAGCACAATGCTCAGCAAAGCAAACATCACTACCACATTACCTGTAAGAATAACTTCCATCATGGTTCCTAATATGTCTTTAATTAAAACCCCACATCCAACTCCATTAATTGCAGGAACTAGCATAACTCCTGATGCCATGCTTACTAGTGCTGCTTCTGGTATATCATCAAACAAAACAAACTTAACAATGATGTCAACTATAGGCAAAACTCTCATGACCGTTCCTAACACAACTTCATTCAATTCCACACACCAAACACAGTCAAGTGCAACAGTTTCTACCACAACCCCTAATTTCTTGATTACTAGTGTGCTTTCTATGACTACAAGACGAAAAACAAACACAACTATATTGTCCACTGCAAGCAGAATTCCCACAACGGTTCATAATATGATTTCAATTAAATCCACAGACCAAACAAAGTCAACTATAGCAGTAACTACTCCAGCTCCAGTCATGATAATTACAAGTGTTCATTCTGGCACTTCCGCGAGAAAATCTAACACAACTACTGCATCCACAGAAAGCAAAATCCCCATCACTGTTCCTAATCTAACTTCAATCAAAGCGGCAGACCAAACAATGTCAAAGACATGTGTATCTACTACAGCCCTGGTTGCATTGCTCACAAATGCTACATCTGTTACATCAACAAGCAAAACAAAAATAACAACTTCTTCCTCAATAAGTAGTATCCATACAACTGTTTCTAGTGTGACTTCTATTATATCCACGGAGCAAACAATGTCAACTACACAATCAACTGTAACAAGCACAGTACCTAGCTCACCAGCCACAAGTGCATCAACACCTACCACAATGCATACTGCAGCTCGTGGTAAGTACACACTATTTGTCAGTTTACATTAAACATTGCATTTAAGAATTCAAATGTTTGACCTTTGAATTTGTGGTGTATGTGGCGCTTGAATGATGATATTTACAAATGGGTAATGTATCACGCAATGGGCAGCGGGCGATTGTCATCTGCCACGCCATACATATGTCACCTTGTTGTAAATGATGAAATAACTCATATTGGTGGCTAAATCATGGCAGATGTGGATTGACATTATATTAGCCTGGCTCTAGATAAGGATGTTCGAGGAGTCTGTTACTAAAATGTATTCTGCTAAAGCTACCATCCCATTTAAGCACAGTCCCATCACAGCTAATTATGTCAAGTGATGTACACAATCCCAACAAAAGTACCAACAGCAGTAAATCCAACCACACAACTAGTAATTTAATTTGAGGTACAACAATATAGCCAACAAACTCAAGTTTAGCAGCAACAGAGAACAGCAATATCTTATGTAAGGTGAATCAAGGTAATTCTCAACCTAACAGCTACAATACAAATGCAATAATAGCAGTACTAGGCACACAAATGGATTCTTATTGAAGTTATAGCATTCACCAATATGGACTGTATCAATCATTAACTCTTACCCTCCGTGACGGCTCTTTTACTGATCTAAACAATTGAAACTTTCTGGAGGAGAACACTCTTTACACAGTGCTGCATCTCTTTTCTCTGAGCGCCAGCAAATCAAACAGCACACTCTAGACTTCTATTGACTTCTATTTTCAGGTTAGCATTGCAAATCCCCAAACGAATTAGGCATTGCTGCTAGTTCCAAGCAGAGCAAAGGGTCACTTTTTTAGTTAGACTTATTACTGCAGGCCTTGAAAAATCATAAATATTTTACTAGACCTGCAGGTTGAGTAACTTAAATAATTTACTCAACCTAACTGTAATGTACTTGACCCATACATGGGTCTCAAATTGTGTGATCCCATTCAAATATTTTAGTTTAAAGAGTCGACTTATTCTGTATTCTCACATATGAGTGCACCTTCAAATATGTGAACTTCTCATTTTTTGTTGTACAAAAAAAACCCTCTTTTGTTCGATTAAATAGACTAAATGTGAGAAACTGGGGCTGATTGCAGAGGCCCCATAACTTTTTGCCCCCATTTTCCACTTTATGCTGGTGTTTTCCTGACTCTGATGGTGCCCTGGGTACTGCTAACCAGTCCCAGGGCCTGTGCTCTGTGTAAAAAGGATATGCAAATTAGGCTAATTATAATTGGCTAAGTTAACCTACCTATAAGTCCCTAGTATATGGTAGGGCATGTAGGTTTAGGGACCACAGCATAGGTGGTGCACACCTAGGTGCATTGCTGAGGTGCCCAGTGTCATTTTAAAAGCAAGCCTGCCTTGCTGGCTGCTTTTAAATTAAAGTTATATGCAAATTCGACTTTGGAATTAAAGGTACTTCCAAAGTCTTAAACTACCTTATTTTTACATATAAGTCACCCCTAAGGTGTGCCCTATGTGCCCCTAGGGCTGGGTGCCATGTAACTATAAGCAGGGACTTTATAAAAATAGATTTATAAGCCCTGGTGAGGTAAAAACAGCCAAATTCGTTTTTCCCTCATTGAAGTAAATGGCCTTCATAGGCTAGAATGGGCAGACTTTATTTTAAATTTTAAAGTCTCCTTAAATGTTACATACCAAGAATTTGGTATCAAATTGATTGTTATAATAAATCCCACAACTTCCAGTTGTTGGATTTAATATAACTAGTGCAGGTAAAAAGTTTAGACTTTACCTAAAAAGTTGCCAATTTCAGCTCTGCATTGTTTTTGCTCCTGTGCTCTGATTGGCCAGCCTGCAGCAGCTTCTGCCAGGCTACTTTAATGAGGTGTGAAGTGGCCTGACTTCACACAAAGGAATGTGCTTGGGGGAGAGAATCTCCCCTCAGCACATGGTGAAGCAGGAAGGGGGAGGGCTGCCAAACTGGTCTTCAAAGGCAGAGAAGGACATCTGGAGCACCCAGCAACACCCCCACATCCTGCAACCCCAGACAGCTAGGTGCCCCCTTGATTAGATTAGGAGAGGGCAGGAGAGGGGTGTGTTTATGATTTTTAGCCACACCAGTGGGTGGGCTCAGCCAGATCTCTCCTCTAAAAATCAGATTCATCCATTTTGGATTTTTAGAGACTGTTGCCTTCTGGGATGGATTTTTGCCACACTTCCCAGGAAGTGGTCATCACAGGGGGACGACCCTGTCCCTGATTGGAGGACCAGGGCCCCCCTGCTTTTCACCCAGGAGCAAGGATAAAACTGGCAGACCTGCACCCACGCCTCAGATCCCCACCAAATTTCAAGAAGAAAGAACTACAAGGAGAAGAAGGACTGCCCTGCTGGACCCCTGGCCTGCACCTGGACCCTGCACTCAGAAAGACTGCACCAGCTGCACACTTGGGCTTCACCACAAGAAGGACTTTGCCTGGCTTCCACTGGTTCAAGGAGGGACTCCCTGTTTGCTACAGGTGAAAAATTGCTAACCAGAGTCCCCTGCACCAACTCCTGAAAAAGTGACCAGCTGACCACTGTCCAGTGGCCAAAAAGGAGTTTGCGCCAGGTGCACTCTGGGAGTTGAAGTCCGCACTTCCCAAGGACCATCACAGAACTTCTGGACCCTTGGGGTGAGCTGTGGACCCCAAAAGAACCTTAAAAGAACATCTGGGTGAAGCCCCAGAAGTTTGGAAAAGATTGGAGAAATTTTAGAAAAAAGCTCCATAAAGTGACCGACTCGACGCGGAAATTCTAGCCGGCTTGCCTCAACCGCGACCCGGCCTGACTTCGTGGTTCGTCCCGGTCAAGAAAAACATCCAAAAAAAAAAGACTAAGTCCGAACGTAAAAAGTTGACCGGGACCTTCCAGCCATCGTATCCGAGAAGGGCTCCACGGACGTCGGATCAAGATCCAGGTTTACCCCGGTCGAAGGATTTTCATCTCGAAAAAACGACTAAGTCCGAAGGTAGAAATCACCACCGAGGAAACCGACTTCGCGTATCCGGACAAGGGCTCCAGGAGGTCGGATCCAACTGGCAGGTTCGTCCCGGTGAAGAAAAACTTCAAAATAAAGACTAAGTCAGAAGGTAACTTTTTAACCGAGGCTTCCCGCGACCTGTATCCGAGCAGGGCTCCATCGCGGTCGGCCTGAAAGTTTGACCTTGTCCCGGTCCTGGTGCAACCAGATGACCCGATTGGCGCTTTTTGTTTCTATGCGCTAGAAAATAATAATACTTTAAAAATTCATATCTCCGGTTCCCCTGAACCGATTTTAATCATTTTTGTGTCATTTTAAAGATAAAAATATAAGCTATTTTTATAAATTGGTTTTGGATTTTTAAACTGTTTCCTGTGTTTTATTTAATTACTGTTTTGTGATATTTGAATGCTTTACACTTTGTCTCCTAAGTTAAGCCTTGACGCTCAATGCTAAGCTACCAAGGGTAGAGCTGGGATTAATTTACTGAGACCTAACTGTACTTTTGTGGAGGTTTGTGGCTTGTTGCTAGGTGTAGGTACCTACCTGCCCTACCAATAACCCATTTTCCAACATAATTGGAAGCAGCGACGGGATCCTGTACTTGTGTTCAATATCACGTTACAGTTTTAGATAAAACAAATTAAAAATCCTTTAAATTGTCCTAGTGCAAAAATTGTTTTTAATTTTTAATTTTAATTTTTTTAAAAAATTAATTTGGATTAATTTCAATTATTGGATTTTTGTAATTTTTCTAAATTCTTGTTTCCAATTTTTGCAAAAAGTTTTTGGTGACACAAAACTAGGGAACCATGGAGCTTGATCTGGCTAGCCTACCCACACTGACAGTAGTCCAGCTTAGGGGGTTGTGTATTGAAAGAGGGTTGCCTGCAACCACTGATCTCAGGAAGCAAATCCTGATCACATCCCTGACAGCATGGGCTGAGGCCCAAGAGGTAGAGACAGAGGAAGCTCCAGAGGAGGAAGAAAAAGAGGAAGATGCTAACTCTAACCACTCAGGGGAGGGAAGGCATCAGACCCCAAGTGAGGAAGAGGAGGAACGGTCCTCAGTAAATACAGTCACTAGGGGCAGACCCAAAGCTAGTGGTAGGAAGGGGGTCCTTTCAGGAGGAGAGAACCCATCCATCAGGGAGAGAGAGCTGGAAGCCCAGCTAGCCTACATAGCTTTGGAGGCAGATAAGCTTGCCCTAGAAAAAAAGAAGTGGGCAAGCAAAGAAAAAAAAGATGGAAGCAGCGATAAAGAAGCTGAGGTGTCCATGGGTGGGGGAGTTTGCCCCAGATTACCCAAGGGGGTGGTTCCTGCTTATGTAGAGGGGGATGACATAGATAAGTGGCTAGGGGCCTTTGAGAGGGCACTCCAAATGAGAAGGGTTAGGCCTCAATACTGGGGTTCCCTTTTGTGGGAGTTGGTCCCCAACTCAGGGAGGGATAGGCTTCTGACCTTAAGGGGGGAGGAGGCAGATTCATACCCTAGTATGAAGAGGTGCTTAGTCAAGAAGTTTGGTCTGACCCCAGAGCAATATAGAATGAAGTTCAGGGACACCCAGAAGGTCAGTACCCAGTCTTGGGTTGACTTTGTGGACACCTCACTAAAGGCACTAGAGGGCTGGATTATTGGCAACAAAGTAAATACTTATGAGGGGTTATACAATCTGATCATGAGAGAGCACATCTTGACCAATTGTATCCAAGAAAGGTTACGCCAGCATCTAGTGGACTCTAAGCTGACCAACCCTAGAGAGCTAGGGGAGGCAGCTGATGAGTGGTTGAGAACCAGGGTGGTTGTCAAGTCCCAGGGGGGAGACTCCAAGAAGGGGGGGACAGGTCCCCAAAAACCTAAGGAGGGAGGTGGTAAGCCCACCACAGAGACTCCCTCTGTACCCCAGAACCCTAAGAAGGAGGAGAGTAAATCCCACTCCCAATCTGACATGCAGAGACAGGGAGACCCAGGGTTAAAAAAGCTCTTGGACAGTAGGGCTTGCTTTGACTGTCAGCAGACAGGTCACTTCAGAGGAGATGCAGCCTGTCCAAAGAAAGTGGTTAGCACTGGGCTGTCCAGTGTAGCCATAGAGGAGGATTCCTCAGATGATGAAGTCCTCCTAGCATTGTGCTGGGAGACAGGACCAGATGGTAAGCTGGTGATCCCTGAGGGTGGGAGTAGGCACTTCCACCACATTCAAGTGAATGGGATCCCTACCACTGGCCTGAGAGACACCTGTGCCAGTCACACTGTAGTGAGTGACCGGTTAGTGACCCCAGACATGTATGTCCCAGGAAAGACAAAGAAAGTCAGGATAGCCACAGGGGAGGTCACCTCCAAACCTGTAGCCATAGTGCCCCTAGAGAGGGAGGGTATCCTTGACTGGATTAGGGTGGTAGTCAGTGCTGACCTTCCCCTAGATTGTATCCTGGGCAATGACCTCCCAGAGTTGAGTCTGGTCACAGATGGGGTGGTCGCCCAGGGCGCCCCCCCAACCCAAAGTCCTGGGGAGTCAGTCCCTACAGTTAGGAGACAGGGGTCCCCAAGAAAAGGAAAGAAGAAAAGGAAGGGTAGGCCACTCTTAAAGAGAGTTCCAGGGAGCCAAAGGCCTTCTGCCCCAGTAAGGGGGGAGCCCAGAGGTGGCACTGGTGAGGCCTCACCTGACCCCAAGGAAGTCCTGAGTAGTCAGGCAGCTGTCCAGATGCAAGGTGTTGCCCCTGCACTGACAGAAGGGAGAGTGGAAGGAGGGTGTCTGCCACAGGAGGTGGTAGCCCCCCACTCTAGACAGCAAGAGGGGTGCCAGGACCCCAAAGTTGCCCCTAAAGCAGCTCAGCCACCTGTCAGTGGAGAGCTTAGGGTGTGGTTCTGGGTACTGACAGCTGTCAGTAGCCTCTGCTGGGTGCTAGCCTTCCTGGCAGCACTGTACTTGGCCTGGGAGGCAGACCCCAGAGCCAATAGCAAAGTAGGCCCCCTGACCCTATTGGTCATGGTGGGGTTGCTCAAGTGTTGGGTGACCTCTTTGGGTAAGCTAGGTGTTGCCCTAGCAAAGTTTGGAGTAGGGGAGGTGGGCACCTCACTACCCAAGTTGGCAGAGAGAGAGGAGGAAGACCCCCCTAGAGGGAAGTTTCAGTTTGAGTTGGGTCCTTTCACTGTTGGGATGGCTTCACTACCCAGAGGGAGTGACCCTGACAGGGGGATGTAAGGCAGAGTAGGCCCTGCAAAGGGACAGCCAGTTTTCTTCACTGTCTTCCTCGCCTAACAAGCCAGGAAGACTCTCCCAGGGTTGGGCTGAGTCTCCTGGGCGTGTGGGCTGGGGGGGGTTGTGTGAGAAACTGGGGCTGATTGCAGAGGCCCCATAACTTTTTGCCCCCATTTTCCACTTTATGCTGGTGTTTTCCTGACTCTGATGGTGCCCTGGGTACTGCTAACCAGTCCCAGGGCCTGTGCTCTGTGTAAAATGGATATGCAAATTAGGCTAATTATAATTGGCTAAGTTAACCTACCTATAAGTCCCTAGTATATGGTAGGGCATGTAGGTTTAGGGACCACAGCATAGGTGGTGCACACCTAGGTGCATTGCTGAGGTGCCCAGTGTCATTTTAAAAGCAAGCCTGCCTTGCTGGCTGCTTTTAAATTAAAGTTATATGCAAATTCGACTTTGGAATTAAAGGTACTTCCAAAGTCTTAAACTACCTTATTTTTACATATAAGTCACCCCTAAGGTGTGCCCTATGTGCCCCTAGGGCTGGGTGCCATGTAACTATAAGCAGGGACTTTATAAAAATAGATTTATAAGCCCTGGTGAGGTAAAAACAGCCAAATTCGTTTTTCCCTCATTGAAGTAAATGGCCTTCATAGGCTAGAATGGGCAGACTTTATTTTAAATTTTAAAGTCTCCTTAAATGTTACATACCAAGAATTTGGTATCAAATTGATTGTTATAATAAATCCCACAACTTCCAGTTGTTGGATTTAATATAACTAGTGCAGGTAAAAAGTTTAGACTTTACCTAAAAAGTTGCCAATTTCAGCTCTGCATTGTTTTTGCTCCTGTGCTCTGATTGGCCAGCCTGCAGCAGCTTCTGCCAGGCTACTTTAATGAGGTGTGAAGTGGCCTGACTTCACACAAAGGAATGTGCTTGGGGGAGAGAATCTCCCCTCAGCACATGGTGAAGCAGGAAGGGGGAGGGCTGCCAAACTGGTCTTCAAAGGCAGAGAAGGACATCTGGAGCACCCAGCAACACCCCCACATCCTGCAACCCCAGACAGCTAGGTGCCCCCTTGATTAGATTAGGAGAGGGCAGGAGAGGGGTGTGTTTATGATTTTTAGCCACACCAGTGGGTGGGCTCAGCCAGATCTCTCCTCTAAAAATCAGATTCATCCATTTTGGATTTTTAGAGACTGTTGCCTTCTGGGATGGATTTTTGCCACACTTCCCAGGAAGTGGTCATCACAGGGGGACGACCCTGTCCCTGATTGGAGGACCAGGGCCCCCCTGCTTTTCACCCAGGAGCAAGGATAAAACTGGCAGACCTGCACCCACGCCTCAGATCCCCACCAAATTTCAAGAAGAAAGAACTACAAGGAGAAGAAGGACTGCCCTGCTGGACCCCTGGCCTGCACCTGGACCCTGCACTCAGAAAGACTGCACCAGCTGCACACTTGGGCTTCACCACAAGAAGGACTTTGCCTGGCTTCCACTGGTTCAAGGAGGGACTCCCTGTTTGCTACAGGTGAAAAATTGCTAACCAGAGTCCCCTGCACCAACTCCTGAAAAAGTGACCAGCTGACCACTGTCCAGTGGCCAAAAAGGAGTTTGCGCCAGGTGCACTCTGGGAGTTGAAGTCCGCACTTCCCAAGGACCATCACAGAACTTCTGGACCCTTGGGGTGAGCTGTGGACCCCAAAAGAACCTTAAAAGAACATCTGGGTGAAGCCCCAGAAGTTTGGAAAAGATTGGAGAAATTTTAGAAAAAAGCTCCATAAAGTGACCGACTCGACGCGGAAATTCTAGCCGGCTTGCCTCAACCGCGACCCGGCCTGACTTCGTGGTTCGTCCCGGTCAAGAAAAACATCCAAAAAAAAAGACTAAGTCCGAACGTAAAAAGTTGACCGGGACCTTCCAGCCATCGTATCCGAGAAGGGCTCCACGGACGTCGGATCAAGATCCAGGTTTACCCCGGTCGAAGGATTTTCATCTCGAAAAAACGACTAAGTCCGAAGGTAGAAATCACCACCGAGGAAACCGACTTCGCGTATCCGGACAAGGGCTCCAGGAGGTCGGATCCAACTGGCAGGTTCGTCCCGGTGAAGAAAAACTTCAAAATAAAGACTAAGTCAGAAGGTAACTTTTTAACCGAGGCTTCCCGCGACCTGTATCCGAGCAGGGCTCCATCGCGGTCGGCCTGAAAGTTTGACCTTGTCCCGGTCCTGGTGCAACCAGATGACCCGATTGGCGCTTTTTGTTTCTATGCGCTAGAAAATAATAATACTTTAAAAATTCATATCTCCGGTTCCCCTGAACCGATTTTAATCATTTTTGTGTCATTTTAAAGATAAAAATATAAGCTATTTTTATAAATTGGTTTTGGATTTTTAAACTGTTTCCTGTGTTTTATTTAATTACTGTTTTGTGATATTTGAATGCTTTACACTTTGTCTCCTAAGTTAAGCCTTGACGCTCGATGCTAAGCTACCAAGGGTAGAGCTGGGATTAATTTACTGAGACCTAACTGTACTTTTGTGGAGGTTTGTGGCTTGTTGCTAGGTGTAGGTACCTACCTGCCCTACCAATAACCCATTTTCCAACACTAAACATTTGCTCCATGTATAATATGAATCTAGCCCACCGTAGGCGGGTGTCGTGCACCTCGCCTACCGAGGTACAGCCTTGGCGCCGGCAGAGTACCTCCTCGCTCTCCATTACGCATCGTCATGGAGACGCGTGGGGGCCGTACACCTGACCGGCACCGGACTTCCGGGTTGCCGGATCGGAGAAAGGAGAGGACGCCATAAAAAGGACGGACGCCGAACCAGAAGGGAGAAAGAAGACAAGAGAAGAAGACGAGCGGACAGAGGAGCTGAACAGTGCTGAAGCGCCTGTGGCCGAACCGAGGAGGGAGGAGCAGAAGCCCTGCACACACGCTGGAGTTGAAGAAAACTCCCGAGAGGACGAAGAATCCTGCCACGACCCAGGAGGGTCGTGGCTAAACAAGGTACGGGGCATATTCAGGGGCACCCGCATTAAAGGGGCAAGAGGGAGGAGAAAAGAGGAAAAGGGAACTGGGGAGGGTGGAAGGGGAACAGGGCAGCTTGGGTTGGGGAGCCGGGAACTTGGGACTCACAGAGCACGTTACCCGCCCTGCACTACCCTGTCACAGTCCCAGTAATCGCCCCGGTTCTTGCGCTCTCTCTTTCTTGACCCAAACTCAGTAACAGCACCACCCCCCGTCGTTCCTCTCCTCACACCCCTCCCTTATACTAACAAGATAACGAAGATAGTAACCTACCGTTACACTTACCGAGACCTGTCCTCTTGTTCTATCGAGAGTCCACGGGCGCCCAGAAAGAAGCCGTCAGCGGATCGCCACCTATAAGGAGAACAGAAAGAATATTAAGGACGTGTACAAACCACCCAGCACCTAAACCAGAGAATCCCCGGAAAAAGACTGAGGAAAAAGACTAAGGAGAAGACCAGTTTCTATTCTAGCACCTTTATTATAATTAATAAACCCTGGCTACGGCCTTATAAAACCTTACAATCTGAGTCCGAGCCTCTGTACTACTGAGCCCAACAACCACGCCCCACCACACCCACATATAGGGTATACATGATGCATGACTCATATCTTATGGCCTGATTTAGATCTTGGTGGTTGCACCACCAAGATGTGTCATCAGGTGACTCGAGAATACAGTCAAAATCATAATCTTGTGATGTATTGTGATAAGGATTAAAGGGCAACACAATGGAGTAGATTTGATAAGAGCTGCATAAAAACCACAGCGCTGCATTGCATGACGAGGAGTGAAGTGTGCAGTTCTTCATTTACCAACAGCTATATGCAGATGGTTTCATTGACTGGGTTCGGGCAAAACATATATTAGTGAGAGGCTCAGGACTTCATTATGGTGAAAAAGGGAGTGACTGGTGTTTTGTGCAATATTTATGCTAGAGGCATGCCCTTTAGTACAGATTCCACTAAATATAAGCCACACAAAATATGTAATTTCACTTAAAACACACATGTTGTGCACTGAAATATTACACAATATTCCACTTGCCCATTCTTTGCACTTATTTTTATTTTATGGTACAATTTAATGCAAAGCAAGGTCGTGCTACTTCACCATACCTACTATTGCACTGAATGATAGTTAAGTTTGCGGGTTGGCACTACACAGTCAAAAAGGTATAGTAAATGTGGGTCAAAGTGTCCCACAGCTACATTGAGAGACCTACAGGTAGTGATGGGAATTGTTGCCACTCATAAGTATGAAACTGATCAAGGTGGTAGTGGACTAACGGAAGGATAAATAACCCAGCAATATCCAAAAGCATTGATATAAAGTCCAGAAGAACCATCACACATGCTAGTGACAGAACTGGTAGCCTGATTCACAAAGGTAACTTAGGCTTTTGCGTAACGTTTTTACTTTTGACTATTGACAAGCAGTCTGATTCACAAAGGTAACTTACACTTTTTGAGTAATTTATGCTTTTAAATAAGTTTACTACTTTTTGCCTATTCAAGCAATCAGAGTGTAAGTTACTACAAAAAAAAAAAACAGTAGTACTACAGTACTACACACATGGATAGCCACTAATACAGTAACACCCTCTCATATCAAATAAAGGAAGTAGGGAATAAAAAAAAATCTACGTATGAATAATAATAAATTAAATTCTTTAAAATAGTTACAATCATAAATAAATATAATTTAATGGTAAAAAAATATAATTGTACATATTTATGATTTAATGAAAAATATTTTAAAGCCCTATTTTAAATTTTATAATGAATGTAGCATTTTTTAATTAAAATATAATTACATTAATTGTAATTAATTCTATACATTACATGTTATAATTATTAAAGCTTATTCTTAGACCTGTGAGCCTTAGGGTGGTTTTCCTCCAAATTTCTTGCCTGCTTTGCCTCATCTTTGATGATTTGTGTTTGTTGGCCTTAGAACTCTGAGCACTTTACCACTGCTACCCACTGCTGAAGTGTTTGAGCTTCTCCCCTAAAACATGGTAACATTGGTGTATACACATTTGGCATATTTAATGTACTTATAAGTCCCTAGTAAAGTGAACTATATGTGCCCAGGGACTGTACCTTAGATGCTAGTAGTAGGCCTGCAGCAAGATTGTGCCTCCCACACAAATAGCCCTTTAAACATATCTCAGGCCTGCCCCTGCAAAGCCTGTGTGTGCAATTTTACTGGCATGTCCCCTTGGCATTTAAAACCCTTTGCCAGGGCTTAAACCCCCCTTTTATTACATGTATGTCACCCCTAAGGTAGGCCCTGGGTATCTCATAGGGCAGGGAGCTATGCAACTAAAAGGCAGAGCATATACATTTAGGTTTTGCATGTCTTGGTAGTGAAAAACACCCAAATTCATTTTTGACTACTGTGAGGCCAGCCCCTCTTATAGGTTAGCTTTGGGAATGCCTTATTACACTTTTAAGCTTTCATTCCTGATTTAGAAGGGGTAGCATTGTCATGTTTCATGTCATTGGAACAGTGATGATAAAGCCTCTTTACCGGTAAAGGTGGATTTAACATTACTATTTCAGGAATTCCACTTTTAGTAAGTTAGCATGTCTCTGCTCTTGAAGCTCTGTGTGCCTGCAGTCTATCTCCAGCACACCTCTGGGGTGTGAGACAGCTACACTTTGTGCATTCCCTCTAGCCAGCATAAACACAGGAAGTTTAGGTGTGTCAGATCACTCATCTGGAGTCTGATGGCTATTCCTGGGGAGGAAGATGGGAGAGGCTGACACTTGCACTTGAAAAGGTAGTGTCCTGCCCCCGCACAAAGGACCGATTACTACCTACTGGTAGTCTGGAGCCAAGGCTAGGAAGAAAGGACCTCTGTGCACCTCAAAAACCCTTCTTTGAAGTCACCCACACTTCAAACTAGGTATAAGAACTTGACATCTAACCCTACCAAAGCAGTACACTTCTGGACCAGTGGATACTCTGCTAGGAAGACGGAATGCTGTGCTGCTACAAGGACTGTCACACTGATGGACCCTGCTGAACATTACTGGCCCCTGCTTTGCTGTGCCTGCCTGCTGCCCTCCTTGCCTGGGTGTAAAAGGACTTGACCCTCATCATCCCCACAACCAAAGTGACTCCAAGGGCTTGTTGGCTTGCCTCCTGTTTTCTGCAGTCCAAGGGACATCAAAGATCGCCTACAATTCCCCAATTGCACCTGCCTCTGTGAGTCCTGCCTCGCCAAGTGGTGCCAATCCAGTCCTGGGCCCTTGGAAGTAAGTTTTTCTGTGTTTCAACTCTCGATATTGACGCATCTCCGCCATTGTGTCTATCGGACCAGGCGCATCACTCCTTCGACGTGAATGCCTCGCCACTGCTGCTGTTTGAGGACTTCGCATTGGCTGGTTGGCTCGACAATGACGTACCGCCTTCACCAAAAGGGTGCGACGCCAAGGAGATTGCATCAACCACTGCGTGACTCGTCGACAATGCATCCTTGACTGCACTGATCAGAACCAACACATTGTCATCACATTGGATCCCCTGCTGCTCGCATCGGAGCTTCAAAGTCGATGCAATCCTCCATCAAAGGCACATTTTCAGCGGGATAAGGATTGTCCCCATAGTGGCCCGCACTCCATTGCTATCTGAATGTCTATCTTAATCAGATAACCCCGGATGGTGCTTTATGCTTCTAAGCACTACAGTTTTATAAAAAATTCATATCTAAATTTCTTTTTTTTTTTAAACATCTTTTTATTGGGTACATACTTGTCATCAAAAAGCATTAAAGTTACCAGCACAGTTACCATGGTATTAAAAGGTACACTGGTCTACCCCATGAACATCATCTCAGTACAATTGTAGTTCTAAAATGTCCATATTCCATTTCCTAATATCAGTGTATAAAGGTGGATTATGTAGCCGGGTTCAAGACCAGTGTCAGAGGATCACCACTGGGACTACCCCTAGAGGTATTCCTCTAGCCCCAGATCTTACCCCATTTGCAGGGACAGCCCCTACCCTCATACATTACTTTCTCTCCCTCCATACACCAGTCCATGTCACGCTTCCAGTCACTGAAGGTAGGGGCCAACAGCATGCCCCATACTCGGGCTATGCTTCGTTTTGCAATAATAAGCCCCCCGGCGAACTAAGGGCCATATTTATACTTTTTGACGCAAAACTGCGCTAACGCAGTTTTGCGGCAAAAAATTTAGCGCCGGCTAACGCCATTCTGAAGCGCCATGCGGGCGCCGTATTTATTCAATGACGTTAGCCGGCGTTAGCCGCCGGCGCTGTCTGGTGTGCGTTAAAAAAAATGACGTACACCAGGCAGCGCCGGCGTAGGGGGAAAATGGCGTATGGGCGTCCACAAATGGTGCAAGTCAGGCTGAGGCAAAAAAATCGCCTCAACCCGATTTGCGCCATTTTTTTACAACACCCAACCCCCATTGAAATGACTCCTGTCTTAGCAAAGACAGGAGTCATGCCCCCTTGCCCAATGGCCATGCCCAGGGGACTTTTGTCCCCTGGGCATGGTCATTGGGCATAGTGGCATGTAGGGGGGCACAAATCAGGCCCCCCATGCCACAAAAAAAAAAAACAAATACTTACCTGAACTTACCTTAATGTCCCTGGGGTGGGTCCCTCCATCCTTGGGTGTCTTCCTGGGGTGGACAAGGGTGGCAGGGGGTGTCCCTGGGGGCAGGGGAGGGTACCTCTGGGCTCATTCTGAGCCCACAGGTCCCTTAACGCCTGCCCTGACCCAGGCGCTAAAATCCGGTGCTAATGCAGGTTTTTTAGACCCGCCCACTCCCGGGCGTCATTTTTGCCCGGGAGTATAAATACGACGCATATGCATCGGAGTCATTTTTTAAGACGGGAACGCCTACCTTGCATATCATTAACGCAAGGAAGGTGTTCACGCAAAAAAATGACGCTAACTCCATGAACTTTGGCGCTAGACGCGTCTAACGCCAAAGTATAAATATGGAGTTAGTTTTGCGTCAAATTTGCGTAAAAAAAAAACAACGCAAATTCGGCGCAAACGGAGTATAAATATGCCCCTAAATCTGGTCCATGCGTCCCAAGTCCATGGTCTCCTACACATTCAAAAGTCATCATTTTGGTGAAGGAATCATATCTCCACCACAAACACTATTAATGCATGCCACCACTGCATGCATTAATAGTGTTTGTGGGACTTAGGACAGTCCCTTATGATGTGGAAGAAGGACCCTTCATTCAGACACTGCTGATAACAAGTTGAGTCTGTTCTGTTGCCCATTATGGCCAAAGTATTACAGGAAAGGTACGCTCTGTGCAGAATTTTGACCTGTACCAATCTAAATCTCGCTTGGATTGCTACCTCTTTTGGGGAACCCAGCACTGCTGACCAGTCCTCATCTGTCAAGTCTAACAGATCAGTCTCCTACTGATGGCGCATCGGGGGCATTATTAATTAGCTTTTTATATGTTGGGGAGATCGTCCGGCTCAAGTGATCATCTAAAAGTCTATCCTCAAGTGGTGATGTTTCTGGACGTTCCCCCCCTTTAGGGATCGCCGCTTAACCCCTTCTGTGCCGCGGACGTAGTGGTTACGTCCTGCGGCACAGTGCTGCTGTGCCGCGGACGTAACCACTACGTCCTCGGCACACAGCCCAGAGGGAGCGCTCTCGCTCCCTCTGTGTGCTTCCCCCCACCCCCCAAAGTTAGGGATGGAAGGGGAAGCCCTTCCCCTTCCACCCCCGACCCCCCCCACCCCCCCATAATGACGTCAGCACGCGATCGCGCGCTGACTTCATTATGGGGATATCGCCCACAGGAAGCCATTTGCTTCCTGTGCGGCGTGGAGTGAGGAGGTGAGTTCCTCTTCCCGGTGGGTGGGGGGTTTGGGCTAAAGAGGCACCGGGGAAAGGAAAGGCTTTTCCTTTCCCCCGGTGTCTCTTTGAGCATTCCTGCTGCCCGATCGCATTGCGATCGGGCAGTAGGAATGCCCACTAGACACCAGGGATTTCTTTTTTTTGTTTACTTTCCTGTTTCTTGTTGACGGGGAGCGGCCCCTTGGGCAAGGGTCGCTCCCCTTTGGGGGGCAATTAGTTACGGCCATTTCTGCCCCCCTTGGGGGCAGATTGGCTACTTTTTAGCCAGATCTGCCCCCAAGGGGGGCAGAAAACACTAGATCACCAGGGATTTATATTTTTATGTGCATTTATGTGTGGGGGGGGTGCCCCCTTGGGCAAGGGGCGCCCCCCCAAGGGGGCAGAGAACTGTTGGCCTTTTCTGCCCCCCTTGGGGGCAGATCGGCCTATTTTTTTTTAGGTCCATCTGCCCCCAAGGTGGGCAGAAGCCACTTAGGCACCAGGGATTGTGTGTGTAGTGGATGGGGGGGCGCCCCCTTGGGCAAGGGTCGCTCCCCTTTGGGGGGCATGTCTTTTAGGGCCATTTCTGCCCCCCTTGAGGGCAGATTGGCTACTTTTTAGCTAGATCACCAGGGTTTTTTATTTTTATGTGTATTTATGTGGGGGGGTGCCCCCTTGGGCAAGGGGCGCCCCCCCCAAGGGGGCAGAGAACTGTTGGCCTTTTCTGCCCCCCTTGGGGCAAACCGGCCTATTTTTTTTAGGTCCATGTGCACCCAAGGGGGGCAGAAGCCACTTAGGCACCAGGGATTGTGTGTGTAGTGGATGGGGGGGCGCCCCCTTGGGCAAGGGTCGCTCCCCTTTGGGGGGCATGTCTTTTAGGGCCATTTCTGCCCCCCTTGAGAGCAGATCAGCCTATTATTTTTAGGCTGATCTGCCCCAAGGGGGGCAGAAACCACTAGAAAGCCAGGGATTTTTTTTTATGTGTTTATTTTTGTGGGGGGTGTCCCCTTGGGCACGGAGCGCCCCCCCAAGGGGGGCATTGACCTGTTGGCCATTTCTGCCCCCTCTGGGAGCAGATGGGCCTATTTCTGTAGGCCCACCTGCCCCCAAGGGGAGCAGAAGACACTTAGACACCAGGGATAGGGTGTGTGTGTGTGTGTTAGTGGATGGGGGGGGGCCTTGGGCAAGGGTCGCCCCCCACTTTGGGGGCACATGTACCCAGGCCATTTCTGCAACCCTTGGAGACAGATCAGCCTATTATTTTTAGGCTGGTCTGCCCCCAAGGGGGGCAGAAACCACTAGAACGCCAGGGATCTTTTTTAAAAAAATTATTTTTGTGGGGGGGCGTCCCCTTGGTCACGGGGCGCCCCCCCAAGGGGGGCATTGACCTGTTGGCCATTTCTACACCCCCTGGGGGCAGATGGGCCTATTTTGTTAGGCCCACCTGCCCCCAAGGGGGGCAGAAGCCACTTAGACACCAGGGATAGTATGTGTGTGTGTGTGTGTGTGTGTGTGTGTGTGTGTGTGTGTGTGTGTGTGTGTGTTAGTGGATGGGGGGGGCCTTGGGCAAGGGTCGCCCCCCACTTTGGGGGCACATGTACCCAGGCCATTTCTGCACCCCTTGGAGACAGATCAGCCTATTATTTTTAGGCTGGTCTGTCCCCAAGGGGGGCAGAAACCACTAGAACGCCAGGGATTTTTTTTTATTTGTTTATTTTTGTGGGGGGCGTCCCCTTGGTCACGGGGCGCCCCCCCAAGGGGGGCATTGACCTGTTGGCCATTTCTACACTCCCTGGGGGCAGATGGGCCTATTTTTTTAGACCCACCTGCCCCCAAGGGGGGCAGAAGCCACTTAGACACCAGGGATAGTGTGTGTGTGTGTGTTAGTGGATGGGGGGGGGCCTTGGGCAAGGGTCGCCCCCCACTTTGGGGGCACATGTACCCAGGCCATTTCTGCACCCCTTGGAGACAGATCAGCCTATTATTTTTAGGCTGGTCTGCCCCCAAGGTGGGCAGAAACCACTAGAACGCCAGGGTTTTTTTTTTATTTGTTTTTTTTTGTGGGGGGCGTCCCCTTGGTCACGGGGCGCCCCCCCAAGGGGGGCATTGACCTGTTGGCCATTTCTACACCCCCTGGGGGCAGATGGGCCTATTTTGTTAGGCCCACCTGCCCCCAAGGGGGGCAGAAGCCACTTAGACACCAGGGATAGTGTGTGTGTGTGTGTGTTAGTGGATGGGGGGTGGGCCTTGGGCAAGGGTCGCCCCCCACTTTGGGGGCACATGTACCCAGGCCATTTCTGCACCCCTTGGAGACAGATCAGCCTATTATTTTTAGGCTGGTCTGCCCCCAAGGGGGGCAGAAACCACTAGAACGCCAGGGACTTTTTTTTTATTTGTTTATTTTTGTGGGGGGGCGTCCCCTTGGTCACGGGGCGCCCCCCAAGGGGGGCATTGACCTGTTGGCCATTTCTACACCCCATGGGGGCAGATGGGCCTATTTTCTTAGGCCCACCTGCCCCCAAGGGGGGCAGAAGCCACTTAGGCACCAGGGATAGTGTTGTGTGTGTTTTTTTGTTTGTTTGAGTGCTGTCCCCTTTGGCAAGGGTCGCTCTCCATGGGGACACACTACTAAAGGTATTTTCTGGCTTCCTTGGGGCAGACAGGCCTATTTTTTTAGTAGGCCCATCTGCCCTATTGCAGAATCCACTTAGGCACCAATTTCTAAATGTTTGATTGTGGGGTGTTTGTCAACTGAAGAAGTCTTTGCATTTGTGATAAAAAAAAAATCCTCCTTTTTGTTCTAGTTCAAAGCTTTTGCTTTATTTGCTGTGGCTCCTTGCGGTTTTGGTGGTGGTTGACCTGCAATTTGCACAGTTGCATGTTTTAGGTAAGTAAAAACAATTTACTCCAAAGGAGTATTGTTGCCATGCATGAATGACATGTTTGTAGGGGGTGTACTAAATGCAGGATTGTGTGTGAAATTGTCCTTAGGTTTGTGCACAATGATATTTGTTTTGTCTTATTTCTAATTTGCCTTTCTTTCTTTATTTTTAGTGGGATATCATTGGTGATTGCTGTGTAGTTGCTGGTGAATCAAGCTTTTTCAGGCAAGTGAGCGGTATAGTTTTTGAGTTTATAACTCTTACTAACAAAGCTACACTTTGTTACTTGTCTTACACAGTGCTGGTTGTTGGTGGTGAATTTGTCCAGTTAATTTTAGCAGGAGAGATCATGGCTAGCCGCAGGATGACCGCTCAGCAGGTGGTTGGTATGCTTTTTGCGTCACAGTCTGATCATGACTATGAGACGGACTCTGCATCTGAGGCAGAGGAGGAAGTCAGAGATTCTGGCAGTGATGTTTCTGTTGGAGGGGAATCTTCTGATGATGAAGCCACACTCAGTGCAGATGAAGGGCCTGTTTTAGAGGAGGACATTGATGTGCCAATAGTGCGGCAACCTGGGGCTGAAAGGTTTCCCGTTATAAGACCTGATGTCTGGGTTGCCCCAAACATGGAGCAGCCAGAGTTGCCTGCCTTTACTGGTCTCCCGGGGTGTAACGCCAATACAGAGAACTTTATGCCTATCAATTTCTTTGAGTTATTCATGGATGATATGTTTTTGGAAGAGATTGTTGAGCAGACTAATTTGTATGCGGAGCAGCATTTGAGGGACAACGCTGCTAGACTTAGGCCACACTCTAGAGCTGCCCAGTGGATTCCCACAAATTTGGAGGAGTTAAAAAAGCTTTTGGGTTTGACTTTTTTGATGGGGTTGATAAGGAAGCCGTCACTGGCTTCTTATTGGTCTACTAGTCCGTTGATGGCAACAGCTATATTTCCAGCGACCATGAGTCGTAATCGGTATTTGCTTCTTCTTAGGATGCTGCATTTTGTTGACAATGCATTAGCCTTGCCACGAGATCACCCAGATTCTGACAGTCTTTTTAAGATTAGGCCTGTCCTTGATCATTTTGTAGATCGGTTTTTGGAGGTCTATGTTCCAGGCAAAGAGTTAAGTGTGGACGAGTCTTTGGTCCTCTTCAAGGGTCATTTGGTTTTTAGGCAGTACATTCCTAGCAAAAGGGCACGATATGGAATTAAATTGTATATGGTGTCTGAAAGTAGGACAGGATATGTGTATAGTTTCCGTGTGTACACTGGTAGGGATTCCAATATTGACCCCCCTGGTTGTCCTCCCACTTTTGGAGTTACTGAGAAAATTGTGTGGGATCTTGGTAGACGACTGTTCAATAAAGGTCACCATTTGTATGTAGATAACTTCTACACTGGTGTGCAATTGTTCAAGGAATTGTTTAGAGTGGACACAGTTGCTTGTGGCACAATCCGTTCTAAGCGGAAAGGCTATCCAAGGGAGCTTGTCTGTAAAAAACTTGAGAGAGGACAGTGCTGTGCCTTGCGGAACGAGGAGCTGCTAGCTTTGAAATTTTCAGACAAGAGGGATGTCTACATGCTAAGTACCATCCATGATGAGAGTACTTCCCCTGTGACTGTTTGGGGCCAGGTTGCTGAAGTGCGCAAACCTATGTGCATTTTAGATTATAATAAGCACATGGGAGGTGTAGATAGAGTTGACCAGAGGTTGGAACCTTATACTGCTATTCGTAAGTCTTACGTTTGGTATAAGAAGTTAGCACTTCACCTCTTCCACTTAGCAACCTTCAATGCTTTTATTGTGTTTAGGGATAGGTCTCCAGAGTCAAAGATGACATTTGTGAAATTTCAGGAGTCAGTGATAGAGAGCCTTATTGTGGTGGAACAGGCCAGAGTTCCTAGAGAAGCAGTGGTGGAGGATGTGGCTAGATTGAAAGATCGCCACTTTGCTGAGCACATTCCTCCCACACCCAAAAAAGACTTTCCAGCTCAGAAATGTAGAGTGTGTTTTCGAAGAGGTATCCGGAGGGAGACTCGAATGTATTGCCCAGATTGTCCTTCAAAGCCTGGGCTGTGTGTCGGTGCTTGTTTTAAGAATTACCACACCCAGAAGAATTTCTGGGAACAACCATGAGTGTAAACTCATGTCTGTTTTGTATTTTCATGTGTTTAGTTTCATGGTTAGCATTTCTGTCATGTTCTTAGTTAGAGCTTTTGTGTTTGTAGTTTTGTAATTCTTTCTACTTAGTTAGGGGTTCCTCTGTTAAAAAAATAAAAGAAAAATTATGCCATTGTGTGATGAGTGGGGCTTGGCTGAGAGTATACATATTGACTTGCTGTTGGCTACTGCAACACACTGCCAGCCAAACACCAGTCCACAAACTCCCATCAGCTGGTGTGATTGTTGTATCAGGCATGTGGGCGTATGTAAGTGATGGGCCCTTGAGTGGCGCTGTCTGTCGATGTGAGTGTTGTAATGTGCTGGGCCCGTGGCTGGCGGTGTGAATGGCCTTGTGTGTGTCATGTATGAAAGTTGTGTGAATGGACTATAAAGCGGTTGGTGCCTTGTTGCGGCTTTACAGCTCACGAGCTGTGAGTCATTGGTTCAGTTTTTTGCCTTTCAGTTACTAACAGTGCATTTCATTTTTGTGAAAGCTCTTGTTAGTAAAATTTGATCCACTGAACCATCACTCACCCTCGTGCCAAATCCAACCAGTATGTGTGGTAAAAATGACAAAACCTGCTCCGCTGTAATCAGGCGTCGCAGCACACCTGTGACACGCTAGGTGTCTCAGGTGGGACCTCGATGATGAAGCATGCCACCAACTTGGTTGGTGGGTGAGGGGTCTTTTTCACATAACCTAAGTGTGTTTCTTTTCAAAAATTTAGTGTTTGGCACATCACGGACGTATGTGGGCACATCAAAACGATATATTACAAAACTACCTGTGTTTGGGGGAGAGAGGGCACCTATGTTTTTGGTCCTGTGTGCGGCCTTCATCTAGGGAAACCTACCAAACCCAGACATTTTTTAAAACTAGACACCCCAAGGAGTCCAGGGAGGTGTGGCTTGCGTGGATCCCCCAACATTTTCTTACCCAGACTCCTCTGTAAACCTCAAAATGTGCTTAAAAAAGCATATTTTCCTTACTTTTCTTCGTAGGATCACCACTCCAGCACAAAATTCCTACTCCCCAGTGTTCCCCTCAGTCTCCCAAGTAAAATGACACCTCACTTATGTGGGTCCCCAAAGCAGAGTCAGTCTAAAGATGTATAAAAGAATATGTCCTTATAAACTTGCTGTGCTATCCCCTCTATCTCTACAAGTTTTGGGCCTTATTCTGTTGTAGGCACCTGGCCCACCCACACAACTGAGGTATCATTTTTATTGGGAGACTTGGGGGAACGCTGGGTGGAAGGAAATTTGTGGCTCCACTCAGATTCCAGAACTTTCTGTCACCGAAATGTGTGGAAAATGTGTTTTTTTAGACAGAATTTGAGGTTTGCAAAGGATTCTGGGTAACAGAACCTGGTCAGAGCCCCGCAAGTCACCCCATCTTGGATTCCCCTAGGTCTCTAGTTTTCAAAAATGCACAGGTTTGGTAGGTTTCCCTAGGTGCCGGCTGAGCTAGAGGCCAAAATCTACAGGTAGGCACTGTTTTCAATGAAAAAATGTGATGTGTCCACGTTGCGTTTTGGGGTGTCTCCTGTCGCGGGCGCTAGGCCTACCCACACAAGTGAGGTATCATTTTTATCGGGAGTCGTGGAGGAACGCTGGGTGGAAGGAAATTTGTGGCTCCTCTCAGATTCCAGAACTTTCTGCCACAGAAATGTGAGGAACATGTGTTTTTTTAGCCAAATTTTGAGGTTTGCAAAGGATTGTGGGTAACAGAACCTGGTCCGAGCCACACAAGTCACCCCATCTTGGATTCCCCTAGGTCTCTAGTTTTCAGAAATGCACAGGTTTGGTAGGTTTCCCTAGGTGGCGGCTGAGCTACAGGCCAAAATCTACAGGTAGGCACTTTGCAAAAAACACCTCTGTTTTCCTTCAAAAATTTGGCTGTGTCCACGTTGCGCTTTGGGGCATTTCCTGTCAGGGGCGCTAGGCCTACCCACAAAAGTGAGGTATCATTTTTATCGGGAGACATGGGGGAACGCTGGGTGGAAGGAAATTCGTGGCTCCTCTCAGATTCCAGAACTTTCTGCCACAGAAATGTGAGGAACATGTGTTTTTTTAGCCAAATTTTGAGGTTTGCAAAGGATTCTGGGTAACAGAACCTGGTCCGAGCCACACAAGTCACCCCATCTTGGATTCCCCTAGGTCTCTAGTTTTCAGAAATGCACAGGTTTGGTAGGTTTCCCTAGGTGGCGGCTGAGCTACAAGCCAAAATCTACAGGTAGGCACTTTGCAAAAAACACCTCTGTTTTCCTTCACAAATTTGGATGTGTCCACTTTGCGCTTTGGGGCGTTTTCTGTCGCGGGTGCTAGGCCTACCCACACAAGTGAGGTATCATTTTTATCGGGAGACGTGGGGGAACGCTGGGTGGAAGGAAATTTGTGGCTCCTCTCAGATTCCAGAACTTTCTGCCACAGAAATGTTAGGAACATGTGTTTTTTAGCCAAATTTTGAGGTTTGCAAAGGATTCTGGGTAACAGAACCTGGTCCGAGCCACACAAGTCACCCCATCTTGGATTTCCCTAGGTCTCTAGTTTTCAGAAATGCACAGGTTTGGTAGGTTTCCCTAGGTGGCGGCTGAGCTACAAGCCAAAATCTACAGGTAGGCGCTTTGCAAAAAACACCTCTGTTTTCCTTCAAAAATGTGGCTGTGTCTACGTTGCGCTTTGGGGCGTTTCCTGTCGTGGGCGCTAGGCCTACCCACACAAGTGAGGTATCATTTTTATCGGGAGACGTGGGGGAACGCTGGGTGGAAGGAAATTCATGGCTCCTCTCAGATTCCAGAACTTTCTGCCACAGATATGTGAGGAACATGTGTTTTTTTAGCCAAATTTTGAGGTTTGCAAAGGATTCTGGGTAACAGAACCTGATCCGAGCCACACAAGTCACCCCATCTTGGATTCCCCTAGGTCTCTAGTTTTCAGAAATGCACAGGTTTGGTAGGTTTCCCTAGGTGGCGGCTGAGCTATAAGCCAAAATCTACAGGTAGGCACTTTGCAAAAAACACCTCTGTTTTCCTTCACAAATTTGGATGTGTCCACGTTGCGCTTTGGGGCGTTTTCTGTCGCGGGCGCTAGGCCTACCCACACAAGTGAGGTATCATTTTTATCGGGAGACGTGGGGGAACGCTGGGTGGAAGGAAATTTGTGGCTCCTCTCAGATTCCAGAACTTTCTGCCACAGAAATGTTAGGAACATGTGTTTTTTAGCCAAATTTTGAGGTTTGCAAAGGATTCTGGGTAACAGAACCTGGTCCGAGCCACACAAGTCACCCCATCTTGGATTCCCCTAGGTCTCTAGTTTTCAGAAATGCACAGGTTTGGTAGGTTTCCCTAGGTGGCGGCTGAGCTACAAGCCAAAATCTACAGGTAGGCACTTTGCAAAAAACACCTCTGTTTTCCTTCAAAAATTTGGCTGTGTCTACGTTGCGCTTTGGGGCGTTTCCTGTCGCGGGCGCTAGGCCTACCCACACAAGTGAGGTATCATTTTTATCGGGAGACGTGGGGGAACGCTGGGTGGAAGGAAATTCGTGGCTCCTCTCAGATTCCAGAACTTTCTGACACAGAAATGTTAGGAACATGTGTTTTTTTAGCCAAATTTTGAGGTTTGCAAAGGATTCTGGGTAACAGAACCTGGTCCGAGCCACACAAGTCACCCCATCTTGGATTCCCCTAGGTCTCTAGTTTTCAGAAATGCACAGGTTTGGTATGTTTCCCTAGGTGGCGGCTGAGCTAGAGGCCAAAATCTACAGGTAGGCACTTTGCTAAAAACAGCTCTGTTTTCTGTGATGTGTCCACGTTGTGTTTTGGGGCATATCCTGTCGCGGGCGCTAGGCCTACCCACACAAGTGAGGTATCATTTTTATCAGGAGACTTGGGGGAACATAGAATAGCAAAACAAGTGTTATTGCCCCTTGTCTTTCTCTACATTTTTTCCTTCCAAATGTAAGACAGTGTGTAAAAAAGACATCTATTTGAGAAATGCCCTGTAATTCACATGCTAGTATGGGCACCCCGGAATTCAGAGATGTGCAAATAACCACTGCTTCTCAACACCTTATCTTGTGCCCATTTTGTGAATACAAAGGTTTTCTTGATAGCTATTTTTTACTCTTTATATTTCAGCAAATGAATTGCTGTATACCTGGCATAGATTAAAAACCCACTGCAGGGTGCAGGTCATTTATTGGCTCTGGGTACCTAGAGTTCTTTATGAACCTATAAGCCCTATATATCCCCGCAACCAGAAGAGTCCAGCAGACGTAACGGTATATTGCTTTCGAAAATCTGACATTGCTGGAAAAAGTTACAGAGTAAAACGTAGAGAAAAATTGATGTTTTTTTCACCTCAATTTCAATATTTTTCTTTTTCAGTTGTTATTTTCTGTAGGAAACCCTTGTAGGATCTACACAAATTACCCCTTGCTGAATTCAGATTTTTATCTACTTTTCAAAAATGTTGCGGTTTCTGGGATCCAGCATTGGTTTCATGCCCATTTCTGTCACTGACTGGATGGAGGCTGAAAGCACAAAAAATCGTAAAAATGGGGTATGTCCCAGTAAAATGCCAAAATTGTGTTGAAAAATTGGGTTTTCTGATTCAAGTCTGCCTGTTCCTGAAAGCTGGGAAGCTGGTGATTTTATCACCGCAAACCCTTTGTTGATGCCCTTTTCAGGGAAAAAACCACAAGCCTTCTTCTGCAGCCCATTTTTCCCATTTTTTTGAAAAAAACGAAATTTTCACTGTTTTTTGGCTAATTTCTTGGCCTCCTTCTGGGGAACCCACAAAGTCTGGGTACCTCTAGAATCCCTTGGATGTTGGGAAAAAAGGACGCAAATTTGACGTGGGTAGCTTATGTGAACAAAAAGTTATGAGGGCCTAAGCGCGAACTGCTCCAAATAGCCAAAAAAAGGCTCGGCACAGGAGGGGGAAAAGGCCTGGCAGCGAAGGGGTTAAAGAGCATGTTGGATCTGCAGATACCAAAAAGTCTCTCAAGTAGCAAGATCGTACTCCCTCTACAGGTCAGAGAATGAGAGGACTGGGCCATGCGCCCAGAGATCCCCTATATTAGAAATGCCAATCAAATCCCACTTGTAAAATCCAGGCTGTGAACCAAACCCACCCAATTTCGCTGAGTCTCAGAGCAGTTTGGCCTGGGTGAGCCTCATCCCAATGATTTCAGTGCAGTGTGCCAGAGCTGCACTGTGAGGGCCGTCGGTCCTGTGAGGGTTAAATGTTTGAAAGGAGAGTAGAGTGCTTGCCACATTCTTCCAGGGTATAGCAGTCCATACAGTACGCCGGCTCATGTGCTGGTTGATGAAACCTTTGTTAAATGACCGCTAGTTGTGCTGCCCAATAATACTGTTGGATATCTGGTAGGGATATCCCTGCATTGTACCAGTCACATGTCAATTTATTATATGCTATATGCGGGCACCTCTGTCCCACAAGAGAGCTCTAACTTTACTCTTAATTGTCGTAAAGTAGTCTACGGGGACTCGGTATGGAGTATTTTGAAACATGTTTAGGGTTTTAGGGAATTTAGAGAGGGCCACCATTGAAAAAAAGGCTGCCCGCCATAGCAGAGAGAGTGGAAGTACTCTCCATGGATGTATGTCTCCCCTGAGATGGTGTAAGAGGCCCTGAAGGTTAGCTGCATAGAATAAGTTAGGATCAGTGGTTACATAGACCCTAAGATGTCGGAACCCATCAAACGCTACCCGCGACTCAAAGTTTGATGGCAGATTTGGTGCTTGCCCATAAAGGACATATACTATAGATTTAGATAAATTATTTGTATACCCTGAGTGTGTACTAAAACTAATGAGGATATCCAGCAGTCTATAAATGGAGGGGCGTGGCGACGACATGTACAGAAGAATGTCGTCGGCATAGAGGGATATTTTGTTTTCCCACTCATTTCTCTACCGCAATCCACAGATCAGGGGATCCCCACAGATCCAAACAGCTACCGGTTTCAGTATGAGGGCAAATATTAGTGGTGATAGCAGGCAACCTTGTCTGGTCCCTCTCCTGAGAGGGAATACATGAGAGGTAGTAGCGATTACAACGACCTGCCCCGGTAAGAATGTGTGGCCAAAGCCCAGGCGCTGTAATACTGCAAAGTGGTATGGCCATTCAACAGTGTCAAAGGCCATGCGGACGTACAGTGAGAGGATTACTGCATCCTCATCGATTCTTCCCAAGAGTCCCAATATTTTGTTGAGTCGACGCTGATTAAGGGCTGTGTTTCTGCCTGGCATGACGCTGGATTGATCGTGATGGATTAGTTTGGTGATTATCTGTATGAGACATGAAGCCAGTAGTTTGGTGAGAATCTTGGCTTCTGCATTGATAAGGGAGATTGGTCTGTTGAAAGAGCAGTGCTCCGGTGGTCTACTCCACTTGTGTATAACAACGATAGAGGCCAATCTCTGGTCTCTGGCAAGAATACCCTTTTCACAACTCTCCTTGTACATCTCTAGGAGATATGGTGTTACCAGGGGTACTGTAAGTTTAACCAATTCAATGGGGAGTCCACTGTGCCCCAACGCTTTCCTTGATTTCATTATACGAATTGCTGAGGCTATTTTCTCCTGTGTGAGATCACTTTCAATGAATGGTCTCTTCTTCCACTGAGAGGTTCGGAAGTTCCAAATCTCGGAGGAGAATGCAGGAGTCATCTGCTTTAGCAGTACAGACTGGGGAGTAGAGGCAGGCATAGTAATCTGTGAAGGTATTCGCAATTTCTTGGGGGTCTTTTATGGGGTAACTCCCATCTGGCCGGACCCAACGACTGGCCCTCTCCCTTTTGTCTAGCTACACTAGGAGTTTCCCTGCCTTAACCACTGGCTCATATACCTGGATGTTGAGTTGCAAGTAGCTATTTTTAGCCACGTTTGTATGTTGCCATACTCTTGTTGTTTGAGGCCAAATGTATGTCTTTTGTCCCTGGTCGTGTCTATTCCAAGCTGCGACTCTAAGGCAAGAATATCCCTTTCAAGTCTCTTCACCGCACCCCAGTCTCTTTTTTGTGTCCCACTGTGTGTAACAACACATGGCCCTTGATCACTACTTTAGAAGCCTCCCAAAGGGTTTGAGCAGACTCCACTGAGGCCTCACTATCTTTAAAGTATTATTCTATAGCTTTTACCAGGCCTTCTCTAATGCCTGGGATCTTAAGGCACCACAGGCTGATAGTGATGGTTGTATGAGTTTGCAACTTATCCCGGCCATAGATTACCCGGACTAGGGATTGGTCTGATATGGCGCACATCCCGAAAGAGGAGACACGTTCTGCCAGTGTGAGGACAAGGTTGATACGGGAGAGACTAACGTGGGCACTCGAGTGGAAAGTGAAGTGTTGCATCCCTGGGTTATGGGTCCGCCAGATATCCACAAGTCCCATAGCCAAAAGAAAGGTCGCTAGCTGGGGGTGGGAGGGGGTCGCCTGTCATGTGGGCAAGCAATCCCAGTGATCGCAAAGTGTCATATTGAAATCCCCACCCATTACTAGTTCCCCCCTGGGCGCTTAAGCAAGAGTTTACCCAGCTCTGGAAGGGTGACCCTGTGCATGGCTGATGGGGCATATACAGACAGGATATTCACCAATTCACCCCCCCACATCCCCATCAGAGCAGCATATCTACCCAGCGGATCAGTCCAAGTCTGATGTATCATTAGAGCTGTTTCTTAAATAGCATTCCCGTTCCTCTGGAAACGGTGGTGAACCCAGCGTAGACCACCATTTTATACCCCCCATCAGTCTATGGCCTTTCAAATATTACCCTTAAGGTGAGTCTCTTGTAAGAGGATCAAATCGGGGGAGTGTTGTTTAATATACTGGAGCACCACCCCTTGTTTGATTTTATCCCCTAGCGCATTGATGTTATATAAAAGGAGTTGGATAGCTGAGGTGTATTCTTTAGCCATTATTCATTTGTGGTGTGGTCCCATGAAGCCGTTGTTGCCTGTGGGGATCGACACTAATGACCCTGCTAAATGTAACTCATCCACTCTAAACCAGGTTGGATTGGGCAGTGTGGTAATCAAAAGTTGGTAACTTTTCAATATGTAAACTAGAATAACTGCAACAATGACATATATCCGCCCCAAGCAAACAAAGCATAACTGCATCATTAAAGAAAGTCCCCCCCACCCTGCTGCCCTGCATGAAACCTGGAACCATCTGCCCACTCCAACTCTGCAGAGTGCCTGTCACCCCACCCCAACACAAATTGAAAGGAAGCGTAGCTAGCGCTGGCCGACCTTCCACTCCCCCACCCTGAAACGTGAGTAGCACCCAGGCCCCCATGCCTAAACCTGTGTATCTGCTTGTTTTTTAAAAGCATTAGAGTACATCATTCCCCCAACTCTGTGCTCACATCCTGTGAGAGTGATTCCCAAATATGTAATGTCGCCCAACCCATTTATAGTGTTTACTCCCATCTGAAGTAAACCTTTCCTTCCAGATGTCACTTACAACCTCAGGCTGACCAACCAGTCACAGTTCAGGTCACTGTGTAGGTTCTGTGGGATGTGCCGTGGGCCTTTCTAGTTCATCACGATCCAGATCTTGGCTTTAAATTGCGTCTACGTCATGAGAGGGACGCCACCACCACTGTTGCCGCCTGGCTTTCTCCTTCTTGCCCACCGTTGTCCAGCCCTCCAGCCACTCCCATGCCTCCCCTGGATTAGCAAATAACAGGAGTTTATCCCCTAGCTTCCTCTGTTAGCCGGGCGGGAAATAGCATGGCGTACTTCAGGGCTTTGTTTCTTAGTTCGCTTTTTACTGCTTGGAAGCTGCGATGTTGTCTCTGAACCTTAAGGGTAAAGTCCGGGAAAAAAGTTATTGTTGCATTCTCGTATGTTATTGGGGGAGCACAGTGGGCAGCTTGAATTATCACATCCCTATCACAAGAGTTGAAGATCCAGGCAATTATTAGACACAGAGGGGCCGTGGGCATCCCCTTGGGACCTAATGGGCTTGTTCCACCGAAAAGGCGGGGTTGCAGTTCGTTAAGTATCAGGTTCACAATGAAGAGGTCTGCCACCTGCCCCTCCACGCTCTCTGGGACTCCTAGAAGACGCATGTTCTTTAGCCTGGACCTGCCTTCATAATCTTCTAGGCAAGCTTCTATTGTTCTATTCGCGCTCTGGAGGAGGGCTTTAACTTGTGACTGCAGTGTTGCAGTGTCTTGCCGAAGGCAGGTCGTGGATTCCTCTACTTCTTTGACTTTGTAACTCATATTAGGAAGAACCACCCACATCAGTGATACCTCTGTTGTAACTGAGTCAATGCATGTCTCCAAAGAAGAGCACCCCCTGGATCGCTGACATGATGTCTTGTAGAGTCAGCGCTTTTCCAGCCTCCCCCGAATCAACTGTAGGCTGCATCCACTCTGGGGGCTTGGTGAATGACCGATATTCCTTAGGCATTGTAAGTTTGTCTAGCTTCATTTGTTGGGACCCCTGCAGGCCCCTGCCACCGGTCATCTTGGATTAGTAGGTGCTCCACCGGTCAGGCACCAACCTTATAGGGGTAATCACCCCCGCCTGCCTGAGGGTGGAACCGCCCCACAAGCAACCTATTGTGTTTCCCCCCGAGTTATCGCCCTTCTTGCCGCAGGTCAACTGGCATTCATTCAGCCCTACACGGGCTTAGCGTTTTGCTGGTGCAGTAATGGCGAAGGTTTGTGACAGCAGCACTACGCAACCTCCCACGAGGGCCGACGAGTCACCAACATTGACTCACTAGTTTGGTGCAATTTACTGGGGCACTGGGGGGGGCAGTATTTAAATGCACATGGCTTGTAGGCCTCAACTAGTCTCTCCCTCTGCTGGGTCACCTCTGCCTCTCCCCTAACCATCCGCGCTCCAGGGTGAACGGACATACAATAGATAAAATGAATGCGCTATTAACTTAATCAAAAGTTTCATAAATGATAATATATCATATTAGATTAAAAAAATGTTTCTGAGTTTAAAATTAAAATTACATTAGTAAAACAATATTTTCATATGAATTAATTATTATTAAAACAATTTTGGAAATTATTACAATTAAATAGTGTAATTTAAGGTAACAATATTTTATCTGTGGTATAAATTTAGTTATATACCTCAATTATTTTCGATGGGTGTTGCAGTACCAGTAGTTGGCCATATGTGCTCCTGGAATTATTACTTTTATTTTTTTAGTACAAACTTACACTTTGATTTTGTGAAAAAGCAAAATATAGTAAACATTCAAAGTGCAAGTTATCTTTGTGAATCAGGTTCTGGGTCTTCATCTCACAACATTAAAAAAAAATATGACTACCCTCCAGAAATGCTTGCCTACATTCAATATTCCCACAAGCTTATATGTCTTCTTCATAAAGACTGCAAACAGTAAATTATTATAAAAAAGAAGATTCTTTGAGAGTAACTTTTGGGTAAATTACCTGCAAAAAATCATGTGCAGGAAAGGAATTTCTTGCAAAAGTGTTTTTATGAGAAAATAATTTTACAGACTAACTTTAGTAATTAGTGTAAGAAGTGCGAAGCATGTACACTGTGAAAAACAGGTGAAATTCTGATTTTTCTATTCCCTGTTTTCATATAAGTCAACCTCTTCTCCTCTGATGTCACAACACTGCATCCAGCATAAATAGACTAAAGTAGGGCCTCCATGCGAGTCTGGCAGTCCATGGGCTGCCAGACTCGTGGTGACGGTCGGACCGGCGCACTCTAAACGGTCTGACCATCACATTATGACCCTGGCATCCGAACATGGTTCCTGACGGGTTGACGGCTGTTTGACTCATGGTCAGCCATGGTGGCGCTGAACTCCGTACCCCTATGCTGATCACGACTCCTGTTTCCACAAGCCTTTCCATGGCGGGGACCCTGGGATGGAAAAACAGTGCTGGGGGCCACAGCTGGTCCTCTGCCCAGCACCCTCGGAATGTGCACTGTGTGCTTTGTAGACAGTATGTATTGCAAGGGGGCTGTAGTGCTGCGACATTGGCCTTGGCTCACGTAAGGGAGCCGAGACCAATATCGTAGCTCTGTTCCCACTGGTCTGATCGGTGGGAACATCGTGATACGACCAGAGGGAAGGCAGTCGGTATGATGGCTGCCTCCTCCCTGAGAGTTTTGGTGGTCAGAGTTTTCCAACCACCAAACTCGTAATGAGGGCCTTGGTCCTTCTTATTTTTTTTTTTTTTACCAAAGGTATATACCAACCCAGACAATTTCAACACCAGGTCTGTCTCCAAGATAGCTGTTGATATCTCTTGATAGCTTCTCTATGTAGCCCTCTAGAAGCAGTCTTTTTAGCAATGGCAGATACTTTGCTCACTTAAAAAAGATCGATTTTCGCAATGAGGCTCTAAAGACTGGTTCAGGAATTCACCTTTTCAAACAGAACCAATACAAAAGAGGAGATGGTGGAGGTAATCAAATTCCTACTCATATTAACATATCTTTAGAGACTGACAAAGAATTGAGATTCTTATTATTAATACCACAAAGAAAGTTTTCATCAATATCAAATACAGATTTCCTTCAATTAATGTTAAGCACTATTTAAATTTGTTGTATAGTGCAAAATTCCATTGTGACGTGCAGCCTTTTTCTTTGTGTGAATATTGTCAAAAACTGCAATACTACCCTGCCATATCTCTGGCCCATCTCAAACAATTCACTACCCTTTTCTTTTCTCCAATTCTCTATTCAGATGGTGGGCAAATATGTCTGGTTCTTTAGCTAATTCCTGTTTCCTCAAAAGCAAAAGTTCCTCTATCAATCATGTTATCTGCCAAAAGAATCTTTTTTAAAACCCTGCATGAATAAATCAACTCTGCACTCAATAGATCCAGTCATTTCCATCTAATGACTATTCCCCATCACATCCAAAACACTCTAGAATCTTTTTACCCCCATGTATCTTATTGGTTTCCTCATACATACAGTTAAATAATGGTCCCTCATTGAAAAAGATAATAATGTTATATATTTCATACAAAGTTAAGTTGTTGTTTAAATATAATATAGCAGATAGTTCATTTAGTTTGAGCCCATGACAGATATATGAACTTAGGGGGTCATTATGAGCCGGCGGTCGGCGTTTATATGGAGGAAAGAACTGCCAACAGGATGGCTGAACTTTCCTCCATATTATGACATTGGTGATTTGGCTGAAGCCAAACTGCCAATGTACCACACCGACCGCCACAGTAGTAACGAAAACCATGGCTGTAGGAACTATCAGTGACAGGGAATCCCTTCCCTGTCACTGATAGGGGTTTTGTCCACCTTCCTCCCCCTCCCCATATTTTCCCTCCACCCCCCTTCCTCTCCAGACCCCGCCTCCATACACCCCCCTCCCTTTAAACACGCATACACACACCCATTCCAACATTCATCCACGCATGCATACATCCATTCACACACACATCCACACACACTTACATACACGCAGACACGCATTCATACAATTCAACATGCACGCATTCATACCCCCAAACATGCCCACACATACAACACGCAACACATACCTGCAAACACGCATGTACAGACATACACACACACCCCAACACACACACACACAACACCCCCAACCCCTCACCTGTCGGAGCAACCACTTACCTGGATCCAGGGGGTCCTCCGGCAGGAGACGGGACGAGGCGCTGCTGACAGCAGCAGCGTCCACCAGCAGAACACCGCCAGGCTGTATTATGGTTCATAATACGTCCGGAGGCGGTCTACTGGCGTGGCTCTGCTGCCGGCAGCAGCGCCACCTTACCACCATCATTGCCACAGCCGGATTTCCGCCATCCTCCTGGCAGAAATCCAGCTGTGGTCATGATACGGCGACAGCTGTTAGCTGCGCGACGGTCTTTTGGCGGCCGTTGCCACGGCGGTAGGCAGTATGTACCGCCAAGGTCCTAATGAGGGCCTTAATCTTTCATATTTAAAACATCCAGGAACTTTCAATTTATCAATCATTTTATTAAATTATAAAATGCACAGCATATTTTCCAAATTTTAGAAAGCTTCTCTCCCCCCCCTTGTCTTAGCATGCAAATGTTCCTTGATGTAAACTTTATTCAGCTTCACAAACCAGAGCTGTAGTTTGGGCGATTGAGGCGATTTCCAAGAAGTATTGATCATAGAGTATACTAAAATTATTGCAATGAACCACCAGTGTTGCAGGTGCTTGGAGTCTGGAATTGGGTCCGTATGATTTGGGGATGTAATAGGCTAAGAACATTTTGGAGAGGTGTCTAGATGAGCATGCATGTCTCACTGACCTGCTACAGAAAGATTGTGAAATGAAAGGCTATTGGGTTTTTCTTAAAACAGAACATTCAAATAACTAAGTTAACTGTACAAACATTTGAAACTATATTTCAGTAGTTGTGAAAGCCCATTTTTTGTCTGTGTGATGAAAAAATATTTGAAAAGGAAGAATACAAATCAGAACACTTTACATGGTTATGTACAAATGATAAATATGTTTTCAGAAACCCCATTTTCACAAATTATTGTTAATACACTATATAGGGGGTTATTACAACTTTGGAGGAGGTGTTAATCCATCCCAAAAGTGACGGTAAAGTGATAGATATGCCACCAGCCATATTACGAGTTCCATAGGATATAATGGACTCGTAATACGGCTGGTGGTATATCCGTCACTTTACCATCACTTTTGGGATGGATTAACACCTCCTCCAAAGTTGTAATAACCCCCATAGTTTTATTACAAAAGTTAGTTGGAAGGTTTTTGGACATTTCTTAGAAATTTACTTTCTGTAAATGACAGCGCGCTACTACATCATGCTCTACTAATATATTTATTTAAAGTGAGTGTTTAAACATCAACTGAGAAACACACCTGTCGTGATGGCAATGCTATTAGTAAACTAAGATGCAAGTCATGTGTACCCTATTTGTGGGCTAGATTCCTATCTTGCATGCGGCAAACATTTAGTCTATTTAATCAAACAAAAGAGGATTTTTTGTACAGCAAAAAAATGCTGAGCTTCCTTATTTGAAGGTGCACTAATATGTGAGAATGAAGAAAAAGGTGACTCAGTAATCTGAAATATCTGCCTACGATCACACAATTTGAGACCCATGTATGGGTCAAGTATATTACAGTTAGGTTGAGTAAATTATTCTAGTTACTTGACCAGCAGGGCTAGTAACATTTTTATGATTTTTTTAGGCCTGTATGTGAAGTCCCACTGTTGGAAAATGGGTTATTGGTAAGGGCAGGTAGGTACCTACACTTAGCAATAGGCCACTAACCTCCACTAAGGTCCAGTTAGGTCTCAGTAAATTAACCCCAGCTCAACCCTTGGTAGCTTGGCAACGAGCGTCAAGGCTTAACTTAGGAGACAGAGTGTAAAGCATTCAAATATCACAAAACAGTAATTAAATAAAACACAGGAAACAGTTTAAAAGTCCAAAACCAATTTATAAAAATAGATTATATTTTTATCTTTAAAATGACACCAAAACGAATAAAATCGGATAAGGGGAACCGGAGATATGAATTTTTAAAGAATTATTATTATTTTAGCGCTTAGAAACAAAAAGCGCCAATCGGGTCATCTGGTTGCACCTCGACCGGGGCAAAGTCAAAGTTTCAGGCCAACCGCGATGGAGCCCTGCTCGGCTACAGGCCGCGGGAGGCCTCGGTTAAAATGTTACCTTCACACTTTGGGGGTCATTCCTACCTGGCGGTCCGAGACCGCCAGGGTAGGGGACCGCGGATGCACCGCCAACAGGCTGGTGGTGCATCCAGGCCCATCGCCGCGGTCAGAAAAGGGAAACCGTCGGTTTCCCGCCGGTTTTCCCCTGGGCTGCAGAATCCTCCATGGCGGCGCTGCAGGCAGCGCCGCCATGGGGATTCTGACCCCCTTCCCGCCAGCCTGGTTCTGGCGGGCTGGCGGGCTGGCGGGAACGGGTGTCGTGGGGCCCCTGGGGGCCCCTGCAGTGCCCATGCCAATGGCATGGGCACTGCAGGGGCCCCCTAACAGGGCCCCACATTGATTTCCAGTGTCTGCATAGCAGACACTGGAAATCGCGACGGGTGCAACTGCACCCGTCGCACAAAAGCAACTCCGCCGGCTCCATTCGGAGCCGGCTTCATTGTTGCTGTGGCTTTCCCGCCCGCCCAGCGGGAAAGCCAGAATGACCGCCGCGGTCTTTTGTCCGCGGTACGGTCTTCTGGTGGTTCCCGCTTGGCGGGCAGCGACCGCCGCCCGCCAAACTAGGAATCAGCCCCTTTGTCTTTTTTTCGAAGATTTTCTTCAGCGGGACAAACCTGCCAGTCCAATCTGACCTCCTGGAGCCCTTCTCCGGATACGCGATGCTGGAATCCTCGGTGGAGATTTTTACCTTCGGACTTAGTCGTTTTTTCGAGGTGAAAATCCTTCGACCGGGGTAAACCTGGATCTTGAGCTGACGTCCATGGAGCCCTTCTCGGATACGCTGGCTGGGAGGTCCCGGTCAACTTTTTACCTTCGGACTTAGTCTCTTTTTCTGAGATTTTCTTTACCGGGATGAACCAGCAAATCAGGCCGGGTCGCGGTTGAGGCAAGCCGGCTAGAGTTGCCGCGTCAGGTCGGTCCCTCTATGGAGCTTTTTTACAAAAGTTGTCCAAACTTCTCCAAACTTCTGGGGCTTCTCTCAGATGTCCTTTTAAGGTTCTTTTGGGGTCCACAGCTCACCCCAGGGGTCCAGAAGTTCTGAGATGGTCCTTGGGGGGGGGGGCGGACTACAACTCCCAGAATGCACCTGGTGCAAACTCCTTTTTGGCCACTGGACAGTGGTCAGCTGGTCGCTTTCTTCAGGAGTTGGTGCAGGGTACTCTGGATAGCAATTTTTCACCTGTAGCAAACAGGGAGTCCCTCCTTGAACCAATTGAAGCCAGGCAAAGTCCTTCTTGTGTTGAAGCCCAAGTGTGCAGCTGGTGCAGTCCTTCTGAGCGCAGGTTCCAGGTGCAGGCCAGGGGCCCAGCAGGGCAGTCCTTCTTCTTCTGTTCTTCCTTGTTGGATGTGGTAGGGAACTGATGTGTGGGTGCAGGTCTGCTAGTTTTATCCTTGCTCCTGGGTGAAAAGCAGGGGGGTCCTGGTTCTCCAATCAGGTGCAGGGTCCTTCCCCCTGTGATGACCACTTCCTGGGAAGTGTGGCAAAAATCAATCCCAGGAGGCAACATTCTCTAAAAATCCATCATGGCTGAATCTGATTTTTGGAGGTTACATCTGGCTGAGCCCACCCACTGGTGTGGCTAAAAATCATAAACACACCCCTCTCCTGCCCTCTCCTAATTTAATCAAGGGGGCACCTAGTTGTCTGGGGTTGCAGGATGTGGGGGTGTTGCTGGTTGCTCCAAATGTCCTTCTCTTCCTTTGAAGACCAGTTTGGCAGCCCTCCCCCTTCCTGCCTCACCATCTGCTGAGGGGAGATTCCCTCCCACAGGCACATTCCTTTGTGTGAAGCCAGGCCACTTCACACCTCATCAAGGCAGCTTGGCCAAGCTAGTAGAGCTGGCCAATCAGAGCACAGCAGCAAAAACAATGCAGGGCTGAAATGGGCAACTTTTCAGGTAAAGTTTAAAACTCTTTACCTGAACAAGTTATATTAAATCCCACAACTGGAAGTTGTGGGATTTATTACAACAATTAATTTGACACCAAACTCTTGGTATGCATCATTTAACCTCTTAAGTGCGGGCGTCGGCCACTGGCCGCCCACACACCCTCCCTGGTGCGGGTCACGACCAGTGGCCGACACCAGGAAGGGCATTAATAAATCCTCGGGTGCGTCGCACCCGAGGATTTTTGTATTTTTTTTTTTCTCCCCCCGGGAGACACGGAAGCTACTGTGTCTCCCCCCGCCCCCCACCCGCCCCTTTGTGTCGCGGCGCGCTGACGTTGCAAAGGTGTTTTCCCCATGAAAGCAGGAAGCAGCCTTGCGGCCGCTTCCTGCTTTCATGGGGAAAACGGCCTTTTACACGTTCGGGAAGGCCTCGTAAGAAAGGGGAGAGTCTCCCCTTTCTTACGAGGCCTTCCTGAAAGTGTTTCCTGGCCCCCGGTCGCAGCTGTGCTGCGATCGGGGGCCAGGAAACACTTTCAGGTTTCCTGGCTCCCCCGATCGCAGCACAGCTGCGATGGGGGGGGGGTCAGGAAACATTTTGAAAAGGCCTCGTAAGAAAGGGGAGAGTCTCCCCTTTCTTATGAGACCTTCTGAAACGGTTTCCTGGCCCCCGATCGCAGCACAGCTGCGATCGGGGGCCAGGAAACCCCACTAGACACCAGGGATTTCACTTTTGGGGGGCGGCCCCCCCCGGAAAACGGGCCGCCCCCCCCCCGGCATAATTTTCTTTAAAAAAAAAAAAGGTAGGTGCCCCCTGGGGGGGGGGGGGCGCAATTGCGCCCCCCCCAGGGGATTTTTTTTTTTCTTCAAAAAAAATAAATAAATAAATATAAAATGAAATGACAGGGGGTCGCCCGTGGGCAGGGTGACCCCCTGTGGGGGCAATTTTTTTTTTAGATGTTGTAGGGTTTCCCTGGGGGCCATTTTGGCCCCCAAGGAAACCATACAACAACTAAAAAAAAATATATGTATATATCTATATATATATATCTATGTAGATAGATATATCTAGGTACATGGATATATCTATAGATATATCTATGTAGATATATATTTATATATATATATATATATATAGGTAGATCTGTATCAAAGAGATTTATAAAGAGCGCTACTCACCTGTGAGGGTCTCAAGGCGCTGGGGGGGGGACGGGGGGGAGGGAAAGGGGCTAGGAGGTTCACTGTTCAAAAAGCCAGGTTTTGAGGCCCTTCCTGAAAAGAAGTAGGATTTGGGTCTTGCGAATGTGGGTTGTGAGTGCGTTCCATGTTTTGGGTGCAATGTAGGAGAAGGATCTGCCCCCGGTGGTGGTGTGTTTGATGCGGGGGTCAGAGGCGAGAGAGAGGTCAGCTGAACGGACGTTTCGTGTGGGGGTGTGGAAGGTGACTCTCGTTGAGGTAGGCAGGGTCTGTGTTGTGGAGTGATTTGTGTGTGAGGATGAGGATCTTGAAGGTGATCCTTTTGTCAATGGGGAGCCAGTGGAGGGATTTGAGGTGTGGAGAGATGTGTTCGTGTCGGTGGAGGTCGAGGATGAGTCGTGCTGCTGAGTTCTGGATGCGTGTAGTTTGCACTTGAGTTTTAGAGTGGTGCCGGCGTAGAGGGCGTTTCTGTAATCAAGCCTGCTGCTGATGAGTGCGTGAGTGACAGTTTTTCTGGTCTCTGTGGGGATCCATTTGAATGTTTTTCAGTATACGGAGTTTGTTGAAGCATGAGGAGGTAAGAGCGTTGATTTGTTGGGTCATAGAGAGGGAGGAGTCTAGGATGATGCTGAGGTTGCGTGCGTAGTTGGCGGGGGTGGGTGCAGGGCCTAGCGTGGTGGGCCACCATGGGGGGTCCCAGGTTTTTTTGGTGAGGGCCAAAGAGGATTATTTCGGTTTTGCTTGAGTTGAGTTTCAGGTGGTTGGCTGTCATATATACATCACTTTTGTCAATATGTGTGTGGTTTCCCTGGGGGGAAAAGGGTCCGACTTGTCTAGGGGCAGTTTTAGTGCCATAAAGAAGCGCAGAAGGTTTATATGCCTACTGCAAAGAGCACATCTGTATTTTATGTAAATAGCTGAGTACATTAGTAAAGTCTATGGAGAGATGAAGGGCACTTTTGCTGGGTGGTAATGAGGGAATCCGAGGAGGAGGGAGTGGGAGCACCAATAATGATTGTTGGACTGGGCGCAGGAGGTGCTAAAGACTGTGATGAATGGTATGTGACAAGGTGTTTTTTGAGTGTCTTGAAAGTACGTGCTGATTGAGGGAAGAAGCGCAGGTAAGGTGGCCTCTACTGTTGCACGTATCTCACACACACCATCGATTTTGTGACTGTCTACGTAGGCTAGTGTTTTAGAGCAACAGTTTAGCCAATAGCAGAGATGGCATTTGATGGATGACTGCTGCCTGCACTCGGGTTATAGAGGACTGCTCTGACATAGGATCAGAGACTGAGACATCAGATACTGAGACAGCATCTGAGGGATAGGACAATGGCGCAGACTCTGGGAGTGATTTTTCAGTCAGAGGAGTCCCATTCGAAAACTCCTCTTCCAGTACATTATGAGGGAGGTGATGAGGACAGTCCTGCTGTCCCTTCGCAAGCTGTTCGTGCAACTGGGTAATAGTGGGTTAGGCCAACCCAGAGAGCAGGTGAATGCGGCGGCAAGCAGAGAGAGAGTGCTCTCTTGGGAGCTCACCAATTTAGTTCAGCCCCAAATTCCACCACCCAAATCATATTGTGGAGACATCAAAATTGTCTATGGCAAAACAAACTGGTTTTGTAAGGCAGGCACCTGTGTTTTTGGTCCTGGATTCGGCAGCCATATAGAGAAACACACTAAACCCAAACATTTCTGGAAACTAGACATTCGGGGGAGTCCACAGAGGTGTGACTTGTGTGAATTCCCCAAAGTTTTCTTACCCAGAATACCCTGCAAAGCTGAAATGTTGAAAAAAAACTCTATTTTTCTCGCATTTCTGTCACACAAACTACAGGAATATGCTGGGATCCACAACATTCCTACCACCCAGTGACTCCTCACCTGTCCTGATAAAAACACTACCCCACTTGAGTGCCTACACCTAGTGCCTGTGTCAGGAATGGATCACCCCAGGGTCAACAGCTGCCTCACGTAAGGACCAACATTGACCGTTGTGTGATCTATTCCTGTCGCAGGCACCAGGCCTAACCACACAAGTGAGGTATCATATTTATCGGGAGACTTGGGGGAACGCTGGGTGGAAGGAAATTTGTGGCTCCCCTCAGATTCCAGAACTTTCTGTCACCGAAATGTGTGGAAAACGTGGTATTTTAGCCACATTTTGAGGTTTGCAAAGGATTCTGGGTAACAGAACCTGGTCCGAGCCCCACAAGTCACCTCATCTTGGATTCCCCTGGGTTTCTAGTTTTCAAAAATGTGCTGGTTTGCTAGGTTTCCCCAGGTGCCGGCTGAGCTAGAGGCCAAAATCCACAGGTAGGCACTGTTTTCTATGAAAAAATGTGATGTGTCCACGTTCTGTTTTGGGGCATTTCCTGTCGCGGGCGCTAGGCCTACCCACACAAGTGAGGTATCATTTTTATCGGGAGACTTAGGGGAACGCCGGGTGGAAGGAAATTTGTGGCTCCTCTCAGATTCCAGAACTTTCTGTCACCGAAATGTGAGGAAAACTTGTTTTTTTGGCCACTTTTTGAGGTTTGCAAAGGATTCTGGGTAACAGAACCTGGTCCGAGCCCCGCAAGTCACCCCTCCTTGGATTCCCCTAGGTCTCTAGTTTTCAGAAATGCAGAGGTTTGGTAGGTTTCCCTATGTGCCGGCTGAGCTAGAGGCCAAAATCTACAGGTAGGCACTTCTCAAAAAACACCTCTGTTTTCTTCCAAAAATGTGGATGTGTCCACGTTGCGCTTTGGGGCGTTTCCTGTCGCGGGCGCTAGGCCTACCCACACAAGTGAGGTATCATTTTTATCGGGATACTTGGGGGAACGCCGGGTGGAAGAAAATTTGTGGCTCCTCTCAGAATCCAGAACTTTCTGTCACCGAAATGTGAGGAAAACTTGTTTTTTAAGCCACTTTTTGAGGTTTGCAAACGATTCTGGGTAACAGAACCTGGTCCGAGCCCCGCGAGTCACCCCTCCTTGGATTGCCCTAGGTCTCTAGTTTTCAGAAATGCACAGGTTTGGTAGGTTTCCCTAGGTGCCGGCTGAGCTAGAGGCCAAAATCTACAGGTAGGCACTTCTCAAAAAACACCTCTGTTTTCTTCCAAAAATTTGGATGTGTCCACGTTGCGCTTTGGGGCGTTTCCTGTCGCGGGCGCTAGGCCTACCCACACAAGTGAGGTATCATTTTTATCGGGAGACTTGGGGGAACGCCGGGTGGAAGGAAATTTGTGGCTCCTCTCAGATTCCAGAACTTTCTGTCACCGAAATGTGAGGAAAACTTGTTTTTTTGGCCACTTTTTGAGGTTTGCAAAGGATTCTGGGTAACAGAACCTGGTCCGAGCCCCGCAAGTCACCCCTCCTTGGATTCCCCTAGGTCTCTAGTTTTCAGAAATGCACAGGTTTGGTAGGTTTCCCTATGTGCCGGCTGAGCTAGAGGCCAAAATCTACAGGTAGGCACTTCTCAAAAAACACCTCTGTTTTCTTCCAAAAATTTGGATGTGTCCACGTTGCGCTTTGGGGCGTTTCCTGTCGCGGGCGCTAGGCCTACCCACACAAGTGAGGTATCATTTTTATCGGGATACTTGGGGGAACGCCGGGTGGAAGAAAATTTGTGGCTCCTCTCAGAATCCAGAACTTTCTGTCACCGAAATGTGAGGAAAACTTGTTTTTTTAGCCACTTTTTGAGGTTTGCAAAGGATTCTGGGTAACAGAACCTGGTCCGAGCCCCGCGAGTCACCCCTCCTTGGATTGCCCTAGGTCTCTAGTTTTCAGAAATGCACAGGTTTGGTAAGTTTCCCTAGGTGCCGGCTGAGCTAGAGGCCAAAATCTACAGGTAGGCACTTCTCAAAAAACACCTCTGTTTTCTTCCAAAAATGTGGATGTGTCCACGTTGCGCTTTGGGGCGTTTCCTGTCGCGGGCGCTAGGCCTACCCACACAAGTGAGGTATCATTTTTATCGGGAGACTTGGGGGAACGCCGGGTGGAAGGAAATTTGTGGCTCCTCTCAGATTCCAGAACTTTCTGTCACCGAAATGTGAGGAAAACTTGTTTTTTTAGCCACTTTTTGAGGTTTGCAAAGGATTCTGGGTAACAGAACCTGGTCCGAGCCCCGCGAGTCACCCCTCCTTGGATTGCCCTAGGTCTCTAGTTTTCAGAAATGCACAGGTTTGGTAGGTTTCCCTAGGTGCCGGCTGAGCTAGAGGCCAAAATCTACAGGTAGGCACTTCTCAAAAAACACCTCTGTTTTCTTCCAAAAATGTTGATGTGTCCACGTTGCGCTTTGGGGTGTTTCCTGTCGCGGGCGCTAGGCCTACCCACACAAGTGAGGTATCATTTTTATCGGGAGACTTGGGGGAACGCCGGGTGGAAGGAAATTTGTGGCTCCTCTCAGATTCCAGAACTTTCTGTCACCGAAATGTGAGGAAAACTTGTTTTTTTAGCCACTTTTTGAGGTTTGCAAAGGATTCTGGGTAACAGAACCTGGTCCGAGCCCCGCGAGTCACCCCTCCTTGGATTGCCCTATGTCTCTAGTTTTCAGAAATGCACAGGTTTGGTAGGTTTCCCTAGGTGCCGGCTGAGCTAGAGGCCAAAATCTACAGGTAGGCACTTCTCAAAAAACACCTCTGTTTTCTTCCAAAAATTTTGATGTGTCCACGTTGCGCTTTGGGGCGTTTCCTGTCGCGGGCGCTAGGCCTACCCACACAAGTGAGGTATCATTTTTATCGGGAGACTTGGGGGAACGCAGGGTGGAAGGAAATTTGTGGCTCCTCTCAGATTCCAGAACTTTCTGTCACCGAAATGTGAGGAAAACTTGTTTTTTTAGCCACTTTTTGAGGTTTGCAAAGGATTCTGGGTAACAGAACCTGGTCCGAGCCCCGCGAGTCACCCCTCCTTGGATTGCCCTAGGTCTCTAGTTTTCAGAAATGCACAGGTTTGGTAGGTTTCCCTAGGTGCCGGCTGAGCTAGAGGCCAAAATCTACAGGTAGGCACTTCTCAAAAAACACCTCTGTTTTCTTCCAAAAATTTGGATGTGTCCACGTTGCGCTTTGGGGCGTTTCCTGTCGCGGGCGCTAGGCCTACCCACACAAGTGAGGTATCATTTTTATCAGGAGACTTGGGGGAACGCCAGGTGGAAGGAAATTTGTGGCTCCTCTCAGATTCCAGAACTTTCTGTCACCGAAATGTGAGGAAAACTTGTTTTTTTAGCCACTTTTTGAGGTTTGCAAAGGATTCTGGGTAACAGAACCTGGTCCGAGCCCCGCAAGTCACCCCTCCTTGGATTCCCCTAGGTCTCTAGTTTTCAGAAATGCACAGGTTTGGTAGGTTTCCCTAGGTGCCGGCTGAGCTAGAGGCCAAAATCTACAGGTAGGCACTTCTCAAAAAACACCTCTGTTTTCTTCCAAAAATTTGGATGTGTCCACGTTGCGCTTTGGGGCGTTTCCTGTCGCGGGCGCTAGGCCTACCCACACATGTGAGGTATCATTTTTATCGGGAGACTTGGGGGAACACAGAATAGCAAAACAAGTGTTATTGCCCCTTATCTTTATCTACATTTTTTCCTTCCAAATATAAGAGAGTGTGTAAAAAAGACGTCTATTTGAGAAATGCCCTGCAATTCACATGCTAGTATGGGCACCTCGGAATTCAGCGATGTGCAAATAACCACTGCTCCTCAAAACCTTATCTTGATCCCATTTTGGAAATGCAAAGGTTTTCTTGATACCTCTTTTTCACTCTTCATATTTCAGCAAATGAATTGCTGTATACCCAGTATAGAATGAAAACCAACTGCAGGGTGCAGCTCATTTATTGGCTCTGGGTACATAGGGTTCTTGATGAACCTACAAGCCCTTTATATCCCCGCAACCAGAGGAGTCCAGCAGACAAAACGGTATATTGCTTTCAGAAATCTGACATCGCAGGAAAAAGTTACAGAGTAAAACATAAAGAAAAATGGCTGTTGTTTTCAGCTCAATTTCAATATTTTTTTATTTCAGCTGTTATTTTCTGTAGGAAAACCTTGTAGGATCTACACAAATGACCCCTTGCTGAATTCAGAATTTTATCTAGTTTTCAGAAATGTTTAGCATTCCAGGATCCAACACTGGTTTCACACCCATTCCTGTCACTAACTGGAAGGAGGCTGAAAGCACCAAATATAGTAGAAATGGGGTATGTCCCAGTAAAATGCCAAATTTGTTTTGAGAAATTTGGTTTTCTGATTCAAGTCTGCCCGTTCCTGAAAGGTGGGAAGATAGTGATTTCAGCACCAGAAACCCTTTGTTGATGGCATTTTCAGGGAAAAAACCACAAGCCTTCTTCGGCAGCCTTTTTTTTCCATTTTTTTGGAAAAAACTAAATTTTCACTGTATTTTGGCTATTTTCTTGGTCTCCTCCAGGGGAAACCACCAACTCTGGGTACCATTAGAATCCCTAGGATGTTGGAAAAAAAGGACGCAAATTTGGCGTGGTTAGCTTATGTGGACAAAAAGTTATGAAGCCCTAAGCGCGAACTACCCCAAATAGCCAAAAAAGGGCACAGCACTGGGGGGGGGGAAAGGCCCAGCAGCTAAGGGGTTAAGGAGACTTTAAAAATTAAAATAAAGTCTCCCCATTCTAGCCTATGAAGGCCATTTGCTACAATGAGGGAAAAACTAATTTGGCTGTTTTTACCTCACCATGGCTTATAAAACTATTTTTATAAAGTCCCTTCTTACAGTTACATGGCACCCAGCCCTAGGGGCACATAGGGCACACCTTAGGGGTGACTTATATGTAAAAATAAGGTAGTTTAAGACTTTGGAACTACTTTTAATTCCAAAGTCGAATTTGCATATAACGTTAATTTAAAAACAGCCAGCAAGGCAGGCCTGCCTTTAAAATGACACTGGGCACCTCAGCAGTGCACCTATGGGTGCACCATCTATGCTGTGGTCCCTAAACCTACATGCCCTACCATATACTAGGGACTTATAGGTAGGTTAACTTAGACAATTATGATTAGCCTAATTTGCATATCCATCCATTTTACACAGAGCACAGGCCCTGGGACTGGTTAGCAGTACCCAGGGCACCATCAGAGTCAGGAAAACACCAGCAAAAAGTAGAAAATGGGGGCAAAAAGTTAGGGGGCCTCTGCAATCAGCCCTGTTTTCTCACACCCACAAGATCTCTTCTCTCCTCTTCTATATTTGTATGAGTTTCTTTCATGGTTTATTGGGAGCGTCAGGACCAGAATCTATAAATGCATCAATGCGTCCCTGTGTAAGCCTATCAGAAGATAGTCTAACTCTACTTGTGTTGGACCTTCATACATACCTGGGTGAATTCTAAATTTCTCTAATACAATATAGTTTAACAATAATTTCTTAACTCTTGCTGTCCCAGAGTAGTCAGTTCACCACAATCCTCTAGTACTACTCCTAATGTCCTTGGTCACAACATCTTCCTCACTAAGGAAATTAAAAGTCTTGGTGGTACTACTGTCTCACATCTCTCTTTTTATGCCTGCATCAATGGGCAAATATCCACCGGCAACTTAACCTTAAAATGCATCCTGTTAAGGAAATATTCCCTCTGCAGTTTAGATGTTGAAAAATTCACATAAAACCTGCTCACTCCAACCCGAGGCTAAACGGCTACAGTAAAACTATTTCTGATGGTTTACTTTTTTTATTAGAGGTTCTCCAAAACTCAGCTGTAAAAGTAATTGTAAACTGTGAATGTCTTAACCCCACCAAACTAGAGTTGAAAAACTGTCCTCAGCTCCTCAAAGAATTAAAAATCACTCAATGTACTCACTCTTCTCCAAAAAGCATTACACATAGAAGTTCCTAAATATGTTTGTCATGTATTCTCTCCCTACTCTTATAAGAGACCGATCTTCTTCTCCAAGAAGAACCTGCTTAATATTCTCTATAGGAATCATCCCTCTGCACACCTGGCTATTTAACGTGCAAGGAACAACTGTTTGGAACTTCCATTAGCCTGCTTTCAAAACAGCCAAGAAATGCTTTATTATTTGCAAAATGGCTCTTTGAACAGGATCACTGACATAATAGTGAGGTAAACATTATTGTTTGACATAGATATTCTGTCAAAATATTGTGTCCCTGTACTTATAATACAGGGGTGGGTGGAACTCGCGGAATTTGATTCTGTGGAATTCAACGGAGTTGCATAAAAATCCTGTGAGATTCTGCCTAATTCCGCCAATAGCTGAAAAAGGCAAGTTGCACAGCTCACACTGTGATTTAGTGATGGAAGGGAGTTGCGCCCTGAAAAATCAACCAAACTGCACCATGCAGTGCATCAGAAGGCACTGCTACTCAAGCTGATTTTGCTTTGATTATTCGAGTGGCAGCCTTCTGACCGGGAACGGTAGCAACCGTCTGTGTTAAAAAAAATCTTGCTGGATTTCCTCCTAGCAACTGGAAATTACGCTAGGGGAAGCCAACTCGCACTTGGCAACTTACCGTTCTGGGCTGCGTGCCTAAACAATTTGCGCCGCCCGGCGATTGGTGGAATTTGGCTGGAACTCCATGTTCCGTTAATTTCAGTGGCAACGGAATATTTCAAAAACCCCTACGATAATGGTAACTACAAAAATATCAGAAATAAAATATCATTTAACACTCATATCTTCCAAAAGCATTGAAAACATTGTTTTTTTTATATAAATATGTATATAGTTTAAAGTAGTGAATCTTAAAATATTAGAATGTAACATTAATGTAATATACATTACATAATTGCCACCAATAATGAATACTATGTATATATACAAATATATATTTATGTAACAACTCACATGTATGTGTTTATATATGTCTCATATGTATAAATATATATCTAGAGAGCGAGAGAGAGAGAAACAATTATTAGAAAATACATATTTTGCATTATATGAAATGTATTTGTTCTGCATATTTTAAATATACTACTATTAAAGGCATATATATATGAACATATATATAAGTAACATACATATTAAAATACACATTGAATATATTAACAATTCAGTAAAAATTATTAAATAAAATACCAAATAAGTTCAAAATAAAAAGTTTAATCACCAAAAACAAAATTTGGTAAACGTATTAACGTCAGGAACATTAGATATTCTATTCCAACTCCAGTGTATGCAACAGTAGAAAACATGTAGGACTTCGGGGGTAAATTTACTATTCCCACTCTAAACAGCGCAACAGTAGGCAAAGGCAAAGTATTGGACTTCGGAGAAGTTAAATTAACTATTCCCATTCCAAACAACACAACAGTAGGGAAAGTGTTAGACTCCGGATGGGTTAAAATTACCATTTCTACTCCGGTCAATGCAACCGTAGGAAAAACGTTGGACTTTGGAGAGGTTAAATTTACTAATACTACTTCAGTCTGCACAACAGTAGGGAAACTGGTAGACTTCAGAGGGATTACATTTATTATTCCCACTCCAGTTTAACTAACAGTAGCGAAACATTAAACTTTGTAGTGATTACATTCACTATTCCTCCTCCAGTCACTGCAAGGATAGGGAAAGTGTTTGTCTTCAAAGAGGTTAAATTTACTATACCCATTCTAAACACTGCAATAGTAGGGAAAGTATTAGACTTCTGAGGGTTTAAATGTACTATTGCCACTTACGTACAAGTACTTCACTTCAAACACATTACATATTTGAATCACCCTGTTAGCTCAATATTATACTCTTAAAATAAACATTATTATTTACATTACAAAAACAATACATATTTTATTAAAAATAAAAACAATTAAAAAATTGCATAGTTACTAATCAATTAAATCTAAATGTTATTTAATTAATACCTACTTACCTTCCCACCTTAGACTATTATGAACCTCTAGCCCACACCTAAAATAAAACTAAAATAAATAACTATTGCACAATTTACGTAATTGATAATACATTAAATAATTAAATGAAAATTAGTAATAGATTTGTTAATTATTACCTAATTAACTTTCCACCCTAAACACCTGCAAACCTAGCAACCCACACCTAAAATATAACTCAAATATATTAGTAGACAATTTACATAATAATAATCAATTGAATAATTAATTATTTAATTGATAACTAATCATTAATTAACTCCAAATTCTATACATCTACATACCTAGAAACCTAAAATGCAGCTAAAATATGTAAGTATAACACAATTTACATAATTCATAATCAATGAAATAGTTTGGGCCTGATTATGACTTTTGGGCGGACCACCAGTCAACCGTGGCGGCGGTTGGAAGAATGACGCCAAGTCAGCGGGATCCTGACTGCCACATTCTGACATACCCACTGGGCTGGCGGTGTGTTGGCGGTGCAGTCAAGGCAGCGACAGGCTGCAGCTCTAAGAGAGAGCCTGAAGCCAATGCCAGCTACACTGCTGCAACTCCAACAAGCTGGGCGTACTGTTTCTATGCACCATGTCGTGCATGGCAAACAGTGCGCACCGACATTGCAGGCATAGGGGGGACCAACATGGGCCCCAGTCACAATCCACAATGGCTTTTTTGCATTTGGTGCCTTTTTTGTGGCCCTTACCTGCCTTTCTGCCGACCTTTAACTAGTGGTGTACCCACCATGAAAACGTTGGCAGGAACATAGGTCATAATACACAGGGCCCAGCTAGTGCTGGTACCGCAACCATTGACCGCCTTTGTCCCTACTGCCGCCACCACAGTAGCTCAAATGGCGCTCTTGTGGAGATCTGACTGCACAGATCGTAATTGGGCATGGACAGCGAAGGAGGATGGTATGGTGGTCCAAGACTGCCGAAGTTGTTATCAGCCCCATACTTCTAAATTAATAGTTAACTTTTAATTATTACCTAATCACCTTCCCATCCTATACCCCTACAAATGTAGCACACCACACCTAAAATATAATTACATTAAATCAGTATTACCTAATTTACATAATTAATATGAATCCTCTAATGAATATTTATTGATTAATTAATAATTAAATATTACTTATTAACTTCTCACCCTATTCTCTTACAAACCCAACAATCTGTTATGGCTCTATACATTACTATTACCAATTAAATGAAAAATTATCAAACACTTAAAATTGCAAACTATATTTAGAAAATGTAACAATAATGTAAGCAATATTAACACATAAATTAATATATGAAGTAAAACACATTAAAATAATAAATATATATTTATTACAACTATATTACTGAAAACAATATTAAAATCAACAATATTCCTAAAAACAATATTACTTACCTAAAAAGCAATATTCCTGACAACTATATTCTTGCAACACACTATATTTTATATCACAATATTTTATTCCCAGTGGCTTATAAAGCCTTAAGTGAAATATTTAACTTTCAAATGGCTAAAATAAATATACATACATGATATGTACATTTTTCTGCATAGGACCTATCTACCTGGAAAAGCAAAGTATAACAAGCTAGTGGTAGCAATGTGATTCACCATATCAGCTAAGGTCTTGCATGAGTGTTCATGGAATGTAACTTGCACTGCAAACAGAGAGCACTGTATCTTGCCTTGCAAGTATTTTGCATCAGGCTTGGACATCCGTAGTTTCAGAGAAGACAGAAGAGAGCCAGGGACGTAGATTTGTGTGCATTTCTCTGAGAATAAGCATTGAGTACAGATCGATGCCTGCCACATCACTGGACCTGCCAACATTTGCAGGTCATGTCAGGGAGTGAGAAACATGTTGGGAATTATACTTGGCTTTGCTACTACTGTTTCAGACTTGGTGTATCTAGCTCCTTAATTCCTCACCTCCATTGTATCAAAGTACTTAGAAGTAACTGAAAATATTTAATTCGCTCTTTCACCGTCACCAAGAAAAGGTAAGTTTATGCCATTGAAAAATCTAGAACATAATGTAGAATATGTAAAGGAAAATGTTAGTATTGAAAGACATGCTCTGGGCTACTGCCTTAAAGTTTAATTATGTTGTTACAGCTGTTGATCTATACACCTATGGATTGAGGGCTGATGACGTTGAATTTGTTTTGAGGGATAAGAATTTCAACTCACGCCTCTTCAAGCCTGAAATTGGATTCCCATTTGGAAGACAACTGTATCATTCTCTCTATGTAAGTGTAACCTACCTATATGCTTCATGTATGGCCTCAGTATGTTACGAAGGCTGGGAATATTGATTGGACAGAATATCACTACAACAATATCGAAGGACAAAATATCTAAAGTTAAGCTTCTATAAATTTTATACTTAACTCCATGTATGTCTACCTTGATGATATATATATATATATATATATATATACATATACATATACATACACACACGCTATTCCTCCAAAATTGTAGACGAATGCCCGGACAACAAATTGAGGTCAAATAATCACTTTAATCCAAAATTGCCTCCTCTCAATACAATATGTATTGTAGAGGAGGCAATTTTGAATTAAAGTGATTATTTGACCTCAATTTGTTGTCCGGGCATTCGTCTACAATATTGGGGGAATTGTGTGTATATTGGTGGAGAGCTGGATCCATGTCTGGAACGCCATTACTAAAGCAGCCTCTGGTTTCTGGCATTTTGGTGATATATATATATATATATGTATATATATATATATATATATATATCAATCAACAAAGCATTCCATGAAATTCTTCATGAACGACCGCACTCCGGGACCTCGTATTTCAAAAGGTGCATTTATTTAGGCTCCATTAAATTCGTTTTCAAGCACAAAAACACCGGCCCTACGTGTTTCGGTCTGAAAGACCTTGAACACGGGCATATCTTCAAGGTACATAAGAATAGTAAATATTTACTTCCCTCTGAGAGTTTACCTTTCAATATTTTGTCCCTCTTTATTGTTGTAATGAAATTCTGTCTCAACAATATTCAGGATTCAAATATTACCAGCCACAATCAGGAATGTATTGTAACCTAACTGCATGCTTCATGTACGACCTCATTATGTTACAAAGGAGTAAATATGAAGGCTGGGAATATCAAATTCTGAATATTGGTTAGACAGAATATCATCACAACAATACTGAGGGACAACATTTTGAATGGCAAGCTTCCATACATTTTCTGATCCTAACTCCACATATGCATACTGTTGATTGTCTCTGAACATTTTCCAGTCTAATTCTTCATCAGTCATAGATAAAAGGATGAATATTTAGCTACATTTCATTAAATCTGTAGACAATTGAACATTCTCAAAGGTCTCTGCAAAATTGTTCAATATATAAATATACATATTGCCATTTTACCCTCTAAATTAATTCTACGTGGACTCAGCCATAGGCCCCATTTGCTGAATAATACATCATTTTGAAGGGATGTTCATAAAGAAACCATAATCAGGAATAAATAGTTCAGTATGAGAGCAAGAGTAAAAATTGATGTATGGCTACCCAACTTCCAAACATTTAACAATTACATGAGTAACCAACACCTGTGATATGAAGGATCTCTATTTTTAAAACAACACTAAAGACGTGCTCCCTAACCACCGTGAAGAAGCACATCAACCGCTCATTGTCTCCTATCTGTGAAATAAAGAAACACAAAAAAAAAGTAACACAACTCCTCTGCATATGATGTTACACTACTCCACTCATAGCTTTCACATTTTAGTAACTTTTTGTTTCAAAATTTAGTAAATTACGTTTGTAAATGCACACCTGATGGAAAGTGGATTATTGGTAAGTGCAGGTTGGCACCTACACTTAGCAATAGGCACTAACCTCCACGTAGATCCAGTTAAGTCTCAATAAATTAAACCAAGCTCAACCCTTGGTAGCTTGGCAGCGAGCGGCAAGGCTTAACTTAGGAGACAAGTGTGTAAAGCATTTAAAAATTGCAAAACAGTAAATAAGTTAAACAGAAAACACAATAATAATCCAACACCAATTTATAAAAATAGATTATATTTGTATCTCTAAAAAGACACCAAAATGAATAAACTCTTATAAGAGGAAACGGAGATATGAATTTTCAAAGAATTACTGTTTTCTAGCGCATAAAAATGAAAAGCGTCAATCTGGTCATCTGGTCGCACCACAACCAGGGCAAAGTCAAAGTTTAAGGCCGACCGCGATGGAGCCCTGCACGGCTACAGCAAGCTGGAGTCCTATGTCAAAAGTTTACCTTGGGACTTAGTCGTTTTCTTGAAGATTTTCTTCAGCGGGACGAAGTCGGCAGTCCGATCACACTTCACTGGAGCCCTTCCTCAGATACTCATCACGGGAGCCCTTGGTGAAGATTTCTACATTCGACATAGATGATTTTTTGAGATGAAAATCCTTCGAACGGGCCGAACCTGAATCTTGATCCGGCGTCCCTGGAGCCTTCTTCAGATACACTGCTCTGGAGGTCCCGGTCAGCTTTCTACATTCGGACTTAGTCACTTTTACCAAGATTTACTTCAGCGGGACGAACCTGCAAGTCAGGCCGGGTCACTGTTGAGGCAAGCCGGCTACAGTTGCCGCAGTGGGTGGGAACCTTTATGGAGCTTTTTCCAAAAAGTTCTCCAGTCTTCTCAAAACTTCTGGATCTTCTTTCAGAAGGTTTTTTAAGGTTCTTTTGGAGTCCACTGCTCATCCCAAGGTTCCAGATGCTCTGAGATGCTCCTTGAGGGTGCAGACTACAACTTCCAGAATGCACCTGGCTCAAAACCCAAATTGGCCACTGGACAGTGTCAGCTAGTCAGTTTCTCCAGGATCTGAGGCGCAGGACTCTGGTTAACAATTTTTCACCTGTAGCAAACAGGGAGTCCATCCTTGAACCAGTTGAAGCCTGGCAAAGTCCTTCTTGTGGTAAAGCCCAAGTGTGCAGCTGGGGCAGTCCTTCAAAGCGTAGTGCCCAGGTGCAGGTCAGGGGTCCAGCAGGGCAGTCCTTCTTCTCCTGATGTTCTTCCTTGTAGGGATCTGGTAGGAATCTGAGGTGTGGGTTCAGCTCTGCCATATTTATCCTTGCTCCTGGGTGAAAAACAGGAGGATTCTGGTTCTTCAATCAGATACAGGGTCCTTCCCCCTGTGGTGGCCACTTCCTGGGAAGTGTAGCAAAAATAAATCCCAGGGAGCAAAATTCTTCAAAAATCCATAGTTGTCACGGTTTCGGGCAGGTCTGATCAGGTCTTTGGTTGGGACACCCCTTGAGGTCACTGAATATCCTAAAGAGGTAGTACACTGGGGCAGAGGAGCAGCTAAAGGCATACACGGAAAGGACAGCTATGGATAGGCACAGGAAACAGGAAAGTAAAAGCAGAGCAACCCTTGTGTGAACAAACAGGAAATGGATTACCAGTGGACAAACATGCTGGGGTTGTACACAGAGTAAGGCGCAGAACCTCCCACAGTGACAGGGAATCTCAATGCCTCTGTGCAGTTTGCTCTTACAGATAGTCACCCTGCCAGCCCCATAGAAAGGAGGCAGCAGAAGTGATTCTGTCTCTGGACCCTAGAGCACAAACAAGGACAGTACCTAGATACACAGGACACGCTCTTGTGGGTCCAGCTGGAAACACAGTGGCGATTACTGAGAAAACAGCAATAGCACACTGTCACTGTTAGGCATGAAATACAATGTATAACACTGGACAAGGATGGGGCTGGAATTGCCTCCTGGAAACAAGGAGCCAACCCCAGTACACAGGAGGACACGTATACACTGGTGAAGACTGATAGAACACCTACCAGACACAAAGAACCAAGAAGAAACAGAAACAGAAGGGAACAAACAAAGAGGCAGGGGCAAGAACTAGGAACAGGCTCAGGCTGAAGCAAAGGCGGGTCTAGGACTTGAAAACAGGGCGCAAACTTCTGTCTGGGACAGACAGAGACAGGACTGGGAAACTGAGAACAGACTCTGGCTGGAACAGGCAAGGACAGGACTGGAATACAGGGAGTAGGAAATGAGCAGTAAACAGGACTGGGAAACAGAGAGAAGGTTCAGGCTGAAACAAGGCAGGAGCAGGGCAGAGAAACAGGGAGCAGGCTTTGGAAGAAACAAACAGGTACAAGGCTAAGAAGTAGGGAGCAGACTCTGGCTGGAACAATCAGGAGCAGGGCAGAGAAACAGGAACCAGGATCAGGCTGGAACAGAACAGGAACAAAACTGGAACACCATCCGACAAGGGGTCTGTAACACAAAGGAATTGAAGTCCGATGCACGACGGGGAGCTTGAGGAAATGGCTGCTTATAAGCAGTTCCAAGCTGGGCTGCACAGGAGAGGTTTCAGGGGTGTGTGGTTTCGGACACTTGCAAGTCCTGGAGGAGAGGATCCAGTGAAAAGGAGCAACTGGACTTCTCCCATTGAAAACAATGGGAAACAGAATCCGGGTTTTCCTGACTACCAAGCTGTGCATTATGGGATTTGCAGTCCCAAGAAGCAAATGTAGTACTATACAAGTGTACCATGGAGAAAAGAGAAACAAACAGGAGTCAGCAAGGCACTCTAGATAGGTGTTCAAGGTGATTCCCAGGCTTCTGACAGTCCCCTTACAGCGCCCCCTGGAAATGGGATGACCGAGTCGTAACAATAGTGGCTGCAACCGATTTTTGGAGGTCACATCTGGCTGCCCTCCCCCACCCCACCCCCACTGCTGTGGCTACAAATCTTAAACACAGCCCTCTCCTAATCTAATCAAGAGGGCACCTAATTGTCTGGGGTTGCAGGATGTGAGGGAGGTGCTGGGTTGCTCCAAATGCCCTTCCATGCCTTTGAAGACAGGTTTGGCATCCCTTCCTGCTTCCCCATCTGTAGGAGGCTGGACTGGCTTGTAGTGAGTACCAAGGAGAACTTACACCTTGCACCAGGCCCAGGTATCCCTTATTAGTGTATAGGGGTGTCTAGCAGCTTAGGCTGATAGAAAAGGTAGTTTAGCAGAGCAGCTTAGGCTGAACTAGGAGACGAGTGAAGCTCCTACAGTACCACTAGTGTCACCTGCACAATATCATAAGAAAACACAATACACAGATATACTAAAAATAAAGGTACTTTATTTTTATGACAATATGCCAAAGTATCTCAGTGAGTACCCTCAGTATGAGGATAGCAAATATACACAAGGTATATGTACACAATACCAAAATATGCAGTAATAGCAATAGAAAACAGTGCAAACAATGTATAGTCACAATAGAATGCAATGGGGGCACATAGGGATAGGGGCAACACAAACCATATACTCTAGAAGTGGAATGCGAACCACGAATGGACCCCAAACCTATGTGACCTTGTAGAGGGTCGCTGGGACTGTAAGAAAACAGTGAGGGTTAGAAAAATAGCCCACCCCAAGACCCTGAAAAGTGGGTGCAAAGTGCACCTAAGTTCCCCAAAGAGCACAGAAGTCTTGATAGGAGAATTCTGCAGGAAAGACCAACACCAGCAATGCAACAATGATGGATGTCCAGACGAGAGTACCTGTGGAACAAGGGGACCAAGTCCAAAAGTCACGATCAAGTCGGGAGTGGGCAGATGCCCAGGAAATGCCAGCTGTGGGTGCAAAGAAGCTGCCAGTGGATGGTAGAAGCTGAGGATTCTGCAAGAACGACAAGGGCTAGAAACTTCCCCTTTGGAGGATGGATGCCCCACGTCGTGAAGAGTCGTGCAGAAGTGTTTTCCTGCAGAAAGACCGCAAACAAGCCTTGCTAGCTGCAAAGCTTGCAGTTATGGTTTTTGGATGCTGCTGTAGCCCAGGAGGGACCAGGATGTCACCAATTGCGTGAAGGGACAGAGGGGGCATCCAGCAAGACAAGGAGCCCTCTCAGAAGCAAGCAGCTCCTGCAGAAGTGCCAGAAAAGGCACTACAAAGTGGAGTGAAATGGTGCTCACCCGAAGTTGCACAAGAGAGTCCCACGCCGCCGGAGGACAACTCAGGAGGTCATGCAATGCAGGTTAGAGTGCCGTGGACCCAGGCTTGGCTGTGCACAAAGGAAATCCTGGAAAAGTGCACAGGAGCTGGAGTAGCTGCAAAACACGTGGTTCCCAGCAATGCAGTCTGGCGTGGGGAGGCAAGGACTTACCTCCACCAAACTTGGACTGAAGAGTCACTGGACTGTGGGAGTCACTTGGACAGAGTTGCTGAGTTCAAGGGACCTCGCTCATCGAGCTGAGAGGAGACCCAGAGGACCGGTGATGCAGTTCTTTGGTGCCTGCTGTTGCAGGGGGAAGATTCCGTCGACCCACGGGAGATTTCTTCGGAGCTTCTAGTGCAGAGAGGAGGCAGACTACCCCCACAGCATGCACCACCAGGAAAACAGTCGAGAAGGCAGCTGGATCAGCGTTACAGTGTCGCAGTAGTCATCTTGGCTACTTTGTTGCAGTTTTGCAGGTTTCCAGCGCGGTCAGCAGTCGATTCCTTGGCAGAAGGTGAAGAAAGAGATGCAGAGGAACTCTGATGAGCTCTTGCATTCGTTATCTAAGGAATTCCCCAAAGCAGAGACCCTAAATAGCCAGAAAAGAGGGTTTGGCTACTTAGGAGAGAGGATAGGCTAGCAACACCTGAAGGAGCCTATCAGAAGGAGTCTCTGACGTCACCCTGGCCACTCAGAGCCATCCAGTGTGCCAGCAGCACCTCTGTTTCCAAGATGGCAGAGGTCTGGAGCACACTGGAGGAGCTCTGAGCACCTCCCAGGGGAGGTGCAGGTCAGGGGAGTGGTCACTCCCCTTTCCTTTGTCCAGTTTCGCGCCAGAGCAGGGCTGAGGGGTCCCTGAACCGGTGTAGACTGGCTTATGCAGAAATGGGCACCATCTGTGCCCATGAAAGCATTTCCAGAGGCTGGGGGAGGCTACTCCTCCCCTGCCTTTACACATTTTTCCAAAGGGAGAGGGTGTAACACCCTCTCTCTGAGGAAGTCCTTTGTTCTGCCTTCCTGGGCCAAGCCTGGCTGGACCCCAGGAGGGCAGAAACCTGTCTGAGGGGTTGACAGCAGCAGCAGCTCCAGTGAAACCCCTGAAAAGGCAGTTTGGCAGTACCCGGGTCTGTGCTAGAGACCCGTGGGATCATGGGATTGTGCCAACAATGCCAGGATGGCATTGAGGGGGCAATTCCATGATCATAGACATGTTACATGGCCATATTCGGAGTTACCATTGTGAAGCTATACATAGGAAATGACCTATGTATAGAGCACGCGTGTAATGGTGTCCCCGTACTCACAAAGTCCGGGGAATTTGCCCTGAACAATGTGGGGGCACCTTGGCTAGTGCCAGGGTGCCCACATACTAAGGCCCTCATTCTGACCCTGGCGGTCGGTGATAAAGCGGCGGCCAAGCCGCCAACAGGCCGGCGGTCTAAAATATGCAATTCTGACCCTGGCGGGAACCGCCAACACAGCCCGCCAACTTAACACTCCGCCCGCCACAGCGGTACAAACAAACAGCGCGGCGGTTCCCGCCAACAGCCAGGCGGCAGACAATGTACCGCCCACCCTATTACGACCCACCAATCTGCCACCTTTTCCGGGGCGGGAGCACCGCCGATAAGAACACGGCGGAAACAGACTACGAACGGGAAAACGCTCACCTCTACGCACTCCACGCGAGATTCCGGCAGTATGGAACCAGAGTTGCAGGTCATCCCCGCACTCCTATTCCTGCTCATATACCAGGAGCACGCCCGGCGGCGCGGAAGACATCGGTGAGTACTGCACCTACGACACAGGGGAGGGAAAAGATTACCGGCACACACCCACCCACCCACACCCACTACAACACACACATCAATGCATTCCCACAGATCACTGTCACAACCCACAAACCACCCCCCTCCGAAATAATGCAAAGACCAAAAGAAGAGATCATAAACGGGCAGATATATTGAAATATGTACACCAGTAATCCCAATAAATAAATAAACTATGTACAAAATATATACAGCTACTAAATGTAGTCCAACCACTGTCCGTGGATCACAGGGGTCCTGTGCAAAGGGGCAAGGCCCAGTCCCACGACAAGAACTCCACGGAGAGAACACTGCAGGGGCATCAGAAAGAAAATAGGACAGGCACCTCAGGGGGAAGGGAAGGGGGGGCACCTCAGCCACTTGAGTACACGACGCCAGATCCACGAGGGGACTCCATGACCACTGGCCCATCCTGGGGAGAGCAAAGCCACAGTCCATACAGTCCATACAGTGGGTGGCCTGCCCACTGGGCCATCATGGGGAGAGCAAAGCCACAGTCCAAACAGTCCATACAGTGGGTGGCCTGCCCACTGGGCCATCCTGGGGAGAGCAAAGCCACAGTCCAAACAGTCCATACAGTGGGTGGCCTGCCCACTGGGCCATCCTGGGGAGAGCAAAGCCACAGTCCAAACAGTCCATACAGTGGGTGGCCTGCCCACTGGGCCATCCTGGGGAGAGCAAAGCCACAGTCCAAACAGTCCATACAGTGGGTGGCCTGCCCACTGGGCCATCCTGGGGAGAGCAAAGCCACAGTCCAAACAGTCCATACAGTGGGTGGCCTGCCCACTGGGCCATCCTGGGGAGAGCAAAGCCACAGTCCATACAGTCCATACAGTGGGTGGCCTGCCCACTGGGCCATCCTGGGGAGAGCAAAGCCACAGTCCAAACAGTCCATACAGTGGGTGGCCTGCCCACTGGGCCATCCTGGGGAGAGCAAAGCCACAGTCCAAACAGTCCATACAGTGGGTGGCCTGCCCACTGGGCCATCCTGGGGAGAGCAAAGCCACAGTCCATACAGTCCATACAGTGGGTGGCCTGCCCACTGGGCCATCCTGGGGAGAGCAAAGCCACAGTCCAAACAGTCCATACAGTGGGTGGCCTGCCCACTGGGCCATCCTGGGGAGAGCAAAGCCACAGTCCAAACAGTCCATACAGTGGGTGGCCTGCCCACTGGGCCATCCTGGGGAGAGCAAAGCCACAGTCCATACAGTGGGTGGCCTGCCCACTGGGCCATCCTGGGGAGAGCAAAGCCACAGTCCAAACAGTCCATACAGTGGGTGGCCTGCCCACTGGGCCATCCTGGGGAGAGCAAAGCCACAGTCCAAACAGTCCATACAGTGGGTGGCCTGCCCACTGGGCCATCCTGGGGAGAGCAAAGCCACAGTCCATACAGTCCATACAGTGGGTGGCCTGCCCACTGGGCCATCCTGGGGAGAGCAAAGCCACAGTCCATACAGTCCATAACAGACCCCACTGCCACTGGAGGAGGCAAGTTGGCCAGAGGACATCCTGCAGCCCTGCCCGAGATAGATCCTGCCCTGCCACGTCTGCCAAAGGGCCAGCGGTTCTTGCCTTGAAGGGCCCAGTTCAGCGGTTCCTGAGACGGCGGGGCCCAGTTCAGCGGTCCTTGCCCTGAAGGGCCCAGTTAAGCGGTTCTTGAGACGGCGGGGCCCAGCGGAGCGGTTCTTGAGACGGCGGGGCCCAGCGGAGCAGTTCTTGAGACGGCGGGGCCCAGCGAAGCGGTGCGTGAGACGGCGGGGCCCAGCGGAGCGGTTCTTGAGACGGCGGGGCCCAGTTCAGCGGTCCTTGCCCTGAAGGGCCCAGTTAAGCGGTTCTTGAGACGGCGGGGCCCAGCGGAGCGGTGCTTGAGACGGCGGGGCCCAGCGGAGCGGTTCTTGAGACGGCGGGGCCCAGCGGAGCGGTGCGTGAGACGGCGGGGCCCAGCGGAGCGGTTCTTCAGACGGCGGGGCCCAGTTCAGCGGTCCTTGCCCTGAAGGGCCCAGTTAAGCGGTTCTTGAGACGGCGGGGCCCAGCGGAGCGGTGCTTGAGACGGCGGGGCCCAGTTCAGCGGTTCTTGAAACGGCGGGGCCCAGCGGAGCGGTTCTTGAGACGGCGGGGCCCAGCGGAGCGGTGCGTGAGACGGCGGGGCCCAGCGGAGCGGTGCTTGAGACGGCGGGGCCCAGTTCAGCGGTTCTTGAGACGGCGGGGCCCAGTTCAGCGGTGCTTGAGACGGCGGGGCCCAGCGGAGCGGTGCTTGAGACGGCGGGGCCCAGTTCAGCGGTTCTTGAGACGGCGGGGCCCAGTTCAGCGGTTCTTGAGACGGCGGGCCCAGTTCAGCGGTTCTTGAGACGGCGGGGCCCAGTTCAGCGGTGCTTGAGACGGCGGGGCCCAGTTCAGCGGTTCTTGAGACGGCGGGGCCCAGTTCAGCGGTTCTTGAGACGGCGGGGCCCAGTTCAGCGGTTCTTGAGACGGCGGGGCCCAGCGGAGCGGTGCTTGAGACGGCGGGGCCCAGTTCAGCGGTTCTTGAGACGGCGGGGCCCAGTTCAGCAGTTCTTGAGACGGCGGGGCCCAGTTCAGCGGTTCTTGAGACGGCGGCGCCCAGTTCAGCGGTGCTTGAGACGGCGGGGCCCAGCGGAGCGGTGCTTGAGACGGCGGGGCCCAGTTCAGCGGTTCTTGAGACGGCGGGGCCCAGTTCAGCGGTTCTTGAGACGGCGGGGCCCAGTTCAGCGGTTCTTGAGACGGCGGGGCCCAGTTCAGCGGTGCTTGAGACGGCGGGGCCCAGTTCAGCGGTTCTTGAGACGGCGGGGCCCAGTTCAGCGGTTCTTGAGACGGCGGGGCCCAGTTCAGCGGTCCTTGCCTTGAAGGGCCCAGTCCAGCGGTTCTTGAGACGGCGGACGGTCTATGGCCAACTGCTAATTGCCTGGTGGTGCCCTCCTGGGCAGCGGGGATGGTGCTCCTTCACTGCCCACCTGGGCTGTGGGTGGTGGGGCCCTCCTGGCCAGCTGGGCTGGGTCCTCCCTGGGCAGCGGCTATGGGGGTGGTGGGCTCTCCCGGGGCAGCTGTGCCGGTTCCTCCCGGGGCAGCGGCTATGGGGGATGTGGGCTCCTCCTGGGCAGCAGGCCTGCTGCCTGACCTCTCCGACTTGCTGCCCTTGCCCTCCTTAGTCGTGGGCCTGTGGCCCTTTCCTCCCTTTGGAGCTGTGGCTGGTGACTGTCTCTGGGTGGTGTCCGGGGGGGATGTAGAAGGCGGGCTCCTGCGGCGCCCCTTCCGCCTTCTGCTCCTCTTCCCAGGGGGTGGGCTGGCTGTCCCCTTGCTGCTGGGCGAAGATCCAGACATGCGGGCTGGCGGGCTCCAATACCCCTGCACCCTTGTCAAGGGGGCTGCAGGGCTGGTGGTGGCTGAGGTGCTCTTCTTACCCCGACGAGAAGGAGGGGGGGGCTCAGGGTCAGGAAAGAAGTTAGTAGTGGCGAGGAAGAGCTTCTTGGGACAATGGAGAGTGGTAGGTACAGTGGGAATGGGAGTGGAGGGAGAGGATGTGGTTGTAGGTGAGTCACGTTTGCTGTCTTTGGGTGCAGGTGCAGGAGGGATAGGCTGTCGTGAGGTGGATGGCTGTTGGGTGGGTGGGTGGCTGCGTTTGTGTGGTGTGGAAGAGGGGGTGACAGACACAGTGGGAGAGGACACAGGGGACGTGTAAATGGCAGTGGGGGTGGTGACTGCACGTGTGCGGACTGGAGTGGAGGGTGTGCTGGTGATGGAAACACTGGCTGATGGTGAGGTGAATGGAGGTGTGAGTGTAGACGTCACAGGGAGGGAGGAGGGAGACGAGGAGGTGGGGGTCACAGAGGTGGTAGTGACTGTTGGCATGTCTGCATCGGAATGTTGCGTGTGTGAATGTCTGCGTGATCTGTGGTGCTTATGTTTGGATGAGCTTCTCTTGGGTGTTGAGGTGTGTGCAGGCTGGTCTGATGGTGTGGGAGGGACAGGCAGAGGAACAGGAGACTGGGAGGAGGGAGTTAGTAGAGGCAGGCAGGAGACAGGGACAATGGCTGCCGTCAGTGCTGAGGCCAGAGCCTGGAACGATCGCTGATGGGCAGCCTGACCCGAATGAATGCCCTCCAGGTATGCATTGCTGCGATGAACCTCCCTCTCCACCCCCTGGATGGCATTCAAAAGGGTAGTCTGCCCAACAATGAGCGTTCGGAGGAGGTCAATGACCTCCTCACTGAGGGCAGCGGGGGTAACAGGGGCAGGGCCTGAGGTGCCTGGGGCGAAGGAGATGCCCGGCTTCCTGGCAGAGCGGGCACGGGGCGAACGCTGAGGGGCTGCTGGGAGGGCGGAGATGGTGCGCTGGGTGGCGGCTGTACCTGTAATGGCGGGGGGCACGGATGGTGCCACCCCCGCAAGGGAGCCCCCTTCCGAGGACGTGTCCGTGTCGCTGCAGGGTCCAGTCGTCCCCGTCGTGGAGCTCCCCTCGCCCTCCGTCTCACTGGTCCAGTCTGACTCTGTGGCATGGCCCTCCTGGGCCATGTGAGATGCAGCTCCCTCCTGCCCCGATGCCACTTCTCCTCCGCCTGATGATGCTGATGCACACAAGCACAGAAAGACAAACAAAAAGGGGGGGGGAGAGAGAAATAAAGGGATATTGAGTACATGGATCTCCGGTACAGTTAGCGGACATGACAGACACAGATGCCCCCTGCACTAAGTTGCGCACTTGGGGTCCGCTACGCATTCCGTGGAACATGCCCTACACGCCTAGAGTTGACAACTGCACCCATGGATGACACGGCCCAGGGATGGCTGTACTGACAAACTACTGAGGGTGGTGGCTGGGGACACAGGGGCTTACGGGGGTGCCCAGCCTACAGATATCGCCCTGGCCTAGGGGGACCCCCAGCCCTCCTCCCCAACCAGACACCTCCACTGCGCGACAACAGAGTAGATAATGCTTGTACTCACCCCCTTGTGTCTGCTGTGCTGCCCTCACGCGCCCATCCAATTCAGGGTAGGCCACCGCCAGGATCCGGAACATCAGGGGGCTCAGTTGACGGCAGGCACCCCGCCTACGTTGGGAGGCCATCCCCAGCAGAGACTCGGCAGTCTTCTTGGTCCCGCGGCGGATGTCCTCCCACCTCTTGCGGCAGTGGGTGCCCCGTCGATGGTGGACCCCCAGGGTCCGGACTTCCTTGGCGATGGCACGCCAAATCCCGATCTTCTCATGGGCGCGGACCTATGTGACACGTACAGGGAGGGAGAAATACCACGTTCAAGTTTGTCAGCATTTTCCTTTCCAGTGGCCCAACGCCCCCCATCCCCGCCAGGCCCAACATGCCCCCCATCCCCGCCAGGCCCCCCGCCATGCCCCCCGCCAGGCCCAACATGCCCCCCATCCCCGCCATGCCCCCGCCAGGCCCAACATGCCCCCCATCCCCGCCAGGCCCCCCGCCATGCCCCCCGCCAGGCCCAACATGCCCCCCATCCCCGCCAGGCCCCCCGCCATGCCCCCCGCCAGGCCCAACATGCCCCCCATCCCCGCCAGGCCCCCCGCCATGCCCCCCGCCAGGCCCAACATGCCCCCCATCCCCGCCATGCCCCCCGCCAGGCCCAACATGCCCCCCATCCCCGCCAGGCCCCCCGCCATGCCCCCCGCCAGGCCCAACATGCCCCCCATCCCCGCCAGGCCCCCCGCCGTGCCCCCCGCCAGGCCCAACATGCCCCCCATCCCCGCCATGCCATCCGCCATGCCCCCCGCCAGGCCCAACATGCCCCCCATCCCCGCCATGCCCCCCGCCAGGCCCAACATGCCCCCCCATCCCCGCCATGCCCCCCGCCAGGCCCAACATGCCCCCCATCCCCGCCAGGCCCCCGGCCAGGACCCCCGCCAGGCCCAACATGCCCCCCATCCCCGCCAGGACCCCCGCCAGGCCCAACATGCCCCCCATCCCCGCCAGGCCCCCCGCCAGGACCCCCGCCAGGCCCAACATGCCCCCCATCCCCGCCAGGCCCCCCGCCAGGCCCCCAAGCCAGCCAGTGGCCCCAAATCCATATTGAATTAAACTCACTTGTTGGTCTGGAGGACCGTAGAGTAGCGCATACTGGGGAAGGACCCCATCCACAAGTTTCTCCAACTCCTCTCCAGTGAAGGCAGGGGCCCTTTCCCCAGGCGCAGCAGCCATTGTCCCTTCCAGACCGAGGTCACAGCAACACTTGCAGTATAGGTCCTCTCCTGTGAAAGTTCAAGTCGCAAGTGGATAAGTAGATAGAAAATGGCGGTGACGTCCGCGGCGGTGCGTACCGCGGCGGTGCGTCCCGCCACCGCCGGCGCCCTTCGCCATTGGCTCCTGAAACCCATAGGCTTCAATGTTAACCAATGCGGCTTTGCGCCGCGGTCTTCGCCCGCCGCGGTGTGCCACGCCAGCGCATTGACCTCACATCCCATTGTCACACTTCACAGGTCAGGCAGCCGCCATTTCCAGGGCCCACATGGCTCAATTTCAACTGCGTCACACAGGCCTAGGCCTTGCATAGGCACTCAGACACGCCATTCACTGCATAGAGAATCGTATACTGTGCTAGCTGTGAGTACGTACCTGTGGGTTGCTTGACTGTGTGCTCCATGTTGTCCTTCCTAGGCACCGTCCGCTGGGTTGGGCGAGGAGACGGATGAATCCTCCCGTGTACCGACCGCTGGTGGACCTGTCGACAATGGAAGAACGCCACATTATCCTGACCTACCGTCTTAACCGTGCCACTATCCATGAACTGTGTGCCCAGCTGGAGCCCGACCTGATGTCCCCCATCCGCCAACCCACAGGGATTCCCCCTCTGGTGCAGGTCATGTCAGTACTCCATTTCTTGGCAAGTGGGTCATTTCAGACAACCGTGGGAATTGCTTCTGGGATGTCTCAGCCCATGTTTTCGAAGGTGTTATCCAGAGTGTTGTCTGCCCTGATGAAATCCGTGAGGAGCTACATCATTTTCCCTGAGGTGGGCGAATTGGCTACAGTGAAGGGTGATTTCTACGCCCTTGGACATATTCCCAACGTAATTGGTGCCATTGATGGGACCCATGTGGCTTTGGTTCCCCCAAGAGACAGGGAGCAGGTGTACAGGAACAGAAAAAATTACCATTCAATGAACATCCAGGTGGTGTGTTTGGCTGACCAGTACATCTCGCATGTAAATGCCAAATTCCCAGGGTCAGTGCATGACGCCTACATCCTCAGGAATAGCAGCATCCCTTACGTGATGGAACAGCTACAGAGACACCGTGTATGGCTAGTGGGGGACTCTGGGTACCCCAACCTGTCGTGGCTACTGACCCCAGTAAGGAATCCCCGGACCAGGGCAGAGGAACGGTACAATGAGGCCCATGGGCGTACTAGGAGGGTGATCGAACGCACCTTTGGCCTCCTAAAGGCCAGGTTTAGGTGCCTGCATATGACCGGTGGATCCCTAATGTACTCACCTAAGAAGGTGTGTCACATCATCGTGGCCTGCTGCATGCTTCACAACCTGGCTTTGCGCCGCCAGGTGCCTTTCCTGCAGGAGGATGGTCGAGACGGTGGTGTTGTGGCAGCGGTGGAACCTGAGGAGAGTGACGAGGAGGAAGACGACGGGGCTGAAACAGACAACAGGGACAGAATCATTGAACAGTACTTCCAATAGGACACAGGTAACATTTCAAAGATAATTTAGTAAATGTTAACTACTCTCCAGCATCTCTGCTGCCTGTCTATTTGCCCCAGTGTATGATGACTGAGTTTTGGCTTTTGCCTCCCTATTTCAGATCTGGGGTCCCCACTACGAGTCCTGTGCTTCGTTTCCCCATGGACTACAGCTTTGTGGCAGCTGTTTGTTGACTTCACCATGTACAAGGACATATTTGCACTGTCATGTCAATTACAATCTATTGAAATCACAGCCAGACTCCAGATATTTTGGTGCAAAATAGGTGTTTATTTAAGTGCTCAAAATGGGATGGGTGGTTTCAAGTGGGTGGGGGCTATGGTGAAGGAATGTCCATGGCAGAGTCCAGAGTAACAGTCACACAGGTGCATTGTCCAGAGGCCTGTGGAGAGATGGAGCATGGGCAGTTCAAGGATGGACAGGGTGACAATGTGGGACAGTGGGATGACATCAGGTGGTATCCATTGCTGGCGGGGGTCTTGACATCCTACTCTGTCTTCTTGCGAGATCTCAGGGCCCTCTTGCGGGGTGGTTCTTCTCCTGCAGGAGGTGGGGGTCTGGTGGGCTGCTGCTGTGCGGGGGCCTCCTGTCTACTAGCGCCGGCGGAGGTGGTTGGCTGTTCTTGGTCCAGGCTAGTGGCAGGGGCCCTTGGGTGTTGTTCAGTGTCCGCCCTGTTGTTGACGAGGTCCTGCAGCAGCCCTACCATGGTAACCAGGGTGGTGTTGATGGCTCTGATGTCCTCCCTGTACCCCCGATAGTGTTCCTCCTGCAGTACCTGGATCTCCTGGAACCGGGCCAGTACCGTCGCCATCGTCTCCTGGGAGCGGTTGTATGCTCCCATGATGGTGGTGAGGACCTCGTGGAGAGTGGGTTCCCTGGGCCTCTCCTCCCCCCCCTGTCGCACAGCTGCCCTCCGAGTTCCCCTGTTTCCCTGGGCCTCTGCCCCCTGGCCGGTGTGCCCACTACCACTGCCCCCAGGTCCCTGTTGTTGTTGGGGTGGTGGGTTATCCTGGGTGCCCTGTAGTGGTAGACACACCGCAGATTGACGCGCCCTGGAGACAGAGGCATGGGCCCGCTGGGTGGGAGCTGTGCTGGTGTTCCCAGAGGGGTTTGGGTCTGTAGTGGCCTGGGCCTGTGTGAGGGGAACCGACTGTCCAGAGGTCCCCGATGGTCCGGGCTGGTCATCGGTGTCCAGGTCAACAGAGCTGCTGTCATCGCTGACGGCCTCTTGGGTGGGGGGTGTGGAGAATTCTGGCCCCTCCGCCGCGGTGTGTTGACGGTCGGGTCCTGCAGGGGTATGGAGGTATGGTTATAGTTTCAATGTGTGGCATATGAGTGTATCTGTGGGTTCTCGTGTCCCCAAGTGCTGGCATTCGTGTGTGGGGGCTTTGGTGAGGGTGGCTTGTGGGGGGGGATGTGTATATGCATTGGGCATGCTTTGGTGATGGGTGTCCATGCTTAGTGGACGCATGCAGGCCTAGGTTTTGGGATGTGTGGGTTGTGATGGTGAGACATTGGCGGGGAATAGGTGTGCTGGGGGTGGGGGTGAGGATGGTGGTGGGGGTGAGGATGGTGGTGGGGGTGAGGATGGTGGTGGGGGTGAGGGTGAGGGTGGGGGTGAGGATGGGGGTGGGGGTGAGGGTGGGGTTCGAGGATGGGGGTGAGGGTTGGTGTCTGATTTGGCATGCAGGTGGGGGGGAAGCAGTATTGAAGCTTCAACTTTCCAGTATCCATTCCTCCGCCGACTCCTGCGAGGCCGTCAGGATGCAGGATGTTCAAGACTTCCTCCTCCCATGATGTGAATTGTGGGGGTTGAGGTGGGGGTCCTCCGCCAGTCTTCTGCACGGCGATGTTGTGCCTGGATACCATGGAACGCACCTTCCCCCGTAGGTCGTTCCATCGCTTCCTGATGTCTTCCCGATTTCTGGGGTGCTGTCCCACTGCGTTCACCCTGTCGACAATCCTCTGCCATAGCTCCGTCCTCCGGGCAATGCTGGTGTATTGTATCTGTGTGCCGAACAGCTGGGGCTCTACCCGAACGATTTCCTCCACCATGACCCTGAGTTCTTCGTCTGTGAAGCGGGGTTGTCTTTGGGGTGCCATGGGGTGGTGTGTATGATGTGTGGGGTGGAGTATGTGTATTTAAGTGAGTTGAGTGTGGTGGTGTGTGTTGTTTTGTGTGTGGATAGTGTGTGGGTGATGGTGTTGAGTGGCTGTGGCTGTTATTTTTTGGATGCTGGTGTCTCGCTCTTGCCTTCTTTACGAATTTTTTAGCGTAGGGGTTTGTGGGTGATGTGGGTGGGTGTTTTATATTGTATTGTGTGTGTGGGAGTGGTGTGTGTATGTGTATCAGGTGTGTGGGATTCAAATCGTCCAATGTGGCTGAGTTTTGTTCGTTTGTGTGTATTCTGACCGCGGCGGTGTGTCCCGCCAATGGAATACCGCGTTTGAATGACCGCCGCGTGGATACGTGGGTCGTAATGGCATGGGCGTATTTCTGTTGGCGTGACGGTGGAGGTTTTGTCACCTCCACCTTTCCGCCGACCGCTGGTCTGGCGGTCTGTTGTGGCGGTCGGATTTTCGGAGGTTTGCCTTCTGCGGGTCAGAATGACCGTGGCGGGTTTCCGCGACCGCGGCGGGATTATGGAGGATTTCTGACCGGCGGTAGGCGCCTTTTACCGCCGAGGTCAGAATGACCACCTAAGTAACTTAGCACCCAACCTTTACCAGGTAAAGGTTAGACATATAGGTGACTTATAAGTTACTTAAGTGCAGTGGTAAATGGCTGTGAAATAACGTGGACGTTATTTCACTCAGGCTGCAGTGGCAGGCCTGTGTAAGAATTGTCAGAGCTCCCTATGGGTGGCAAAAGAAATGCTGCAGCCCATAGGGATCTCCTGGAACCCCAATACCCTGGGTACCTTAGTACCATATACTAGGGAATTATAAGGGTGTTCCAGTATGCCAATGTAAATTGGTGAAATTGGTCACTAGCCTGTTAGTGACAATTTGGAAAGAAATGAGAGAGCATAACCACTGAGGTTCTGGATAGCAGAGCCTCAGTGAGACAGTTAGTCATAACACAGGTAACACATACAGGGCACACTTATGAGCACTGGGGCCCTGGCTGGCAGGGTCCCAGTGACACATACAACTAAAACAACATATATACAGTGAAATATGGGGGTAACATGCCAGGCAAGATGGTACTTGAGGTAGTTCTCCTCCCAGGCACATCCTTTGTGTTGAGCCCAGGCCAATCAGAGAAGAGCTGAAGTTGGCAACTTTTTAGGTAGCGTGTAAAACTCTTTACCTGAACTAGTTATATTAAATCCAACAATTGTTGTGGGATTTATTATAACAATTAATTAATCAATGTGATACCAAACTTGAGGTATCTGACACTTAAGAGGACTTTGTTAATTAAAATAAAGTCTCCCCGTTTAACCTATGGAAGCCATTCACTACACTGAGGGAAAAACAAATGTGGCTATTTTACCTCACCAGGGCTTATAAAACTATTTTATAAGGTCCCTCCTTATAGTTACATGGCACCCAACCCTAGGGGCAATAGGGCACACCTTAGGGGTGACGCATATGTAAAAATAAGGTAGTTTAAGACTTTGGAAGTACTTTTAATTCCAAAGTCGAATTTGCATTTAACTTTAATTTCAAAGCAGCCAGCAAGGCAGGCCTGCCTTTAAAATGGCACTGGGCACCTCGGCAGTGCACCTATGGGTGCACCACCTATGCTGGGGTCCCTAAACCTACATGCCATAACATATACTAGGGACTTATAGGTAGGTTGACCTAGCCAATTATAATTAGCCTAATGTGCATACTTATTTTAAATAGAGCACAGGCCCTGGGACTGGTTAGCAGTAGCCAGGGCACCATCAGAGTCAGGAAACCACCAGCAAAAGGCAAAAATGGAGGCAAAAAGGTAGGGGGCCTCTGCAATCAGCCCTGTTTTCTCACAACACGTAATTCCTTGTCATGGCTGAGATCACTCGGAACCAGAGTCTGAAAATCAATCATTAATTCAGATTCCCTCTTTCTCAATTGAGCACCCCAATTCCCACCTCTAGGGTTTGCAGTGATTTGTTCAATACCATAAAATACCAACATTGTGCGATCTTTGTAGTGGAATATTTCAAAATGTCTGGCTACTTGATATCTCTGATCACCATGTTTTATGGCTCGCATATGTTCTAAACCCGGCTTTTTTACTGCAAACACTGTGCTCCCCACATATCTCAAGGGGCATGGACACTCTAGTACATAGAGTACATACTAAGTACTGCAGGTTAAAAATTGTCTTATAGGAAGTGTATATCTGTCAATTGTTTTGTATTCCTTTTTTACACAGATGAATTTGCATGCTTTGCAGTGCCCACATGGAAAGAATCCTTGTAATCCAAATTTCTCATCAATGGATTTTATGGTAATGTCGCTGTGTATCAGAGCATCTCGCAATGATCTTGCTTTACGATATGTGATGCTAGGTTTGACTCCTACTTTATTTCCGACTATATTGTCATTTATCAGAATACCCCAATGTTTTGATATGATCTTGCTCACTGTCCCAACATTGCTGTTGCAAGTTAAAATCATTCTTTCTGTAGATTTATCTTTGGGTATGTTATTGTTCGAAAATGTAATCTCATCTCTGGTGACACTATCTCCCTTTCTACAAGCTTCCTGCAACACCCAATTGGGATATCCTCTGTATTTAAATCTCTGTATCATTGTATGTTTTTCAGCTTTAAAATTGTGCTCAGTACTTCACCATAAGGTATACTCCACTTCAGTTTTTTTGGATGTCCACTCATAGCATGTAACAAACTATTACCTGCTGTAGGTGTTCTGAATAGACGAGTTTCCACTTTATTGTGTTGAATTTCAACTACAACATCAGGAAATTTAATATTGGTCTTACTGGTAGTGAGAGTTGTCATTGTTGTTCAAAATCATAACAAACTCTTTTATTTCATCTTCAGAACCTCTTCAAATATTGAACAAATAATCAATGAAACGTAGCCATAAGGCTACTTTATCACAATACATCTTTATCTCATTATTAATGAACACTTGTTCCTCTCACCAGCCTAGGAACAAGTTTGCAAAGCTGGGAGCAAAACAAGTGCCCATCACAGTCCTGAGGATCTGTTGATATAATTTACCATCAAAAAGAAAGATATTGTTCTCTAGACACAATCTCATCATATCTATAATCATATTTGTATGCTCCAGTGACCTGACTGGTCTAGCTCGCAGGAAGGGATAACATGCCTGTAATCCCTGCTCATGGTCTATGACTGAATATAAAGATTTCACATCCATAGTTGCCAAAAGGAAATCCTCTTCCCAATTTATCCCTGTGATTTTTCCTAGAAAATCCTTTGTGCCTTTCACAAAAGAGGGAAGAGTTACCACACAATCTTGAAGAATTTGATCCACATACCGAGATACATTTTCAAAGGCATTATCCCTAGATGGCACTACAGGTCTCCCTGATGTGTTGCTTTTGTTTTTATGGAGTTTGGACTTTACATGTCGTCTGGTCACGCACTCCACCCCTCTTGGGAGCAGGATCAGAAACGAGTGTGACTTTGGAGAAATATATATATCTATATATTTGCAATCAAATTATGGACCCCTTTCCAGATAGGCAATCTATTTCCAGATATGTTCCCAATAAAATGCAAAAAACATTCAAGAACCCTATTCGTTCTAGAGGTCTAATTGATGCTATACAATCCTGATAATTTAGAATTTACCTTTTATTCTCCCACACATAATTCTAAACACTCCTCACTTACTTACAGCTCTAATGCTTACTTACTGCTCAAGTGCGTGCTAAAATTGGTTCTGTATCAGTATGTGACCATGCACCCATATTTATTGATATAGAAACCATATTTCAACCTTACAAGTCAAAGAGATGGCTTTTTAACAATTATTTGTTAAAAGATCAGATTTTTGTGGATACATTTGGAAAATTCCTTAAAGAATATTTAAGGGCATTGCAATTTCATGTTATTTGGGATCCTTTAAAGCTATAGCTAGAGGATTTATTATTGATTATATGGCTGCAAAGAAGGGAAATTTCAAACAGACTCTGCACTTCTTTTATCATCTATTAAAGGTCTTGAATATAAATATTATTCCTCAAATGGTGTTGATACTCTTAAACTTCTCATTCGAGCCAAATTGAACTTTAATAAAAAAGCTACTAAAGAAGCCTATGGCACGTTTTTGAGGATTAATTCCAAATTTTATGGTGGGTGGAATAAATCTGGCAAATTGCTTGCAAATTATCTTAAAGTGAAGTCCCAAATATCAAAAATTTCAAATAAGATAGATGACAGGGGTATTAACCATTTAAAAGATGAGGAGATCTTACAATGTTTTTCAGACTTTTACCAAAATCTTTATACATCTTAATCCTCTCCATCAGAAGCAGCTCTTGATTCCTTTTTCGAATCTCTTCCCCCTCGTCCTGAACAGTCACTTGACTTCTCTTTTTTAGATAAAGACATTTCTTTGCAGGATATCAGGATGGCCTTGACCAAATTACCTAAAGGCAAGGCTCCAGGTCCAGATGGCTTTACAGCAGAATTTTATCTCCACTTCTCTCATATTAATTTTCCTCACTTACATTCATAATATCATCAATTCCTTCACAATGTTGAAGCTCCTGGCACTTTTTCTGAAGCAATGTTTTGCCTCATTCCTAAAAAAAATAAGGACCTATCTCTTGTGCCAATCATCAGCCTATTTCTCTTGTTAATTTAGATTGCAAGATATTTGCGAAGATCTTAGCGCTTCATATAACTCAGATTATTCCTGATATAATCGACACAGAGGAAACTGGTTTTGTTAAAGGCAGATACATAACTGATAATTCCAGAACTTTATTAAATATTATACATTTAGCTTCTCAAAGTTCTGCCTCTTTAGCAGCCATTTCATTGAATGCTGAAAAAGCTTTTGATCTTTTTAACTGGCTTTTTATGATGAGGGCTCCTAAATGGCATGACTTAAGTCTTGGAATAATAAAATATATAAATATTCTTTATTCTTCCCCATCTACTTCCATTTTTTAAATGGCATTCAATCTTCTTATTTTTCCCTCCATCAAGGTACTAGACAGGGTTGTCCAAAGAGAGGAGGCGGCGGCAGCAATATCGAGGGCAGGAGCCCTTTAAAAACTAATCTCGCACTCCCGCCCTGCGGGAAGCGAGTCCAAAGGGAGGAGGCGGCAGCAGCAATATCGAGTGCAGGAGCCCTTTAAAAATAAACTCACGCTCCCGCCCTGCGGGAAGCCCATCCAAAGGGAGGAGGCGGTGGCAGCAATATCGAGGGCAGGAGCCCTTTAAAAAACGAATCTCGCGCTCCCACCCTGCGGGAAGTGCATCCAAAGGGAGGAGGCGGCGGCAGCAATATCGAGGGCAGGAGCCCTTTAAAAACTAATCTCGCGCTCCCGCCCTGCGGGAAGCGCATCCAAAGGGAGGTGGCGGCGGCAGCAATATCGAGGGCAGGAGCCCTTTAAAAATAAACTTGCGCTCCCGCCCTGCGGGAAGCGCGTCCAAAGGGAGGAGGTGGCGGCAGCAATATCGAGGGCAGGAGCCCTTTAAAAAACTAATCTCGCGCTCCCGCCCTGCGGTAAGCGCGTCCAAAGGGAGGAGGCGGCAGCAGCAATATCGAGGGCAGGAGCCCTTTAAAAACTAATCTCGTGCTCCCGCCCTGCGGGAAGCGCGTCCAAAGGGAGGAGGCGGCGGCAGCAATATCGAGGGCAGGAGCCCTTTAAAAACTAATCTTGTGCTTCCCGTCCAAAGGGAGGAGGCGGCGGCAGCAATATCGAGGGCAGGAGCCCTTTAAAACTAAGCTCACGCTCCCGCCCTGCGGGAAGCGCGTCCACAGGGAGGAGGCGGCGGCAGCAATATCGAGGGCAGGAGCCCTTTAAAAATAAACTTGCCCTCCCGCCCCGCGGGACGCGCGCGGGCGGCACCTGGGTCAAGGGCGGGCCCGTCCTGCGCCCGTCAGCGCCTGACAGAGGCTGGGCTGGGCCACCCCCTAACATCTTTATTTTTTGGCAATTACTGGTTTTGCACCTACATATGGTAGGGACGTGCTCTTTCCCAGACTGATCCTCATATGGACCACATTACCCAGCGTGTTATAGGGCCACGAGGAGACGCTTAAGACTTTGAGCTGCAGCTGGTGCCGGCTCTATAGACAGGGGCAGGAGCCCTCTAATATCTCCTTTCTTTGCACTCCCGCTTTGCACTTGTAGCTGGTACCGGCTCTATGGACAGGGGCAGGAGCCCTCTAATAACTCTGTTCTTTGCACTCCCGCTTTGCACTTGTAGCTGGTACCGGCTCTGTGGACAGGAGCAAGAGCCCTCTAATAACTCTGTTCCTTGCACTCCCGCTTTGCACTTGTAGCTGGTACCGGCTTTGTGGACAGGGGCAGGAGCCCTATAATAACTTCTTTCGCGCTCCCGCCTCGTGCCTGCCAGAGCCCGGAGGAGGTTGGGCTGGACTCATTCTGTTGATACTCGGTTTAGTGATTTGCATATATTTTGTCGTGACTAGTTAAGAGTGTTTAATATAGAAACCCCACATACATAATATACATAATGGGGAAAAGAAATCAAAACTAAATAGGGAACGGTATCAATAAAAAAAAACAGAGAAGTGCTAATACGATCACTAATTAGCTCACAGATGCAATGGGAAAAATTTATGAAGAAATTATTAATGCTGAAGCACGTTTAGTGGCAACAAAAAATGTCTTACATGAGGCTATCACTGAAGTGAACACCGAGGCTGTAGGTTTAATCTCTGAATTAAAATCCCCAAAGGAAAAATGATTTTCCTGAGGCCCTTTATTACCTACAGATCTAATAGAAGAAATCGATTCCTTGAACAGTACAGATGACCAAATTCCTTCACCACCAAAGAAAAAAAGAAGTAGCCAGAATACTACTTCTAAGTTTATGCTACCATCTTCACAGTTTTCTAAAGGTAGAAAAATAATAACTGAAACACATGGGGGTCACACAGTATCACTATCACCAGACAAGGATGGTCCCTTACAAAAACGTATGGAAACCCTTTTCAAGAAACTGCATGGCAAGCTAGACCAGATAGAGTCAAAAGTATTGTTAGAATTCAAAGAGATAAAAGAACGTATAACTAAGATAGAAGTAAGTGTTAATTCAATTACTAAAGTGAAAATTTTGTCTCATGGTTGTGACACTATATCAAATGAGAGCCAAGCGGCTGTAGATATAAGGAATAGTGCAATGACAGGGAAAACAGATTCTAACAAAAGAAGTATAGAATATCGGCACCCCATACAGAAAGAAATCCCCCAGTCTAAGGAACCCATGATCAATCATATGGAGCAATTGGATAGAAATCATGGATTCCAGTCCTTGACTAGAAATAGACCTGTGAAAGAGGTATTACAATTACCGCCAGATGCTACACCATATACAATCATTCTTAAAAATGTTCCCAAATTGGGAGCAAACTTTGTTGAGACCTGGGCAGATTTATGGAACAAAGAAGTTGGATGGCAGGGAATATATGTACACATATGTGAAATCTTATATGCAAGAAGAGTTGATTGGGTGGGATATTTGGAGGAAGAAGAGGGAGATTGCATTGTGGTTAATTTTCGTAATCCCCGCTTTGTGGGTCAACTACTAGCGGACTTGGATATAAGACATTGAACTTGCAATTATCTGAGAAAAGAGATTATGGCCGTTCCATTAGGATACTTTTACAGAATGATGAATACTTCAGGCACAAGAGACACAGTGGCCACACGGAAAACACCCAGTAATTTGGAGAGGTATAACAAACCAGAGTGTTCCAATCGATTCACTCCCCTGAGCAACATGGAGGATTTGGATTGACAGCAGGAGGACGTGAGTAGAAAAGAGATCTTGCTACCTGACAAAATACAACCTATTACTGTAGCCCCCATTCTAAAATTTTCAAGCTTTAATGGTGACGCTGAGTCAGATGGGAGGTCCTTAGCAGGAGACTTAATTATACTCATGTCATGGAATATAGCTGGAGTAAAAACGAAAATGGTTGAGAAGGAATGCAGACCATAATAAGCTCATCACATATAATCTGCCTACAAGAGACATGGCACACGGGATCCTTTTTTATTGAAGGATATGCCATATTCTCCACCCCAGCTTCTGCCTCACCTAGCGGTAGGGCAAAGGGAGGATTAGCAATACTGATCTCAACATTGGTATCGTATATATTGGTGAAATCCTCCCTTGATTCCCATTACTATCAGTTTTTATATTTTCAGATAGATGGAATTTTAGGGATTGTTTTAATAAGCTACTACAATAATAAATTTGATGGCACCAACAGAGTAGTGGCATCGACTCTTCAGGAAGATTTACAAACTTTTGTAAAGGATAGAACTTCAAGCTATACAATAATATGGGTCGGAGATTTCAATCTTGGGACATGCCAGAATACTATAGGAAAGATATGTGGATTTGTCGACGATGGGGGGAGCGCACAACCGCACTTTTTGCATAACAATTATGGAATGGCACTGAATGAGATATTATTTAGATATGATTTAGAATTGATGGAACAAGACGGGCTTAAAGGAATGAAGCTCCCATCGTTTATAGGAAGAGGACATTTCTCATTAATTGACCATATATTAATGTCTAAGAGCAATATGGGTATGGTTGAATCCCTGAAGATTGGGCCAACCATCTATAGTGATCATCATCCCTTGTTATTAACTATGAGATTGGCTAAACCCTTTAATATAGGTGAACGATTGGCAACAAATATAGGAATAAGAAGGGAAAATGGTATTGTAATTAAATGGACTGGGGTAAATGTAATAGATGTGATGAAAAAAGTTGTGACACGACACTGTCAATAAATTCTTACATGTACAGAATATAACCAAAGCCCATATGAGATCTTAGGATCCTTTAACCAGCTTAGAAATGCCATTGCAGGAAGCCTAGTGAGAACATTGGGGAACAAAAAGAGTGAAAAAGTGAGGTGGTTTGATCATAATTGTTCATTAGCAAGCCAGGAATTAAAACAAGCCCTGCAGGCTCAACCAAGAAATAGGGAAGAGGTAATTATTAAACGCTCTAACTACAAACATGCACTAATGACGAGGAAGGCACAATTGAGAGCCAGGGCATGGGCTAATCTTGAGCAAGCAACGACATTAAAAGATAGTACTTTATTCTGGAAAACAATTAATCAACCATTCCTAAAAAATAATGATGTACCCCAAATAACAGTACACGTTCCGTCATCAGAATGGCTTTCACATTTTGGCTTAATGTTTAACCCAGATAATCTGACTACTCACACATCGAATATTGGGATAATTGAGATAAAGCCACCTTTTTTAAAACCAGTTAGTATAGGGGAAGTGAAATCTGCTATGGGAAGAAGCTTGAAAGGGAATGCACCAGGCCCTGACGGGGTGCCAGTAGATGCCTATTTGACACACATCGATCTATGGTGCCCTATTTTGACCCAAGTCTTTTTGAGTGTGACAAAGGGATATATTTTAACATCTTGGACTGAAAGCATAATTGTTCCTATTTTCAAAAAGGGAGATAGAGGTGACCCCAAATGCTATCGGCCAATCTCACTTTTAGATACCTCTGTCAAATTGCTGGGAAGAGTACTCCTAGAAAGATTAGAATTATGAGCAACCAAAAACCATATACTCACAGAGGCTCAATTGGGATTCAGGCCTGGGGTTGGTACTCTGGAACAATGTATAAACCTTCATTTAATAATAAGCAAATATACAATAGCAAGGAAGGGTCATATGTTCCTTTGTTTTGCTGATCTTAGCAGTGCTTTTGATTTGGTGAACCATGCTAAGCTGTGGAAAGTTTTAACAGATATGGGCGCACCCTTAAATATATTAAGTTTCTTGGCGCAATTATATAATCATCTAACAGCGCGGGTGAGATATGGAAGAAATGGCGAGTGTGTCCCAGGTTTTAGGATAGAGAGAGGAATACGTCAAGGCTGTGTCTTGGTGCCTCTTCTATTCTCCCTTTATATAAATGGAGTAGATGCCAATTTAAAAAATATGGAAATTGATACCCCTAAAATAGGAGAATGCTCTATGCCAATCCTTTTATATGCAGATGATGCTGTACTGCTGTCACGAACTGCAAATGGGTTGCAGCGGTTAATCGAGGGCTTTGTGGAATTTATGGAAGAAAGAGATATGTTGTTGAATATGAGCAAAACTGTTGTAATGACTTGTGGACAGGGAAAGGTCAGGAAGAAAGCTTTTTTATCAAAGGCTATTAATGTGAAGAGGTGAATGGATTTACATAGCTGGGTATACAGTTTTCTAATATGGGTCATTGGAAACAACATCTAGAAATTATCAAGATGAAGTATGTTAGGACAACTGAGGCTGTTTTTAGATTTTCAAAACAAATTGGCAATAAACCCCTAAGGGAAATGCTGCAAATCTACAAAAGTAAATCATTTAACAGCATTATGTATGGTTCTGCCCTTTGGGGTTCGATGCCCGACATCCGTTCATTACAAGTACTAGAGAATACATTCTTTTGCAGACTACTTGCAGTGCCAAATACTACCTCCACATTTATGGTACACAAGGAGTTGGGTTGCCCTTATGTGGAAGATCTAATATACACCAATGTGTTGTTGGTGTGGCATGGAATTTGGTCTAAAGAAGGGACGCATTTTACCCAAAAGATTATTAAAGATTGCCTTACACTAGAATATTGGGATAGAATTCCATGGTTCGTGCATTTAAAAGATTTGTTGAAAGGTATAAATCTAGTTCCAAATTTGGACAATCCAGGTATTATCCTCCAATTTAGCAAGAAAGAATTGAAAAATCAACTTATGGCATGGAGGGTTAGTGATAGAGAAAATAGAGAATGTATGGCTGAAAATAACGAGGTAATGCCAAATTATTTGCTGAAAGTAGTAAACATCCAGGATAGATTTTATCTGACTCGAATGTGCTTTAGAATGTTGCACATTTTGGTAGCTTTCCCAAAGGTGAGGATTTGGAGTAAAAGCCTACCGAAGTGCCCCTGTGTGGGACAATTTGCACAGTCCACAGTGCACTTTATTATATCTTGTAAATGTTATCACGATATTAGGAAGCAATTTTTAAAACCTTTATTTATTATTAATAAATTATTTTATTGTGGAGAAGATTTTTAACTACTTATGTAAACTGGATACCAATGAGAAATGTGATGCAGTGATAAAATGTATCCTTAATGCCATAGAACAAAGGAAAAAGCTGTCGTACTTAGACAATCTCCGGTATGAGAATGAATAATTCCTCAATTTGTAGTAGAAAGGGTTTTTATTTATTTATTTATTTATCAGTAATGTTTTCTCGAAGTATCTTACTGTATATTTTTATCGTATTAAAGAGATTGTTTATCTTTTATGGAGTAAAATCCTAATACAGATTGATTTGATTTGATTTGATTTGACAGGGTTGTCCATTATCATCATTAATATACATTTTATCTTTGGAACCATTTCTATATTCTTTGAGGCATTCTTCTTCTTATCTTGGTTTTAAATATAAAAAACTGCATATTAAATGTACTGCTTATGCTGATGATATCATCTTATATGTTTATAATCCACAAACATTGTTACCTGTGTTTGCTGAACTATTAAATACATACTCTAACCTTTTGGGATATAAATTAAACTTTAGTAAATCTGAGGTACTTCCCATGAACAAGTATTGTCTTAGATACATGTTTGCAGGAACTGATTACAAATGGAACTCTAACTATATTAAGGCCCGTATTTATACTTCGTTTGCGCCGAATTTGCGTCGTTTTTTTCGACGCAAATTCGGCGCAAAACTAACGCCATATTTATACTTTGGCGTTAGACGCGTCTAGCGCCAAAGTATGGGCAAATAGCGTCATTTTTTGGCGTGAACGCCTTCCTTGCGTTAATGAGATGCAAGGAAGGCGTTCCCGTCTTAAAAAATGACGGCGACGCAAATGCGTGGTATTTATACTCCCGGGCAAAAATCACGCCCGGGAGTGGGCGGGTCAAAAAAACCCGCATTTGCACCACTTTTTAACGCCTGGGTCAGGGCAGGCGTTAAGGGGCCTGTGGGCTCAAAATGAGCCCAGAGGTGCCCTCCCCTGCCCCCAGGGACCCCCCCTGCCACCCTTGCCCACCCCAGGAGGACCCCCAAGGATGGAGGGACCCATCCCAGTGAAGTACAGGTAAGTTCAGGTAAGTATAATTTATTATTTTTTTTTATTTTTTTTGGTGGCATAGGGGGGCCTTATTTGTGCCCCCCTACATGCCACTATGCCCAATGACCATGCCCAGGGGACAGAAGTCTCCTGGGCATGGCCATTGGGCAAGGGGGCATGACTCCTGTCTTTACTAAGACAGGAGTCATTTAAATGGCGTCTGGGCGTCGCAAAAAAATGGCGCAAATCGGGTTGAGGCGATTTTTTTGCCTCAACCTGACTTGCCCCATTTTAAGACGCCCTAACGCCATTTTCCCCCTACGCCGGCGCTGCCTGGTCTACGTGGTTTTTTTCCACGCACACCAGGCAGCGCCGGTCCGCTTGCGCCGGCTAACGCCATTCCATAAATACGGCGCCCGCATGGCGCTTCAGAATGGCGTTAGACGGCGCTAAATTTTTTTACGCTAAACTGCGTTAGCGCAGTTTAGCGTCAAAAAGTATAAATATGGGCCTAAATGTTTAGGGATTAAATACATTTCTTCAATTTTTACAATCCTTCAGATTAATTTTGAGGACCTCCTTCAAAAAATTCATAATATGTTGGATAAGTGGTCTTCCCTTTATCTCTCATGCGGGGTAGGTTAGAATCAATTAAAATGATGATGCTTCTGGTTATTAATTTCTACTTGTCCATGGTTTTGGTTAAAAAACCTTTGAAATGTTTTAAATCTCTTAATAGTTTACTTATGAAGTTTTTATGGAGCAAACAGAAAGCTCACATTTTCTTATTTTTGTTATGCCAACCTAAAGAAATTGGTGGAGTTAATTTTCCTAATCTTTGCCAGTATCACTCTTCATTCTCATTAAACCAAATTTTATATATATTCATCTTATGATGTTTCTCTGTTGATTTGGTACAATTTAGAAGATGGTATGATCTCCCCTTTTCCATTCAAGTCTCTAGCATATGTTTCTCAAGATCCCCGAAGGTTCATATCTCCCACTGTTAAACATTGTGTCTCAGTCACTTCTCCATTTTTTACCAAGCCTTTATCATCATTACTTGCTTTTCTACACTCCTCCATCTGGCATAATAAGAATATTAAGGTATCCAATCATACTCTTTTTTGGAAAGAATGAGTGGGTAAAGGAATCTTACAAGTCAAGCAAAGATTTCAGAACATGCAGCCTCTCTCCTCATCTGAAGTCCAGTATAAATGTAATCTTTCTGCTTCTCACATGCTAAAATATTAGTATTTACAATTATCTACCCTAATGCAGAACTCTTCCCTCACTCCTTCTTCGACTCCCTTGTAATTTCCTTCTTCTACCCTTCTTAAAGCCTCTCTCTTTTACAAATATCTTCATTATCAGCTCCCAGATCGTCCCAAACATAAAATAGAACTTATATGGGAGTCTGATCTGCATTGCTCCTTCTCTGTTCAAACATGGAACAAAAAATCACAATATATCCTGTAATGCTAGCACCACACAAACTATTTACTATTTCTATCATAGACTTTATTTAACTCCTGTCTCTCTCTCTAAATATTATCCAAACATATCTAACCTCTGCTGGTCCTGCTCTAATTCACCAGGTACGTATTTGCATTAATTTTTTCAGTGTCCAGCCACTGCTTCTTTTTGGCGCAAGATATGTAATACAACTGCACTTACATTTAATACTGACTTCCTTTTGAAATAACTAACATTTTCATGGGAAGTTCTTCGCCTGTTTGGATTGGTGTTTGTAAAATGAGCTGATTGGTTGATTTGCTTATTACTTTAGCATTTCAAATCATCACTTCGAACTGGAAGGATACCACTAATATTTCATTTAATGGATGGTGGAGTTTACTTTGTCATCACCATAGACTCAACAGAGCATTGGCTAAATCCACAAGTCAACTTTTTCTAAAAGAATCTTTCTGGTCTCTTTTTACCACATATTTATGTCATTAATCTGCTCAATTTCAAAACAAGCATTTTGACTTCCAACCACCATGAATTACTACTTTATGACAAATTATAGCTTCTAATTGGTTGTTTTATACTGCTATAACTATATTACAAAAAGTATTTTTACTTTAACTAATTACTGTTTCTGGTAAAGCTCATTTTAGTATATTCTTTTTTCTTCTATGTTCCTATTCTTTTCCTTCTCTCTTGCTCTCTTTTTCTTCTGGCTACTTTTATCTTTATCTCTTCTTCTCCTGGAAATATAAAATTTTAAAATTGCAGTTTTTAATAATGTGTGTTTTATACCCATTACTTATTTTATATAGTGGGTTTATACGTATTTCCTGTTTGTTAATCTTTTGCTTATTAAACCTTCCTGTATTATCCTTTGGAGTAAGTTTTACTTCTGTGATAGTATATAGTACCCTGTTTGTTCCCTCCTATTCTTTAATGAAGCATTCTTAAAAACACACACACACACACACACACACACATATATATATATTTTATATATATATATATATGTCTTAATGGTATGTGGGCATAAGAATAGTAAATCCTTACCTCCTTCTGTGCACTTACCTTTTGATATCTGTCCCTCAATATTGTTAAGACAATACTCTGTCTTGCCAATAATCAGGATTCGATATTCCCAGACACATTCTGGAATGTATTGTAACTTAACTGTATGCTTTATGTTTGGCCCCAGTATGTTATGAAGGAATAAACTGTAACTTTACTGTATGATCTATGTATGATCTCTGTATGTTATGATGGAATGAACTGTAACTTGGCTTAGTGCTACTTTGCATTACTTATAGTCAATTTCCAGCGCAAAATAAGTTTCCACCCTTTTTGTGCCTGTATTTAAAATAGAGGATCTGAATAGCTTGCTCTATACTTAAAGAACATCACCAGTATTGTTGAATGCTCTTCTGCTATGGTAATGTTTTTCAAAAGTGTTAGCTTTCTCTTTTGTTAGCTTCCTCCAAGATCCGTTCAATAGAGATGTTGAAAAAACACTGTTGTTGGCTGATCAATGTTTTGGGTGCAATGCCTTTGGCCAAAATGCACAATATTATTATATAGAGAAAAAAGGAAAATGGCTACCGCTTGGTGAGGTGTCTCAAATGCTTGCACTACATTCCTGTTCAGTGATATTTGGATTTACCTTCATATTGTTCATTGATGTAACATAATGTCAGACAGTTCTGATCTTTAGCTGGTTTTCCTTCCAATTTGTGATCCTAACAAAATGGCAGGATGAATTGGTGTGTGACAGTTTGTCTCACCAAGTAACTAAGCATAGTATAATTACTAACAGCTTCATTCTGAGTTTTGCGTTGAAATCACAGGCAAACACCGGGTGAATACTCTTGATGCATGTTATTAGGGTTATTTTTGGTGCTGATTGCTAGATTTCCATCCACTTTTAATTCCAACATTGTTGTCCATGTATAATGTGTTTATCAAGATGCTCAGGATGGTTTGCAGCATATTAACGACCATTTGTAACAGTTGGTCTGAGAGTTAAAGTATAACCTCTACTAGACGCAGGTGAGTATGTGAAAAGCCATGTTTTTCTAACAATTTTCACTTTTGGCAATTTTTGTTTACCAGTGTTTTTGGTATAGGTCTTTTTAAATAATGTTTGTTCAAATATTATTTTGAGAATTATTTACAGGATTTTAGGAGCGGTTTTCAGCTCATAATAAGGTCTTTTTGATAAAGATCTCTGGAGTGATGAAAAAAAGCAGAGTGTATCAGAAATTAACAATTTTTGAGGATTGCAGGTTGATTTTATGATGAAGCCTTTGGAAAGCCTGTCAAAAAAGAGATAGTTTGTCAATGTTCTAGAGGGGATGGGCTTGACTCAGAGATGGAGCCATTACAGTGCAGGGTTTAGACCATTTTAATCTCTTTGATACCATGAATTCCTCTTAACAGGAGTAACATTTTGTGGCCACCATCTTTGTATTATATATACTTTATGCTGTGTTTACTCTGACTTCATTGACCACTGATCTGTTAATGAATTTATGCATGGCCTGAGTGATAATGCCATGGCCTTTCAGATCTAAAATTCATAAAGCATTTTTTTCCACTTTTGTGGTAGACACTATTTCCTCACTGTGTGTGACTGCAAGAAGGCTCATTTCCACACCTGAAGAACTATAGGCCAGACGTACGAAGATGCAATTTTACATTTCTTAAATAGCGACTTCATAGAAATTGCTATTTAAGAAATGCAAAATGCAGTGTACAAAGATACAGATTTCCTAAAAGCGATTCCTACAAAGATTAAGAAATCCCATTGCATTTGAGCCAATGGGTCAGTTTTGCATTTCCTAAGTACTGATTTCTTATTAAGAAATAGGTATTTAGGAAATGCAAAACCAAGGATGGCAATGAGAAAAGGGCCCCTTGGGTCACCCCAAAAACAGGGGTGCACCTGTAGAGCACACGTATGCCTAAAAGGTAGAAATCTCAATTTGTGATTCCTTGAAGGTCTGTGTACATAAGAGAAGGCCGTTTTGCATTTCTTAACGGCCCGAAATACCTAGCCGGACTGTTAAGAAATGCAAAAGGGCTTTGTACATCTGGCCCAATATCCCATGGTCCTGATGTTAATGTGGTGTGGCTAACCAATGTGCTTCTTTTTCAGTTTACAGACAATGGGCAGATCATTTTCCCTTCCTCAGACAATGATGTCTTCTTCCACGTCAACCCACCTCTGGAAGGATTCTCTTCTAAAAGCACTGTGCCAATGATCGCTGTGTTTTGGGATAATACAGATTTCTCCAAAAATTTTGGATCAACATTTTATCAGGTTGGTTTTACATGCAAACAAAAGATACAAACATTCATCCCATAGATGGAATGAGGGGGGGCCATAATGTAGACTACTTATGGGGTGGTTTATATTACGTGCCTCCCTCAGCAGCAGAGTGTTCACAGTGTGTATTGTGTAAGAGTTATTTTTCAAAAGGATTAATGTAATGACGGGTAATACACAAGGAAAAACCAGCATAGAATTCTGACACAGTAAGAATGTATTTACTTAAAGTTTGTCATAGCAGATCTTCTGCCTCAAGACTATGCAAGAGTGGTCATTCCCAATTACTCTATCTTCAATTGGAAAATTCAGTAGGCACACTCTGTCCCTCTAGTTCTAGCTTCTGTGCTGTAACCCCTGCCCTGGGTATAGCTGCTCTCCAGAATCTTGACTCAATCCCAAAGCTGCTTCTGACCTACAAAACAGTTCACTTCTGAACACAGATGCTGCCACTCAATAGCAATGACATGTTTCACTTCATTGGATGTCTACCTCTTTGACAAGATACTGACTTCTCACCTGCTGTTGTGACAAAGACAAGGCAAAGAAAGCAATGTCCTGTAAGGTGGTTTTACTCCATTCTCCTGACCTCCCTTCAGCCTAAGGACAATGTCTCTAATGACAAGAGACCGCTTACCTTTCCTGATGTCACTTCAGATTTGTTTGCATGTCATTAAGGGAGGAATGTGTGTTATGGTATGCATTCATGTGCCTTTAAAAGATTGAGATGTGTTATGCGATGCCTTTGTGTATTCTATTCTGCAAGTCTTATACTAGGCATGGCTACCCGGAATCCTCCCAGCGCTAGAATCATTAATGGCGAAAGTTGTATTATGTAGTGCCTTCAATTGTTGCTAATGTAAGGGCATTTTGATGTTGTGTCTTTGTGTTGATAAGTGAGAAAGATGTAGTTTGTAAGGGCCAGATGTAGCAACCAGTTTGCGACTCGCAAACAGCAAAAATTGCCATTTGCGAGTTGCAAACCGGAGTTTGCTATGCAGAAATGCATTTTGCGAGTCGGGACCGACTCGCAAAATTCATTTCCGACTCATAAATAAGAAGGGGTGTTCCCTTCCTATTTGCGACTCGCAGTGGTATGCAAATGGAGTCGCAGTTACCATCCACTTGAAGTGGATGGTAACCCACTCGCAAATTGGAAGGGGTCCCCATGGGACCCCTTCCCCTTTGTGAATGGACCCCAAAATATTTTTTCAAAGCAGGTAGTGGTCCAAAGGACCACTACCTGCCCTGAAAAAATTCCGAAACAAAAGGTTTCGGATTTTTTTTTTAAGTGCAGCTCGTTTTCCTTTATGGAAAACGGGCTACACTTGAAAAAAAAAAAACTGCTTTATTAACAAGCAGTCACGGACATGGAGGTCTGCTGACAAAAGCAGGCCTCCATGTCAGTGAGTGCCCATAGTCGCTATGGGGCCGCAATTTGCGACCCACCTCATTAATATTAATGAGGTGGGTCTTTGCGACCCCATAGCGACTCGCAGACGTTGTCTGAGACACCTTTCTGCATTGCAAATTGCGAGTTGCAATTTGCGAGTCTCTCGGACTCGCAAATTGCAAGTCGCAATTTGCAAAGTACCTACATCTGGCCCTAAGTCTTTTGTGTGTTAATAAGGGAGGTGGGTATGGTATGTAATGTCTTTGAGGGAGGGAGTTGTGCTATGTTGTGTCCTCAGATACTACTTATTGAGGGAGATGCACCATGGTGTTTTTATGTGAATCTTTAAGGGAGGGATGTGTTATGTTCTGCCTTTGTCTGTGTGTTTGAGAGGGAGCTGTAATGTGTTTTGACTTTAAGTGACCTTTCAGCATTATGTGTTATGTAGTGCATTTGTGTTTTTAAGGAAGGAAGCTGTATGTTCTGCCTCTGTTAGTCAGAGATGTGTGTTTTTTGGAATCTTAAAAGAGTGGCCAGGGCTGAGTGGTTACTTTGAAGGGTTGTAGTCTGTAATATTGCATAAGAAACATCGGTATACCTCAATCTCATTGCAAAATGCTGAGTACAGAAATGTTTTTTTGAAGAACTTATTGGATTTTGGTTTGCCCTTAACATATAGCTATTGTAACACATCATAGTGACAATACATGGAATTGAGTCCTGTTGGTAGCTAAACATCAACTTACACATACATATGTTGCAATAGCAAGGAGAAAAACAAGTTAGTGTTGTGCTTAAAAGTCCATTCCCCTTAATTGGGTACATGTGATGTAACATATGTGATACAGCTGAAAACATACAGAAGGGTGAAGCAAGATCAATCCCACCCAGCCACTGAAAAACACAAAACTCAGAAATGTTGAAAGGTAAGTGTGAACAGCAAAATATGGATGTACTATTCTTAATTCCTTTTCTACGGGGGCAACAATATTAAATCATCACAGTATATTTATGAGGAGTTAGGAGTAAAAAATGTTTAAAAACTATTGAGAATTTTGTTCCTCAATATTTTGGCTGAGATTAAGGTATGATGATATTACCTATGTGATACTTGGGCCCGCACACTTGGAATCAGTGGTCAAGGCTAAGTAGGGAAGCTGGCTCTGCTCCTGGCAGGGAACCAGTGACTTTTTATTTTCTCTGCTTAGAACAGGTGGCTATCGTTTGATGTAGGCCACTGGTGCTTTCTGCCTGTACTTGTTGTATGCCTTTTTAAATTCTGTGAAAGGGCAACTGAACACTGGTGCTGTAGGAACAACATGCACCCAAGCACTATGTAGTGCACAAATGTACAGCATTGTGGATAGTTTGAAAACCATTGATAGTTTGAAATAGCAAATCATACTAGTTTTGTCCGATTTTATTAGAACATTGGAAGGTTGAGGGCTCAAAGGAAGACAATGGAGTGTCTCCAGACTTATAATGGGTGGTCTAAGCCTCCTGCTCCATCATTCCAATATTTGTCTTTCATTTCTCCCTTTTTAATTTAGAAAATTCTACCCTTAATGGGTAGAATGTTCTAATAGGCTTACAGACCTTCTGCTTCGGGTTATACCTGTTGTCAAAGGCTCTTACCTTTGTTATAGTCCCTCACCTACAACTCCGGCCTATAACTCAGGTCCAGGCCTTTAACTATTATAGCCCTCGGCAGAAGGCTACTATTATCAGTAATATTTTTTTACACAGAGCTATATGCAAATCCTAAATTCTGCACCTGCTTTATGTCTCAAGCAGTGCTAAAATTCCTCCAGGTATAGTTTAAATCCTCTGCATTACAGTGAGCAATATTACTGGATACAATAATTGCCTTAAATACATGCCTAATTACTGTTGTATCGACAAAATCGTTATTTATGACATTTCAGGTAGAAGAATAATCCAGTGAGATGGCATAATTAGGCATTTGCGGACCTTCTAAGGCCAAGCAAATGTAGACCACTTGGTTGGGCAACAGTTTAAAGTAGCATGCACACATCACCTTGTTGTGTGCACCACAAATGTGGTTGATATTGTTACATCATCATTAAACTTACAAAGGCTCGTGAGAAGATATCTTTGCTTCTGATTTCCACAGGAGTACATCACGCTGAACTCAAAAACAAACCCTCTGGTCAAAGATGTTGAGGAAAGGATTCGGATGTACATGAAGACCTCATACACAGCTAAGTGGACCCTCAAGGTCACGTGGGACAATGCCCCAGCATTCCCTGCTAAGCCTAAGGACACACAGGTAAGCACTGGACCAGTTGCAAATGTGATGCTGGTGTAATAGTTTTATCAAGCGAGAATGTGTATTAGGCTTTGTAATTTTGATTCTAGAATCTTCTGTCAGTCTGAGGGATCTGACTTAATATGCTTTTAGATATGGGCTTTTAGTATTTTTAAAATCAGAGGCCCAAATTTAAATATTAATTTTCAAGGAACTAGAAAAGTGCACAAACCATCCATCCAGCAATAGGGAGATGTCTGTTGCACCATGAAGTAAGATCGCAGAGCTGCAAGAAATTAGCCTGGAATAACATGCAACAGAGTCATACACCCGCATCTATTTTTGGAATGTTCCCTATTGCGAACCATGGAAAGGGATTTACACATGCCTTTGACAAGGGTAAATGGCTCAATCCAACTATGTCCAGGGTACAAATGGGTCATAGAAGAGTCTGTCAATACCCTCAAGCATGAACATTAGTGGCTGTTCTCAAATTTCCAAGGGATCCATGCCTTAGAACACCAACTCCTACCCCTGAATGTGAGTTTTATTTAACTGCAGCATTACAGTACTGTGGGGTAATAGTGAGTATGAGTAAAAGGGTTCACAAATACATGACCACATTTTAAATACATCCATGTGTGAATTGAGTCACAAGTGTGTGAAATGTGTACTTTAAGCACAAATACCTTTGCCCTTCAGCAGAATCCCATTCAATGAATGGCCATGTAACTAGGCCAAAATCAGGGTAGCATGCTGTCTTTTGTTCGCTTCAAAAATAAATTTGTGGCTATGCTTAGTCTTGATGAAATAGTTGCTTAAGTATATATACTTCAAGAGGATACTGAGAGCAAGGAAACAATGCCCCCCACAACTTTGATTTGAAAAAAGAATGACTTCAGAAATGGTTTATGGTGATGTTGGAAAGTAAGAGTGTCATCATTCATCATGTTGTTCTCCAAGTATCTCCAAACTAAGAGATTCAAAAACTATGGCTTGGAACATGCCAAGGCAGAGAACCCAGTAGTTTGATGATTTCAGCGACTAATGTCCTCCAGTGTTAAAAACTGTGGTGTCAACCACATTACTATAAGTTAGGCTGACTAAATTACAGATTGTCAACAGACAGGTAGTCATGCAGACTTCTACAACTTGACCAACTGTGTGTGACCTTCACATGTGGAAATGTGCATCTCAAAAGTGGTCATTCGGACAGAATCAAGAAAGGTGAAATGGTTTAAAAATAGGTGGCTCAAAGAAAGGCTCTGAATGATTCCGTAGACAAGAAGCTTCCACCAGATATAAATGACAGCTGGACTGCTCATTGGTTCCACTCACTCGGGAGATATGTAACCTTCCATGTTGGTATATATGTCTCTGTTATACATTTCAGCTGGATTGAGTGTTCAAAGTTGCCTTATAATGCTGACAAGTTTACCAACATCATGGCATTAAGGACATGGACCTCCTCTACCACGCGTAGTGCATTAACAGTGGCTGCCATTAATGCCTCTATTCTCCTGAATCTACAGGAATACAGCCCTCCCTGCACACCCATAGCACTGTAACAATCAACCATTGTGAGCTGTTTATAGATTAAAGGGGCCATCTGGTGAATGATCTCATGATATATCTCAAAACTCCAACTCACATTCTCAAACAAGACAATATGTTAGAATGCCTTCTGACAGTGATTGTTGGAGATGCCGGGCTAGGCTCTGAGAACAGCTTTTTGCTCTATTCTGGATGGCCCCTTTTAGGACTAGCTAGAACTGAACTCTATAAGTAAGTTGTTTTTAGCAAATGAATATCCACTGCATCTTTACGGTTATATGAAATGGGTCCTGAAATTAAACACAAATTAATAAACTATTGGAATTACTGTAGTAAAATTGGTTAATTTCTTCAATGCTGCCTTCGGTAGGTACTGAAAAGTGAGCAGATGTCTCCTTTAGGCCTATTCAGTTAAGGTTCGTTCATAAGATATTGGAAGGTAATAAGTGAAACTAGTACCTGTAGGACATAACAGATGTCATTTCTCATTGACGTTAGAGTCTCATTGTTGAGGGTCACACATTTTCAAATCATTTAATTTGATGTTAATCAGGTAACTCCAATGATTTGACTGGTGTGCTGATTGACATTGAGCCATCAGTCGAAGTACTTAAGATAATCCTCTCTATTTTGGGTGTTTTTCTGATAGATTTTTTCCCAGTGAAAGCCTGGTGATCCCAAACAGGAAAACAAACAAAATCACCCTCTCTCTAAATATGGTATAGTATAGTCCTGCAAGGCAGCGGAGTACATACCTCTGTTGCTCTGGTCAAATGGGGACGGCTGAAGGCTATTTCAAGCAAACGATTCTTTCTTGACTAAAATAATACTTGCTGCAACCAGATTTTAAAGTCAGCGATCTGATCACGTGGTCAATCTCCAGAGGGGGGCACTGGCCCTGGGAGACCAGAGACCACGTCTCAAGTGTCTATGTACTGCTAAATGGAGAGTCCATGGTAGAACAGTCTCAGATTTTCAGTAAAATGAAAGAGTTTCAAGCAGGTACCATGGCTTTGAAAGTACGCAGCTGAAGTAAATTTGCTACCCATCAGAGATGGTCTCCCTGCGTTTCCATCCCACCACTGCTTGGGGCCAGATGTAGAGAAATGCTTAGATCTACCACAGATGAAGGACGAGCCTCATGAAGTGATGTCAGAGGCCTTGTCATGCATCTAGAGATCAGCCAACTGTTGTTGCAAAAGCCAAATGACTGACTAAATAAAATATGCGTCACATCCCAGAAATTCTGAAAAGTAGACAGAAAAGCTTGTAAAGAAGTTTGTTTGGACCAAAAATGTTCCTATAAGCAGAAGGATCACTAAAAACCTGCAAAGGAGAATTTCACCAAAAAAAGACCCAAACATAAACCATCTTAAAACAAAGGCCATTTGTAAGTCTCTAGGCAGCGCTTCTTTGTAAAAAAAAAAAAAAAAAAAAGTATTGAGGCCCAGATTTTTTATTATGAGACCTCTGCCAACACCAGCCTTTATGCAACTGATGAATATCAAAGTTTCTCATTTTCATTCGAGTCCCAAGTTGATGAAGTTGCCTCTTTCTTCCACCACCATACACTTTCTAGCTCTTTATCCCATTCTTGTGGGTTCTGTATTATTCCTACTTGCTTTTTCATACTTACTTTCTCCATTTGTGACTGTTGTCCTTTCTCTTCCTTCTTTTATCACCTCTTCTGCCTTTTTGTTTCTTTCTTTGTATACATGTCTGAGGATGAAGAGTAAGTACAGGTCCCTAAAAATAAGTATCTGCGCTCACTCACCACAGACAACCAGCGGCACATATTAAGCACAGAAGATTAAACAATGCTTACTGATTTAGAGAGGACTGAAAGAAGCTTTAAAGACATGCAGAGTCCATACAATACTCCCCAGGTAACTATGCTAACAATAAAGGAACTGCAAAGAAGTAATTACAGCAGTGACTGCAATTTTCAAAGCATAAGCGTGATCCTAGAAGCAGAGGTATGCTGTGTATCTCCCTACATGGTGTGATTGAATCTACGTCACTCATTCTAAACAAACACTGATCTGTATTTTTAGACAAACACCTTCCAGGCAGTGCTGACAACTGATGGGATCACCTCCTACGTACTGATCCTGTTCAAAGATGACGGCATGAACTGGGACGTGGCCAGCCTTGCTAAGACAAATGTGCTTATTGGCTACTCAAGGTAAACTCCCAAGGATGTAGATTCAGAGGGTGGTGTTTGGGATGTTACACCTCTCTAATAAATGTATTTTCTGATGAATTGTTGGGTACAGGTGCTGTCAGTCGGGTATGGTGAAGTATCTGTCAGATTTCACTTGGGATTGTTGCATGCACACATTCACAAAAACACACACTCTCTCTCTCATCTCTGTTTTGAACCTCCTCTCAAATGTTGCTTATTTTACAAAATATTGTGTTTCTGCCACTTAGTACTCATACCTATCCACCTTCCTCTCCCTTTCTACTGTCCCTTCAGCCCCTGCTTGTAGTTAAATGTATTTTATCATTATATACCAATGTGATTGCTGGGAAATCTGAAGCTCACCCCCCCAACCCTACTGACCACGCTACACCCCTGTAAACTCCTTACTCCAAGTGAAGAACCATGACCACCTCCACGCCTGCCTCATAGTGTCATTTCAAATAACGAAGAATGCAAAAGCAACACTTCTGCCTTGTCCTCTTCTTTCTTTCAGTGGGAAGGAAGACGGGTTCTTCAAAAATGATGATCTAACAAAGAAGTCTGCAGCAGAAAAGTACCGACCCTCCAATTATGTTGGATTTAACACAGGTACAGTAGTTAGTGCAGAGAAAAACTGTACTTTGTAGGTACCAATTGTGTAGTATTAGAGTAAGATAGGTAGATTAATAGTAAACACTTACAACTGAGATGAAGCTAGTGTATGAAAATTAAAAAATGCATGCCACATTTTGCAAAGTTTAACACTTCCCAACAATTAACACCTCTCACAGGTATCCTACATTGTGGGATCACTGACAGAATACCAGAACCAAAAGTATTATTTTGAAAATATTGTGTCAAACATATTGAGGACCAAAATATTGAGAAGGTAAGTGCAAATCGGAAAGTTTACTATCTTAAATCCACATCTGTGTACCTTTCACATATGTGGGGTTATACATAGTAAAACCTTAGTTACTTATAGAAACTTACCTTCAGAATATGTTGTCCTCAATATTCTTGCCACAATATTTTGTCCCACAAAATGTTTGATTCTGATATTCTGGCTAAACACCTACATTGTGCTTGTTTGCAGTTGTAAATGTGCAGTTAACCTGTTGGCAGAAATCTACCCCAGGCCCCATAACACATACCCTGGAAACAATACATTAATTGGCATTCCTGATCCACAAGCAACAGACACCGCGGCTGTCAGTAATTTTGGGAATGCAGGAATACCTCAGGATTCCAAGTTTGTCCCCGTAAGTATCCTAACAAATGTGGAATTACCATAGGATCCAGTAACACTACACTCAATTTCGGATGTTATCCCCATCTTTTAGCCCACTAGCTCCACTAGTCCCAATTCCTGCTCTCCTGGGGCACTTCAAAAGCAGTGCAGACTCTGGTGCAGCCCCTTCTGTAATAACCATTATGCTGTTGGGATCTTTGTAAAGTGAGTGTCTGCTCATTTGCTTGAGGTTCTAAACCTATGCAAGTTCGGCAACACATGTTCTAGTATGTGTACATCATATTACAAATTGAGTTGAACAGGTAAAGATGTCCTCTTGACACACAAGCTGTGTGCCAACTTTGAGGTGGATAACATAAGATGTATTTATTAATTTGCACTTTTGTATAGCGCGGACTACATCAGTTGATGTTAGAGCTCTTTACAGTACAATGAAGCTAGGCTATAAAAATATGTACATATATAAAAACAAACACATTGTAGTTTAAATTCAGTGGGAAAGATTTTTATAGAGAATGTGTTTGAGCTGTAAGGTAGCAAACTTTCAATACCTGCTTACTGTTAGGAGGTAATTGCTGTTGGTGTAGGCTTTCGGCCATCTATTTGTTTTTAAATTTATGTTTTTTTTATTTTTTATAATCATTACTGACCTTCTCTGAGGTCTACGATAAACCTCTCAAAAAATAATAAATAAATGACTAATACATCCCTTCAGATACAACTTCCATTATACAAAATTCCAACAGTAACCTCCTAAAACCCTTGATCCAAAAATTGGTAAAAAAAATATAAAGAATTTGTACACTTTAATACAGGTCAAAAAATGTTGTGTTTTTTTTTAACAATGCCATCATATCCTGATGTTTGTTCAAATTAATCGCACATTTTCAGCGTAATAAGTATTTGGAACTGGCTTCATTTAGTGCTGGACATAAATATAAAACATGAAACATATCTTGAATTCCTACAGTGCATAAATCACAGGCATTGGATTTTGGGGGGGTTCTTAGACCATTTTACTAATACATTATTTAAACAAACTCTTACGAAACATATATGACGCCTTTGGGAAAACAGGGCTGATTGCAGAGGCCCCCTGACTTTGTGCCCCCATTTTTCACTTTTTGCTGGTGTTTTCCTGACTCTGATGGTACCCTGGGTACTGCTAACCAGTCCCAGTGCCTGTGCTCTGTAAAAATGAGTATGCAAATTAGGCTAATTATAATTGGCTAAGTCAACCTACCTATAAGTCCCTAATATATGGTAGGACATGTAGGTTTAGGGACCACAGCATAGGTGGTGCCCCAATAGCCGCACTGCTGAGGTGCCCAGTGTCATTTTAAAGGCAAGCCTGCCTTGCTGGCTACTTTTAAATTAAAGTTACATGCACATTCAACTTTGGAATTAAAAGTAGTTCCAAAGTCTTAAACTACCTTATTCTTACATATAATTCACCCCTAAATTGTGCCCTATATGCCCCTAGGGTTAGGTGCCATGTAACTATAAACAGGGACCTTATAAAAATAGTTTTATAAGCCCTGGTGAGGTAAAACAGCCAAATTTGTTTTTCCCTCATTGCAGTGAATGGCCTTCATAGGCTAAAATGCGGGGACTTTATTTTAATTTTAAAAGTCCCCTTAAGTAAAAGATACATAAAGTTTGGTATCAAATTAATTGTTATAATAAATCCCACAACTTCCAGTTGTTGGATTTAATATAACTTGTTCAGGTAAAGAGTTTTAAACTTTACCTGAAAAGTTGCCAACTTCAGCCCTGCAGTGTTTTTGCTGCCTTGCGCTGATTGGCCAGCCTCTGGCAGCCTGGCCAGGCTGCCTTGATGAGGTGTGAAGTGGCCTGGCTCAAAACCAAAGAGATGTGCCTGGGGGAGGAGGTATTCCCTCAGCAGATGGAAAGGCAGGAAGGGGGAGGGCTGCCAAACTGGTCTTCAAAGGCAGGGAAGGACATTTGGAGCAATCCAGCACCTCCCTCACATCCTGCAAACCCAGACAATTAGGTTCCCCCCCAATTAGATTAGGAGAGGGCAGAAGAAGAGTGTGTTTACGTTTTTAGTCACACTAGTGGGTGGGCTCAGCCAGATGTAACCTCCAAAAATCACTTCCACCCATGACGGATTTTTGAAGAATGTTGCTCCCTGGGATTGATTTTTGCCACACTTCCCAAAAAGTGGTCATCACAAGGGGAAGGACCCTGCACCTGATTGGAGAACCAGGGCCCCCAGGTTTTTCACCCAGGAGCAAGGATAAAACTGGCAGACCTGCACCCACACCTCAGATCCTTACCAGATCCCTACCAGGAAGAACTACAGAAGAAGAAGGACTGCCCTGCTGGACCCCTGACCTGCACCTGTATACTGCACTCGGGAGGACTGCACCAGCTGCACACTTGGGCTTCACCACAAGAAGTACTTTGCCTGTCTTTAACTGGTTCAAGGAGGGACTTCCTGTTTGCTACAGGTGAAAAATTGGTAACCAGAGTCCTCTGCACCAACTCCTCAAGTAACTGACCAGCTAACCACTGTCCAGTGGCCAAAAAGGAGTTTGCGCCAGGTGCATTCTGGGAGTTGTAGTACACACCCTGAAGGAGCATTTCAGAGCTTCTGGAGCCCTAGGGTGAGCTGTGGACCTCAAAAGAACCTTAAAGAAACACTAGGAAGAAGATCCAGAAGTTTGGAAAAGTTTGGAGAACGTTTGGAATAAAGCTCCATGAAGGGACTGACCTGCCCCGGCAACTCTAGCTGGCTTGCCTCAACCTCAACCCGGCCTGACTTGCAGGTTCGTCCCGGTGAAGAAACTCTCAGAAAAAGTGACTAAGTCAGAACGTAGGAAGTTGACCGGGACCTCCAAGACAGTGTATCCGAAGAGTGCTCCAGGGACTTCAGATCAAGATTCAGGTTTTCCCCGGTCGCAGGATTTTCATCTCGAAAAAACGACTAAATCCGAAGGTAAAAATCTCCACCAAGTGCTACCATGATGCGTATCTGAGGAAGAGTTCCAGGAGGTCGGATTGGACTGGCGACTTGATCCCACTGAAGAAAAATCTCCAGAAAAACGACTAAGTCCGAAGATAAACTTTTGACCGAGGCCTCCCGCGAGCTGTAGCCGAGCAGGGATCCATCGCGGTCGGCCTCAAACTTTGACTTTGTCCCGGTCGAGGTGCAACCAGATGACCAGATTGGTGCCATTCATTTCTAAGCTCTAAAAAGCATTAATTCTTTAAAAATTCTCTGTTTCCCCTTATCCGATTTTTATCATTTTGGTGTCATTTTAAAGATAAAAACATAGTCTATTGTTATAAATTGGAGTTGGATTTTTATTCTGTTTTGTGTTTTACTTATTTACTGGTTTGTGATTTTTAAATGCTTTACACATATGTCTTCTAAATTAAGCCTTGTCGCTCGTTGCCAAGCTACCAAGGGTTGAGCTGGGTTTAATTTATTGAGACCTAACTGGACCTAAATGGAGGTTAGTGGCCTATTGCTAAGTGGAGGTACTTACCTGCCCATACCAATATCCCATTTTCCAACAACGTCTAACACTATGCAGAATTTCGAACAATAAATATGGCTGGACTGATCCTAATGGAATATTACAAATAGTGTTATATGATTTTAGGTAGTCACAGTGGTCTGTGTTCAACTTGAAGCTAAGTTGCGAGGACTGAAATTTTAAAAAGAGTCGGCCATTCCCTGGCAACTATCCCTGTGACTTGCAAAATATTCCAATGCTCAAGACATATTTCCCCCTAAATTGTGTAGGTTGCAGTATTATACAAAATCTCTGTTCTAAGCAGAGATCTGAGGGAAGTACTTTTATATCCCCAACAAATATTGTTAGTTAAGGATTTCACAAATGTACCCACTAATCAAAGTTGTAGCCTTAATAACTGGACTGGAATATCTGACCTTTGTGAGCACAAGGTTCTCTGAATTTTCCCTCCACACTTGTTTAGGAATGCCCAAAATTAAATTGGGGGTGTGTTCTAATGCATAGGATAATGTCTCTTCATGCAAATAGGAAGGGAAATATGAGCGGTACAAAGAAAAAAATAGAGGTGCCAACTAGCAGCCCTGTGTTGAAACCATTTGGTGTGGGGATAGAATAAGAAGGACCTTCAACTCCCTCAACATCATTTAACACCAAGTAAAAGGATGGAAGGACACCAACAGGTGCACAAAACCACCTGATATCCCAAGGGAATATAATTTCTACCATAAAGTTGGTTTGTCCACAGAATCATATGCGGTTGAAAAGTCAATAAAAGCTGTATATAAATATGACATATTTCTTACCACATACTTATCTAATAAAAATTCTAAAAAAAACTGCTATGTTGTCGATGGCCGACCAATTTGCTCTAAAACCAGACTCTTCTAGGGGAATGATGTTTGCTTCCTACGACCAATTGTGCACACATTCTCACAGTTTTTGGGGTTCAAAAAGTTGCTTTTTAGGAGCAAGCATGGAGGCTCCCAGTACATCAGATCCCAGCTTTACATCTTTTTACAAATTAAACTAAAATACATGGATTTCTTTCTAAATATTTAAAACCTAATATCTGTTTTTAAACTTTGCATTGCCAGATTTACGAGGCCTGTGGATTTATACGCTTGATAATAATGGTGCATCAGTGAACTACAGGCTGAAGTGTTTGGAGTGGTACAACGCCCAGCCCCCACCCAGAGTCTGGAACAATGGCCTCTTGCCATGTCCCTGTTCACTGCAGCAAGGCTGGTCAGATACCCGCTTTCGTAGAACCAAAGCAGGTAAGGAGCTATTAAGTGTTGCTAGCCATAGGTGCATGATCTCCGTCAGGCACTGTGTGTTGTATTGTGTTAGCATCAGCATGTGATGTGCCCTTTGGTGTCTAGAAACGTATGTAACACCTCAGCTTGTACTATACACTCTGAACCAGTGGTGCAGGAGGTTCATATTCTCTCATGTGTAAAACGTGCTCCACTTTTAGTGCAAGACAATAGGACATATTTACAAGGCCCTTGCGACACAAACCACTAAATCGTATTGATGAGACTATGCAAAGCCACTTTGCATGGCTTTGAAGGCCTCATAAATATGGAGCGAGGCAAGGCACTACAAATCGCTGCATTGCCTTGCACTGCGCTAGGGAGGCATTCCATGGGTGTTGCAGTGGGTGTTCCCGCTCAACACCCATGGATCTTAATTCATCCCTAGATTTACAAGACCTTGTGTATCTGGGGATGTGCCAAAATCTTAAGCTTCCCCAGAGGAGGCGTAACAAGGAGAAATAACATTATTTCTCCTAATTTTCTCCTCTTTCTACGAGCGGTACATTCTTCTGCACAAATAGAAAGAAGAAAAAGCCTCCCAGGATTGTTGACGCAGGCATCTTCGACCCATGGTGCTTGGGTTGGCACTAGGCTGCCGAAACGAAGGGGAAAGAACAGGAATGCGTTGTATGCTATGGATACGTTGCATTCCTGCTTTTTCCCTGTGATGTAGGGCAGCTCAGCAAGGTAACTGCGCCACAAAACCATAAGTATGGTTTACCATTCTAATGTTCTGCTGTTGGCGGAAATTAGTACCTCTGTAATCAATGTGAATTCCATACTTTCTATTTAGTATACATTTGATAGAAAATGTTGTTGAAGAGCCTTTTAACATTTACTTTTTGAAATATGAGAGAGAAATGAGGAACATTTGGAATTGTCAATCACCCATAAGACAATTATTTTTGGCAAGATGTATTCTGACTTCTTTAAGCGGTGCACACAGTATGTGAGACACAGCCTGAGAACAGAGAGCCTTTCAGTAAATGGAGTGATAAGTAAGCACAACTGAGGATCATAGGAAAGAAGAAAAAGAAGCAAAAATAAAAAAGTGTGACATTTGGTTAGGAGAAGAAATAGAAGGATGAAGATATAAGGGCAGAATGGGGCACACAGCATCTTTTGAAGCTAAAAAGCATTCCTAAATCATCTATCAGGAATACAGACTAGCATGGGTCTTAACTAGTGCTCCTCCATCACTCTGCCAGGTGCTGCACTTCAAGCCAAGACAAGAGCACCTCCCGGCCCACTCATGACAACACCAAAACACTTCCCACAACGGATCATAACATGTACAGTACTCTGCCAAACATGCACTTCCCCGTGAAGTTGCATGCTAACTGTCTGAAAGTACCCGTTTATGCCCCACTATGGGGTGTAAAGCTCTACATGAATGCTGCAGTAAAATACAACACTCCACAGCACCTCATAGAAGCACTCTGCGTAACACTGTGTTATGAAGCATGCTGACTAGCAAAAGCATGTGCTGCAGTGGTACATTAAGGCTCTGGCCCTGATTTAGAGTTTGGCAGAGGGGTTACTCGATCACAACTGTGACGGATATCACGTCCGCCATTTCACTAGTTCCATAGGCTATAACCCCCTCCACCAAACTATAAATCAGGCCCTCTGTGTTTATCCCTGTGCCATAGAGGATGCAAATAAGCATGCTCCTTGACTGATGGCCTGTAGTGGTGCATAATGCTCTGTAGGGATCTTCAGTGCCTCTTGAAGCCGCTGTACCTACCCCTGTGTATACAGATTAACACAGTTCTAGACAATGTTTCACATAGGAACCTATAGGCTCTGTAAGCTTCTCTGTATCTTCAAGTATATGGCTTAAATATTTCATACCAGTGCTCTTAAGAGACTTTCAGAGGCTCTATGCATATCCCTGTGTCACCAAGTACATACATTACCAAAGTACAGTCAGATGCATCACAGAGCCACGCATAGGCTCTGTACATACCCTGTGTCTTCAAATATATTGAGTAATATAGTATTGGGCAGTGCTCCTCAAAGTCACTTAGAGATTCTACTTATCTGTGTGTTACCAAGTACACAGATTAATATAACTGTAGACTGAAGGAATTCAGAAATGCTTAAAGGTTTTGTATCTATACTGTGTCCCCAAGTTTGCAGATTAACATAGTTCTAGACAATGCTTCTCAAATTTGCTTAAAGGCTCTGTACTTATCCCTGTTTCACGAGGCACCCATATTAACATAGTTCTACGGAATGCTCCTGGGAACCACCTTAAGGCTCTCTATAAATCACTTTACCCTCAAGTATGCAGGGCACCATTTCTCCACTTTCTCTGTATTTTACTTTGGGCACACACATTAGGTCTCAGGTTCTCATTCTTGAACATTGTGCCTCATGCTCCATGGCTGCATCCATGGAAGTGAATGCCTCACACATGCCAGATGCTCTGGGGCCAGTACACAGCTGCAGGTGACCTCTGGTGTCTTGAATTGAAATGGTGACCCCAACAGTTCAAATATACCCAGACTTTGCCTGCCCCCTCTTGGTCCAAAAAGGGCTAATTTCATGAACAATTGCCCTTCTAGCTAGAAGTAGAAAGGTCAAGTTGCTTGGATATTGACTCAAGTGTTCTCTTGACCCATGGAGACTATCAACCAGTAGCAGGGTTGACCGTATACTGAACAGAAGTTTGCACATATCCATATTTCTACAATTAGCTAGTTGAAACAAGAATTACTATATTTGCATTTTTGAGTCGTGTTGTCAAAAAACATCTATTAAGCCCTTCAGTACACATTAGGTGAAATAGGAGGCAGTATTTACCACATGTGATAAATAACTCCTCATTTGAGTTTTTAACTTGCAAATGAGACATAACATGAAGAGCATGAATGAAACACACACAATTCTGCATGTGTTGCTAATTTTATAGGCCTTTCTCTCAATACATTTCAGCAGGTCTGCCTGCTGGAATTTATTAGGGGAAAACTGGGAGGGTGCCATGATTATCACACAAATAATAATTCCGATTCCTGTTCAAACACGTGTTTACAGAGGGATCAATATTTAGCCTTACACTAGTAATCAGGGCCTAGGAGTACCGGGTTACCAGTCGTTTGCTTCTTAAAGAGAGTGAATATACATTTTAACTTTCAGAAGACCAGTTTAGTTGTAGAATGTAATGATTTAATGAGATGACCAATATGTGCCTCTGAAATGACATTCTGGATCTGGGATTGTTTCTTCATTTGGTAACAAGACAGGTGCCCCAGAAATGGTAATGGGTTAGATGACATGAAGTAATCAGTGTAAGCACTAATTTAAGATAGGTCTCTGCCACAGTTTTGGGCTGGCTGGTGTCCAAAAACTTAAAAGCCCTGGAGCAGAGCTATTTTACTATCTCAGACAGTCATAAATGGTTGCTTGCCAGAAGAGCTTTAAAAGCAAATGCTGGTTTTGGAAGGAAATGTAGCAGTATTTGTTAATACACCTAAAGTAAGCAAGAGAACATAATAAATAGCCTAAACAAAGCAACATAACACAATTACAATATAACAGTCAAAACAGACCACAGCACATCAATCACAGCATCACATTGCAATAATGCAGCACAAAAACACAGCTGCACAAAACCAACAAAGCACATCACTGCCACAACAAAATGGCACAACAAATAGTCACAAACATTTTTGTTACAGGCTACCACCTCCAGAAACCTGCTTTCATAATAAGTTGGCAAAAGGCACTAGCAATAAGCTTGGCCTTAACCTGACACCAAAGACATGAAATATTGTGAGTCAAAAATATTTTGTGATCTGGCCTAATGTATCACAAGTTACATGCCCCTTTTGCTAGTTGTCCCAAAATATTGCCTCATCCTCTACATACTATGATAGGATGTTTTTGGGAAGTTGATGTGACATCGCACATGCTGCTATCCCAACTGGCCCACTTTTCCTGACTTTGAATACTGACTTCAAAATATCTTGAGTCCACTGCTAACAATTCTATTGTTTCCAGGTCTTTCCAGATCTGAACACATCCTACGTACAACTTCCCCCAACATATTCATGGCCGGCGTGCGGTGTGTGTACAACGCAAGGAGACAGTTGTTGTCAAGTTACCAGGAAAGATCCTGGATATTCTTCCCAGATACAACATCTGCAGATGGTAAGCATCGCTTCTAATGTGGTCACTGTCTGATTGACTGAAGCACCAGCAATAGATGGACTCTGCAGGATGGTTGGAATAGAGGTGAATCCACCTGCACAAACACTGGGTGAATGTGGTATGATATAGAACATGGCACTGTCCGCTTTATGCCCAGGTGTTATTGGAATATCACCTTACTAATGACTTACAATAGATTTTCAAGCCATGCAGAGCCATGCCAGGTGGCCTAGCGTGGCTTGGTAATCTCATTCTAAGTTTTGCATCGCCCTGTGTCTACTTGCATGGCATAAGCACAACACAAAATGTTTGATAAATATGCCCCTGAATTCTGTAACAGGTGTACTGTGCTAGAGCACGGCCGAGAGAACTTGTACAATTGGCAAGCCATATACCTAAAGTCAACGCTGTAAAATGTATGTTGATGTTTTCTAAAAATAAAAAATAAAAGCAATAAAATGTTTGAGAGAAAGGACTATCACTTCAAAGTAATTTTGGAAAAACATTAAGGCTCTCTATTTTAGGTGAAGGAGCTGAGACCTGGCCTGTCAAAATCTTCCAGCTGCAGCTACCTATAAATATTTAGGCCTACCATTGAAGTGAGGTTTCTCCTGTTGTTGACATTTGATTATAAGTGTGTTCACATAATCCCCTGAATTGGTGCTTGTCATGTTCTACCACAATTACAATGGCCTTTAAGCCATGGCCATTAGGAAGGCTAAATTGACTACGGGTGTGCCTACCATGATCTGTGGGACAGAGGTCTGTGGTTCCTCTTACATGGACACTTTGGATGCACCACAAGACCTGGGGCCTCATTTACGAGGTCTTGGCGCACAGCAGTGCCACAAGGATTCTTGCTGCACTGCCCTGCGTCAAAAGAAAAGGGCAGGAATGCCTGTATCTATAAGAAATGGTTCATTCCTGTCCTTTTCCCCCGTTCTGGCGTACAATGGGCTGTCATGCACCAATGCAGACACTCTTGCATCATGGTGTACGGAAGTCTGTCTTGCAGGGAATAATCATGAGAGGTGTTTTCCTCTTTCTATGTGTCCTGCAGAATGCAGGACACATAGAAAACAAATGAGGAGAAATATATTTACTCATGGTTGCACCACCCTTATGTCTCCCCTGGGGAGGCATAGGCTTTTGCCACATTCCCAGGTTTACAAAATCTTATAAATCTGAGAATGTGTCAAATGCCATGGGTGTTACGTGCGAACACCCACTGTAACGGCCATGGCATGTCTTCCTATCGCAGGGTGCACTGTGTTGCCTCAGTCCATATGTAGAAAGCCATGAAAAGCCACACAGGGTGGCTATACATGGCCATGTAGATAGGGCCCTGCAGTGTGAGCCATCATTCCGATGGCGCACAGGGGATTGTAAATAAACTCCGTGGGTTTGGAGGAAGAAGCTGGACTGCACAAGTCTTTGTCCTTTGAACCAATTAGATGTGCACTGTCTCCTAGGTCTGTTTGGGGTGGCTATTTGCCTGCAAAGTTAAATTAGCATACCTCTTCTCCAGGGTGGATTTCAATTCACCCCTAAACCTTTTTAATAAGAAACAGATAATAACTTACATTTATCATGGAGATACTGTGTCTGAGTGAGAACTTCAAATCAAATCATTAACATTTATAAAGCGCGCTACTCACCCGTGCGGGTCTCAAGGCGCTAGGGGAAAAGGGGGGGTTATCGCTGCTCGAACAGCCAGGTCTTTAGGAGTCTCCGGAAAGCGGAGTGGTCCTGGGTGGTCCTGAGGCTGGTGGGGAGGGAGTTCCAGGTCTTGGCCGCCAGGAAGGAGAAAGATCTCCCACCCGCTGTGGAGCGGCGGATGCGAGGGACAGCAGCGAGTGCGAGGCCAGAGGAGCGGAGGAGGCGGGTGGGGACGTAGAAGCTGAGGCGTCTGTTGAGGTATTCCGGTCCCTTGTCGTGGAGGGCTTTGTGTGCGTGGGTGAGAAGTCGGAAGGTGATCCTTTTGCTGACTGGGAGCCAATGCAGGTGTCTCAGGTGTGCGGAGATGTGGCTGCTGCGGGGTACGTCGAGGATGAGGCGGGCCGAGGCGTTTTGAATGCGTTGCAGGCGATTTTGGAGTTTGGCTGTGGTCCCGGCGTAGAGGGTGTTGCCGTAGTCCAGGCGGCTCGTGACGAGGGCGTGGGTCACGGTTTTTCTGGTGTCGGCGGGGATCCAGCGGAAGATCTTGCGGAGCATGCAGAGGGTGAGGATGCAGGCGGAGGACACGGCGTTGACTTGCTTGGTCATGGTGAGAAGAGGGTCCAAGATGAAGCCGAGGTTGCGGGTGTGGTCTGTGGGTGTCGGTGCAGTGCCGAGGGCCGTGGGCCACCAGGAGTCGTCCCAGGCGGACGGGGTGTTGCCGAGGATGAGGACTTCCGTTTTTTCAGAGTTCAGCTTTAGGCAGCTGAGCCTCATCCAATCTGCGACGTCCTTCATACCCTCTTGTAGGGTGGTCTTGGCGCTGGCGGGGTCCTTGGTGAGGGAGAGTATAAGTTGGGTGTCGTCGGCGTAGGAGGTGATGATGATGTTGTGCTTGCGTATGATGTTGGCGAGGGGGCTCATGTAGACATTGAAGAGTATCGGGCTGAGTGATGAGCCTTGAGGTACGCCGCAGATGATCTCGGTGGGTTCTTAGCGAAACGGAGGGAGGTAAACTCTTTGGGAACGGTTTGCGAGGAAGGAGGCGATCCAGTCCAGGGCCTGGCCGTGGATCCTGGTGGAGCGGAGGCGGGTGATTAGGGTGCGGTGACAGACGGTGTCAAAGGCATCCGAGAGGTCGAGAAGAATGAGGGCGACTGTTTCACCGTTGTCCATCAGGGTTCTGATGTCGTCTGTGACTGAGATGAGGGCGGTTTCAGTGCTGTGGTTGGTTCGGAATCCGGTTTGTGAGGGGTCGAGCAGGTTGTTGTCTTCCAGGAAGGTGGTCAGCTGTTGGTTGATGGTCTTCTCTATTACTTTGGCTGGGAAATGCAGAAGAGAGATGGGGCGGAAGTTTTTCAGGCGCTCGGGTCATCCGTAGATTCTTTAGTAGGGCATTGACTTCGGCGTGTTTCCAGCATTCGGGGAAGGTAGCAGAAGAAAAAGAAGAGTTGATGACGGTCTGGGGGTGCAGGGCGATGATGTCGTCGGCTTTGTTAAAGATGAAGTGCGGGCAGGGGTCCGAAGGGGCGCCGGAGTGGATAGAGTTCATGATGGATTTGGTTTCTTCCGTGTAGATGTGGGTCCAGTTGTTGAGGGTGATGGCCGGGGATGCAGGTTCGGTGGTGTTTGGTTGGGTCTGGTGTCCGAAGCTGTCGTGGAGGTCGCTGATCTTGCGATGGAAGGAAGTGGCGAGGGATTCGCACAAATCCTGTGAGGGCGTGACGGCGTTGGCGCTGGGGTTGGAGAACTCCTTGACGATGCTGAAGAGTTCTCTGCTGTTGTGGCTGTTTTTGTCCAGTCTGTCGGTGAAAAAGTTCCTTTTGGCAGCGCGGATCAGGTGGTGGTGTTCGCGGGTAGCGTTCTTGAGGGCGGTCATGTTGTCAGCGGTGTGGTCCTTGCGCCAGGCTTTCTCAAGGGCGCGTCAAGTTTTCTTTGATTCTTTGAGGGTGTCAGAGAACCAGAGAGGTTTTTTGGTGTTGGTCTGTCGATGCGTGCGTTTGAGGGGAGCAAGGTTGTCTGCGCAGTTGGAGATCCAGTTTGTGAGGTTGAGGGCTGCGTCGTTGGGGTCGGTGGTGAGGGTGGGTTGGTTGGTGGTGAGTGCGGAGAAGAGTTGCTCTTCAGGGATCTTGTTCCTCTGTCGACGAGGGATGGAATGAGTGCGGAGGTGGCGGGTCTCGCGTCGGAATGTGAAGTGGACGCAGCTGTGGTCGGTCCAGTGTAGGGCAGAGGCGTGGCTGAAGAAGACGTATTTGCTGGCGGAGAAGATAGGGTCAAGCGTGTGTCCGGCGATGTGGGTGGCGGTGTTCACCAGTTGTTTGAGGCTGAGGTTGGCGAGGTTGTCGAGCAGGGTGGTGGTGTTGGGGTCATTGTTTTGTTCCGGATGGAAGTTGAGGTCGCCTAGGAGGATGTAGTCCGGTGAGGCGAGGGCGTGCGGGGAGATGAAGTCGGCGATGGCGTCGCTGAAAGGGGCGCGTGGTCCGGGAGGACGGTAGACGAGGGATCCTCTGAGGGTGGTCCTCGGGTCGGTGCGAATCTGAAAATGCAGGTGTTCAGCGGCGAGAGGGGTGTCTTCAGTGGAGGTGGTGACGCTGATGGAGTCTTTGAAGACGATGGCGATACCTCCTCCTGCTTGGTTGGTGCGGTCTTTCCTGGAGATCTTGTAGCCTTCGGGGATGGCGGTGGCGATGTCTGGAGCAGAGGAGGCGTTCATCCAGGTCTCCGTGATGAAGGCGACGTCCGGTGCTGTGGAGTCCAGGAGGTCCCAGAGTTCAACGGCGTGTTTGTGGACGGAGCGAGCGTTGACTAGGATGCACTTGAGGTGGTTGATGGCGCATGGGCTTGTGGTCGTGGTAGTTGCGTGGTGGAAGATGCGTTTGCAGGAGTTGCAGGCGAAGGGTCCATGGGTGTGTTTGGGGTGAGCTTGGAAGCAGGTGTTAGAGCGTCCTGGGTTGAGGGCGTGGAGGGTGGTGGGGTCGTAGCGGATCAGCGGGGCTTGGGAGAGCTGGAGACCAGGGGTCGTGGCGCTGGGCACGGGCCAGGCGCGAACGGTCGCAGACGGGCTTGCCTCTGGCGCGCCTCCGGCGCAGCCGCCATATGAGGTAGGAGGGGGGGAGGGGTCAGCTGGAGGCGAATGGGAGCTGGGAGGCGGGGCGTGCAGGAGGTCGCGGCGGGAAAGCGCGAGGGAGGGGGGGACAGGTAGAGTGAGAAGAGCTGGGGGAGGGAGGTTTAAGGGTGGAGGGGGTGAGTGTTAGGAGGTTTAGGAGATTAGGGAGAAAGATAGGAGTAGGGTTGTGAAGATAGAGGAGGGGGGGTTGTAGAGGTGGGTGAGGGTGAGAGGTAGAGTGAGAGGATAGGAAGATAGGTAATAGAGGGGGTGGCGGGAGGGGGGGAGAGATAGAGAAATAGATAGTGAAAATAGATAGATAGAGAAATCGATAGATAGAGCAATAGATAGAGAGATAGGAAGATAGGAGGAGGTGGAGAGTGAGGGAGTTAGATAGTGGGATAGAGAGATAGAGAGATAGGTAGATAGGAGGAGTGAGGGAGGTAGATAGTGAACGGGTTAGATAGGGGAGATAGAGAGGGGGATGCGAGTGAGGGAGGGGGATGAGGCAGGAGCAGGAGGGCAGGCGTGGGGAGAAGAAGACAGAGGAGGCAGAAGAGCCGAAGGCAGAAGATAGAAAACAGAAGAACAGAAGACCGGAAGAACAGAAGAACAGAAGAAAGGAAGACCGGAAGAACAGAAGAACACAGAAGAACACAGAGGAACACAGAGGAACACAGAAGAACACAGAAGAAGATACAGAAAACGAAGAACAGAGGGCAGAAGACCACAGAAGAAGATGAGGAAGAAGAGAAGAAGAGAGAAGACGGGGAAAAGAAGAGTACAGAAGAAGATTACAGACGAGGAGGAAGAACAGAGAAGAAGAAAAGAAGCAGGAGCAGGAGAGAGGGTGAGTAGCGCGGGGCAGAGCGAGGGGCTGGGAGGTGGGGGGTACTTACTGTGAGGTGGGTCTCAGGAACTCAGGAACCTGGAGGAGCTGGAGGAGCTGCAGCGGCAGGGGGATCGACCTACCCTTGGGTCAAGGGTCGCTACCACTGTTGCGCAGCGGGCGCCATATGAGGTAGGAGGGGGGGAGGGGTCAGCTGGGGGTGAATGGGAGCTGGGGGGCGGGGGCGTGCAGGAGGTCGCGGCGGGAAAGCGCGAGGGAGGGGGGGACAGGTAGAGTGAGAAGAGCTGGGGGAGGGGGGTTTAAGGGTGGAGGGGGTGAGTGTTAGGAGGTTTAGGAGATTAGGGAGAAAGATAGGAGTAGGGTTGTGAAGATAGGGGAGGGGGGTTGTAGAGGTGGGTGAGGGTGAGAGGTAGAGTGAGAGGATAGGAAGATAGGTAATAGAGGGGGTGGCGGGAGGGGGGAGAGATAGAGAAATAGATAGTGAAAATAGATAGATAGAGAAATCGATAGATAGAGAAATAGATAGAGAGATAGGAAGATAGGAGGAGGTGGAGAGTGAGGGAGTTAGATAGAGAGATAGGTAGATAGGAGGAGTGAGGGAGGTAGATAGTGAACGTGTTAGATAGGGGAGATAGAGAGGGGGATGCGAGTGAGGGAGGGGGATGAGGCAGGAGGGCAGGCGCGGGGAGAAGAAGACGGAGGAGGCAGAAGAGCCGAAGGCAGAAGATAGAAGACAGAAGACCGGAAGAACAGAAGAACAGAAGAACAGAAGACCGGAAGAACAGAAGACCGGAAGAACAGAGGAAAGGAAGACCGGAAGAACAGAAGAACACAGAAGAACACAGAAGAACACAGAAGAACACAGAAGAAGATACAGAAAATGAAGAACAGAGGCCAGAAGACCACAGAAGAAGATGAGGAAGAAGAGAGAAGACGGGGAAAAGAAGAGTACAGAAGAAGATTACAGACGAGGAGCGAGGAGGAAGAACAGAGAAGAAGAAAAGAAGAAAAGAAGCAGGAGAGAGGGTGAGTAGCGCGGGGCAGAGCGAGGGGCTGGGAGGTGGGGGGTACTTACTGTGAGGTGGGTCTCAGGAACTCAGGAACGTGGAGGAGCTGGAGGAGCTGCAGCGGCAGGGGGAGCGACCTACCCTTGGAACTTTGCTGCCAAGGTCTTTTGCGTAATCTTTTGAAAGGCTATAATTTAAGTCCTTGAAATGGAGATATGTTGAAAAGCTCTCTGATGTATGCTCAGCTTACACTCCTTCAATACATCCAACCCTGAGGATATATGTTTACTTTTAATCCTAGACAGATCCAATCCTGTTGAATATAAGTCTGCATCTTACATCCCACTAGTTAGCCTAGTATTTCTGGATTTCAGAGGTTACTGGTCGGGTATGAGAAGAGAAGCAAGGCAGTCCAGGCTCTGTGGAGTGTGGTAGAACTGAACTAGCAAACAGTTATGCAATGCAAGGTGCAGACGGACCTGAAGTTAATCATATCTCAACCATGTTGGGTGCTCTCGGCACTTCTGAGTTAATGGTGAAAGTAGGGGACTCTGCATAATGCCTTATGGCTATGAAAAGCTGAGATAAATGCAATGCTTTGTACAATGAACTCTATTTTATATTGTGTATTAAAATCTGTGATTTTTGCAAGTCTACAGTCTTAAGATTAATTTAATTTACATATTGGAAGCATACTGGTGGCCCAGATGGGAACCTTGAAGTATTTTTATCCTAAATCTTCAGTAATGAATATACACTTGCTGTCTAACCTTTTCAGTTCAACTACCATCTCCACCTAGCACCATGTACTAGTTGTGTCCCTGATGCCAAATGTGATTTGAGAACCACAGGACTAGAAAACATGTCTTTCTGCACCCCCCTGCCACTTGAACAACATCAGTGCTGTCACACCAATTGTTTGTTTTTCATAGGGGGTGTAAGAATCACTTCCCTGGTGAAACATTGTACAAATGTTTACCTTAGACACCTGAGTACGAGCTATCCCCTCTCTCTAAAATTATGTAAAGTAGTGTGCTCTTCCTCCATATCCACAGTATTGGTTGGCATACATCTATTTGATAGTCTATAAAAAGTGACAATTTACCCACTGATTATCCTGGCCAAAGGTAGGTTACATTGTCTCCAGGAAGCTCTGAAGATTAGGCTGCTTGCCCATATGCAGAATATGCCTGCATGCTCTCTCTTTCACGATTAGTTGTTGGTCTTGTTGCTGCCTATGATTTTGTGACTAAAGTTTTAAAAATACCAAAGTGGTGTGTGAATAAAACACTAAACCACCATTGCTGCGTCATGAAGGTGCACACTTGCACAGTTTACAATCCGATAATATGTGATTGTCAATGTACTTTATTAGGTGCATACATTTAACTTTCTCTGAGTTAGTACATGCACCACAGACTGTAAATCTCAGACACAGATGCAGTGATTGCCTCTCTCTATGTCCTATCCCCGCTGTCTATTAGAGAATTCAATAATGGAGTAGGTTCTGCAGACAGCGGAGCTTAGAAACAGAGAGACATTCTGAGTAAAAAATATATGAGACATTCTGAATTAATGTAGTCTCTACAGATAGAAGAGCTTGGAAGCAGAGAGGAACTCCAAGTTAAATTTATTTGCTTCAGAAAGTGGAATTGTATAAACACAGGTGCCAAGCTGTATCTTTCAGGAACACATGCCGTCATAACACAACCGGAAGGTGGGGCTAATGGTGTATGCTTAGGTGCAGTATTTAAGGTTGGTCAAACATGGTGACATGGGTAGCTGGCATTCTGGTTTGGTTCATTCTGCGACCGTTATACCTGGCATCTTTAGGGTGGTTTTCTCTGAAACATTTTGGCATCCTATTTTGCTGAATTTATTTTGTTGAACTTAGGACTCTGTGCACTTTACCACTGCTAGGTAGTGCTAGGGTGCTTGTGTGTACTCACTAAAACTGGTAAAATTGGCATAACCTGAGCGGCATATTTAATGTACTTATAAGTACGGGTGGGAAGAATTCACAAAGTCTCACTCTGCAGAATTACATAAAAACTCCTTGAGATTCTGCACAGTTCTGCGAGGGGTGGAATTTGGGCATATCGCACTGCTGGCACTGAATTTTAGTGCCAGAAACATATTCCGAGCTGTAAAATTACCTCAAAGTACACCTTCTGGCACACAAGAGAGTGCTGCTTCTTTCTGCTACTCAAGTAGATTTTCTACTCAAGTAACAGCTCTCTTAGGGAGACTGGTCACAACTTTCTGCAACCGCTGTGTTGAGAAATCTTGGCAGGTGGCGTTCTGCCACCCAAAAATCGCTCTAGGGTATGCACATTCTTGCTCACGCTCACCAACTAGTTGCGAGCCGCGTGCAGGAAAAAATTCCGCAATGTGCTAGATGGCAGAGTTTTGCTGGAACTCCGTGCTCCAAGCGCAACATGAAGTGGGCAAAACTCTGCAAACTCCACCAGTGGAATGGAATTTTTTGACCACCACTACTTATAAGTCCATAGTAACATGGTACTCCATAAACCCAGGGCCTGTAAATTAAATACTACAAGTGGGTCTGCAGCATTTATTGTGCCACCCACTTAAGTAGCACCTTAAAACATGTCCCAGGCCTGCCATTGCAGCCTGCTAGCAGTTTTGCACTGCCATATTCACTTGGCAAAATAAACCCTTTGCTGAGCTTAAAACTTCCTTTTTAATATATATTTCGCTCATAAGGCAAGATGCAGTGTTATTAAAACGTTGGACATGTACTTTCAGGTTTAACATGTACAGATAATGAAAAAGTCCTAAATTGATTTTTCACTACTTTGAGGCCAACCTCCCATAGGATAACAATGGGTACCTTATTACATTTAATAAGTGCTAACCTTTGCTGGGGAGCAGGCAGGAAAGTCATGTTTGGTGATTGCTGAATTGTAATTTAAAATCCCCTTAAAGGTAAAGTTGGATTTCAAGTCCCAAGTTGAAAATGCCACTTGTGACAGACTGGAGGTATGCATCGGAATACTTTGACTACATTCTGCCATATCTGTGCTAGTAGGAAAACAAGCTTCAACAATGAAAATAGGTCTGGATATTTTACATATGAACTTTTAATTTGTTGCTTGTTTTAATTTCGTATGTGTATGAGTGAATGCCAGAATGAGTGGGTGATTGAATGGATGAATGAGTGCATGGATGTGTTGATGAATGAATGATTGATGAATAGGTGACTTGGTGAACGTTTGAATAATGGCTGCTTTTCAATATTGGGTGAGTGATGGTTGTATGTAGAAAGGTTGACCAATGTTACAGGGTAAGTTCCTAGACAGCAGTCTACGATAACTTATAAAATTATTTTGACCAGTTTTATATTACTAAAAGCTTTACACGAGGCCACAGATGGTGAAGCCATTTTGTGACTGGCAAGTGGTATCACAAATCTTGCCACTTACAACAACATGTTATTTTATGTTACTTATGATACATATTATTTTATAAAGCGCTACTATTACTTTAAAGGTGTCCTGGATAATTATGTGGACTGAGAAGTGAATCAGGGTAGGAAGATTTGGTTTTTAAGAATTTTTACAGAACAGTAGATGGTTATCTTAGGCCTTAAATAAATGGTGAAGACCATTCCAGTCATGGCTGTACAATAGCCGCAACAATTCCAGTACAGTAGATGCAAATCAGGACCCCCTCGCCTCTCTTTTATAAAAGGGGATAGGCGAAGGACGTGAATGAGTACATAACTTTGAATCTTGTCTTGAATGTAGGAGGGACCAGAATTGGTGGCCACATGATGATTTAGGCAGGAGATTATTAAATGAACTCTCTTTTTTCAAAGGAAGGCCACTGAAGTTGACATTTAAAGTGAGAGTTATGCACCTGACGAGGAAAGTCATAGATTAATCAAACTGGTACCATTGAACTTCTTGGAGTTTTGCCAGTACTTTTTTTGTATGCCACTCCTTAGGCAGTTACAGTAGTATAGTTTTGAAAACCTTGTCATTCATTCATAATTTTAAGGATTAGAAAACTTTTGATGGCATACTAAGGGAAGAAAATGGATGATTCTTTTTCATTTTTTCTGGGGCTAACAAATGGTCTAAAACCAGTCTGAGCTTATTTGAAAACAAATCATTATTTACATATTCTTCCATAACTTGATAGAGAAAAGCAGTAAAGAAATATGCCAATAGTTGCTAGGATTGGTAGTATCCGCAGAAGGTTTTTTAAGGTGGGTGCAGAATATTACCAACAAAAGGGAGAGACTGCTGTGTCTAATGAGGCATCATACAAAAGAGTAAGTGCAGACTTTAACCTGTTTAAGGCCAGAAGAAAGAAACATGCCTCGCATTTGTCCAGAGGTGAGCCAGATTTAACTTCCAAAGTTAACTCTGTTAGTTATTAAGGGGGCAAAACTGGACAGAATCTTGTACAATGATAAAGAGCCAGAGGGATTCATCTCTGCTTCATCAAGTGAAAATGTAGGGGTAGAGAGAGCTGCAAAATTGGAACATATTGTGTCAGTTTCACAAAAGGAATAAATAACCAGCCTATCATACATTACCAAAGGATTGGGAGGGGCAGATAACTGACTAGTTGGTTGAATAAAGGATTCGGACAAGTTTAAATATTTAAGAATAATTGTTTGTGTTTCACGTTTCAAGTTTATTTTTTGTTATGTTACGGAACTCCATAGAGGTCCCAATATACAATCCAAATATATACGAATAATTATATAATATACAATTTTCTGCATACTAAAACCACCTACCCCTCCTGAAAACATCTAAGCACATAAAAACACTCATTATTTCTAAGCAATCTTTAAAACAAATTCCCTTCAAATTTCATCAGTGTAAAATGTGCAAAAAAATATCATCCCATCGTAAAACAACAACACAATCAACTGAATTATTCACAATATGAAGAGACAAAATCTCGGTTAGATTCCAGTGTGAATGAGGGTGGAATAAATAAATGGTCTCGATTCATACCATCAATACCTGAAGAGTCAGTACCCAAAAATTTAGACTATACACTCTTAAGGAATTACAAACACAATTACAAACACAATTACAAATTATCACATTTGAACACATAATGTGACTTATTGTAATTGGAAAATACAAAGTTGACTTAATATAACCTCCCACGTAATCCTCTAAAAGCTGAGTGGCGATTCCAGGCCGTTCATACAACATCTATTCAAGCTATCAATACCAAACATCATTCTAATGTCCGTATATTGCAACTTTAATAAGTGCTTAAGAGGAAGACATTTTTACACAGTAATCCATTTGATAATTTCTTACATCCATTGCAAACATGCCACAAATATCTCATTAATAACGTTTTTGAAAAATCTTAAAATATTTAAAAATTATAACAAAATATTCATTTGAGAGAGCATAAAGTCACTTTAGCAAAGCAGAGGTGGAATAAATGGAAAACTGTTTACAAATGGGCCTCAATCAAATCCTGGGATATGGCTTTAGAAATGTTATTTTTCATGTGAGCTTTGTCGTTAGATTATCACATAGATCTTCCCCAGGAAGGTATATGGCTTTACAATTTCCAAATTATGATCCCCCAGGAACCATGCACAGTTTCCAAATCTCAGTTTTCCCCCCATGGGTACACATGACTTTGCTTTTTAGCTACATTAATCCTCAAAATGTGGGTTTCAGCAAAAAGTTGTAATGACTGCAAATGACTACTTATGTCTTTCAGCATAAGTTCAAAGATAACTATGTCGTCGGCATACAACAAGCAGACAACGGGTTTTACCTGACCAAAGAAGCAATGCCCTTGCTCTGAGACAAGAAATCTGGAAGGTCATAGATATACAAAGAAAAGAGAAGTGGAGCAAGCAAACACCCTAGTGGTCGATATTATTTGGGATAAACTCCTATCCACACCCAAGAGGATTCTGCACCAAGTATCAGTATGGAGGTTACTAACTAACTCTAAAAAGGGGCTTGGCATACCCACCTAGCAAGGTTATTTCACAGGATGATATGATCTACCTTATCAAACGCTGTGGAAAGGTCTGTGAACGTCTGTACCATTACTCCCCCGGACCTTAACGTATTTTAAATTTATTACTTGGAGGGCAGTCATTTTGTCGATTGTTCCATGCTTTCGCCTGATACCTGTGTGCTCCATTGGGATAATTGTATGTTATTCCGCACAATGGTTAATCTGGGTAAGCAGACCTTTCACAAAGACTTTACCCACTGCGTCCAGGAGAGCGATCAGGCGATAATTTTCGTCCTTCTTGAAAAGTGGACCTATAACTCTCGCCTTCTAGGAGGGAGGAACTTTCTTGGTCTCAAAGTTCCTTCTAAACACCAGGCAAATCATTTTACACCAGAGGAGACATTTTGATTTTATAACAGTAGCAGGGATTTTATGAGGATGGAGCATTTCCTTAATTATTAGGTCTACCTCTTTCTGAGTTGGCAGGCCCAGCAGCAAAGTACGTTTACCACATAGAGCCCCTGAATGAAGGTGACCCATTTGAATTAGTCAATGGCAACAGGGAAGGATCTAGCCCTTGCACCGCGTCCTTCTGCGACAAGTGCTCAAAAGGACCTCATCTGGCCTTTAAAAATCACCTCTCTAGGTTTTATCCATAATTGATGCTCTTCTGCCCTTTTTAAAAGCACCCTCAACTGACTTCTCCCCCTTTTTAAAAGCTGCACTTTGGTACGCCTCTCTGGGATAGAAACCAAAAATTGCATTTAAGGAGTTCCTCTTTCAACCTTCCCTGGGCAGAGTATGCAGACGATTCACTAATGGATTCGCTAAACTGATAGTCTCCCTCACCAACAACCCGACCACTACCAAAAACAATTTCCCCGAAGGAATGAAAGCAGCACCTTGATGAAAGATAGTTGCCTCAAACTGACCTCGGACAAAACAGAATTCCTCATCCTCAGCTCCACACCCTCCACCTGGAACGAGTCTTGGTGGCCCTCCGCGCTCGGAAACATTCCCACCGACCACACACGCAACCTGGGCATCATCTTAGACTCATCGCTCTCAATGGACCGACAGGTGAGCACGGTCTCATCGGGTTACTTCCACACCTTGCAAATGCTCCGAAAGATCTACAAGTGGATCCCCACAAAGCCAGAAGAACAGTCACCCAGGCCCTTGTCAGCAGCCGCCTCTACTACAGCAACGCTCTCTACGCTGGAACCACTGCCAAGACCCGGAAAAGACTACAACGCATTCAGAACGCCTCCGCCCATCTTATCAAGAACGCCCTACAACACAGCCACACCTCTGTCCTCCTAAGAGACTTACACTGGCTGCCTATCGACAAGAGAATCACCTTCAAGCTCCATCCACCTCAGACAATCTCCCACCCTGTCTCAGTTCAGGAAGGACCTTAAGGCCTAGCTCTTTGACTGATCCTCATCTCCCCCCTTCCTCTCCCAGCGCCTTGAGACCCTCACGGGTGAATAGCTGCGCTCTACAAATCCCTGATTGACTGATTGATGGATACCTGTCTACCCTACTCATTTAGATGGAATTTCAGGCCCCTTAGGTCATGCTCCTCCCTCTCGACAACAGCGTGGGGAATGCCTGGCGAACAACTACTGCTCGCCTCTTGCAACCTATCCTCTTCTAATACAGGAATGCCATCAATTCCCTTTCTTTGCAAGCATTCAGAATACCTTAAACCCATATTTGCTGCAAGTTTAGAGTAAAAAGTAACCCTTGATTTAAAACTGGCTTCAAAATGTATTTGAGAAACCAGGCCAATGTCACTACCACAAATACGTTTTACATTTACCATCTCAGATAAATATTTGAGCAAGAGTTCCTATCTAAAATTAAATCTGCTTCGAACAGGGGGATGAAATCTTACCTGAGAGAATCAACAAAGCACCATAAGGGGTCAGGCCTGTCAAGCGGTGGGAAGCCCCTTTTCCATCCCATCTCTGTGAAAAGAACAGCCAAGGGGTTCAGGGAGGATGCAACCAGAGACATATGCACCCTATATTCTTCCCCCGGGTGTGCTATCCCACCTTCCACCCTTCCGTTAGAAGGCCCATGAGCAGAAGCTTCCAATAGAAGGGGTGCTTGCAGGGGTCGAGTTATACTATCTGCGGTTTGTAATCATACCCTCTGTGAAGCGGAGCTTCCTATGACCTTTTTTGGAAAGTCTACAGAAGGTTTTTTTCTTCTTCCCTCTCTGCTTTTCCTTCCTGTTCCCCTCCTCAACCTGTGGGACAATCAACTCACCTGAGCTTGCTACAAATGTGGACCCTAATTTAAATATCAGAAACATATTCTGAACAACTATCCCCATTTAAAATCTTTCTAATGGAAGGGGCATTAAAGATACATTTTATAGCTTATAATTGTGGAGGAATGGATTCTTAATGAAAGGTAAGTGCTTTTAGCCAATCTAATATTTGATTGTACTGGCATAAATCAGCTAAATACTCTATGTAGTTGCTTTCTGAACTATAATCAGGTTTCTAGAAGCTTTCCAATCTTTGACATTCTTTTCTGAGATATCCCATTGCTTCCAAGAACTATGGGTCAAAGTGCTCAGAGTGGTGAGATACCCATATCTTAATAAAACGTAAAAATCCAGTGCCTTTAGTAACCAGTCATTTAATGTATCCATTGAAAAGCATTTTTATTATGGCAGAGGGGCTACCAGGTGTGCTTGGTTCTAAATGAGTGTCCCAGCAACAATTGCCTGGGGGCTCTTTGGCAGTGTGCATACAAAATGAGCAGCCTGGTAGTAGTGGCAGAAAGGGTGCTAGGTTCTCTGCATATACAAAGTAGCTCAGCAGCAATGGCAGGTGATGGAGGTTGTTCAGCAGCCTTTAAAAAAGCAACATAACATATAAATTAAGAAAAATACTCAGTTCATGTAAAATGTACATTTCTATTGAAACATATAATGTTTCTTAAGTCATAGTTTGTTCTTTAGTATTTTTAAGAAGGCAATTCTATTGTAAAAATAGATTTATCTTGAAAAATATTATCTGATAAGTGTACATACAAATTTATCAAGTTGATATGACAAGTAAACGGTGAATGTGTATAATTTGTTGATTTAGTGAGGATGACATTTTTTTACATGGTTTCAGAAATCAGCAAATAGTACATGGCAAATGCTGAGAACAATGCACCTGATGTATACTATGGAATTTCTGCCTGGGATGGAGACTACACCCGGGAGCCAATAGAACAATAGATGAGGGAGAGATCTTCCTTTGGCTTACACCAAATGTGAATAACACTCTTTCAAAGCAATGAGTGAAGAAGGTTGAACCAAAAAAGCCAGTAATCTGATTAAAGCACCAGCACTGTGTAATATGTACAAGATGTCTAACAGACAGCAAAATCTGTTAAACCAGACATTAACTGCAAACATTTCACTTAGTGCTTGATAAGTTTGAATGGTAATGATGCTTACTATAAATAGTCAGTAGGAGCTGGTGTCAGGAACAGGCCTGCATTTTAGCAGAGAAGTGTTGTACCACAGCTTCCGATCACCATTCTTACTGGATCTTTGTGGAGCAACTTCTAGTTTAATCCATGTTTTGCAAAGTTGACCCAATGGGCATATACATTTTAAGGATAAATGAAACACCTAAAACACCAACTTTCTATTTTAGACATAGAACTGCAAGCCTTTGACTGGTGTTGTGAGAAAGTGGAAGACCCACGCTTCTGTAGAAGATATGAGGAGAAGAGGCCGAGAACTGACTGTGCGGGTTACAGGCCATTAGCCCCTGGTGAGTGTGAGAGGTTTGTTGCGAAGGCTGGCTGTAAATAAAATGGGGCTGCTTTGGGGCTTGATGGCAATGGAAAATCCTTTGACTTCTGTTGGGTGTGCTTAATCCAGAGGATGAACCATAGGACAAACTTCCTTCATCATGCTATCCCTGATAGATTTGGTCTCTGGATTAACCTACCCTCCAGGAATGAGAGTGTGTCAAGTGTATGCCAACTAGTAAACATTCATTTGGGTGGTTGGGCACAAGATTACACCACGGCTCTTTTGGACAACTCTTTTTCTGCCTCTAGTGTTTTTTAGATACAACTTTCTTTCTTGGCAGCAACAGTACCTGATAGCATCCTGTGTCAAACATTACATTCTTGCTGAAACTGTTTATGCTGTCTTTGCTTCACATTGATATTACCAGGCACATGTAGTGTACCCTGCATGGATTGTCCTGGGCATCGCTTTCCACCTCAGTGATCTTGAATTCTAAGTATGGCTTTACATATTGATGCCTCAGGGATGCCTCTTCTGTTGCAGCCTGGATGTATGGAGACCCCCACATTACCACCCTGGATGCACACAGTTACACCTTCAATGGCCTTGGAGACTATATAGTCTTGAATGCAACAGGTTCAACCTCGTCTTTCATTCTGCAGGGCCGCACCACCCAAACTGGCATGGCGATGGCTACCAACTTTAACGCCTTTGCCTCTCAGTACAGCTCCTCAACTACAAATATACAGGTTAGTGTTGAATAACAACAGCCAGATTCATCATCACATGCTGTCACACAAATACAACTTACAACAAGCCTGCTCATAAATGGCCTGATTTAGAACTGAGTGGAAATGGAAAATTCACCAATGTGTGAAATAAGAAAAAAAAAAAAATTGTGGGGTTTTCAGACAATCTGAAATCATGTTGTAGGATTGCTTCCACTGTTGGGAGAATACTTTGGAGTTAATTTAACTCAAGATTTCTACACAGCTACAGAATCCCTCCATACCTGTCTAAAGAGACCTGCTTTACCAATGTGTGGCAATGCAAAATTATCTGATTTGGGGAGGTTTTTGCAAAGCCTCTGTTAGAAGATTCTCCATAGGTGTATAATTATTTGGCAATATTACTGCCAGCACGGGGATATTATGGTTGTGACTGGGGATCTTGCCCATTTTTAACAGTTTGAAAACCTCACCTTTTAGCATTGTGTTGCCAAGCAATGGAAGTGTGTGAAGTTGCAAATATTTTCCTTTGGAAAGATGAAGATGTGTTTTTTGAAAATGGCAAAACTTTGCAAATTTTGCAAATCAAGTGGAAATTAAGCTGTGAGAAACAAATCTAGCTAAAACACATTTCACACAAACACAACTCATAACTTTTAGTGGGAAAGTTTGTAAGAAAATCTCTTTGCCTGATAATTACATAACACAACTACAGAATTATCTTTCAAAAGATCTATACTCTTAGGTGAATTTATGCAAAGTATTATAAATTTAGAAATTTAACAAAACCTTTGCCTTCAGAAAACAAAATCTTGGCCACCCCTCCTAAAAATTTGATAAAGGATATCTACTTTCAATCTCACTGATGCCTCAAGAGATTGTAAACACATTTGATGTGGGCATATTTATTAACCCACAAATTCCCTGTTTTTCAGTATTATTCATCAGTCATCTCATGCTGGAATAAAATATGCACAGGAGTTTACTCCATTATTCTCTTTCTTGTTTTACAGATGGAGTGGTTTCTTCAGAATGACACTCTAAAAGTTAAACTGAACAACCAATCTGTGGCCTTTTTCTATTCTAATGGTACAGTATCACTTTTACTTTACCTAATTTTGTCTCGGTTTCAAACAGGCGAACAGAAATATGGGTCACAAGAGTACTAGTTCTTAGACACTTAGGGCCGTATTTATAGGCCCCTAGCGCCACAGGAGCCTCACTTTTTGTGACGCTCCTGTGGCGCTAAGCACTGCGCCGTATTTACAAAGGTGGCATTATGCCACATTTTGTGACTGAACGCCACCTTGTAAATACGGCCCCTTCCCACGCAGCACTGTGAGTGGATGGGCGTGCAATGGGTGTTGCTGTGGGCGTGCCACAGCAACACCCATTGCATTTTGAAGCTGCCTCAGATTTATGAAATTTAGTAAACCTGAGGCAGTGCCAAAATCTATCACCACCCCAGGGGTGGCATTAGCAGTGCACAACGAGGAGGAATACCTTTATTCATCCTCGTTATTTGCTTTTTCTATGCATGCTGCCGAATGCAGCACGCATAGAAAGAGCACAATGTCAGAAATTATTGTTTATGTGCGGAAAGGTGTCCCTTTCTGCTCACAAACAATCATTTGAACACAACACTTTGGCACTTCTGTGTGTGCTGCATTGTGCAACACACACAGAAGTGCCAAAGCGCCAGTAGTGTTTGTTTATGTGCCGGAAGGGACACCTTCCGGCACATAAACAATCACACCCCTCAACGCAGACATTCTTGCATGAAGGTGCAAGGATGCCTGGTTGGCGCTGGCAGCTAAATTTAGCGCCAGTGCTGGGGGAATCACAGGGGTGCACCGTATTCAGTTAAATAGGGTGCATCCCTGCATTTCTCAAGTGACGCAGCACGGCACTGCCAATTTTCAATAAATCGGGCACTTAGCTTGACCAAAGTCTTAATTTCAAGGGCTGCACAAAATCTGCACATTCTTATTATAATTTCTGATAAAGTGCTGAACATCTAAGGGTTTTTATGCAGAAATTCTGCATAGTATTATGCACCAAAAATTGATTGGAAGTGGGGTAATGTATCAAAAGGTGGTGCAATAATGGTGGTCTGTTATACTATGTAGATTTGTATGGTGCACCTTATCACCTGTAAAGATATCCAGGCACTGTAGCAGACGAGTAGGTGTGAAACAAAGGATGTTGAGGGCCTGACACCGCAGAATTATTCAAAGAGCCAAGTCTTCAGTTTATTGTAGAGTTCGAAAAGTATGTAGGAGGCCTGATGTATTCAGGGAGGTCAATACAGGTTTTGAGTGTGATGTAGGAGAATTTGCGACCTCCCGTTCTGCTTTTGTGGATACATGGGCACATGTGGGTGTTTGCCAGAGAGAGTGTTGCTGAGCGTAGGTGTCTGAAAGGCTGATGGAAGTGTAGGTGGTTGTTAGGGTATGTTTGTCTGATGTTGTGCAGTGCCTTGGAAGCTTGCTTGAGGAGTTTAAATTGGCTTCATTTCAGGATGGGGAGGCAGTGGAGCTTTCTGAGATGTGTTTAGATGTGGGCGCACCAAGGGAGGTTGAGGATGAGTCTCACTGCGGCATTGAGGATGGTCTACAATTGGTGTAGGAGATGGCTGGAAATCCCGGTGAAGAGTGCATTGCCATATTCTAGTCTGCTTGTCATGATGGCTTGTGTGACAGTGCATCTGGTGTTCAAATGTAACCATTTGAATTTCTTGCAGAGCTTGCAGAGTGTGGAAGCAGGAAGAGCTGACCACATTGACCTGCGCTGTCATGTTGAGCTTTTCATCCAGGATGATTCCTAGGTTTCTGCCATGGTTGGTTGGTGTACGTATAGGTCCAAGCTCTGATGGAAACCAGGTCCCATGGAGAGATCTTGTTCCCAAATATCAGCACTTCTGTCTTGTGGGAGTTGCTTTTCAGGCAGTTTGATCTCATCCAGTTTGTTGATCATGCAGTTGGAGAAGTTGGCTGTGGTGGTGGTGGACTTCTCAGCCACAGATAGGCTGAATTGGGTGTCGTTGGTATAGGAAATGATGGTGATGCCTTGGGTTCTCATGATGTTGGCTATCAGATACATGTAGATGATGACAAGGTAGGGCTAAAGCTGAATCCTGAGTGACTCAACAGATCAGATTATTGGATTCCTATGCCTAGGGTGGTAGTCTCACTCACTGTGGTTTTCCTCTGAGAAAACAGCCTATTCAGGTGCAGGCTGGTCCTTGGATGTCTATGTCATGCAGTCTTCTGACAATGGTGTGATGGGAGACTGCATCGAAGGCTGCGGAGAGGTTGAAGGATCCAGTATCACCATTCTCCAGTATCATGCGGATGTCGTCTGTGGCCGTGATTAGTGCTATTTCCGTGTAGTGTTTGCTATGAAATCCAGATTAGGTGAGGTCCAGGAAGTCATGGAGTTCAAGGTGGCTGGTGAGTTGTTTGTTGATAGACTTCCTCATCACTTTGGCTGAGTATGGGAGCAGAAAGATGGGTTGGAAGTTGACTGCTGATAGCTTCCAGTCTTCTGGCAAGGTGGTAGAATTGATGGAGGTGTTGATGTGGATGAGAGTAATGCTGATTGGTTATCCTCACATGTTGTTGATGTGGTGGAGGCCTGGGTCTTTTGGGGCACTGGAATGTACTGTTTGCATAATTGCTGCAGTATCTCTTTAGTGAGTGCTTAGTGCGTGCTTTCTATTCAGTCAGGTGTCCGTCTCAGTTGGTGGTGGTCAGGTTGGTGAGTTTATCTTTGGGGTCTGGTTGTTGTTCGACAGTGCTGTAGATCTTTGCTTTTTTGTTATGGTAAAAGTTTAATAAGCTGTTGCAGAGTTCTTGAGCTGGTGTGACGATATAGGCTGTGGTCTTGGGTGGTGAATTGTTTGATGATAGAGAAGATCTCCTTGCAACCGTTGGAGCTCGCCTTTATGCATTTGGTACTCCCTACTCGCCTTTTTTGGTGATTCTTAGAACTTGATGGGAACATCTGAGTACAGCCTTGTAGCTAGTCCTGGTGCTGGTGCTGGCATAGTGGCAGGTTATCCATTTTCTTCCTAGCTTCTTGCAGTAGCATTTAGATTCCCGGATGTCATCTGTATACCAGATGGCTTCTTTGTTGGTTCTCGGTTCGTTTGTTGCTTTTGATGAGTATGAGGCAGTCTGTGCAGTTCTTGATCCATTCATTGAAGTTAGTGATGTTTGGTTTTTGCTGGTGATGGGCAGGTATGTTTTGAGATCTTTGAGCCATTCTGCCTCTGTTACTTTGCTCCATTTCTGGCTGGGTAGGTTGGTGCTGGTGGGTGCATTGACTAGTGGAATGGTGATTGGTAAGTGTATGATGGAGTTGTCGGCCCATGTGGGCGGTAAGCCGGAGTTGTATATCATTCTGCCATGAGTAGCGAAGAGTGGATCAAGATTATATTCTGCAATGTGTGTGTACGGTCGGTGATGAGCTGGGTGAGTCAAATGTCGTTCAGGCTTTCAAGGAGGGCTGTGGAGAATGGTTTGGTCCTCAAGTTAGATCACTAAGTCCTGGGAGTTGATGGTAAATGGAGCGATAAAGTCTCTGATAAGGCTGCTGGTTCATTGTTTTTCAGGATGAAACTGTTGTCTGTCAGTAGTCTGAAGTGCCTGTGTTCCATGAAAAGTGTGCTGATATCTGTGGATGTGGAGCATTTGATGATGTTTTTGTGGAAGATTGAATTCTCCTCCTGGCTTGGCAAGACGGTTCTCTTGTGAGATTGTGCAGCCCATTGGGATAGCAGCGGTAAAGTTGGGTGTCGGTGTCGATGTACGGTTGATGGATGTTATAGGGGATTTTGACCTAGTGGCCATTTGGTCACTTACCCTCATAAAGGATAGGCAAAATACTTTTCTATCTAACCCACATGGCTCACAATGTTGAACAGACTTCTTCTTCATTTACACCTCAGGACTGTCCAAGACAGCTGAATGTACCATTTACTAGTTGGCATTTCAGATCATGAGATACAATTAGGTCCTTACTTGGGACATATAGTACTCCCTATACCCTTATTTTGCTTACAAGTTGCCATTTTCTGATGTACAAACAAAAGAAAGAAGCACCTGTTATCTTAGTGCAAATTCTCTGGGTCCAGTGAAGGCTAATTGGCTACTTACTTGAATTCCAATTGAAACAGAGCGCATTGCAAATGTCTTTTCTCGATATATTAAATAACAGAGTTTACATTTTAACATGACAGAGACAGTGGAAATATTTACATCCTTCGATGAGCATTTAGATAGCCCCAAAGCTGATAATATGGACAGACTACAAGAGGGCTTCATAAAGCAGATAGAGTTGCAGACATTATCTCAAAAAGGGCAAAATGTATTTAAAGGCCAAATTACCCTTGACTAGCTAAAGGACACTGTTCAAATATGCTCACTTGTAAAGAACTAAAAGGAAATTCTCAGATGAATTTTAAAAAAAGAGGTTTGCTGTTACTTGCACCATTGTTATGTATTTCTTATAAAGAGGTAGAAACATCAGGTTCACTGGGACTGATTTCTATTAAAGCACTTATATCTGACATCCCCAAAGTTGGGAAATACCCTTTGGAGTGTGGACATTATTATCCCATATCCTTGACAAATATTTATGTAAAATATTGGCCAACAAGTTGCAGAAAGTAGTTCTTGCTACTAGCCATGATTCACAGGCTGGCTTTGTTCCTCAGTAGTCATCTAAGAATTAACTATATACCTTAAGTTACAAATTATGATCTACCCTTGGCCTCTCGACTGAAGCTCCTGCCCTGTCTTTGACTGCTGAGAACCCAATTGACGATAAAGCATGGATTACCTTTTCAGGATACTCAACAGGGTTGTTTTTTTACACACATTTGTCACTATGATAAAGTGGCTATATGAGGGACTGATGGCAGAAGCCAATTGTGGAGGCTTTATTTCTTGTCACCTTGCAATACAGAGGTAAACTCAACAGGGTCCCCTTCATATTGTAAACTGTCAAGAAAGGAAACCTCCACACTGTCCCCTTTACTGTTTCCCACTGCTTTGGAGCCCTTACCTACTGCCCATGGATGTCATTTAGAAGTTTTGATCCAAGTGTTGCCCTTTGTGACTACTGGCACTGCTTTTGCAGTCCATTGCCTCTGACCTGGCAAAAACAGTGCCAATTCAAATGGGTGACTCACCTTAATGACCATTTTTCAATGCACTAATAGGAAATATTGTTCTATTATTCACTGTTCATGGGACAATTAAATGGAGCACAGTTGCTTGAACTGGGCCTTCACTGGCAGATGAGGTAAGTTAAAAATGCTTTTAAATGTATGTGTTGTGTATACTCGGTGAGAATGTGGTTATATGAAAAAGAGAATGTTTATGTGTTAGTATTTGTGTGATACAGTTGAATGGGTTTGAGTGAGTGAGACCATAAGCGTGACTGCAAGTGAGAATGAATGAGTAAGAATGAGTTTGAGGAGTATTAGTGAATGTGAGTTAGAATGAGTAAGTGACAATGGAGTGTAACGTAATGAGGATAAGTGTGAGTGAGAATGATAGAGTGAGTTACAAAAAATGAGTGTGATTGAGTGAGAATAAGTGAGTCAGACTTTGTGAGAATAAGTGAGAATGAATGAATGAGTTAGTGTGTTTTAAGACTGAATGAGACTGAGTGTGAATGAATGAGATGAGTTTGTCACAATGAGTGAGAATATGTGAGAGTGTGTGAGAATAAGAGAGTGAGGGTAATTGAGTGTGAATGAGAAAGTATGAATGAGAGTAAGAACGAAGTAGTGAGGAAAGGGTGTCTCCAACTAAGTGAGTGAAATTGAATATGTGAGTGCAAGTAAATGAGAATGAATGAATGTGAGTGGGTAAATGAGAATGAATGTGTCTCAGTGAATGAAAGTGATTTTGTGGTGTTATGCCTTTAACTCTGAGTTAGAAATGGGGTCTCTAGCTGGCAGTCAGTTGACACCCTGTCCAAGTAGGGACCCTCACTCTTGTCAGGGTAAGGTAGATACACAGGTCAGATAAACCATGCTCATCCCCTTGGTAGCTTGGCACAAGCAGTCAGGCTTATCTCAGAGGCAATGTGTAAAGTATTTTCAACAATACACACTGTAACACAGTGAAAAGACCACAAAAGGACTCCACACCAGTTTAGAAGGATAGCCAATATTTATCTAAATCAAACAAGACCAAAACAACAAAAATCCACCATACACAAGCAAAGATATGAATTTTACAAGAATAAATCGCAATACAACCATTTAGAAACACAATAACTCCAACTGGGGCTATCACGGCGTCATTGACGGAGTCGCTCCCAACAGTCTGGCACCACTCACTGGGAGGGTGGCACAAGTCACGGAGTCGTTCGGGTCCCCAGGTACAGTACCCTTAGTAACGAGGAAAACAGCCATTGCATGGAGTCGGGGAGGTGAGGCATCAATGAACCTGGTGCGGTGTTGGCTCTTTGCTGTAGAGCAGGGAAGGTGATGTGGCATCGGGAAAGGCATCAGTCCCTTAGGATCCGGTGGGGTTGGTGAATCTAGCGGGTCAAGGTGCACTGGCAAGGGCCCAGAAACTGGATTGGCAGCACTTGACAAGTCAGGGTCCTCAGCAAGAGTACTGAGGAACTGACAGGTGAAGTCTTTGCTGTCCCTGAGACTTCTTAATGGGATGCAAGCTCAGTCCATGCCCTTGGAGAACCTTCACAAGCAGCATGCACAGCAAAGTCCAGTATTTGTTCGCTCCAAAGCAGAAGCAGCAACTGCAAGTCAATCCAGCAAAGCACACACAGCAAAGCTCCTTATAGCTCTTCAACTCTTAGCCTTGGCAGAGGTTCCTCTTGATCCAGAAGTGTTCTAAATGTCTGGGGTAAGCAGTCCAATAATTATACTCCTTTCTGTCTTTGAAGTAGGAAAACTTCAAAGGAAAGTCTTTGTTGTGCACAAGACCCTGACTCTTCCTTTTCCTGCCCCAGACACACTCTAGAGCATGGGTACTCGTAAACATTTTCTCAGGGGGCGAAAAGTTTGGTCTGTGATGTGCCTGGGGGCCGCATTGATGCCAGGGCAATGGCAGTTGGGTGGTTAGGAGGATTGGTGGCAAGGTAGGTGTAGGGGAAGCAAAGGATATACATTTAGTGGCTGAAATAAACAATAGGAAACCAGAAAACCCAGAATTAATCCTGGCTTACCCACTTTTCCAAATTGTGTGATCCTAGCCAATTGTTTAATCTCACTTTCCCTCCTTTTTCTGCATTATCACATTTAAGAGGACCTCAAAATACATGATTCATGGTGTGCGCTGCACAAAACCTGCTTCTATGTTTGATTTATTAAACTATAATTTTGTTCATGTATGATAGGAACCCAGGCCACCCATAAAGTGCTCATACCAAGTGACTTGCCTCTTTAATTTACTATTGGTGGTGTAAGGGGAAGAATTAATGTTTCCAAATGTATGCTTGAAAACTATCACTTTTAAATTAATACATCTCAATGCACTGATAAAATAAATTGTACTAAGGCGAAAATGTTCTGCATGTTAACTAAATACACTTTTTTTAATTTTGAAGAGACTGTCTTAGTTTTACACTTATGCTGCAAGATGTCTTTAAAAATGAAGGCGTTTCTAAAGTTAAGTGCAGGAGTCCCTAGTTACTTCCTTTCTTTAACACCAATTAAGTTTGAACTAAATGATTGTGTGTCTATTTAATATGTTTATTGTTAGTGCGGTGGAGTAAAACAGCTGCCCAGTGCTCCAGTTGCCCAAAGGGCCGCATGTAGAGGTCCGAGGGGCCGCATGAGGCCCGCGGGCCGTACTTTGAGTATCCAGGCTCTAGAGGGTTGGAGACTGTATTGTAAGAGGGCAGGCACAGCCCTTTCAAGTGCCTGTGTCAGCTCCTCCCTCCCACTCTAGCCCAGGAAGACGCATCAGGATATGCAGGGCACACCTCAGCTCCCTTTGTGTCACTGTCTAGAGTGAATTCACAAACAGCCCAACTGTCAGTCTGACCCAGACGTGTATTCAGCAGCCCAAGCAAAGGCACAGAATGGTTAAGTGAGAAAATGCCCACTTTCTAAAAGTGGCATTTTCAAACTGACAATCTAAAAACCAACTTTACCAAACGATATATTTTTAAATAGTGTCTTCAGAGACCTCAAACTCGAGATCACTGTTTGCTCCCAGGGGGAAATTGCACTTAAGATATTTAAAGGAAATGCCCATGTTAACCTATGGGAGAGATGAGCCTTGCAATAGTGAAAAACAAATGTATCAGTATTTCACTATCAGGACATGTAAAACACACCAGCACTTATCCTACCCTTTAAATACTCTGCACCCTGCACACAGGGCTTCCTTGGGCCTACCTTAGGGATGCCTTACATGCACAAAAATGAACGTTTGAGCCTGGCAAGTTGGTACACTTGCCAGGTCGAATTGGCAGTTTAAAATAGCACACACAGATACTGCAGTGGCATGTCCGAGACATGTTTACAGGGCAACTCTTTTGGGTGGCACAATCAGTGCTGCAGGCCCACTTGTAACTTTTGATTTACAGGCTCTGGGCACCTCTAGTGCACTTTACTAGGGACTTAACAGTAAATCAAATAGGCCAGTCATAGAAAAGCCAATTACCAATACATTGTATATAGGGAGCACTTGCACTTTAGCACTGGTCAACAGTGGTAAACTGCCCAGAGTACCAAAATCAGCAAAAACGATGTCCAGCACACAGTCAGAAATACAGGAAGCAGAGGCAAAAAGACAAGGGAGACCATGCCAACGATGCCATGTCTAACACCCTGGTATGCTATAGGCACTATGGCAAAATACTGGCACCAGCCTACTGGAGTGTTGGAAGGTGGTTTATTAGTAGGGGTTGGTAGATACCCACCACAAGTAATGAGGCCACAATAAAAGGTCCAGTCAAAGGCTCAAAAAATTAATATCTTACTCAGCCATTGGTAGATGGCAATGAGCAGGCAGGGTTAATTTAGGCGTTAGGTGTGTACAGCATTGAAAAACAACAATACATTAAATAAGTAAGACACAACATATAATAAAAATCTATCACCAATTTATAAAAATAGGAAATATTTTTATGAGTAAAATGACCCCGAAACAACAAACATCCAATGTAGGGAACTGGAGATATGAACTTTTAAAGAATAAGGGCCTCATTGCAAGTTTGGCGGCGGGGATTAGTCCATCACAAACGTCAGGCATATTTCAAGTTGCATAAGATATAATGGAATTTGTAATACAGCAGGCAGGATATCCATCACATTTGTGGTAAATATATTTTCTAGTGTCTAAAAGCCAAAAGCACTACTTTCGGACATCTGGTCATGCTTGACCAGGACAAAGTCAAAGTTTTAGGTTGACTGCGATGGAAAGCATGTTGGATAGACTTAGCAATAGGGCCCCGTCAAGTATTGACTTTCTGACTTAGTCACTTTTCTGGAGCTTTTTCTCTCGTTGTCGGATAGGGCTCCTTGCTATGCCGGCTTTCAATGCTACATTGGCGGCTTGGCTCAGCACGAGGTCCCGGTCAGTTCCTGGAAGTCTTGTCAATAAAGAAAAGCTCTAGAGTTTCAGCAGAACCAAAATGTAATTTAGGCCGGGTTGTGGTTCAACATCGGTGGCTTGACTCTTGTTGACAGGTCACTCACCTTATGGAGCTTTTCTCCAAACTTGTTTCAAAATTCTCCAAACTTCTGGATGTTTTTTTTCAGAAGTCCTCATTTGGGTCTCCAGTGGTCCACAACACCAATCCAAGGGTCTAGATACTCGGATATGGTCCTTGAGATTTTAGGACTACGTTTCCCAGATTGCACCTGTCAAATCCTTAGAGGTCTAGTTGAAGTTGGTCAGCTGGGTTCCTCTTGTAGAGATGAACCAGTTGCTTTCAGGGGGTCCACTCCTTCTCTACTTCAAAGTACTTAGGGCTGTAGTATCTTAGTGTGCAACAGATGCAGCCATCCAGAGTGCAGTCCTCTGGGGTGCAGAAAGGGTACTAGCAGGGCAGTCCTTCTTCTCCTTGTAGATTCAGTCAGGGATCTAAGTTGCTGGACAACTCTGCCATATTTATCCAGAGTTCCTAGGCAACATGCAGGGCAGTACCCCTGAACAATGGGGTGCAGGGAAACACCCAGAAGTATGACTCCTTCCTCCAAATTGTGTCATCTTCTTCTCACAGAAAGCACGCACTATTCTTCCAAAATCGAAAATGGAGAAACTGTCCTGGAGATTGAAATCTGGCTAAACCGTCCCACTGGTGTGCCTAATTTCCTTGACATTCCCCCTCCAGCAATCTAAATTCTGGGGCTCCCCTCTGGCTTGGGTGGAAGAAAGTGGGGGTGAGCCTACTTCCTTTCCAGTCATTCTCTCATTGAAGACTCGTCTGGCTAGCCAGGCCCCTTCCTGCCTTTTGCTCTGCAACTTGCAGATTTCCACCAACCAAATGTCCCATTGTATCAATGCAGGTCAAGTTACACCTCATTAGGACAGCTTGGCTCAGCCTGGCAAAGGCTGGACAATCAGAGAAGAGCTTCTAGAAGGCTGGATTTTGGCTCATCAGAAAAGCACGTTCTATAACTTATTTTCTGTGATAGTTATAATACATCCAACAGTGGCAAATTGTTGGATTTTTCTAACTATAATTTTTATTTTCAGGAATGACATTTCTTGCTCTTTCCTAGCAATAGTTATACTTTAATAAATTATTCCAATGTTAGCCTATGATGTTTATTTACTACAATGAAGAAAAATGAAATTGGCAGTTTTTGCAACACCGGGGCATTTAAAACAATTTTTAATAATGTCCCTGCTGATAGTCACAAGTCACTGTACCCCTGTGGCACCTGGCGGAGACCTTAGGGGTGATCTATACATAAAAATAAGATAGTTTAAGACTTTGGAAGTACTTTTAATTTGCATATCAATTTAAGTGTATTAAATCTGCTGGGCTTCTAAACCTACATTCCATACCATGTACTAGAGACTTACAGGTAGGTTGTCATGGTAATTTTAATTATGCCTGTGAGAAAACAGGGCTGATTGCAGAGGCCCCCTAACGTTTTACCCCCATTTTCCACTTCTTGCTGGTGTTTTCCTGACTCTGATGGTGCCCTGGGTACTGCTAACCAGTCCCAGGGCCTGTGCTCTGTGTAAAATGGATATGCAAATTAGGCTAATTATAATTGGCTAAGTTAACCTACCTATAAGTCCATAGTATATGGTAGGGCATGTAGGTTTAGGGACCGCACCCATAGGTGCACTGCTGAGGTGCCCAGTGTCATTTTAAAGGCAGGCCTGCCTTGCTGGCTGCTTTTAAATTAAAGTTATATGCAAATTCGACTTTGGAATTAAAAGTAGTTCCAAAGTCTTAAACTACCTTATTTTTACATATAAGTCACCCCTAAGGTGTGCCCTATGTGCCCCTAGGGCTGGGTGCCATGTAACTATAAGCAGGGACTTTATAAAAATAGTTTTATAAGCCCTGGTGAGGTAAAAACAGCCAAATTCGTTTTTCCTTCATTGTAGTAAATGGCCTTCATAGGCTAGAATGGGGAGACTTGATTTTAATTTTTAAAGTCACCTTAAATGATGCATACCAAGAGTTTGGTATCAAATTAATTGTTGTAATAAATCCCACAACTTCCAATTTTTGGATTTAATATAACTTGTTCAGGTAAAGAGTTTTAAACTTTACCTGAAAAGTTACCAATTTCAGCCCTGCATTGTTTTTGCTGCTGTGCTCTGATTGGCCAGCCTCAGGGCAGCATGGCCAAGCTGCCTTGATGAGGTGTGAAGTGGCCTGGCTTCATACAAAGGAATGTGCCTGTGGGAAGGAATCTCCCCTCAGCAGATGGTGAGGCAGGAAGGGGGAGGGCTGCCAAACTGGTCTTCAAAGGCAGAGAAGGACATTTGGAGCAACCAGCAACACCCCCACATCCTGCAACCCCAGACAACTAGGTGCCCCCTTGATTAGATTAGGAGAGGGCAGGAGAGGGGTGTGTTTATGATTTTTAGCCACACCAGTGGGTGGGCTCAGCCAGATGTAACCTCCAAAAATCAGATTCAGCCATGATGGATTTTTAGAGAATGTTGCCTCTTGGGATTGATTTTTGCCACACTTCCCAGGAAGTGGTCATCACAGGGGGAAGGACCCTGCACCTGATTGGAGAACCAGGACCCCCCTGCTTTTCACCCAGGAGCAAGGATAAAACTGGCAGACCTGCACCCCCACCTCAGTTTCCCACCACATCCACCAAGGAAGAACTACAGAAGAAGAAGGACTGCCCTGCTGGACCCCTGGCCTGCACCTGGAACCTGCACTCAGAAGGACTGCACCAGCTGCACACTTGGGCTTCACCCCAAGAAGGACTTTGCCTGGCTTCAACTGGTTCAAGGAGGGACTCCCTGTTTGCTACAGATGAAAAATTGCTATCCAGCGTCCCCTGCACCAACTCCTGAAGAAAGCGACCAGCTGACCACTGTCCAGTGGCCAAAATGGAGTTTGCGCCAGGTGCATTCTGGGAGTTGTAGTCCGCACCCCCCAAGGACCATCTCAGAACTTCTGGACCCTTGGGGTGAGCTGCGGACCCCAAAAGAACCTTAAAAGGACATCTGGGAGAAGCCCCAGAAGTTTGGAGAAGTTTGGACAACTTTTGTAAAAAAGCTCCATAGAGGGACCGACCCGCCGCGGCAACTCTAGCCGGCTTGCCTCAACCGGGACCCGGCCTGATTTGCTGGTTCGTCCTGGTAAAGAAAATCTCCGAAAAAGAGACTAAGTCCGAAGGTAAAAAGTTGACCGGGAACTCCCGGCCAGCGTATCCGAGAAGGGCTCCATGGATGTCGGATCAAGATCCAGATTTACCCCGGTCGAAGGATTTTCACCTAAAAAAAACGACTAGGTCCGAAGGTAAAAATCTCCACCGAGGATTCCAGCATCGCTTATCCGGAGAAGGGCTCCAGGAGGTCGGATTGGACTGGCAGGTTCGTCCCGCTGAAGAAAATCTTCGAAAAAGAGACTAAGTGTGAAGGTAAACTTTTAACCGAGGCCTCCGGCGGCCTGTAGCCGAGCAGGTCGGCCTGAAACTTTGACTTTGCCCCGGTCGAGGTGCAACCAGATGACCCGATTGGCGCTTTTTTGTTTCTAGGCGCTAAAAAAATTATAATTCTTTAAAAATTCATGTCTCCGGTTCCCCTTATCTGATTTTATTAGTTTTGGTGTCATGTCATTTTAAAGATAAAAATATAATCTATGTTTATAAATTGGTTTTGGATTTTTAAACTGTTTCCTGTGTTTTATTTAATTACTGTTTTGTGATATTTGAATGCTTTACACTCTGTCTCCTAAGTTAAGCCTTGACGCTCGTTGCCAAGCTACCAAGGGTAGAGCTGGGTTTAATTTACTGAGACTTAACTGGACCTTAGTGGAGGTTAGTGGCCTATTGCTAAGTGTAGGTACCTACCTGCCCTTACCAATAGCCCATTTTCCAACAATGTCTAATTTGCATTTACCTTTTCAATAGAGCACTAACCAAGGGTCTGGTTAGCAGACACCAGGGCACAGTCAGAGTCAGTAACCACCAGTATCAGTAAAAAAAAGGGAGGTGATCAGGACAAAAGTATGACTTTCTAATATGGAGTTAATTCTTACCATAAGAGGAGCCTGTAACATAATTAAGGTATTTCTGTGCATATGGGACACCCATGGGAAAATGCACATTGGAGGTAATTCTTGGCATAAGGGAGGGAAACCATGGCATATGGGCGGGGCACCCATGACAAAATAGTGGCCCTGATATACTGAGATAACTTTTGACACAATTGCAAAATGTATGCACTTGTCTATTTATATAATGTACGGCACAAAGAGGCACCCATTATGTATTGGGGCAGGTATGGCATACACTGAAGGAAATTCTTGACACATGGGGTACCATTAGAAAATGTTTTTTTTTAAACTGAGCCAATTTCAGGAAGCATCAGGTATTGTTAGCTTGGCACACTATGAAAGGTCTTGAATATTTAATGAGTCCCCTTTGAAGCCTATTGCCTTTTAGCAGATCTATTTGAAATTTGTGTTTTAAATGCATTGCTTGACCTTATTTTTTTCAAACTTTTCTTGGGGGGGTGAATCCCACAGAGCCCACCCAGAAGAGGTGTGGCTCTCTCACTTTACTCTTTCGCTACATTTCAGGATAAGTATTACACTTATCACTTTTGAAATATCAGGTCAGCACCCTAACATAGGTGGTCTCTAAAATGGACATTTGTCTGAGTTGCTTTAATACTAACAATGCATGTGTTATGGAACGTCAGCTATGTTATTTAATGTGATGTCACCAGAGTTAAGGTTATTTGACATGAAACTGTGGTACATATACATGTGTTTAGATTAATCTTGTTCACCTAATTTTGTTTTGTCTTGTCTATGATAGTATTGTGCCCTAAATGTGTTATTGCAAATGTATCTGATGTTCCACTGTCCACATTCCATGTCCCTCAATATCCTATCTTGGTGCGTTGGCTACCGAGCTGAAGAAGATAGTTCCATGACCCCTACAATAATCATTCAACTCAATATGAAACTGTTAGATTCAACTCTTCCCCATGGCTTTCTCAAACTTCACATTTGGAGGCATTCCCATGATTACAGTCTAATGTGTAGTTATGTCAAAGATGGGGGAAATCCAACTGGTGGGTGGAGGGCTACAATCCCTATTTGACAGAAATGGGAACACGTCCTAAGTACAGTGAAAGCAAAAGAGGAGATTCCACTCAATGAATCACAAATCTCAGCTGTCCCAGATGGGAGTAACACCACTGAGGAATGGTGGTAAAATCAGAAGGATTAAGCAATGCCTCCCCCCTCCTCAGAGTGGGGCAGAGTTTTACTTCCCCACCAAAACTGCAAGTCCCCAGAGGTGACAAACAGTTGTGTTTGAGACACTGGGACGGCCACAGCCACCTTGGATGAATGGATGAAAGGTTTCAGAGTCAGTGTTGACATGTTTAAGCAAGGAGCACAGTGTAGCGGGGATGTTCCTATGTAGGGTGACTAAGTGGTTTTATGTAGGGAACAGTTGAAGGTGCCAGACCCTGTTATATGGTCCACTATAAAGATGGGACGAAGCTCTTGAACGTGAATAGGGCCCGATGAGCTTGTAGGCTCAAAGTTTATATTGTTGCTGAAGTGAGCTTTTATGATAAATATGGCAAACTTTTTATTTCTTATTGTTATTCATTCAAATGTACAAGTTGATTCAGTTTGTTGACTCCTCTACATATCTTCTACATCCAAAGAAGATAAATTACAGTTATTGTATTTCTCTCTTGTTGTCCAGACATGGATGCAGATGTGTGCAACGATACAGGGATCTTTTTGATCAAAGGGAGAAACTCGGTCACTGCGACATTCGATGGGGAGCTGTCTGTATCAATTTCCGCTTCTTTTGGAATCCTAAGCGCAATCACAAGCCTTCCTGACCAGTACATGAACAGAACAAGAGGCCTTCTGGGTAAAGACTGAACTGTACTTTTACCAACACCACGGCCAACAACAGAGAAAGTTTAAAGACGTAGGGTGAAATCTGACCCATGTAGTAGAATTGCACCTGAGATAACACAAGATGCTTATTTGTCAATGTGAGGCATTGTAATATGGTCCATAGGGTGGTGGGATATTTCAGAACTTTGCCCCAGATGCTGATGTATTCACCTTTCTTTTCAGGAGTGTGGAACTCTGACACCACAGATGATTTCACTATGCCGAATGGGACCACCATCTCCATTAACAGTACTGAAAGGGAAACATTCAACTACGGAATGACGTGTAAGTTGATACCTCCGAAATGGGAATTTTGCTAAGTAAACAGATGGGGCTTGTGCGAGACCTGTGGGCTGTTGCAGATGTGCGGGAGTGTTTCCCTCTTTCCCCCCAGCCCTCTGCTTTGCTCCTGTATAATTGTACCCTCCAGTTAAAATCATTTGTTCACTCCTCATCCCCAAGTTCTCTTCTACCATCATGGCCAAGCAAGGACAGCATAAACATAAGCCAGTGTGCACCCCCATTGCTTTAGTTAATGAAAACATTAACGTCAAGGATTTCCACTCAAGATGTGTTGTGAGGATTTGCAATCGTGCTATATAACATACCGCTTTAGGGCAACTATTAGATGGCACCCCCTGCATTCCTTTAGAGCCTTCCCCCGTGTTTCTCACATTCATGAAATTTTGATGAGAAACAATGATTTGTTATAGACGTTTTATAGAGATGGAACACTGCAACATGATAGCTTCTCAGGTGAACTTCGATGCTTCCACAGGCTATAAGACTCTTAGCCTTGTTTAAATAGGTTTTTAAAAAAAAAATCCTAATTAGATGGTGTTTCCTATTTCATACCTCTCTGCTCATGCTGTCAGATGGATCTGCCATGTCCTGGCTGTGCTGCAGTGATTGTTCCACATTTCAAGTACACAGAAACATCTGTGATAGCTTTTGACTCTGCAAATCCTCATTCAAGGACATTGAGTCAGCAAGCTGCCACACAGGCAGTAATTGACATCACATGTCATTTGTTCACCTTAGTGAAATCACAGGAAGGAACTTTGCATGACCTTGGACCCCAGCCATTTTACAGAAAAGATATCACCAAAGAAAGACTGAGATCATTAAAATATCAAAACAGTCAATACAACTGATATTGTCATATGTTACCTTCTATTGTGAATCATAATCTCAAATGTTCATGTCATAAGGTATAGTCTTGAATGCTCATGCATAGCCTAATGTGTTGAGGAATAGCCTCATACATTCATGTTTAACCTCACATATTCAGAAACAGGCTGTAATGATTGGTCATAGCTTATATCATCAGGTACATCTCATTTTCAGGTATTTATCCAGATGTTGAGATATAGCTTAGCAATCACATATTCAGAAACAGGCTGCAATGATTGCTCATGGCCTCACATCATCAGGTACATCTCATGTGCTAGTATGGCCCCAGTTGTTCAGATATAGTTTAGAACTCACATATTCAGAAACAGGCTGTAATGATTACTCATAGCCTGCATCTTCAGGTATATCTCATGTTCAGGTATTGCCCCAGACGTTCAGATATAGCCTAGTACTCATATTCCGAAACAGGCTGCAATGATTTCTCATGGCCTCACATCCTCAGGTATATCTCATGTGCTAGTATGGGCCTAGATGTTCAGATATTCCCTAGTGCTCGCATATTCATAAACAGAAGCAATGATTGCTCATGGCCTCACATCATCAGGTACATCTCATGCGCTGGTATGGCCCCAGATGTTCAGATATAGCTTAGAACTCACAGATTCATAAACAGGCTGGAATAATTGCTCTTGACCTCACATTCCCAGGTATAGCTCAAGTTCAGGTATTGTCTCTGATATAGCTTAGTACTCATATATTTGTAAACAGCCGCAATGATTGCTCATGGCCTCACATCCTCAGGTACATCTCATGTGCTAGCAGAGCTCCAGATGTTCAGATATAGCTTAGTACTCACATACTCAAAAACAGTCACAATGATTGCTCATGGCCTCACATCCTCAGGCATATCTCATGTGCTGGTATGGCCCCATATGTTCAGATATAGCTTAGCACTCACATATTCAGAAACAGTCACAATGATTGCTCATGGCCTCACATCCTCAGATATATCTCATGTGCTGGTATGGCACCAGATGTTCACATATTCCCTCATACTCACATATTCATAAATGTACCAAACTGATTGCTTTTTGCCTCACATCGTCAGGTACATCTCATGTGCTTGTATGGCCCCAGATGTTCGGATTTAACTTAGTACTTACGTATGATGTTCATAACCAGGCTGCAATGATTATTATGGCCTCACATCCCCAGGTATATCTTATGTGCTGGTATGGCCCCAGATATTTCCCAGTACTCACATATTCAGAAACAGACTGCAATGATTGCTCATCGCCTCACATCGTCCGGTATATCTCATCTTCTGGTATGGCCCCAGATGTTCAGATATAGCTTAGTACTCACATACTCAGAAACAGCCATAATGATTGCTCATGGCCTCACATCCCCAGGTATATCTCATGTGCTGGTATGGCCCCAGATGTTCAGATATAACTTAGTACTCACATATTCAGAAATAGCCACAATGATTGCTCATGGCCTCAAATCCTCAGGTACATCTCATGTGCTGGTATGGTACCTTCCTGCACAAAAACAATCAATGGAAGCATTTTCCTCCTTCTATATGTGCCACAGAATGCAGCACACAAAGAGGAAAAACTGGGAGACGCATTCCGAGTGTTTACAAAACCTTGTTAATCTGGGAGTGCCTCAAAATCCATGCAACACCCATGGAAATACCTCCGTGATGCAAGTAAGGCAATGCAGCGTCTTGTGCTGTTTTGCCTTACTCATATCTAAAAGGCCATGAAAAGCCACGCAGAGTGGATATGGGTCAGCAGCATGCGCCGCCGGTGCATCACTAAAATTGATGCACCAGCCGCTTGTAAATATGGGCCACAGTGTTTAGCAGGGTATTTAAGAGGCTGGCGCGCATTGCACATTCAAATGAGGATTTTTTTATTTCTTGTTGCCATTATAGCTACTGATTAGCTGTTTGGTAGATTTGTCCACATTGCTTCTAGGTAACGCGCCATCTACTGGCCATTCTTCACTGTGACCAGCACACTAGTTTGAAGTTCAGCATTTTGAATGTACATGCAGCTGGTCACGAGTCACAGGGATTGGCACACTTTAATATCTTATTTGTGATTAGCATTCATGCAAAATGGTCAAGAGCTCACATTGGGAATCACATTTACATTTACTTTTACTTCCCCAGTGTTTCACTCTGGTCTTTTTCTTCATTTCATTCCCCACACTTTGCCTATTTACTGTTCATTCTCACAGTCGTTATTGGTGAGGATTAATCTGGTGATTAACTTGCCAACTTTCTATGCAAGAAATGCCTCCTAAAGTCCTTCCTTTTTATTTGACAAGGATAAGAAGTTGTGTAATCTTTGCCAGTGTGGCACTGACGTAACAAAGGCCCCTGCAGCTCCAGGGGGTGCGGGGGGGGGGCACAGCACCTGGCCTGAGTGAGTCCGGAGGCGGGCCCCCTCCATATAATATCAATCATTTATAATATAGTGCTCACAAAATCTACACCCAATGGGTCGATATTTCTGTTAGCAATATTTAGGATACAAATAAATCTCAAACAGCTATGTACAACCGTATGTTTAAAACTGTTTGTGACTGTTTGTGAATCCCAAATGATTTGCAAGAGATCTGCCTCATTAATATGCATGAGGGAGGTCTCAATTTCTGACCCATTTGAGAATGGCCACAATCACAGAGATTGTGGCTTGATGGGGTCAGCAGACCACCAGGTCTACAATTGCTTTTTGAACTGAAAAGTTTCTTTTCATTTTTTAAGAGAAGGCAATTCTTTTCACCCAGAAAAGGGACGGTGTCCCTTGGTGACCCCTTCTTGTTTGCAAACGGCTTACCGCCAACTTGAAGTTGGTGGTAATTTGCGAATGTTTTGCAACTGGATTACCGTTCTCAAAATATTCCTACATACCAGTGAGACTCACTAATAGGAAGAGACGTCCATTACACGCCCCTTAATAACAGCGATTCCAAACCCCATTTTGCAAGTCAGTAATAATTTAGTGACTCGCAAAATAGGATTGGTACATGCCAAGAAGCATTTTACTGATGGGCCATTTGCGACCAGTAAAAGGCTTCGTACATCTGGCCCATTGTTCGCTGGCAGATGATGTTACTGTATTTTCTATTCTGACATACAAACGACTGAGTATATCACCTCGATTATTTATACTTCAAATTCGAAATATCTTCATGATGTAAATATGTGTCATGTCTAGGAATTACATGTTTTCTTCCCCTCTCCAGCGCATGCGTGTTTCTGCTACTCGGTTGTAAATCAAAAGCCACCTGACTACCATTGTTCTGTGTGCAGCATTTTGTGGTTGAGATGCTTCCTTGCATTACAATGTTACCTTTTAGAGTTCTTCCACTTGTTGGAACTACTTAAATATAAAAATGAAGAAACTAGACACATTGCTGGCCCGTGTAATCACTGTGGCCAGAGAAACTAGTGTCCCTGCGGGTCAAAATGGTCATTAACTTTCTAGCTCATCATGTTCACTTGAGCCAAGGGCTACTCCCGGGTGTACAAATGCATTTTAGTGTATATCTTCATGTGGGTAACACAAGGCTACCAATGACCTCGGTCAACATTGAACATACCACACGTGTCCCTCTGCAGAGGGTTTGTGCATTTGAAAGGCCATTTCTCCTTTACTAATTTCTATAACAGAGAATTGTGTATCTCTATGCTTGCACAGTCTAAGGATAGGCAGTGTCTGAAGAAGTCAGAGGATAAAACAAGTGTAGATTAAAACTAAAGACTATGAGGATAGGGACAGTGAGAGAAGAAGGGAGGGACGGACAGAGAGTCATAGGCTGGGTCAAAGGACAGTGAGGGAGAGATCTAATTAACTACCACTCATGCTTTTAATTAAATACTCCTAATTCATTAACTTTAACACCATAAGAGACAGAGACATCCCTGATGTGCCCTTAAAGCACCCCGTAACAGCACATAACACAGGACTCCAGTTATGTTATTGAGATCTGTAGAGCACACTATCACCATGAAGGGTATCCTGGTGCTGAGCAGGTGTGAGTTTAGGCACACCTGGGGCCTAGTGGGACTACTGAAAAAGTCAGGTCTTCAGCTTCTTGTGGAATTCAAAAAGTGAGAAGGAGGCTCTATGTGTAGTGGCGGGTTGTCTCAGGCTTTATGAGCGATTTAGGAGAAGCCTCGACCACTGAGTCTGGTTTTCCGTATGGGTGGGATTTTTGCAAGTAGGAGCACTAACTAGCAGAGGTGTCTAAAAGGTTTGTAACATCAGATGCAAATGTTGCGGCATGCTGGACCAGTGTTATGTAGTGCCTTGAAATTGTATTTGAGGAGTTTGAATTGTGTTTGTTTGTGAATGGGGAGCCAGTGGAGCTCCTTCATATGTGGTGTGATGTGAGTGCTGTGTGAGAGGTTGAAAGTGATTCTGGCTACCAGCTTCTGAATTGTCTGCAGCCTTCTGGTTAGTTTTTTTATTGAGCCTGACATTGAGAGAATTCCCTTAGTCCAGGTTGCTTGTGACCAGAGCGTGTATGACAGTTAACCGCAGCTCATACCCCTTTTTGAGGGCACAAGTACATATAAGGGACACTCTTATGTGTAGTAAATGTTTTGCTTAAGCAATCCATGACATTGTTGAGGCAGAGCCTGTGCTGAACTGCCTACAGATGGCAGTGCTGTGGCACATGCAAGACCGCTGTCCTAATTCCTGCCACCATGCACTCACTTGGAACCACAGGGGACTGGCACATAGCTTTAAAAAAAAATCAGTTAAAGTGCAGATCAACCTATGAACTTTGTGATGTTTTACCTTCAAACTTACTTTCACAGGGCAAGTCACTGGAAACAGCTTCTTTTCATCTGCTGTGCCAACAACACCACAGAGCAGAAGCGCCTTCACCCCAGTGTTTCTGGAAGACCTGAAGACAACAAATACCTCGGAGTATGCAGCTGTGTCTTCTGCTTGTGGTGGCAATATTGAATGCATCTATGATACTCTGACCACAGGAAATCCTGCAATTGGTGCACAAACACAGCTTATCGCCACAACCTATCAGTACACAAAGCAATCACTAAGTGAGTATGCAACCAGATTCATGGTCCTTCTGAAGCATGTGGAGCCATAGTGATGCATCAAAAACATGCTCAGGGGTTTTAGTGGATGTTTTCCAAATGCCAAATGGCTCTAAGGTACCTGTGTGACTGTGATGGAGTCATCTACCTATAGTGTAGCTTATGTATGAGAAAAAGGTATTTTCATGAAATTAGCAATGTCATCAGCTCTCGAATCAATTATAACTGAGCCGTTCTCCTGGTACTGCCCATAAACCTTGGTCATCTACACCCTCAAGGCCATGACCAGTGCTGGCCGTATGGACCTACACACATGCGCACCGATAAGTGGGTCTGAAGGTGTATCAAATATCCACTTTTAATGTCAAATGGCATAGGGCAAAGCCGGGGCTTGGATAAAGAGCACCCAACAGGCTAGAAAAAGAGGTTTAAAATGGAAGTGGGTGCAAGGCAACTGCATACACGAGATAAGGTACCTTTAGCAGCACAAGATCTGAAAATGTCACAACATTAAGAAATTCCATGCCCATTTAATGGCACACGGATGCAGGCTGGCAACTTTCATAAAGTCATAGAAAGCTTTGGTCGCACCCAACGTCCTCATCACATACATTTATTTGTAGTATATGCTTTATAATACAGGAACCCTCACCTATTACATACATATAAAAAATATAAAAAATATAAGATTTAATGTCTCCATGTTCATATTTTGGAAACAGTTATTATTTGCTTATAAAAGTAGGCAACATTATGATGGCTGGTATTTTCCATGAAATGCTACAGCGGAAGTGATACTGCCCAAATTCATAGAAAATAGTCTTTACAAAGAGACTTTCTGGGAATAAAAGCCAGAAAGCCATTGTCTTGCGGGTAAAGTGCACTCCTTTGTTTGCCATCCTTACTCTCCTAGTACAAGCATAGAAATTCCTCTACAATAGTGTTTCCCAAACTGTGGATTGTGGGTCGCAAGCCATTGTTGGCGGGTCATAAAAGTCTAGGCCAGTGGTTCCCAATCTGCGCGCCGCGGCTCCCTGGTGCGCCGTCAAAACTAGCACACAGTTTGGGAACCACTGGTAGGTGCTTTGAATCGGTAGCTTTCATCACGGTATTGTAAACAGAAAAAAGACCCTGCATTAATTACTGTGACCAGCGGAGGGCTCCAAAGTACAATTAATATTATCCCTATGACAAAAGAACAAAAATAGTTTCCAATAAATGATTTTCAGCAACCTGAACAACAGAATAAAGAAGACAAAACTGTAAATGGTGTAGGAACAGGTAAATAGAGACAGACATGAGACTCCAGAGCGCCCAGCCTCTGTGACAAATCTGAATGTGGGAACAATGAAACCAGAGTAGATTTCTCTGGCGCTGACAAAGCAAGACAGATACCAGAAAGACATAATGTATGAACGTGTCTGAGAAGAAAAGAGAATATCCAAGAAAAACTGAAAAATAATAACTGACCTATTCTAGCACAGGAAGGAGATGTCAGAAGCAGCCGCCAGATGGGTTACATCCTTTCACCAGTTTTGTCAAAGGAGGAGATGTGGCCTAGCAGTTAGAGCTGTTGACTTTAGAACTGGGGAACCAGGCTGGAGTCCTGCGTCGGCTACCATCCTTTGATTCTGTGCAAATTACTTAATCTCATCAGTGCCTATTTAAAAATAAAGCGTGGCCCTATGTAGTGTCATCTGGTGCTCTTCTAAAACTCTCTAATGCCCTCATCAGTTTCATCCCAATTATTTTCCAGGCTAAAAATGCTAGTACTCCAGAGGCTGGGATTACATTCCCCCACCCGCCCCCAAAAAAAGTAACATAATGGGGAGCCGTGGCCAACATGGCCAATAGGTCAAAGGAGCTGGGGGTCGAAAAAGTTTGGGAACCACTGGTCTAGGCAATATATAAAGAAACGTTTACATTCTGTATTTATCTTGCCACATTTGCTGCGCTTTGAAGACAGAGGTTAAATGTTAGGCTATGTCTTCTAACAAATTGCTGCTCATGTTTTTTTAACATTGGGATTTGTGTTTACAAACTCATCTCACTTTGCAGTCAGAGAAAGAAAAGTAAAGCAAATTATGTGACAATCTTACTGAGGTAAACTGGGTGTGAAAGGAAAGGCTGTTGGCTGTCATCGTTTCCTAACATGTAATAAAACGTAAATACCAGTAAATACAAATTCAGCAGTTAGGAAACAAAAATGTAGAACATGTTTTATAATTCTGAATTTGATGGAAGCACACATTTTAATAGGCTCAAAACAAATCAAAGCACTTAACTTGGTGATGCACAAATGAAAAATATTCACTGAAACACGATTTCGATGCATTATAATTTGAGCGCAATATCGTTTTATTAATAGAACTATATGTCTGCTAAAATTTAGGCCCATATTTATACTTTTTGCCGCAAACCAACGTTGGCGATGGTTTGCGTAAAAAAAAGTTACCGCCGGCTAACGCCATTCCTACGTGCCATGCGGGCGCCTTATTTAAGAAATTACGTTAGCCGGCACTGCGGACTGGTCAGAGTAAAAAAAAAATGACTCACACCAGGCAGCGCCACCGTAGGGGAAAATGGGGGTTGTGCGGCAAAAAATGGTGCATGTCAGGTTTGAGGCAAAAATCATGCCTCAAACCGGACGTGTGCCATTTTTTGACGCACAACCCCCATTGAAATGACTCCTGTTTTAGCAAAGACAGGAGTCATTACCGCTTGCCCAATGGCCATGCCCAGGGGACTTCTGGGCACAGTGGCATGTAGAGGAGCCCAAATTAGGATCCCCTATGCCACTTTAAAAAAATAAATAAATACTTACCTCAACTTACCTGTACTTACCTGGGATGGGTCCCCCCATCCATGGGTGTCCTTCAGGGGTGGGCAAGGGTGGCAGGGGGTGTCCCTGGGGGCAGGGAAGGGCACCTCTGGACAACTTCCATGGTCAGAGACCATGGAAGTGAGCCCACAGGTCCCTTAACGCCTGCCCTGACCCAGGCCTGCCCCCTCCTGTGCGTCAAAATGACGTGGGAGTATAAATAAGGCGCAAGGGCCTTGAAGTCATTTTTTGGGCAGGAACACCTACCTTGCATGTCATTAACGCAAGGCAGTTTCCCGCATCCAAAAAATTACTCACACAGAGGAATTTTGGCGGGCTCGGGTGTCAAAGTTTAAATATGGTGCACGGTTTGCACCGAATGTGCGTCAAAATTTTAGACACACATTCAGCACAAAGAGAGTATAAATATGCCCCTTAGTATCAATTTTAATGTAAAATCTGCTCTCTGTAAATGGCAGTGCACTGCCACGCCGTGTTTTAGTTCCATTAATAATGTACCCGCCTCATGTGTATTAAAGCTAGGTGGGTCACGAACGTTTGTTGATGTAAAAAGTGAGTCGTAGGTCTAAGGAGTTTGGAAGGCACTGCACTAGAAAGATTTTGAAGTGTAAAGTTTTAGGCCCATATTTATACTTTTTGACGCAAAACTGCGCTAATGCAGTTTTGCGTAAAAAAAATTAGCACCGGCTAACGCCATTCTGAAGCGCCATGCGGGCGCCGTATTTATCGAATGACGTTAGCCGGCGTTAGCCGCCGGCGCCGTCTGGTGTGCGTTAAAAAAAACGACGTACACCAGGCAGCGCCGGCGTAGGGGGATATGGGGCTTGGGTGTGAAGAAATGGGGCAAGTCAGGTTGAGGCAATTTTTTCGCCTCAACCCGATTTGCGCCATTTTTTTTCACTCCCAACCCCCATAGAAATGAATCCTGTCTCAGCAAAGACAGGAGTCATGCCCCCTTGCCCAATGGCCATGCCCAGGGGACTTCTGTCCCCTGGGCATGGTCATTGGGCATAGTGGCATGTAGGGGGGCACAAATCAGGCCCCCCTATGCCACAAAAAAAAAAAAAAAAAAAACTTATCTGAACTTACCTTAATGTCCCTGGGATGGGTCCCTCCAGCCTTGGGTGTCCTCCTGGGGTGGGCAAGGGTGACAGGGGGGGTCCCTGGGGGCATGGGAGGGCACCTCTGGGCTCCTTCAGAGCCCACAGGTCCCTTAACGCCTGCCTTTTGCAGGCGCAAAAAAACGGCGCAAAAGCGGCCATACGTCATTTTTTTTTGACCCGCCCACTCCCGGGCGTGAATTTTGCCCGGGAGTATAAATCCGACGCACATGCCTCGGAGTCGATTTTTTTAGACAGGAACGCCTACCTTGCATATAATTAACGCAAAGTAGGTGTCCACGCTAAAAAATGACGCTAACTCCATGGACTTTGGCGCTAGACGCGTCTAACGCCAAAGTATAAATATGGAGTTAGTTTTGCGTCGGAATTGCGTAAAAAAAACCGACGCAATTCCGGCGCAAACGGAGTATAAATATGCCCCTAAGTGCGAAGGGAGCCATTTACTATATTTTGTACTTTTGCCCCTATTTCCAATTAAATGCTTGGATTTGTCCATAACTTGCTTTGCATCTTTTAGTTTCTTCAGTACTTAGAGTATTGTTGTTTAGCTAGTATTTCACACATACCACATGTACTGTGAAGGCCATTGCTCCTGGAGGCAGACTATGAAGGGGGAGCAAGGAATTTGTCACAGATACCAGTCTGAATTGTTGGGTCAAATTGTTTAGTCACATAAGATAGTCACAATTACATCAAAACTGCAGCCTCTCAGATAACCTAGCAGCACTAGTCACATTTATTTGTAATTCAAACAGAATGTCCGTATCAGAACTCAGTAACAACAAGGAAATAAGGGCCAGCATGTGTCCTCTGATCCCTGTATTGTTACAATCTTTCCTTAGTTTTAGGAACATTCAGATTACCTCCTGTGATCCTACAACCTGGAAACTATGGGCCTGATTCACAAAGTGAATTTACACTTTTCATTAATTTACCAGTACGTTTGCCAGTTTTTGCTTATTTACAAAACCCTACTAACAAAAACAGTAGTCGGTCCAGCACCACACATGGCAACCACTGGTTATGCAACACACTCCCATAGAAAATAATGGAGGTAAGTAATTAAAAAAACAAAAAAAAACAGAGGAAATAATGTTAAATGAAATAAAATTAATTAAAAAGCTAAATAAATGAAATTTAATGGTAAACAATATATAGTTCATATGTACTAATTCATTATAAGATATCTTAATACTGCATATTGAATTTAAAAATGAAAGTAACAGTATATTTTATTACAATATACCTAAAATCATTTTAAGTCAATAATAAATAAAGGGTTGTCAAAAATGAGGGGCCATATTTACAAGAGGCTCTGGTGGCACATGCTTCTTGACATAGGTGTTGTGGTGGGTTTTCTCGCACAACACCCATGGATTTTGACGTTGTCCCAGATATACCTACTCACATTCACCTGGGGCAGCGTCACAACCTCATGTCACCCCAGGGGTGGCGTAACGAGCAGAACTATATTCATTTCTTCATGTTTTTTCCTGTTTCCATGTGTTCTGCATTCTGCAGCATACACAGAAAGTGGAAAACGCCTCCTGGGATTGTTTTTGTGCAGGAAGGTGTCCACTCCTGCACAAAAACTATACTGCGTGCAACACAGACACACTTGCTTCCTGGTGCAAGGGTTCCTTCATTTGTGTTGGGCAGCTATTTGTGCGCCAGCACAGGGTGAAAGGACAGAAATGCATGTGTTTGTAAATAAGATGCATTCCTGCCCTTCACATTGGCGTAGGGCAGCTCAGCAGGAAGAATTGTGGTGCCTCCCTATACAAATTCCCCATAAATATGCCCCTGGTTTGAAAACTATTCCAGTGTCTGAGATTCACAGACCTCCTCAGTACGGGATAGCTGCACCTTTCTCTAGTGGTAAGAGCTAAAAACGTCTAGATGCCTCTGTTAATTTCAGAGCCAATTAATCTGCCTCTCATTGCTAACTGGTTCAATGTATCTACTGTAGCATCTGTCTAAAATTGTCAGCTTTCAGACATGAATTCTAGATGTCATGACTCATTTTCTCATGTACTAAAAGGGCAAACCCAGATCTAAGGAAACCCCAGTGTAAACGTCATTTAATCAGTCAAAGCTGCTTTTTTCATGGAGATCATCAACACTCATGGCCTTCGATTCTCATAAGTGAAGGCAGGCAAGTGCCATAGCGATTACTGAACTCATGCACACTCATGGTTGGGTCTTGAAATACAGGGGCATATTTACAAGCCCCTAGCGCCACCATGTGCCGTCCTAGCGTCCTTTTATTTTTTACACTAAGGTGGCGTTAAGGAGGCCTTCCTCCTGTGCCGTATTTATAAAGTGGTGCAATGCATGCATTGCGCCACTTTTTAAACCCTTGCGCCACATTATGCCTCTGTCAGGTATAATGTATGCAGGAGGGGTGTTCCCCCACAGAGAGGCCAGAAACAATGGCGCAGTGACATGTACAAGATTTCACTGCTTCATTTTTTCAATAATTTTTAACACCTGCTCTCAGCAGGAGTTAAAATGACGCACCGATTTTATTCAAGGGTCCACCCTGTTCTTTGCTACACTAGACTAAAATATTTGATGCTAGTGCAGCAAAGCGCCACCATAGCATCAAAAATGTTTATGCTATTGCTTAACCACCGCCATAGTGCGCCATATTGTAAATATGGCACAACTGTGGTATCATTAGGTGGTGTTCGGGGGGGTCACGAGAAAAGTGGTGCATCAGGACCGATGCACCACTTTCTTGTAAATATTCCCCACAGTTTGGTATCTAGTAATAGTTACAGAATGACAGTGTCTCGACTGCTACTCAGTTATTTGCAGTCTTTTTCGACTGTGTCTCCCCCTCAATATCTTAATGTCCAACTCCATATTGTAGACCTGTGGTTTGTTGCAGAAACATTACATTTTCTTCAAATGCTAGAGTGCCTAGATGGTTTGTGAAAGATATTAAACAATTTTGAAAGATGTTCTGTTGATGATGCATAGTTTGTCTTTTGCATATATTCCTTGGTCTCATAATTCGCCAAACCTGCAGAACAGCATAATTTCTGAAATATGTACTGTATGGATGTGTGAGCGACTACAAAGTGCAGTGTCAGACACGATGTTCTCTCTTTCAGATACCTACCCTCCGGTTATAACTGGGAACTCTTCAATCACGACTTACATAGGACAAAATGTAGAAGTGGCGTACAGCACTACTAGAATTGAAGTCAAATTTATCACCTACACATCTGAAGACCTGAACCTCACTGGTAAGGATCTTTTACTGTGCCTTATATTGAAGAGTGGTTTGAAACTAATGGGTGTCATCATGATGTGAGACAACCAAACCATGGTTTCCTATCATTGAATGCTATTGATTCGGAAAACCAGGCATTTCAAGTTTATCTAATCACTTGTCAGTAAGATTGCCCCTTATTTATGTAGAAGGCCACATTTATGAAAATCTGGCCTTAGGTTTCTTTACGTATGCGGATAAGTAGGGTTGTTACTGAGTAGCTTCACACATGGTGTATTGTGCATGTTCTTATCTATAGAGGGCGCATTTGTAGGGTAATATAAGTAGAATATTGGAAACTTTTGCAGTTTCCTCCATGCAACAAAAATTGACACGAAAGCTTTCTGTTTCCTCTGTTCCTCAAGCTTTGGATGGAGAAAAATTTGATAACTATTAAAATACCATCCATCCACTAAAATAAACTAGTATATTATTGTACTAGCATGTTTTGATTTTCTGACAGAATTGCAGGTGCTAGTAATTTTTCAAGGCAAAGAGTTTAGAGGTGTTATTCCATATTATAGAATGGGAAGAGAGTCAATAACAGAATGAGATAGCAGATGAGGAGAGATATGACTAATTTTAGACCTGTCAGCCTTAGGGTACCCTTTCCTCAAATGTTTTGCATATTTATTTCCAATTTTTGCTAAAAAAAAAAAAATTGTTGACCCTAGGAATCTGTGCACTCTACTGCTCACCAGTGCTAAGGTGCTTATGCCTACTCTCCTAAACGCGGTTTGAATGGCCTATACCTATACATATTTAATTTACCAAAATGCTACCGGTGGAACTGCAGCACCCATTGTGACACCCACTTAAGTAGCACCCTAATGCATGTCTCAGGCCTGTCTTCGTAGCCTGACTGCAGTTTTAAACTGCCATATTGACTTAGCATTTAAACCCCTGCCAAGCCTTAAGCTCTCCTTTTTATTACATATAACTCACCCCTAAGGTAGGCCATAGGAAGCCCATAGGGCAGGATGTTGTCAAATTCAAAGGTTGAACATGCTCTTTTAAATTTTACATGCCCTGGTAGTGAAAAACTCAAATTTGCTTTTCATTACTGTGAGGCCTACCCCTCCCACAGGATAACATTAGGGTTTCCATATTACATTTAACAAGCTGTAAGTCCTAATTGCGAGCAGGTAGATATATCATGTTTGGTACGTATGAAACTGTAACAATAAACCCTCTTTAATGGTAAAGTCAGATTTTTCATTGCAGCTTTGAAAATGTCACTTTTAGTCATTTTTAGTCTGTAGTCTTTCTTGCGTTACGTGACTGGGTGTAGCCAATAGTTGGACTTGGTAAATTCCTCCCAGGCAGTCACACAATAGAGGGTTTAAGTGTGTCTCAGTGGGCCATTTGCTGGTAGGATGGAGAGGCAGAGCTGAGCACAGTCCTACTTACACAGGACTAGCTTGTGCTGTGCCTTCTGCCTTCACACAAAGAGCCTAATGACCAAGTATTGGAATTGCAGCCAGCTTGGAGGCAGAGCAGAGTAGTCAGGAAAATCCATGCACTTCAAAGAACCTTTTCAGACACTTTTCACACCTTCCAGAAGAAGGGTACTAGGGTATAAATATAAATGTTAAGTCCACCCTGAGGACTGCCTGCTGCTTTGACCTGCTGTGTACTCTGACACCCTACTACAGTACCTGGAAGGACTGCTGTTCTGCCTGGAGCCTGTCTTGAACCCTTGAATGCCAGCTATGCTGTTGAGCCCTGCATCTTCACCTGCACCCAGGATTGCCAAAAGTGACTCCAAGGGCTAGTTTGCTGGCCACCTGTTCAGAGCCACAGGGACAATGAAGACTCCCACCATCTTGAACTTGCACCTGGACCCAGCCTGAGTGAGTCATGAATACCCAAGAGGTGTCCCACCAGTCCTTGACCCTTGGTTGTGACTCTAAAGGTACCTAGATGGCCACATCCCAAAAGTAAGGGCTTTTAGAAATGTTGTCCAAAAACTGCTCTGGGAACAAGGAGGAGACCGGTACCAACCTGTTCGTCTATCTGCCTGTCAAATTGACTTTGCTATGTTCTTCTCCGTAGCAGCAAATCCATTTCAGTGTTTTTTCACCAAACGAGTATCCAACCTCATGGAGGTGTCTTCAGCTACAGCCCTCTGCCTTGTCCCACTGGAGATTTTTTACTTCCATTTTGGTGAGTAACTTCCCATGTAGAAGTCATCACTGCAGCATCAACAGCCGACAACAAAGCTTGCTCCTCGGACACATACAGCAGCTTTTCCCTACTGAAATTTACCTTCTCAGACACATTTTCTCAGAATTTCTTCTATGTCCGCAGGCAAGTGCTGTTTAAGGGCCTGATTTAGAGTTTGACGGAGGGGTTACTCCATCACAGCGGTGACATATGTCCTGTCCACCGAAATCTAAATCCCATTTTTTCCTAGGAGATTTAGATTTCGGTGGACAGGATAACATCTATCACCATTGCGACAGAGTAACCTCTTCCCAATATCTAAATCAGGCCCCAAGCACAATCTCTGGTACGCCTTCTATCGCGGTTGGCCATATTTTTCGACTTTGACTCAGTCTTGCGTGAGATGTCTGTGGTTTGCTCATTGATCTTTTAGGGCTAGTTTTCACTAAAAACTGTAAAAATCATATCACCAGTTCTATTGATTGGACTTTTGTCCTTTTGGTGTCAAATAGTTTTTTTTAAATCAACACTATTTGTCTAAATTGGTTAGGGATTTTTATTCTGTTGTGTTTTGCTTTATTACTGTTTGTGTGATCTGTGAATACTTCACACAATGCCTCCAAGTTAAGCCCTACAGCATTTTGTGCCAAGCTACCCAGGGTTAAGCACAGATTAATTTTGTTTCTTTTTGTGATTCACCCTGCACCCTGGATGTTGCTTAACAAGGGCTCACACCCCAGTCAACCAACAACCCAAGTTCTAACAACTACACAAAAACACTATTGTGTCGTCAAAACTGGAGGAAGAGTTGAGAGACAATATTGAAGCAGTTGAGTACAAAAGAGTGAGGACACCTTTAAATATAAACAATGAACACTTTACACACAAAAAAGGAAGGAAAAGGTTACAATGACAGAACTGAAACTGAACAAGTTACAGGTTCCCTCTAAAGCTGGAGGCAGACATTACATCAAAGATACCATTATATGTAGTGATTGTATTTAAAAACATGATCATGAGGTGATCAGAGACAATTTTATTAATATTTCAAAACAGTCAAAATACGTATGGGCTGATTTAGATTCCAGCAGATGGGTTACTCCGACACAATGGTGACAGATATTCCGTCTGCTGAAATACAAATCCCATTATTTCTAATGGGATTTATATTTTGACGGACAGGGTATCCATCACCATTGTGATGTTGTAAGTTGATGGCTGAAATCTAAATCAGGCCATAAGTCTTAACTTCTTAGCGGAGCCTCTCTGATGGTAATGATGACAATAGTGATGAAAATGGTGATGATGACAATGATGATGAAGGTGCTGATGATAATAACTATGGTTATGATAACAATAGTGATACGATGAGGCTAATAATGTCAGTGATGATGATAATGGTTACAATGATGTCAGAGGGTGTTGATGGTGAAGATGATAATGGTAGTGATAGCATTGATGATGATGGTGATGAAAAACTGCAATGGTGATACTGATGAATTTGACAGTCAGGATGTCAATGTTGATTATGATGGTTATGATGATGTGAAACATACTGTGATGACAATCTTTACAATGGTGATGATTATATTGATAATGATGGTCATGATAATGATAACAATGGCATTGATGACAATGATGAACATGATGATAATGTCATCTCACTAGGCTAGACAGTAGATCAAACTATAGCCTGCATATACTGTTGCTGTGTTTATTGTGAATGACGTTTGATGTTTTATGATTCAGGACTATGATCTTTGAACCCCTCCAGATGCCATGAAAGCATTCCCACAGTGCCATCCCAAGGCCACTGGCCAATGGGACCTGCTTTCAAATCAGTACTACTAATTGATCACATGTTTTTGCTGCTTGAAATGTCCTGTGCCTAAGTGTATTCTTTTGTATTAAGTTCAAAATACTGGCTTCGGATACCTCAAAATATCAATGTGTGAAACATCTTCAAATAGTTCAAATTTTCACAAAACAAAGCAGTCAACTCTCAAATGATACAGTGTCGGAAATCTGCCCAATTTGCTTTCAGTTAGCCTTTTCTTTCTCTTTCTCTTCAGAAAATGGAATCCTTTCCTGGACTCCAAGCAGTGTAGCTGCTATCTCACTGCAGGTAGTTGCTGTGGACATCAACAACCTCTCTACGGTGGTGGACCCATCTTTTATTCTCTGTGTTTGTGCACTCAGTGATGAGTGTGACTCCACTGTGCAAACCCGGCTCAATGGTTCATCCCTTTATGTGAGTATATGCTTTAAGATAGAATTGCATAAGATCCTGCTGCATGTGCCTTTTAAAGTACAGGGGACACTTAGATTTCTTAACTGTGTCCAAACTTACGGGCATATTTACAAGAGGCTTCCGCCACCCGGGAATCACTTTTTTTGACTCTCCAGCGTCTCAAGGCTCTCAACCAGATCTATTAGTTCGCCATGCCACTTTGTGTGGCTTTTCATGGCCTCATAGAAATGGAGTAATGCAAAGCAGCTTAAGTCACTGTGTTGCCTTACTCTGCGCCAGGGGGCGTTCCATGGGTGTTGCTGTTAGTTGTTCCACACAGCACCCATGGATTTTGATGCTGCCTCAGATTTACTTACTCATGTAAACCTGGGGCAGCGCCAAAACCTTACACCTCCCCAGGGGTGGCGTAACAAGGAGAAATATTTTTATTTCTTCTCATTTCTTCCTCTTTCCATGTGCACTGCTTTCATTTATTAGTGATCACCTTAACCCGAACCTATGGCAATGCTGAAAGAGGTGTGGCCGTCTTAAATATTCTAATAATTCAGAGAGATACCCCTCACATCTCTGAAGGGACAGGGTGAATATCAATACACAAATTGTCAATGTTTTTTTTTATATTTGAGATATTGACAGTTTTTTATGTTTGAGATATTTATTTGATTTCATACGAAAAATATTTTTTGTGATTTTTATGAACAATAATATATATGGTGATGTTGTATGTGAATGTAGTTTTTACAAAGGATAAATATTTGTATGGATATTTTCACGGTCTGCACATCTCTTACCACTTTAAGCTGCAGTACTTGGAAGAACGCCCGGTTTCTTACTGGCTCTGGATTGGCCAGGATAAAGGCGACCCCTTCTGGTAGCCACGGTCCGCTGATTCGAAAAATGCCAAGGCAGACCACCCCTTCCAGGAGGAGTCCCAGAGGAAAAACCAGAGTAATTAAAAAAAAGTCTCTTTCACAGGAGCTCCTGAAATACAAGAAAACAATGAAAAAAGACAAAAAATAGAAGTCAAGTCCGTAGGGAAAATAAGTAGAAAAAACTGGAGACAGGAACGAGGATCACCACCAAGACAGAAGTGTTTGCAACGCAAGGAAAGAGGGAATTGCAGTGCTTATATACCACTTAATAGGAAGTGACAAAACAGGAAAACGCACAACACCATCTTGGATTTCGAAAAGCCGCATAGAAATGAATGCGAAGAAAAGCCAAGTGGAAAAGGAAAGAAACAATGCATGCTGGGAAGACAACCACAACAGAAGAAGACAATATGGACACCCAAGAAGAAAGAAGACATGAAGAAAGAAGAAAAAAGAAGAAAAAGGAAGAAAAGGAAAAAGCACCCAAGTAAAGGTAAGTGGAGGGAAAGTCAGGGAGGCTGCCATGAGCCACTGCGTGACCCGGAGCCTGAAATGAGACTCCTGGGCTGCACTGCGGCACAAAATGCCGGGCGATCATAAAAAAAATGGGCTGCGGCTGTTCCAGCGTCCCGAAACACAGACTGCCGGCCTGACCGCGACCCACAAAAGGGATGCCGCTGTAGTCCATGGCATCACAGTAGGCCCCATCCCCGAGGTCCCGGCTAGTCCGGGAAAAGAGAAAAAGAACTGTAAATCAAACGGGGAGCATGGACTGAAGAAGCATCAGTCACTGAGGGGATAACCTTTCCAGTGAATCAAGAATTGTAGCTTGTTCCGAAATATGCTGGAATCACAGATCTCCTGAACCTCATATTCAGGATGGCCATCCACAGAAAGAGGAGGAGGACATCAAAACCGCCTATGATAAGGATCAGGAACAAAAGATTTGAGTTGCGAGACATGAAAAACTTGATGGACCTTCCAGGTCTGAGGTAAACATAGTCGAACAGCAACTGGATCCAATAATTGGAGTATCTGAAAAGGTCCATAAAAGCGGGGTTTGAATTTGTTTTGAGAAAAACGAAAAGGCAGAAATTTGGAAGAAAGCCATACTTTGTCTCCAGGCTGGTAAGATGGTGCAGCCTGACATCGGCCGTCAGCTATTCTTTTCATATTTTGTTTAGAAGCTAAAAGAGTGGTACGAATCAGGTCCTGAATATGGCAGAATCGCCAAGCAAATGAGGTGACCACAGGAACTGGTGTAGCGCATGAGGTACTGTCGGAAAAATCTTGGAATGGAAACCGTAGGTACAAAAAAAGGTGTTGATCCCATTGCACTATGCTCCATGTTAATTTAGGAAAACTCAGCTAAAGAAAGAAAGTCGGACCAACTGCTTTGTGTGGCATTACAGTAACAACGTAAATACTGTTGAAGTACCTGATTTAGGCGTTCAGTTTGATCGTTAGTCTGTGGATGGAATCCCAAGGAAAGGGCGACATCCATATGTAATGAGGTACAAAAAGCCTTCCAAAAACCTGACACATATTGGGGTCCCCGATCTGAAATGATTACTTGTGGAATGCCATGTAGACGGAAGATATCTTGCATGAAAATATGGCAAATTTCTTTGGCAGTAGGCAATTTCTTCAAAGCTGGGAAATGCGCCATCTTGGTAAATGAATCAACGGTTACCATAATGACATGATTCCCTGAAGAAGATGGTAAAGAACATAAGAAATCTGTAGAAAGTGTGTGCCATGGAGCAGATGGAACAGGCAAAGGCATCAATAGTCCTTCTGGCTTGGTCCAAGGCGTCTTGGTTTGAGCACATATAGGGCATGAAGTTACGTAGGATGCGGCATCGGTTTTAAGTGTAGGTCGCCAAAAAGAACGTACGTGTAACTCCTGCATTTTCTTGATTCCGTGATGTCCAGCAACAGTGGAATCATGACACATCTGTAAAGCCTCGGTCTGAACTTTCTTGGTAGGCAGAAATAAAGAGTTTTAATGGTAGAAGTGTTCCTGGATCTTTCGTAATTGACGACTCAAGGTGGTCCTTTCTTTGAGTGGAAGATATTGGTATTCTGCTTTTACACGATCAAGAAAAGACTGGGCAACTCAGATGATAACTTGGTTCTATTATCTTTAAAGAGGAAGTGCTTGCGCTTTCTGGATAGTGATGAGATAAGGCATCAGCCAGTAGGTTCTGGGACCCGGAATATAGGTCACCACAAAGTCATATTGGCTGAAGAAGAAAGCCCATCTTGCCTGCCGGATATTTTGACACTGGAAATTTAAGAGACATTGTAAATTTTGATGATCTGTTCTTGCTTCAAACGGTTCCATAGTACCCATTGGGAAATGCCTCCATTCCTTACAGGCAGCCTTGAGAGCAAGTAATTTATGTTCTAACACAGAATAATTGTATTCTGCCTCTGTCAGTATGTGGGATAAATCAAAGAAAGGATGTTCCAGGCCATTATTTTCTTGTTGCTGAAGTTATAAGGCACCAATAGCTCTCTCTGAGGCGTCAGTGACCACTACAAACTTCTTGGTTGTATCTGGATGCCATAGGATAGGAGCTTGGGTAAAGGCCCATTTCAGATTTTGAAAGGCAATCTCTACGCTTTCAGCCCAAACAAATCCCTTCTTAAGATTTTCTCTTTTGATGGTCTGGGTGATAAAGCTTTCTTGATGGTCAAAGTGTTGTATGAATTGTCGATAGAAGTTGGCGAGACCTAGGAAGCATTGGGTTTCCTCAATAGAAGAGGAAGAGGACTAATCCACAATGGCTTGTACCTTGTCTGGATCCATAGCTGTTCCGGTCTGATTGATGCAGAAACCAAGATACTGTACTTCTGTTTTGTTAAATTCAAATTTTTCAGGTTTGCTATATATCTGATTGATTCTGTCTGAGTCTTTCAAAAACTTGAAGGACATGCTCAGTCTGTTGGTCAGGTATGCAGGAGTATACTAGAATGTCATCCATATTACCACACTTTTATTAAATAAATCAGAAAACACGGAGTCCATGAATCGTTGGAATATGGAGGGAGCGTTTGTGAAACCAAAAGGCATGACTCAGTATTCATAATGACCAAAGGGCGTATGAAAATATGTTTTCCATTCTTCTCCTTCCTTGACACGTAAGAGACGATAGGCACCCCTCAGATCCAATTTCGTAAAAAATAGGAGCCCCAGCAGGAGATGAAGAGGGGGCGATTAAACCATTCTGTTGATTATCATCCAGGAATTCCCTGAGAACTTTATTTTCTTGTTCAGTCAATGAATACATCTGTCCAAACGGAACCACTTCTCCCTGAATCAAAGGAATTGCACAGTCATAAACCCGATGTGGAGGTAAAACGGGCTTGCTAAACTTCTGGAATACATCACTGTATTCTTGATACTCCCTGTATCATGTTAATTGAGCAGCTCCTGTCTTTGGGAGAAAGGATTAAACCTTTAGGGGACCTATAAGAGTTCATAGAGTAACAATTCTGTTGACAAAATTGGGATGTTAATGATATTGTTCTTGTTTCCCAATTAATGTATGGGTTGTGCCAAGTCAGCCAGGGAATACCCAATATCATGGTATGATTAGGAGAGGATATCAGATCAAAGGTAATGTGTTCCTGATGTTTTCCAACATGCAGACATAGGGTGGGTGTGGTATCCACCACTGTCCAGAGGTTAGAGGGGAGCCATCAACTGTATGGAAATTTTCTGGCATCTCTTTAGAAACTGTGGTATACCTCTTTCTTTGGCCCAAGTCTCGTCCAAATATATATACCACTTGCTCCACAATCCAATAATGCAAATTCCTGTTCTTGATTATGGGAAAACAGTAGGGTAACGGACAGTATAAACAGGGCTGTGGTATTCTCTTTGGAGGGACATATTGAAGGTAATTCAACACCTCCTGTCCCCTTCCTCCTCACAGGGGGTGGGAGATGGCGTTTCCCGGAGGTCTGGAAGGATGGACAGGACACATCCAGATCAAGTGACCAACCTTTCCACAATAAAGCCAAAGGCCCTTTCTTCATCTGTCTTCTCTTTCTGTTTCAGATAAAAGACCACGGACTAGATCTATCTGCATGGGTTCTTCCTCTATAGACTTTTTAGTCTCAGGATGGACTTTGTCAGAACGACAGGCTGTGGAACAGGGTATTCCAGACTGATACTGCAATTGAGTCTTTTGCCTTTCCATCTTAAGTTCCAGCAACCGTTACTCTATGTTTAATGCTTGATCCATCAGTTCTTTCAGGGATTCTAGTTGAGTAGAGTGCACCAATTCATCTTTTATTTCTTCTCGCAGTCCTCGAGGAAAAAGTGTTACAAAAGTGCGTTCCACCCAAGTGGTCTCAGCTGCTAACTGTTTGAATCGGGTTAGGTCTTGCAATACATCCTGATTGCCTTGCTGTATATGGCATAATGCTTCTTTAGCAGCATCCTCCAGCCCGGGTCATTCAAGCATCTGTTTAAGGAGCTTAATAAAGGCAGGATAATTGGACAATATAGGATCTTCAGTAGATACCAAGGGGGTTGCCCAAGCTAGGGCAGGGCCAGACAAAGCATTTATCAAATAACCCACCTTAGCCTTGTCAGGTGAAAATTGAAAGGGTCGAAAGGCAAAGAACACTGTCAATGAGTCAAGAAATTCCTTTACTTAATGAGGATCTCTGGAATATTGTGGTGTTAAGGTGGACAGAGAAGGTATATCCTTGGGCCGAGACGTCAAGCCTTGCCATAGTGCGGTATTTCAGCACAAATTTGTTGTAATTCTTGGGCTTGTTGTTGCACAGTATGAAGCATGGATCGTTCATTTTCTACAACATCTTCATGTGGTCCCTCCAAGGTTCTGACACAAAGCTGCTTCTTTGGGCATTGCAATCTGTCACGGTCTGCACGTCTCTTACCGCTGTAGGCTGCAGTACTTGGAAGGACACCTGGTTTCTTACTGTGTGAGAAAACAGGGCTGATTGCAGAGGCCCCCTAACTTTTTGCCCCTATTTTTCACTGTTTGCTGGTGTTTTCCTGACTCTGATGGTGTCCTGGGTACTGCTAACTAGTGCCAGGGCCTGTGCTCTGTAAAAAATGAGTACGCAAATTAGGCTAATTATAATTGGCTAAGTCAACCTACCTATACGTCCCTAGTATATGTTAGGGCATGTAGGTTTAGGGACCCCAGCATAAGGTGCCCAGTGTCATTTTAAAGGCAGGCCTGCCTTGCTGGCTACTTTTAACTTAAAGTTACATGCAAATTCGAATTTGGAATTAAAAGTACTTCCAACGTCTTAAACTACCTTATTTTTACATATAAGTCACCCCTAAGGTGTGCCCTATGTGCCTCCAGGGCTGGGTGCCATGTATCTATAAGCCGGGACCTTATAAAAATAGTTTTATAAGCCCTGGTGAGGCAAAACAGCCAAATGCGTTTTTCCCTCATTGTAGTGAATGGCCTCCATAGGCTAGAATGGGGATACTTTATTTTAATTTAGTCCCCTTAAGTGTCAGATACTTCAAGTCTGGTATTAAAGTAATTGTTATAATAAATCCTACAAAGTACAACGGTTGGATTTAATATTACTTGTTCAGGTGAAGTGTTTTAAACTTTACCTAAAAAGTTGCCAACTTCAGCCCTGTAGTGCTTTGCGCTGAATGGCCAGCCTCTGGCATCCTGGCCAGGCTACCTTGATGAGGTGTGAAGTAGCCTGAGCTAAACACAAAGAGATGTGCCTGGGGGAGGAGATCTTCCCTCAGCAGATGGGGAAGCAGGAATGGGGGAGGGCTGCCAATCTGGTCTTCAAAGGCAGGGAAGGACATTTGGAGCAACCCAGCACCTCCTTCACATCCCGGAAAACCATACAATTAGGTGCCCCCATGATTAGATTAGGAGAGGGCAGGAGAAGGGTGTGTTTACGATTTTTAGCCACACCAGTGGGTGGGCTCAGCCAGATGTAACTCCCAAAAATCAGTTTCAGCCGTGATGGATTTTGGAGGAATGTTGATCCATCGGGTTGATTTTTGCCACACTTCCCAGTAAGTGGTCATCACAGGGGGGAGGGCCCTGCACCTGATTAGAGAACCAGGACCCCCCAGTTGTTCACCCAGGAGCAAGGATAAATATGGCAGAGCTGCATCCACACCACAGATCCCTACCAGATCCCTACAAGGAGGAACATCAGAAGAAGGAGGACTGCCCTGCTGGGCCTCTGACCTGCACCTGGACAATGCACTCTGAAGGACTGTACCAGCTGCACACTTGGGCTTCACCACAAGAAGGACTTTGCCTGGCTTCAACTGGTTCAAAGAGGGACTCCCTGTTTGCTACAGGTACAAAGGAGCTGCCTTCGAGTCCCCTGCATCAAGTCCTGCAAGCAGAGCCCAGCTGACCAGCGTCTAGTGGTCATTTGAGGATTCTGACCAGGTGCATTCTGGGAATTGTAGTCCTAATTCCCAAGGAGCAACTCAGTGCTTCTGGAATCTTGGATCAAGTTGTGGACACTTCAAAGAACCAAAAAGGACCTCTGGAAGAAGATCTAGAAGTTTGGAGATGTTTGGAGCAACTCCATAATTTGAAGAGTTGCATTGTGGTAGTTGTAGTCCAAGACTCCAAGAGGCAAACCAGAGCCTCTGAGCTGTTAGCGGGTGCTGTGGACCACTTTCCTGAATCAAGAAGCACTTCTGAAAGTAAGTGTGAGAGTGTTACCTCGTGGGTGACCTAAACTCTGGGCTTTGTTCCTTTCCAGTGTGACCTTTTTTAACCCCTTGAGCGCTAATTTCTTGAAGCTATAAAGCATTAATTCTTTAAACTTTCATATCTCCGGTTCCCCTTATCTGATTTTAATCGTTTTGGTGTCATTTAAAAAAAAAAAATATAATCTATTTCATTAAATTGGTGTTGGATCTTTATTGTGTTTTGTGTTTTACTTATTTACTGTTTTGTGATTTTTAAATGCTTTACACATATGTCTCCTAAGTTAAGCCTTGTCACTCATTGCCAAGCTACCAGGGTTAAGCTTGGTTTAATTTATTGAGACCTAACTGGAGGTTAGTGGCCTATTGCTATTGCTAAGTGTAGGTACTTACCTGCCCTTACCAATAACCCATTTTCCAACATACTGGTTCTGGATTGGCCAAGAAAAGGGCGACCCCTTCTAGTAGCCATGGTGCGCTGACTTGAAAAACGGTAAGGCAGACCTCTATCACAGGAACTCCTGAAAAAGAGGAAAAACAATGAAAAAAAGACAAAAAATAGAAGTAAAAAATCTGAAAATAAGTAGAAAAAACTGGAGACAGGAGCGAGGATCATCACCAAGACGGAAGTGTTTGCAACGCAAGGAAAGAGGGAACTGCAGTGTTTATATACCACTAGACAGGAAGTGACAAAACAGGAAAATGCACGACACCATCTTGGATTGGGAAAAGCCACATAGAAATGAATGTGAAGAAAAGCCAAGTATAAAAGGAAAGAAACAATGCATGCTGGGAAGATGCCACAACAGAAGAAGACAATATGCACACCCAAGGACAGAGAAAAGGAAAAACAACCCAAGTAAAGGTAAGTGGAGGGAAAGTCATGGAGGCTGCCAGGGGCCACGGCGCGACCCGGAGCCCAAAATGAGACTCCTGGGCCGCACTGCGGTATGAAATGCGAGGCAATCATCAATAAAACGGGCCGCGGCGGTTCCAGTGTCCCGAAACGCAGACTGCCGGCCTGACTGCGGCCCGCAAAAGGGACGCTGCAGTAGTCTGCGGCGTCACAGATATATATATATTTGTTTTAAATCTTTCACACTCCAATCCGGATATGCGACCGGGTACAATATCAACACTCTGACAGTACACCAACATGACTCAAACCACTTAGGATAAGCAGAACAACTGTTATCAAAGATTTGGAAATAAAAGGAAAAGAAAAGATGTAAAGAACTAACGAGGTAATACAGAACTGCTCGCGAAGGACCCAAAAGAGGAGGGGAGCGGGGAAGGAGGAGAGGGGTGGTGAGGGAGGCGGCCCCAGAGAGGGGGGAGATCTGAGGGAAACCCAGAAAAAGATCGGCCTCAGAGAACGGCGAGGCGGGTGTGACCCATATGCTCGTGTGGGTTCTAGATCCAGCTCCGTGAGCGGGCCTGTGGGGGGGCACTTGTTGCCTCAGTCACACTGGATCCCATTGCACAGAGTGTAGGGACAATTCTGTGCGACACTGAGGCAGCAGTCTAACCGTTCCCAGCCTCTGCCTCGTGAGCCCCATGTTTACCTCTACGCGCGAGTGTGTGTCATGTAAGGACATAGATGCTGCGATTTCAAGGTGGACGAGTATCTTCCTTGTTCTCCAGTAGAATAATAAAAGAATCCCACGTGCCCGCCCTCTTGACTATCACCCCTCTATTGCGGAGTGAGTGCACTACCTGCGCCTCAGCTCTGGCCCAATGCAACAATTTGTTTGACCAGTGGAGAGTATCTGGGGCGCTTGGTGACTTCCACTGCATCGCCAAAAGGTGTTTAAATAATACGAACGCTAAGGCAAGGCACCAGTGGGCCTGCTTCCCCCCTCTGCGTCTCAAGCGGATCTCCAGTAAACAGGATTCGGGTGTAGGGGATAAAGAGAGTCAGGTAACATCATGCCATGCGCGCAACACCGGGGGACAATCCCACATCATATGAAAGAAAGCAGCATCCGGATCCCCACATCTTGGGCATTCCGGGGTAACTTGTGGGAACATACGTTTAACCCGGTGAGGGGATAAATAAGTTTGGTGTAAATAATTGGATTGCGTGTACCGGAATCGAGAATTACGTGATACTTTGTGTGTCGAAGTGAGTGCTGTAATCCATGCACGCTGTATCAGTGGCGCGGACAGAACCGTGTCCCATCTAGCCTTTGCCTGTGTATGTACCTCCTCAGGACAAGCAAGCAGTGTTTTATATATCCAGGATATGTTAAACTGTGTGCCCACACCAGCGAGTAATTCATGTAAGGCATGGGCCATCGGTGGTTCGAAGTCCCCACCTCCCCATGTGCCACGTACCAGCTGATGTAGTGCACCTTATGCTATGAACCAGCCCTGTCCCAGGTCGTGAGCGCCCACCAGCGCTTCATATGTCAGGAAGCGTCCCTCTTCAAAAATGTCCCCTATTGGCTGTATGCCTTTCGCGGGCCAAACAGCCAAGCTGTGTTGTCCAGCTACCCTCCCTATGTCCGGGATGGCCAGCAGGGAAATCTTAGGTGAATAGGATGGGGACAGGTTCCCCCAATACATACTGGCGCCAGTTCCACCGAGCCGCATTCATTAGGATATTACGCAGGCGCGGTGGCTCGTCCTGATCGAAAAGCCATTGCAGCACATTTGTGTGGCCCAGGGATGCATTCACCATCCGACCCTCTGAGCTGAGGGGGTCCTGCAGCCAGTGCAAGATCCAGTGTATCTGCGCCGCTGCATAGTACAGCTCATACTGCGGGGCACCCAGTCCCCCCTGCGGTAGTGGTAAATAAATCTTGGTCAGTGCCACTGGTCAGCGGCCGTTGCCCCACACCAGGTCGGTCAGCAGACTGGACAGAGTCCCAAAGAAAGCCAGAGGGAGCATCAGTGGCAGGGCGGAGAAATTATATAATAACCGTGGGAGAATGATCATCTTTGCAATCGCCACTCTCCCCAATGTATCCCCAGGTATTTGAAAGTGGTAAGGCGTAAGGTGAGGCTGTGGTTCGCTGAGGTTCCAGTACCAGACGCATCAGGAACAGACAGGACTTTGTCCAGTTCACTCGCAGACCAGATAGATCTCCAAATGAATCCAGCAGACTCAGTAAATCCGGGAGGGATTCAGAGTAATCACGCAAGTATGTCAGTGCGTCGTCTGCATATAAGGAGACAATCCGATACTCATCCCCATCCAGTATGCCCCATTGTGGAGCCATACTCTGTAGCCGCACAGACAATGGTTCAATTGCCAATGCAAACAGAATCGGCGATAAAGGACAGCCCTGTCTCGTGCCCCTGCCAATGGGGAACCCGTCTGAGATTACCCCGCCTGTCTTAACTCTTGCCATCGGGTCAGAGTATAGTACAGTTATCCAACGCATACATATATTGCCGAAACCCATGCGCCTCAGTGCCTCCATTAAGAAGGGCCAGCCTAGTGTATTGGATGCCTTTTCTATGTCCAAGGAGACCTCTATCCACCTGTAGTCTAGCTCCGGGGTCTCCTCCATGAGCCTCAGCAGGCACCGAATATTAATGAAGGTGTTGCGGCCAGGTATTAAACCAGATGGATCCGAGTGGACCAGAGTTGACATTAGCGGGAGAAGGCGATTCGCCAGCACTTTCCCCAATAATTTTCAATCTGAATTCAGCAGTGAAAAGGGGCGATACGACCGGACATCCAGGGGAGCGCGACCCTTCTTATGGAGGATCACTATTACCACCTCACGCTGCGACTCTAGGAGCCAACCCACACTAAAGGCATCCGTTAACATTTCCAAATATGGTTTAAGCGTCTGTGCAGAGAAAGTCTGGTAGTACTCAGCTGGCGTGCCATCACTTCCGGGAACTTTGCTGTGGGCTAATTGGCGCAGCGCCTGCTGAATCTCTTCCATTTCTATAGGTTTCTCCAATTCCAGCAACTGTGGAGCAGTTAGGCGGGTTAAATGAAGCGCCTCGAAAAAGTCCTCCAACTGCTGTGGCGATGGAGGGGGACGTGCCATGTACAAAGCACTACAATATTGTCTGAAAGCCTTGTTAATTTCTAATTGTGTGTTAACTATGCCCCCGGAATCTAATCGGATGGCGACTATGGGGGTATGCTGTTGTTCACCTCCTATTAGCCAGGCCAATAACCTGCTAGAGCGGTCCCCCTCAGAGTGCATCCGAGCTATGTAGTGGCGTTAGTCAAACTGCCTCAGTCGCGAGTCAACCTCGGCCCAGTTCCCTCTTAACTCAACCAATTTCCTCTGATCCACCGCCACCCGGCATTCCGCCTCACGCAGCTCTGTCTCAATCTTTTGTAAATCACGTGTTAACGTACGGCGCAACCCCCTAACCACTGACACACATAAACCCCTAACCACCTCCTTGTGGCCATCCCACTCAATTGCCCGTGAGGACACCGTTTTCTCATTTAGAGTAAAGTAGGTGTTGATATGCTCCGCTAGTTCTGTGCGAAACGGGGGATCAAGTAGTAGATTTGGTTGTAGGCACAGGAGAGAACGCATGTGGGCGTTCTGCCCCACTGACCAGAGGCACTCAAAGGACAGTGGTCGGATATAGTTTTTGCTAGATATGAAGCCCCGGTAAAGTTATGAATCAGCCCGTGAGAGCTGAGCAGTAAGTCTATTCAGGTGTGGAGGCAATGGACCGGGGAGAAGGAGTATTCCCTATCCAGGGGGTGTAAGCCCCTCCACACATCATTGAGTCTCCTCTCCAGCATCCAAGACTGCAGTGCTTGGGAGATTCCCCTACTGGGGGCGCCTGCAAGTGGCAGCTGAGATCTGTCCAGATCTACACGTGGAACACAGTTAAAGTCCCCTCCCCAAATGCTGGGTAGCGAGGGGTCTTGTATAAGTTGAGAGGAGGTAGATAAGAGAAAGTCCCCCTGTTTAGTATTAGGTGCGTAAAGCCCCATTATAACTAGTTGTCTCCCGTCCAGTGCCCCCTCCAGTTGGACATATCTACCCTCGTCGTCAATTTTATTGTGTACTACAGTATAAGGGACCCCGGGAGCAATCCATATCAGCACCCCCCTCGCGAATGCCCATGTCTTAGTACCATATATCGCTGAGATTACTCAAGTCTCCTGCTGTGAGGTGCGTCTCCTGTAATATAGCTATATGTATCTTATGGCGTTTGAGGTACGCATATATCCTGCAGCTGTTAAAGGTGCCAGCCATGCCCCGAACATTCCATATTAAAATATTATATGTAGTAATAACGGCTTGAGTGTGAGATACTGTGAAACAGTTCTGGTGTGGAAAACTCGCAATTGTCTTCCTCCCCCGCCCACCCCCTAGCACCCTCCACCCCCCACCCACCCCACCCAGCGAGCATAAAAGGAATCTGTGATTAGAAAAGAAGTAAGGAAAAGGGAAAAACTTACGAAACCCAAAACAACCAATAATGTTTTGGCACAACCGGTGCAGTCAAGGACACTTGTCCAAACTAGTTCCTTTCGGAAACCCACACGGGTGTGGTGAGGTGCAGTTGAGGAAGATGTGCGGATCACTGCTCACAGCCCTATTCGGATGTTCTGTCTTCCTGCGCGGTCCCGAGTGCTCCGCTGCCCATGAGGAGCCTCACGACCAGGCCGAGGTCAAGTGCAGCGACCACTCCAGTCCGCACTAATGTTCCGAAGAACGCATGCCCCCCAGGGCCGGTAGCTCCGGTCAGCAAGTTCGAAGGCAGGCCCTCGTCGGTCCCTATGCACACCATGACACCTCATCATGCGGTGGAGCTCTCAGCTGAATCGCCCCATGATTACTGTTGTATTTATCTTTAAATGTCATCAGCTGTGCGCTGGGTGAGTTCGGGCCGAAAATTAGCGGACATGAGGGGAGGCTATAGCGACTCTGTGTCAAGCTTTGAGTCAGTGTTTCTAACCTCACTTCGAGACGGGGTTTGCACCGCCACAAACACATTTGCCTCTTTTAGGGCTTGTGCTTGGCCACCTGCCATTTGTGATCTTAACGGACATGTCTCAACCCCGGCTCCAGCCCTTTTTTACCTCCGGGGACGGGGGGTGAGCCAACCCTCCCATCCGACGTCCTCCTTTATTGGGTCCACTAGGCCCTTGGCATGCAGCCAAGTCCAGGAATCCTCCGGGGTCGGGAAGATGAGGGTCCTCTCCCCGTCCACCACTCTGAGTCGCGCTGGGAACATAAATGAGTAAGTAATGTTTTTGTTGAGCAGCAGTGTAGTCCGGATAGGCCGTGATAACAGTGTTTTCCATTCGGATGGGGCTTAAAGTTCTGAAGCACTGGAGGACCTGATCTCTGTCGCAATAATTTAGAAAGCGTGCAATTAGCGGTTGAGAGGGAGCCCCCGGATGCGGCGGCCCATCCGGAATCCGGTGTGCCCACTCCACCACCAGCGAAGGAAGCGCATTATGCATCAGCACTGTGTCTTTCAGCCATCTTTCCAAAAACACATCAGTGTTGGGTGTCTCTGCCCTTTCCGGGAAGCCCAGAAAGCTGACATTGTTCCGACACGAACAGCCTTGTGCATCTTCTGCCCTGCGCTGCAGTTGGGAGATCTCGGCCTCCATGCGTTGAATTTGGGCTTTCATTTCGACAATATCAGGTTGGGCTATACTAAGCGCTGATTCGGGTTTGTGATGGTCCGTTCTGAGGATGTTTACCTCCAACACCACTGAGTCAATTTTCCCATCCAATGAGGTTTTAGTGTCCAACACCGCCTGCAGTAGTTTGTCGAACTGTGCTGAGTGAGTGCGCAACGTTTCAGACATCCGGTGTAGAGTGCCGGTTTGGTCGTCTGTGGCCCCGCGAGGGGTGGGGCATCTCCCTCGGCACTGAGCTGCGTCTTAAAGGATTTTGGGTTAACCATGATGACATGGATTGTCAGCCATCAGCAAGTCCTGACACCGCCCCCGATTCCACACTGAAGGTCAGCCCTTTTCTTAGGTGCTGCGGTAGGCGGCGTGCCAGCATGCAATCTTATAGCAGGTCAAGCCTCCCCCCAACAGGCCGACCTATGGTAGTCCCAAGATTCTTCACTCCTGTGTCCAGCTCAGACTGCCCCAATAAGCGGCCCTCTGCATTGAGTGATGCCAGGGAGGGCTGTAACAGTAGCGCTATGCAATTGACAAGTACCTGGACGTGGAGAGGCGGTGATTATGCACACAGCCAGCCGCTTAGCCACATATGCGGAGTCTTAGGGCCATATTTATACTTTTTGAAGCACAACTGCGCCGACACAGTTGTGCGTCAAAATTTTTACCGCCGGTGCTTCGGACTGGTCTGAGTAGAATTTTTTTTACTCAAACCAGGCAGCGCCGGCGTAGGGGAAAATGTGGGTTTTGCGTCAAAAAATGGTGCAAGTCAGGTCTGAGGCAACAGTCATGCCTCAAACCGGACTTGTGCCATTTTTTGACGCACAACCCCCATTGAAATGACTCGTGTCTTAGCAAAGATAGGAGTCATGGCCCCTTGCCCAATGGCCATGCCCAGGGGACTTCTGTCCCCTGGGTATGGTCATTGGGCACAGTGGCATGTAGGGGGGCCCAAATTAGGCCCCCCATGCCACTTTAAAAAAATAATAAAAAATACTTATCTCAACTTACCTGGGATGGGTCCCCCTATCCATTGGTGTCCTCCAGGGGTGGGCGAGGATGGCATGGGGTGTCCCAGGGGACAGGGAAGGGCACCTCTGGACTCCTTCCGAGCCCACAGGTACCTTAACGCCTGCCCTGACCCAGGCATTAAAAAACAGCGCACATCAGGCTATGCGCCGTTTTTTAAGGCCCACCCCCTCCTGTGCGTCAAAATGACGCTGGGGTATAAATAAGGCGCACAGGCCTTAAAGTCATTTTTTGGGCGGGAACGCCTACCTTGCATATCATTAACGCAAGGCAGTTTCCCGCATCCAAAAAATGAAGCACACAGTGGAATTTTGACGTCCGCTGGGCTTGACATCAGAGTTTAAATATGGGGCAAGGTTTGCGCCGAATGTGTGGCAAAACTTTTGACGCACATTCAGCACAAGCAGAGTATAAATATGCCCCTTAATGTCTTTCTTCACGCGGCTCCTGTGTCGTATTCACATAGATGACCATGGACCATCCATCCTGTGGTGCGGGCACAGTGTTGAATCAGAAGAAGAAAACGGGGGGGGGTGAGGTCCATTCACTTCATGCCAGCGCTGCGTTTTTGGTCAGGTTGGACGTGCAGCCAAAAGTCCCCAGGGAGGGCTGCTTTATTGCCGATCTCAATGGTGCTCCAATGCAGCAATTGAATGTCTGGCCTGCCCGGCCGTCCGTTGTACTCCAGATGGGCGCGGCTACTATGCGCTCCCAGGGGCTGGCTGCCCCGATCTCAGGTGAGCAGCTCTAATCCCACCACACTCACAGGCGGGAGCCGCCTCCGCAGCCACAGGGCCCCCCCCGGCTCCAAACAGGGCCCCACCAACCTTGTCGTCCTCACCAGCTCAGGTGGCAGCCTCCCTCGCTCCGCCGAGTCACGTAGCCGCGCAGGATGCCGCACGGAGGGCACGCCGACACGCAGCACCGGCCGGTGGATCCGCCCCCTCCCGAGGGAGATCCACACGTTTCGCTTGTCCTCAGGTCCCCCTCTGTCACGGGGGACACCACGCGCTTACAGCGGGCGCCGGGACCCCACAGGGCTGGATGAGTTCCTAATAGTTGGTGGGCCGCCAGCGGAGCTCTTTACGAAGCGTCTGCTCCGGCCGCCATCTTGGCCACGCCCCCCCTCCCGGCGTCACAGATATTAATGTGTAATATGAATTTAATAGAAGTGGTTGTGTAATTATATTTAACATAAAAGGTGTGATATAACTAAAATACTTGAAAAACGCTGACAAGTGTAAATCATGGTTTGAGTAAATGGTTAAATACGGCTATGAGAGTGTGAGTACTTTACCCGGGGTAGGTTAAATAAATTAACGGGTATTGAATTGCGGTAGATGAGCAAAACCAAAGGGTTTTTGGAATATATAATTACACCTAAAGGGAACTTTCTTTGTCATCTTAAATATTACATCACTAAAATTTCAATTTATTTCAGCTGGTGAAAATTTATATTTTTAGTTGCAGTGATGGATCCATTTAACCTGATTCATTTCCAGAAGGCTCAGTATCAATGAAAACATGAAAAAGAGACTTAAATATGACAGTGGGGATGAAACCTTTGCAAAAATGTAGTATGTTTAGCAACTTGAAATCTTAATGTCAATGTTCCTTCCCTGCAGGTCTCTGCTTGTGTCTGTAAAAATAATTACACAGGTGAGTTCTGTGATGTTCCACCTGACCCCTGTATACAAGGGTGCTTTCCTGAAGTTACCTGCAGTGACATTAAAGGATGTGGTCCTTGTCCTACTGGCCTGACTGGTGACGGAATAAGCTGTGGAGGTGAGGGAACACTAACTGGTATAAAAACATAAAGGCATGATTTCAAATGCATGAAATTTTATTGTTTCTATTGAAAAACATTTGCTATATAAATATTCGAAAAAATACAAGTTTTCCATATAGGGAACATGAATGAAACAAAAATATACATAGCAATAAATGTTAATAATCTGAAATCTATAAGATATTTGATAATATGCTATGCCAACTATAGGAATACTGATAATTGAATATTTATGCATTATATTTTAAATTTGCAGTTTCAAGGAAGTTTAGTTAATCCTTCTGTACGCAGTGAATCTTGATTGTTACCTATAAAGGCATTTGTTTATAATTTGACAAAGGAAACTTATGATTTTATCAAGTTTATGGTTGTAACAAACTGCATTCCATCATTCACTGTACAAACATTTATTACTATTGTTCCAAATTAAGACAGCTTGTTAAAAGCAGGTCAACAAGCCTCCTCTCCAATAATTTAAAACCACAGCATTCATGTAGTTAGCTTCCCAGCCAAATATTATGTGAATCAGATGTACAAACTTTTTAAAGAAAAAACACTTATTTAGGCAGAGCTCATAAAACAGTACACCAGAGTGTATAATAAGAACATTAATTGAACAGAATTCAGAATTATAAACAATATTTTAACACAGTTAAAGAGAGCTCGACAAACTACCATGTCTAATAAGTAAATTTTAGGATTTATTTTGAAGGGATCTTAGCTGTTCTTTACACCATATTTCAAAAACAGGTTCCATGAATGATTCTGTCTTTCAGCTGGAAATATTAGGCATCCTAACAGCATGTGTTCCATTGAAAAAGTTACATACGCTTGACAAATAGTTCTCCCATGATTCATTTTTTCAATTTCATATATAAACCCATGACTCTGACAAACAGGGTTTATTCCAATTTTAAATCCTAACATTGCTATACACAGTTTTGAACTTAGTTTGATACTCCAAAACATTAGGAACTCCAGAGGATTCCCCAATTAAAAATCATCAAAGAATTCTTTGAAGATGAATATACTCCAACAGGCCTAGCAGCACTGCTTTACTTGTGAGTCGGTCTTTTTTGTTTATAATATTATTACATGAAAAAGCCAGTGGGTTATCCTTACCGCACCTTCATGGCCTGGCAATGAGCTGCTCTTTGTACATATTTCTGAACATGTGGACACCCAGAGCCAGGAGGGCATTCGGGCACTCAAATTAAACTTGTAACTGATCTAGCCTTTTATAGGGTTAATTACTTCATTTAAAACATTGCTCCATCGATCTCCGGGAAAGCCGCTCCAAATCCTAACGTTGGTCACTCATTGAACTCCTTCTCTCAAAATCTGCTTGTTCATAGGGGAATATTTTAATGAAGGACTTAATGAAGGAAGTACTTAAAATCCAAAACTAGGAGGCCTGGAAATGTTCTATAAACACAGTGGATTCAATTCCTAGAATCTAGGGATAGTTACTCACAGATCAGTTTGCAACACATTTGAAAGTAGGTGTACTAGTGTTGAGAATTATAGTTCCAACAATTTTGGCTGATTACCCCATGGATAGTTCAGTGTGAGGAGAGAAAAAGCAGGCAAAGTGACTCTTTCACTCACATCTGTTACTACAAGCTGCGCCTCTTTTATTTCATTTTACTTGAGGCAAAGAAACTTGAATAACAATGGAGGTTGGCAGGGTGTACAGTAGACATGTTTGGATGAAACAAATAAAGGCCTGGTTAGGTGATAGTACTCAGCTGAGAGGGAGAGAGAATACACAGACCTAAGGACATACAGTTTAATGCAGGGGAGAGTGCAGAACCCAACAAGAACTGGTGCAGAGAGCTAGGAGGAGTGCTATGACTTTTTCCAATGAGAAGTTTGACAGAGCCGTGGCTCTAATACAAAGATTATTTATAATGGTGCCAGTGGGAGGAATGGGGAACCACATCATTAGTGGAGTACTATTCAGTGATTGTGGATGTGGTGTTTATAAAGGAGGGGAAGGGCACTGCACTCACAGGTGAGGAAATGATGGGCAGTTATCATTTTCCATTGAAGCTTTCTCTGGCACATTAGTAATGCTTGTAGTAGCAATATTTCAGAAGTGAACAAGCAACTCAAAATGGAGTGTAGGTCCTCCTGCTGTCTTGTCTTTTTGGTGGCCACCTGCAGGAACCCACCATCCCATTGTGTGACATGCGCCTTCACTTTTAGATTAATAAAACATTGCACCATAATTTTTTATAATAATAATTGTGGGTTATGAGGAATAAATGAACAACAAACAGTAAAAAATAAAGAATTGCTACTCTCCTAATTTGCACATCCATTTTCTGTATTTTTAAGCCATGGGAGTTAAACTAATTGAGCAAAGTTGACTGTTATGTATTGTGAGTGTGCTAATAAATATATTTTTGTTCATTTATTACTACAGTGCAAAGTTGAAAATCCCTGTTATTATTATGATAAACCATAACTGACATGAATAAAACAAAAAGTTCTAGCTTGTAGAATGCATTTCACAGTGACTTGACGGAGGAAAACTACACTGCGTATGTTTTAAGGCCTATTCTGTGTGACTTTATCTCAATGCTTTGATATATTTCCTGTATTCTGCTACTCATTAAACACCTTTGTAGGTACCACACCCAAAAACTTGGGCCCAGACTCGGGTTAGCGTTACTTTTGAAATGCTAAACCTTTTTTAGGATTCTCAAACCAACACAATTTGGTATTTGCGTTGGTTTGTATGGAAAAGTAACTCAAAGCAGCACGAAATGCTTGCATTACTTTGCATCAAGGGGGCGTTACATGGGTGTACCCGCGCTGCCATCCATGCTTCTCGAAGCTAAACCCTATTCTCAAACTTAACTAGAAAGGGTTTAGCGCTAAAAATTACCATCGCTGAAAATCTATGTGAGTATGGCACTCTCCTGCTCTCCCCTGTCACGCACGCAGTGCAGCATTTTTGTGCTGTGCTGCGTTGGGTGACAACTTTTATAATCTGGGCCTTTGTATCATGCAAGGCTTGGGCCCAGATTCTGAGAGGTGACAGGCAATGAAGAGCAGTATCCAAAGTTGCTGCGCTGTGTTGCGTGACAGGTTGGGCGCAGGAGAGCACCATATTCACATAGAAATGGCACCCTACTCCCTTTTCCCTAGCACCGGCATTGATTACAGCTGTCGAGCGCCACGCACACACATTATCAGCATAGTGCTATGGTGTGTGTGAGTCTAACATGGGTTTTGTACAGGAATGGTATCCTTCCTGTACAAACGTTTTTGCTTAGACAAGTGGAAATGCTTTTCCTACTTTGTATGTGTGCTGTACAGTGCAGCACACATGCAAAGTCAGAAAAGCATAGAAAAATGAAAACATTTCTCTGTTTAACGCCTGCTTTTCTACAGCATTCATTTTTGCCACTAAACCCTTTCCACTGATGTTTGAGAACTGGGTTTAGCACCAAAAAGCATGGGTGGTAGTAAGGGTATGCCCATGTACCACCCATGGAACGCCATCTTGATGCAAAGTAAAGCAAAGCAGCATTTCAATCTGCTTTGCGTAACTTTTCTATACAAGCCAATGCGAACAATTTGCATTGGTTTGTGAATCCTAAAAAAAGTTCAGCATTGGTTTTCTGTTACAAAGGTAACGTTAAACCAATGCTGAACCTTTGAGAATCTGGGCCTTGGTATCCTGCGACGGACAGCATAAATCTTTAGTAAATCTGGCCTCTAGTATATTTTGTTCATCAGTTTTCCAGTACAAAACTTAGGGCCTGATTTAAGAAAAGTGGAGCTGCATCCACCATGTGTGCACTGTATTTATGATACGGTGCACCATGGCGGTATTAGGAACAACAGCATAGAAATTTTTTACGCTCTTGTGGCGCTTTGCACCACTAGTGTCAAAAGTGTTGACGCTAGTGAAGCAAAGTGCAAGGAGGCCCTTTGAATACAATGGGTGCATCCTTTTAATACCTGCTTTGAGCAGGCATTAATAATGACGCCAAAAATGGTGCAATGAAATCTTGTAGATTTCATTGTGCCATTTTGCAGGCCTCCTTGTGCCGTAAAGCCCCCTTTACATACATTATGCATGGCACATGCATAATGTGGCGGAAAGGGATTGCAAAGTGGTGCAATGCATGCATTGCACCACTCTGTCAATATGGGGCATCGATTTTTCAGGCCTAACGCCGAATTAGCGTAAAACAAAATGATGCTAATGTGGCGCTAGTCCTTCTCAAATTTGGTCCTTAGATTTAAAGCTCATTCCAATACTGCAGTGGTAACTGACATCCAACTTCTTACTTTCACAGATACCGATGAGTGTTCTATGGAGAACTCATGCTCCTTAAATGCTACCTGCGCCAACACCGTGGGGAGTTATAAGTGTGAATGTAAACCTGGATTTGTTGGTGAGTAAGCTAAAAGTCCATGACTGAGTAAGTCCACATAAAGGGAAGGGCGACCGTCAGGAGAGTATCTTTTAATAGAAAAGTGGTTCAGTTCTATCTGGCCAATTTTTTATCTCTTCATGATCACAGATGTTTGACTAGTGACAAGATGGACAAAGCTGTAGATCCCAACTTGTTGGTACAAAACTCTACTCGTGTCCTAATATGAATTTGCAGATAACTACTCCAGTGCATGCAATGTTACTGTATTAACTGACAGTATAAGTTTGCTGGGCTGATTCTCAACCACAATTGTTCCCAACCTGTGGTCTGAGCACCCCTAGGGGTCCGCAAAGCCTCCTTAGGTTGTTCGTGACTGCTTAGGAAATTTAATAATGTTAACATAGTACTTTCCCAGCTTTCAGCAATGACTCATTGGGGGGACTCCAGATTCCAATAATGATTCAGTGGGGTCCCCAGGTTCCAGTACTGATTAAGAGGGGGTCCACAGAAATCAAAAGTTTGGGAATCACTGGTCTACCAGGTCATCTCACATTTCTAAAATATGGTTTTAATGATAAGCTTAGTTGAGGAGCACAAGTAGTGATTTACAGTAATAAATTGGAAAGTCATGATTATATTTCTTAAAGCAAATGAACTGAGAGGAAAATAAAGAAGCTAAATGCATCTGCTTCTCATGGAATTCAGCATCATATCAAAACAGTGAGTAATGAACATGGTGCATTGAGGGAAGCATCCTCCCTGCCTTCAAAGGGTCAGGTCAGGACCCTTGATCCTTTTCGACTCACCAGATCCTACAACGTTCCTTTAAAATACTAAAGTGTGGAGGGGGAACCTTGAGGGCCCAGATCATCGGAATATCCTCAGTTATGGACTCCAAACAGGAGTCCATTAAACATTTGCAAAGTTATTATGAAAACAAAAAAATGGCTTTCATAGGAAAGTCTGACCTAAACCTAACTACACATTTGCCACTGCCACCTGTGGAATATAATCCGGTTTAAAAAAAAAAATAAAGATCAGCCTAGTAAAAAAGATTCATGGCGTGGGCATCAAACAATAAATAGGACTGTGATTTGAGCATCAAAGGGAATAGTGTAAAAGATAAGAGAACCTTTCGGGGACCCTCCTACTAAATAAAAAAATATACGTATTATTTTTTTAAATGCTTTAAATTTCCAATCCAGGGGGATGCTTCCTTCACATCCTCGTATGGATTCTGGAACTTATTGGCCTGAAACTTGTATAGAGAATAAACAAAGGGCATTGGCTTAAGAGCACTAAGGATGACTATTTGTACCTCTCACTTGCTTTCAGCACCATCTGTCCTGTGATGCGTTTTAAGATGACATTACGTGACTTTCCCCAAGTTTGTAATGTTTGTCTGCTTAGGACCACAACCCTTTTCCAAATCTGTAGTGATCACTTTATCAAGAAGGTACTTTTGCTTCAAAAATAATTAACACCTAGGATATATGTTTGGAAAGCTAATCTCTTTTGCTTTTATTCAGGATAGTTGAAATTCATATTAGGAACTAGCTATGCCCATTCCTTCCAAGACCTTTTCACTGTCATCTTGGGGAAGGATTTGAAAATCTACCAAACCATAAACCTAGGGGGAATATACATACCATGCGTTTCAGGACATTTTAATATTTAGAAATGCACAGAATCATAAAGTAAAGCCAGCAACTCAGCCAATACATTTTGAATAATCCATTATTTTGTTCACAGTATAAAAATCACCAAATAATGTATCTAATCTCTTTAATCACTGTAAACTACAAAAATAGTCCGATTGATTAAAAGTTTTTGCTACCATGCATAAAACCTAAACACTGTTTAAAGTATGTGGTTGGGCTAAAGGTATTTAAACTTTTATTGGAGGAATTACGGTGAATTATCCTTTTTGGGCAGGTTTACACTTCAAATCTTGAGTTTAGAACAATGCCATTCCCTTCTGTTTATGATTCTAGGTGTCGGGCACACCTGTCTACTGGCAATGTATGTGCACTTTATTGCTGTTAGGCAACTTTTTTAGCTATTTGATATGTAGCACTTACACCTCTTATTGCTTACTGCTCTTCAGGAGATGGAATCTCATGCAGTGAAATCAATGAGTGCAGTAGCAGGAGTCTGGATGGGGATGGGGGTGGGGGAGACGCCTATCAGTGCCAGGGAAAGAATTCCCTGGCACTGATAGTGCTAACCACAATGGATTTCATGGCGGTTCAAACCGCTGGAAATCCACAGCGGTAAGCCGGGTCCAAATACCGCCGGCGGTCTAATGACGGCCGCCGGGCTGGAGACCCAGGTCTCCAGCCCAGCGGTCGTCTCCGCCCTGGCAGGCGGAACGGAGAACCGGCGGATGACCATGGCGGTAACCGCCATGGTCATAATTCCACAAAGTAAGACCGCCAGCCTGTTGGCTGTCTTACCGTCGGTTCTCCGCCTTCCGCCAGGGTCATAATGACCCCCATAATGTCCAGTTGTGCACTCTTGATACAAACGTTCGGCAATGTTTCTTGCTCCGAGAGCATATTTGTGATTTTACAATATGTCACAAAAAAGATGCAAGCAGTGTGTGTCGTGTGAAGTATTATATAATCATTTCATGAGATTGTTGCCTGGAAATGGAGGACTCAATTCACTGTAGAACTGCTCACAATCCAGAACAGAGACAGCCTGGTTCACCAAGGTAAACTTTACACACAACGCAGCACAACAAGGTAATGCTGCGCTGTGTTGCATGAAAGGGAGACATCAGAAATGGACCCTATTAACAAAAATATCGTACATTTCTGCCCTCTCCCTGCGCTCGCGCACAAAGAGCAGCCTAGAGCCCATGCATTGATGCACGGTGGCCTGTGTTACAGGCAGGATTGCTTTTATGCATGAAGGGACACCTTCGTGAACAAAAACAATCCTTAATGGCATTTTTCTTTTCTATGTGTGATGCATAATGCATCACACTTAGATAATTGAAGTTAACAAGGATAAGTAAAGTTTTTTTCTTCAGGTTACGTCTGCGTCTCGGAGGCGTACCATTTTGACGTACATCTCTTTGTAAATCTGTGAATGTACCAAAACCATTGCTTGGATACATGAGAACACCAATACCCTACCCATGGAATGGCTACCGGCAGCAAGCACAGAGCCAGGCAAGGTGGCTCTGTGTGTTTTAGTAAATTCCCACTAAAGGACTTGCGGCACCTTGCGGCGTGCAAGGGAAACACAGTCCCTTGTAAATTTGGCCATTATTTCATGGGATGCATGCAGTGATAAACATAATGCAGTGCTATAAAAACTTTCTTGGTCTTCTCTAGGTAATGGAGCATCTTGCAGTGATATCAATGAGTGCATGAAGAGCCCATGCCACAAAGACGCAATCTGCATTAACACTGTTGGAAGTTACACCTGCACCTGCAATCCTGGATATGAAGGCAAGTCAAGAGCTGTCAGACCCTCCTAATCTGCTGTCCTATCTTAAACAAAATGCTCTTCAAGGCCTTCCTCTCATGAACTAGACTTGATTGTATATCTATGCAGACTCATGACCGCTTTTTCCTACCGTGCAATCTACCTAAGATCAGGAGGACATTTGTGATTTTTCAATAGGAGGTCACAAAAAGATGCAAGCAGTGTGTGTTGTGTGAAGTGTTATATATTAATTTCATGAGATTGTTGCCTGGAAGAGGAGGACTCAATTCACTGTAGAACTGCTAACAATCCAGAACAGAGACAGCTTAGTTCAGCAATGTACATTACACACCACGCAGCACAACAAGGTAAAGCTGCACCTGGTTGCAGCAAGGGAGACATCAGAAATGACTAATATATTTACAAAGATGTCGCTCTTTTCTGCTCTCTCCCTGTGCTGGAACACAAACTGCAGCCTAGAGCCCAAGCAATGATGCAAAGTGCCTGTGTTACAGGCAGCTTTGCTTTTGTGAAGGAAGGGACACTGTTCTGTACAAAAACAAGCCTTAATGGCATTTTTATTTTCAATGTGTGATGCATAATGTACTACACATACAAAAAGGAAGTAACAAGGATAAATAAAGTTATTTCTCCAGGTTACGACTGGGTCTCTGCGGTGTTCAATTGTGATGCATTCCCAGGTTTACAACTCTGTAAATCTGTGAATGTACCAAAATCCTTAGTTGGATGCAAGAGAACACCCATACCCTATCCATGGACGGCCTACCTGCAGCAAGCACAGAGTCATGCAAGGTTGCTTTGTGTGGCTTAGTAAATTCCCACCAAAGGACTTGCGTTGCCTTGCGGCCCGACCAGCGTTTGTCAAGGGCAACACAATCCCTTGTAAATCTGGCCATTATTTCATAGGGTGCATGCAGTGATAACATAATACAGTGGTTTCAAAACTTTCTTGGTCTTCTCTAGGTAATGGAGCATCTTGCAGTGATATCAATGAGTGCATGAAGAGCCCATGCCACAAAGACGCGACCTGCATTAACACTGTTGGAAGTTACACCTGCACCTGCAATCCTGGATATGAAGGCAAGTCAAGAGCTGTCAGACACTCCTAATCTGCTGGCCTATCTTAAAAAAGATGCTCTTCAAGGCCTTCCTCTCATGAACTAGCCTTGATTGTATAACTGTGCAGACCCAAGTCAGCACATTCCCACTGGTGCAATCCACCTAAGATATAATGTCCATTTGTGCACTGTTGATACAAACTTCTGTCAATGTTTTTGCTCCGCAGGGACATTTGTGATTTTTCAATAGGTCACAAAAAGATGCAAGCAGTGTGTGTCATGTGAAGTGTTACATAATCATTTCATGAGGTTGTTGCCTGAAAGTGGAGGGCTCAATTCACTGTAGAATTGCTAACAATCCAGAACAGAGAAAGCCTGGTTCACCAAGGTTACACTTTTGTGTAAGTTTACAAATGTTTGTTATTCTCAGAGGGATTTATGAGTAGTATCTTTACCAGTGAGGAGTGTCTCTGCACTTAAAAAGATAGGTCTTTATGTGCAGAGACTCCGCACTCATGATAATTGTAACCTTACAAGAAAGTGTACGTTTATCTTGGTGAATCAGCCCAAGAGTTTGTTTACCTACCCCATCTCCAACCGTGATTTCTACGTGGTGTGCAAAGACCTTTCTCAAAATGGCAGCTCGGCTATTTCAAGACTCAACGCTGATGAAGGTAATAAGGAGTGTCACAGGTACATGCATCACCAAAATGGGTCAGTTATCAATGCAAAAAAGTCGTACCTCCATGTTGAGCTTTGAGGCATTTTGTGCTCCAGGTGATGGGCCCAGACACAAATGGGGTAGTGGCCATCATTATTAGTATTATCATCATTGTTACTGATCAAAATGATAATAAAAAGAAGGGGAAGTAGTAGACTAATAAGAGACAAAATATTATTATCAAGGTATATCCTTGAGAGTACAAGTAGATGGATTATATACCTGTATCTAAACTTGTACAAGAGTATGAATCAAATAGCAACCCCGCGTATATCCTGGAGGCATCAGGAAGACTCGCTTTACATCTGTGTCCTTCTTCACCACCAACTGAATTCAAAGGTCCTTCTTCAGGGATATATAGGATGTGCTGTAACAAGCAAAGATTTCTAAGCAAAAATTGATGCACTGGTCGACCATGTCAATTTGTTTGTTGGCCCACAATCAGGTTGATATTGAGGATACTTCAATGTTGTTTTTTGTAAGTGCAATTGTTTTTTCTTTAAACATTCTCAATTTGCAGATACGTTTTCAGTAAACCCATTCTGTATTTTATAGGAAATGGAATGTTCTGCTGCTCGTCAGAGTGTGATGCAAACCACTGCCTGAATGGAGGAACTTGTACTCTCACAGGCTCACAATGTGAGATTCAGGCCTGCGCATGTGCAGTGGGGTACGAGGGCCCAAGATGCATGGATGCAAGCTTGAGTTTTGTGCCATTCGCTATTAAAGGTAGGTTCAAGGTGGCTCAATAATACAACGCAGAGTAGTTTACTTTCTTTCTCTATCTCGTGTGTGCACATGAGAGTTGTTGTAAGCCCTATCACAAAATGTGTCCTTATTGGTTTCATTTGCAGCTCTTCCAAAAAGAACTGTCCTTCTTCGACTGGAGTCTAATTCAAATATGAATACAGAAGATACAGATATCAAGGTGTGTTACTTGAAGTTAAATCACTAATGATACTTATGAATTTGCCTGTGGTCCTCTTAGTGCCATTAGGCCAATCATTGCTTCTAAACCAGATTGAATAGTAAATACCCTTGGTTATGCAGAGCAGAGGCCAGACCACATACAATGAGCTTACCAGTTGTGCCATAAGCATAAGGCATCACCTGTGACATGATTGCAGACTGATTGTTTTCATATTCAGGGCTTCATTATGACTCCCATTTTAAGACAGATAGAAACAGTAACAGGAGTTAATGACCTGTGCTGATTATCTCTAGTGTTTCCTCTTGAGACTCCACCTTCTGAAACAGGTCGAGTCCCCTGATAAAACAAAATAGGAAATATAATGAATTCTGGGTAATCAGAACCAGAATTAGAACATGCTATCATCTGGGAGGATACCTGGAATTCATCAAGTGAGAGTGTAGCCACACCCTTATTTGAAGAGTCAGTCTCTTCAGCTTCTTGTGGAGCTCAAGAAGTGAGGAGTAAGCTCTGATGCTTAGTAGTACGCCATTTCACACTTCAAGTGTGATGTAAGAGAAAGCCCGACCTCCGGATCGGGTTCTGAACAATGTGTAGATATGGGCAAGTAAAGTCTGACTGAGCGGAGTTTTCTAGAGGTTTTGTGAAAGGAGATGCGACTGTTGAGGTAAATAGGGAAAATGTTGTGTAGTGCTTTAAAGGTATGAGTGAGGAGATTTGAAATATATGCCCTTGTGTATAGGGAGCCAGTGCTCCATGATGAGTCTGCTAGGTGGGAGTTGAGAGAAATTATGTCTGTCGAGTTATGAATTATTGTCAGTCATGTGGCAAGTTGATTGCTGATCCCGTGTAGGGGGAGTTCCCATATTTCAGCTGGTTAGTGATGAAGGCTTGTGTGAGGACTTTACGGGTACGGCTCGGGAGCCATTTGAAGACTGATTTGGGCAGTCACGTCAAGTTTGCAGTCGATGACTATCCCAAGGTTCTTGGTGTGGGTCCTGGGAGTATGTGTGGGTCTTACTTCAACCGGCTACCAAGAGGATTACAAAGGTGAGGTGTCGTTTCTGAAGATCACAACTTCATTTGGTGTTGCATTTGAGAGATGTATTCTTCATCCAGTCTGGAACTTCAGTCGTACAGTGTAGGAAAGTACCCTATTTGTGCCTTGGTTACCCCCATTTTCTGCCTGATGTCAGTGTGCTTGACTGTGTACACTTGGATCCTGCTAACCAGGACCCCAGTGATTATGCTCTCTCTCCTCTAAATGTGGTTGTTGCATACTGGTAACCCAGTATTTCACCCACAATTGGCATACTGGTGCCCCCTTATAAGACCCTAGCATATGGTACTTAGGAACCCAGGGATCTAATGTTCCAGGGGATCCCTATGGGCTGCAGCATATATTTTGCCACCAATAAGGAGCCCATGCAAAGGCTGCTGCAGGACTGCCATTGCAGCCTGCTTGAAAAGGTTCATGCACCCTTTCACTGCCATTTACACTGCATCAGGTCACTTATAAGTCAACCCTATAGCAGGCCCTCCAGCCCTGAGAGCAGGGTGAAAAGTACCTGTGTGTGAGAGCACCCCTACACTAACAGAGGTGCCCCCACAACCTCCAGGACCATTTCCCCAGACTTGTGAGTGCGGGGACGCCATTTTATGTGTGTACTGTACATAGGTCACTACCTGTGTCCAGCTACATAATGGTAACTCCGAACATAGGCATGTTTGTATCAAACATGTAGGAATCATATCCCATGCACTTTGGGGGGCTCCTTAGAGGACCTGCAGTACTGCCATTACAGCCTTCTGAGGTTTTCCAAGCACCTTTATCTGCTGCCACCTCAAAGACAGGTTTCTGCCCTCCTGTTGCTTGAAAAGCTCAAGCCCAAGAAAGAAGAACAAAGGATTTCATTTGGGAGAGGAGTGTTACACCCTTACCCTTTGGAAATAGGTGTTAGAGGCTTGGGAGGGGTAGCCTCCCCAAGCCACTGGAAATGCTTTGAAAGGCACATTTGGTGCCCTCCTTTCAGAATTCAGTCTACACCGGCTCACGGACCCCGAGTCCCTGTTCTGGCACAAAACTGGACATAGGAAATGGGAGTGACCACTCCTCTGTCCATCACTACCCCAGGGGTGGTGCTCAGAGCTCCTCCGGAGGGTCCCTGGGTTTTGCCATCTTGTATTCCAAGTTGGCAAGGAACTCTGGGAGCATCTGAGTGGCCAGTGCCAGCAGGGGATGTCAGAGCCCTCCCCTGATAGGTGCTTACCTGTGTAGCTGACCAATCCCCCTTTCAGGGCTGTTTAGGGTCTCTCCTTTGGGTGGTTCTTCTAATTTGGATTGCAAGACTCCAGCAGGAATCCTCTGCATCCTCGACTTCAACTTCTCACTGAAGAAACTGCATCTGGACCCTCCAGGAACTCTACAAACTGCAACAAAGAAGCAAGACGCCTTCTGCAACATTGTATCTTGAGCCCCTACCAGCAACTGCAACTGTTTCCCGGTCGTGCATCCTCTGAGGACAGCCCATCTTCAGCCTGCACCAGAAGAGCAAAGGAATCTCCCTTCGGGTGAAGGAGTCGCTCCCCTGCTTCAACAGCCACCTACTGCAACGACGACCGGCTGCATGGATCCCCTCTCCTGCTGAGCTGCATGGATCCTGCATCACGGGTGGTGGACTGAAGTCGTCTCAATGGTCCCAATGTCCTACTGTCCAACTTTGGTGGCGGTAAGAGCTTGCCTCCCCACACAACACAGTACCTCCGTGCACCAAGGGTTTGCAGTTGCCAAGACTTGTTGGCATCCTTCCACAAAGTTCTTTATGCGTCTTGCAGCTCCATCCCCAGGCACTCTACCCTGTGACGTACAGCTTCCTGAGTGGTTCTCCGGCGGCATGGGAGCCTTTGTTGTAGTGCTGCATGGGCCTATTTTGCTCCTTCCCTTGTCCCCTTGCTGTGGGACTTCTGTTATGCTGCCTCGTATTCTATTGGCTCTCTGATTTGCTGAGAGCCCCCTCTGCCTCCCCCTCCTGGGTAGAGTCCACCTGGTCCTTCCTAGTCTCGGGCAGCACCATTTTCCCCTAACCGAGGGCTTTGAGTGTGCCAAGCCTTGTTGGCAGTCTCCAGCGACGCAAACCAGACTGCAATCCTCCATCCTGCATGGGACATCACTTGCACCAACCAGGAACCCGACTCCATCTTCGTGGGTGCCATACTGACTGTTCTTCACCGATGGTTCTTCTTTTGCACCTTCATCTGGGTTAACAGGGGCTCCTGTTCTCCCTGGACTCTTCAGTGCTTCTTGGACTTGGTCCCCTTCTTCCACAAGTCTTCAGGTCCAGGAATCTATTGTCAGTGTCTAGCAGTTGCTTCTGGTTCTTGCATAATCTTTTTCTCATTTCTGTGTGTGTTCTGGGAAAGTTACTGTGTTTTACTCCTTCTTTCCTGGGCACTGGGGTGGGATCTAGTAGTTACCTTTGGGGTTTTCTAGTCCTCCCAGCTCCCCTCGCCACACTACACTTGCCTAGGTGGGAAACAGACATTAGCATTCCACTTTTTTAGTATATGGTATATGGTTTGTGTTCCTCCTAGGCCCATTTCTAACTATTGTGATTTTCACTAATTGCACTGTTTTCTAGCTGTTTTTACATACTAGTGTCTATAATTTGTGTATTACTTACCTCCCAAGTGAGTATAGTCTCTATGGTATTTCTGGCATTTGTGTCACCAAAATAAAGTACCTTTATTTTTGTAACACTGAGTATTTTCTTTCATGAGTGTGAGTACTGTGTGACTACCGTGGTATTGCAGGAGCTTTGCATGTCTCCTAGATAAGCCTTGGCTGCTCATGCGCAGCTACCTCTAGAGAGCATGGTTTCTAGACACTGCCTACATTTCACTAATAAGGGCTAACTGGACCTAGTATAAGGTGTACGTACCGTAGGTACCCACTACAAACCATGCCAGCCTCCTACATACAGGCAGTGAATTTGTTCCAGGTTTTCTGCATCTTATCTAAGAGAGAGAGAAGAACTTGATGGCCTATAATAAAGCAGTTCACTCTAGTCACCTCTTATAAGAACAATCTGCAATAATGTTTTTTCATTTGGGTCAGCGGGTCAATCTGACATGGATGTGTATGTTCACAGAGCTAGATGTTTGTCTGGCACTTTCCTCCCTACCTTGTCTCTCCACTTAAAGAAAGGAAGCTTTCTTCTGCCATTACTAGTGCTTAGAAAAGGAGAACGGTGGTGGGAGGAATGCTTTAATTAATCTCAGACATAGGTAATTACTCCAAGCTGTATTCCACTCCACTCTTTTCCCCCCTCATTATACCAGTACAAACCATGGCCAACTGGCATAAAAATATGTTTCTCTCCTGCTGCAATTCTAGCACTCCATCCAAAACTGGCAGATCCCTTTTTGACTCTGCGTCTGCAAAAACGATTTGCTGGTGTTCAGTCCTGGGATTAATGCAAACATTCTTCCCATCACTTTTTTGTTTGTCTTTCAATATAGCCTTGACAGGCAGCCCTGAAATAAATCTGATACTCTTTCAAAAGAAGATTTTACTTTTCCATTTGAGGCATGGTCTGGCTTAAGGAAATTGATTGGTCTACTCTTTGTATAAGATCTAGATATATAGAGGCAACATTTGATATTTGTTTCCAAGCTGGGCCCACTCACTTTTATGTTCTTAACGGGCAGTATACCACCAAACATCTGATTAAAAATTGTGCAGAATAGGTTGGTATATTTACCACACCCAGTACATACCATCAGTTCTGGGCAAGGTATTTACCTGATGTGGTAAATATCTCTATCCTGAGTTTTCAGCTTGGAAATGAAGCATAAGAAACAGAATATGCGCCTGAAACACCGAGGGGCAGATTTAAGAGTCCCTAGCGCGTCCTTGCACCAGATTAGCATTTTTTTTACGCTAATGTGGCCCAACGAGGCCAAAATCGCTGCGCCAAATTTACAAAGTGGCACAATGCATGCATTGAGCCCCTTTGTAACACTTTGTGCTACATTACGCCTGCACCAGGCATAATGCATGGAAAGCGGGTGTTCCCCCGTTAGAGGGACAGGGAAAATGCCCCAAAGATCACCGCGCCAAATTTACAAAGTCGCACGATGCATGCATTGCGCCACTTTGTAACCCTTTGCGCTACATTATGCCTGCGTCAGGCATAATGCATGCAGAGGGGGAGTTGCCCTGTTAGGGGAGCCGAAACAATGGCACAAAGAAAGCTAAGAGATTAATTTGTGTCATTTTTGTTCGCACTTTTAAAGCCTGCACAGAGCAGGCATTAAAAGGAGGCACGCCATTGGTTAGAATGGGCCTCAATCGGCTTTGTAGAATTAGCTTTAAAAGTGTTGATGCAAATCCTGAAAAGTTTGGAACTAGCGTCAACAATTTTGTCACTAGTTCCTTAACTACGGCCGTGGTGCGCCATATCTTAGATACGGTGCACACATGGTGCCATTAGAGGGGAGCTAAGGGGCACTGGCTGCAGCGCCACTTTCCCTAAAGCAGCCCCTGAATTCTGTATGTTTTCCTTTGTTCCTGGGACAGTTCCCCAATACATGTTTGACAGATGTGACCTGTCATAATAGATCAGATGAAAAGTGCTAGGGCACCATAATTATCACACAACTTGTAAGTCCGATCCATGTTTAAACTCCTGTTCCCAGAAGAATCGGAATATAGTCTAGAACTTGTAATCAAGGCATCAGTAAATATCATTACCCAAGGATGAGGTATTTACCAAGTGTGGCACAAACCTCCTGGTGTGAGTTCTCAACTTGGACATAACATGCAGGATGGGTACTTAATACACAACTTGAAGGTCCAAAACTGTGCAAACTCCTGTTTGCAAAACCCTCCTAATGGGCAGTAGTCTGGGAGGCATGACTTCTGTCTGGGGACAGTTTAGAGTAGAAAGGACCTATTAGAATTAGACACTTCTGAATTTCTTAGATGATGATATTTCCATCTCCTCACCTTGATAAACATGCATACATTACTCTTAAAGGTAACAATAACAATGTAATTATAAGTGCAGTCAGTGTTGGCTCAATGTCCGGAGTCCCACACTCAGAAAGAATGAAGGTTCACAAATGCATTTGCAGAAGGTAATGGGAGGTTCATCATATTAACTCTACTTCTAGGAAACAAAACAAATATGAGTTCCAAGCTGTTCTAAATATATAAGTATTTAAGATCAAATTGGATTAAATGATAAAGCTAATTATGAATCATCAACCATGCTTGTTTTGAATATTACATGTTGATATTGAATGGATTGATTATTCAATGGTGTTTGAGACCTGTCATTTCATCAGGAATCACTGAAGATCATTTAAAAGTTTTCTTTTGTCTTTAAAATCTATTCATGCTGAGAGCGCATGTTCTTCATATCTCAAATACTAGAATGGAAATGAGGGGAAAAGAGGCAAGAGTAATTTCTATAAACTGTTCAAATCTTCTGAATCAAAGGTTTCTTCTGATAGAGGCACAACTTTATTCACTATTTTCTTACATAACCGCTGATGTTCTAACCGCACGTCTCTCAAATGAAATGATCAATATTTCCAATATTAGCAGAGTCATTATTTGATGTGAGATCTAGTCCTTCAAAATGAAGGCAATTTCACTTCCATTTACTTGGTGGAAATGTGTTTGTTTTCAGGATGGTGCTAAACCAAATAATATTCTTTTCTAAAACAAACTGATTATATAGCAAAGTATCAAAGTCACTAATCTCGACCTATAAAATATAGTCAATATTGTGAATCCTATATCTTTGTAGCTCAGTATTACGACCACAAATTAGTGACCACCAGCCAACTGATGCTATTACGGTAAGTCACTTCTGATCCTGACCGGCCAACATAATTGTATCAAAAGTATGTAAGTTGGTCTGTATGGGCTATTTGTATAGTACAATCCTAGCCAAAAGGCACCAGAGCGCTATATTGTGCCAAAGGCAGGCATTCAGTCAATGAGTGAGAGGAGAGGTGATAGGCTATTGAAGTGTTACTACAGTTTCATGTAGTGTTCTTTAAAGAGGTGTGTCTTCAATGTTATCCTAACACGGAGCAGCATTAAGGTTGTCCTTTTGGATATGTTCCAGATCCTGAGTTCATAGATGGGAAACGCCTGCTGCCTAGAGTTTTTTCTGTTTTTTACACTTCCTAGACGCTAGTCTGATAGTGACTTGGATGCCTTTGCGAAGAGAGTCATGCGAGATGGTGAGCGTGTCCGCAAAATAAGCAAGGGTCCTGATCATGGTGACTTTGTAAGTGATGTTGGTGGCTATGCAGATAGGCCAGGCTGACAATGGGAAATAATGGAGTTCCGTCAGGATGTGTGTGATGTGATCACATTGTTCCAGGCCTGGATGAGACATTCTGCAGCAGGTCTGATGCCCGTAAGTAGTACCAGTGTAGAGTTTGGGAAATTACAGAGCATGTCAGTACCACTATCCACATTTGAGAGCATGAGGACTTGAACAACACCTCTGAAGTCACTTTCCAGAAGAAACGGTTTCACTTTTTTTACAAGAGAGTTGGTACCAGGCTACCTTTGTTTTTCTGGCAAAGAATTCCTTGAACGTGAGGTTGCTGATTTAGGATTCAGGGTTATTCCAGGAAAATGAGTATTTCTAGAGATACACATTTATGTTTCTTCCCCTAAATGCTAGACCAAATAAAGATTTTATTGAGAGAATGCTTTAAAGAAATATACTTTGCTTTAGAGTAACTCAAGTTGGGTTCTCAAAACTGTTTTTATAATTTTGTAAGGACCTCCAAAGGTCTAAAATGAGTGTATTTCACAAACTGCATATTGCCTTTCTCCTTCCCAGGTTCAGCAACTCATTGCAGATCTGCCTGTGAATAGGCTGTTTAATAGGAACAGAGACTACAGCAATGCAAGGTAAGCAGCACAGCTCTGAACATCATAGAGACACTGAGTGCAGAGTGAACTACAGACAAAAACACAACATCCAGGCATCGAGGCATCTGAGTCTGCAGCATTAGCTCATATCTGTTGGGACCTAAAGCCTTGAACATTATCATAGAAATTGTTTTGTGTAAGCTGGAATTGAATATACCAGCAGTAAATTGGGTGTGCTGGTTTTGTTTTGATTAAAATGTTATTTAATGACAAACCATTGACAATAATGATAGAATATGTACCACTGAAAAGTTTAAACAAGCAATGGTAAAAGAAATAGTTATGGCCTTGGCCAGCTGGTATGTTGTTATTTTTCATGGTATCATTCCAATCAAATGCCATAAAATAAGGAAATATGTCACAGAAATGTGACTGCCTTAAGCTTACAATAAAAATGTTACATTTTAAAACATTAATTGCAGCTTTTTTACTAGTTAATTTTTTTAAACAACACACCTTTCAGTCATTCCATGTATTTTATTATTATTTATGAAGGAGAGAAGATTAAATTACTCCTAACCAAGCAGTCAAACCACAGGTAACTACAATGTTACAATTTCACCTTAATACTTTGTTACACGGTAGAAACCAGGCACTTATAAGAGTGATATAATAGGGCAGGGAGTGCCTCCAGTGAACTGAAGAGGACTGAAGTGGATTCAGGACTGCACAACCTTGCTATTTGCACTCTGACATTTTATAGCGCCTGGTGTGTGTGTCCGAGCAGTGATTTCAGCACCAGTACTTATAATTTCACAAACAAAGCACTGGACTGGCGGTAGCAGATTGTGCGAGACAACCTAACAGCCCAATGAATGAAGCTTGCTGACCAAAATCTGTCTATATTTGTATATTAAGTAGGATTTATTTTGGCAAAAATACCAGTCTAAAAAGTCTCTGGGTTGAAACAATGCACAATATATAAATCACAAAATTCAGACGGAACCTTAGTTTTGTTTTAAATGCTAATAATTATTTATTGCTAAAACGCTTAAGAGTTTACACGATAGGCTCCTTGCACAGGACATCCAGAAACGTTAACTGCACCAGTTGGAGATAGCTGCACGTAAATAGTCTAGTGCATCAACAGGGACCTACAAAACAGAAAAAAAACAGTAATGACACCTGGTCTGGTCTGTAATGCACATTCAATATGAGGACTTCAGTCTTTACACTATGGACTTAAGGGACAAAGAATATTTAAAGATGTACACCTGTACTCTTGTACTTGGGTGTGAATGTAAGAGTTTAAGTAATTTGCATACATCCCCACTAGACACAGATTCACAACAGTACGGCTGGGAATGTCAAATGGCATCTTCCCAAGTTGCTATTTGCCTAATGTGGAGTTGTGTGCACTGTACAACTCTGCTCTGGGAAAGGAAATGGTGCCCGTTGTGCAGATGCGCTCTCTTGCAGAAATCCTTCCCCTATACTAACAAGATGTTTGGGGGTATTCTGTTCTCTTCTCACCCTAGCCTACTCATCGATCTCACACACACGTCAGTGGCTCCACATAGAATGTGTTCTCTCCTTTTGAGACATTGACTAATCCAATTCCACCCATGAAGTCTAACTAGAACATTTCACCTAAATACTCACATTTCTGCTACTCACAACTACCTTGAAAATCTGGACAGCTGAGTTTACTAGAATTGGTTCTCCCAGAATTACTAAGGTGAGGTGGCTTTTGAAGCCTAGTTCAATCCTACCAGGTTATAGTTCAGATTGATGCATCATCGCTCTAATTGCACCCTTCAACACTGTCTTTTGGGCCAAGTGTGTCCATTGTAAGTGCAGATGTGAATAATCTGTACCCAATTTTCAGAAAATGCGCACTGTAATAAATGTACTTGAAATGTACAAGATAAAATATGTCATACACATTGTTAGAGGAAATCTGGCATGACTCCAGCACACAAGGTCCTACGGTGGACACCCATCCCAAAAGCCTTTGTCGTCAGAATGAATACATACACCTGTGTGTTTTTTTAAGCAATGCACACTATGGCTCAGATTTACTAAAAAAAATTGTTGTGGTTGCTCCACTTTTATGGTGCAGCCACGTCACAAAATGCTACCTTAGATTTACTAAACAATTAAAAGGCCAATATACATCACCTTGTGTGGCTTTCTAAAAAAAAAAAGTAATGCAATGTATTGCCTTGTGGTGCTCTGTGTCACACTGTGTGGTGAAGGTGCAGCTAACCAGTAGAGGGTATAAAGAGGAGAAATACCATTATCTCTCTGTGTTACTTCCTCTTTCTAAGTGTGCTGCATAAATTGAAAGAGGATTATGCATATAAGGATTGTTTTTGTGTAGGAGGGTATCCCTCCCTGCAGGCACCCTTGCACCATGGCACAATCAGGTCTGTGTTGCGCTAGGCAGCTAGACTGCCTGAAGTGCTCCAGCGCAATGAAAGAGCATCAGTGCATCGTATCTTGGTAGATATAGCACATGTTTGCTCTATCCCTTTCACACAAAGCAAACGGATGATTGCCTTGCTGCATTGAGTTGCATGAGGGATTAGTAAATGAATCTCTATTTTTAGGATCAAAGGCTGTATATTCATTTCTAGTGCAATGCCGATTAGGAGCAAAGTGCTAATTGAACTTATCTGATGTTGAAACTTAGTAACATGAAATGTATTACCTATGATTTGTACAGATGTCTAATTCACAGATGTAAAATATTGAGTAAAATATGTTGGAAAGTGCAGATCTGGTAACAGTGTCAACAGTAGCTGCGTTCCAACATATTTTACACTTGGTAAGGATTTTTGGAAATAAGCATGGAGAACATAGGGCCATATTTGCGGTTTGGTGGATAAGATATCACATCACAAACATGGCGGGTACCCTTTCGCTGTTTTACATTATAGCCTGTTGCACTAGTAATAGAGAGGACAGGATATCCACCACATTTTGAAAAAGTATCCCATCCGCCAAGCTATAAATAAAGCCACTTGTTTCAACCAATTATACACGAAAAAGATGCATCAGCTGTCAGACACACCTGAACAATTTCCAGAAATTAATGGGGGAGTGAGGTAATACCATGTGACCAGAACTCATTTAGTAGGCTCCAGAAATGTTTATACTGGACCTTATTTGGGGATCAAACACCCATGGACCATGGAGATTTTTTGTTCTCCTTTTTACCACAGTTTTCTATGTGCTTTGTCCAGTGACATACATTTTTAAAGATATGTTTTATTTTGCAGTCAAAATACCATATACTTCATGGATCTGACATCTGAGTTTAACTACACCGGAATACGAGATGACATCAAGTACCTGAACGAGAAGTTAGTTGATGCCTTGCGTAATAAGACGCGCACCACCAGAGCTGCAAGGGCCACCTCAGACATTGCCTTGGTTCAAGTCATGAATGGCAATCTCAGTAAGTTGTCCTAAAATAGTTATATATTCTGGGCTGTCCAGAGTGTGACAGAACTATAAGGAAGACTTGGGAATCCTCATTGCTGACAGATGAAGTTTAAAGTACAGTTCGCATTCCACACATTTAAGAAGCAACGCAGCATTAGATCACTGACAGAATACTGGAAACAGAAATATTGGGTAGACATATTGGCCCTCATTACAACTTTGACGGGCGGCGGAGGCCGCCCGCCAAAGTTGCGCCGCAGGAATACCGCACCGCGGTCTGAAGACCGCGGCCGGCATTCTGAGTTTCCCGCTGGGCGGGCGGGCGGCCGCCTTAAGGCCGCCCGCCAGCCCAGCGGGAAACAACCTTCCCACGAGGACGCCGGCTCGGAATCGAGCCGGCGGAGTGGGAAGGTGCGACGGGTGCAGTGGCACCCGTCGCGTATTTCACTGTCTGCAATGCAGACAGTGAAATACAAAGTGGGGCCCTCTTACGGGGGCCCCTGCAGTGCCCATGCCATTGGCATGGGCACTGCAGGGGCCCCCAGGGGCCCCACGACAAGCCATACCGCCATCCTGTTCCTGGCGGCCGAACCGCCAGGAACAGGATGGCGGTATGGCTTGTCAGAATCCCCTCGGCGGCGCAGCAAGCTGCGCCGCCTTGGAGGATTCAAACGGGCCACGGGAAACTGGCGGGAGACCGCCAGTTTTCCTCTTCTGACCGCGGCGTTACCGCCGCGGTCAGAATGCCCTGCGGGGCACCGCCAGCCTGTCGGCGGTGCTCCCGCGTGCCGCGCCCTGGCGGTTCTATACCGCCAGGGTCGTAATGAGGGCCATTGTGTCTAAAATATCGAGGGCCAAACTATCGATAAGGTAAGTGCAAGTAGGTAAGTATAGATTCACTATTCCTAACTCCACCTCTATTTACCTTGAAAATATATATATCGTCATGTGCATAAACTTGGAGTTATAGTAAAATTTTGGTTACCGATAAAAACTTACCTTCACAATATTTTTGTCCTTGATATTCTTGACACAATATTTTCGCACACAATATTTATGTTTCCTATAATCTGTCTAAAAACCGCAGCATTGAGGTGCAGGAGCCCTGGGGTTTTCTTAGGATCCTCGGGTGCTTTGGAATTCAGTAATATCAATGATTCCATATTCCACCTCATGCCTTTTTTTTCCCACCACTCCAAACTTCCTGACTCTTTATCTCATAGTGAGGCTGCCTGGTCTTGATTCCATCTCGTGACTTTATCTTCCATCACTCCACAATTTCAGATTCTTTTTCTCACTCTTGCACAGGGATGGACTGGGAACCAAAAGCAGCCTTGGCAAATTTTTGTCAGACCAGCATTGATAATGCACATTGGGAGTGGGCAGAGTGAGCTAGTCTGACCAACGCAAGGAGGATTTAGGAGGGTTCTCCCTGCAAACAATTTCTGAAAAAAAATTGCAAATATATTGTCTTTTACCACACATTTGTTTATTATTGAACCTTGTTTAATCATTGAGTGCACGGATGGATGGAGATGAGAGACAATGGGGACATGGTTGCGTGCCTGAAATAATGAATGCATGAATTAATGCATTGGGTGGATGGGGAATGAAACAGTCTCAATGCACTCTAAATAAGGCTGGGGGCTCTATTGTACATTTTAACGTTTGCATTAAAACATCACCCTACCCAAAAACTACCACTACCAATCCTTGTGAAGACTGCATAGCCTGGATGTATTTAACACAATGTGCTGATTACGAATTGAAAATAATTAAATACAAAACATTAATCTTTGGTCTGAAACAGAAGACAGAAAGACATAACCATGTAATGACCCAATGCCACAATGTGGAACAAGGAAATCAACATGCACCAATCCTGGCTTCCACTTGACCACATGGTGTGACAGTAGACATTTAACACAGTGCCTCCTCTTGCATCATCATTAAATGAGAGCACCTAGAACTACATCAATACAGGGTGTGACCTGCCCAACAATAAAACACTATAATTGTACTCAATCCATAGTGACACCACAAGCCACGAGTGGCAAAAGACCTCTTACTTCAAAACAGTGGCAAAGGGACATGAATGTTTCCAAATTCATGATTAGAGTCACTTCACACAATGGTCACTCAACACAATGATACACTTTCAACATAATAAATAAAAATATACCTCTTCGGTCACAGCTGCAGTACATAAATGCTCAAATACCTACATAAAACTGCAGCTGTGACCAAGCAGTAAAACCAATGAAATTAGGCATCAGGGCATAGATGGCATTTAGAACTTGGTGGGCCGGCCACCTAAAAGCGAAAATGATGGGACATAAACACCTTAAATAAAACCACTGGGTTTACATCAAGCTGTTGCCTCAACTTGAAAACACAGTTCTAGGAATACAAAGCAACTCCAAAGGGAGGCCACCATTTTTATTTGTTTTCCAAAAACAAAAACTGTGGAATTTTGTCTCTGCTACTTTGACAGTTTTCCTATGTTGAGTAGGGCATTGATTGTTACAACTGGAAGTCACGGACAAGATAACCAGGGCAGACTTGCCATCTGAAGGTCCGCCCTAAGTAGGAGGGCCTACAAAACCACCTGCGCTATGGCTCATCCATCTGAAATGGATCACTTTGCCTCCCTCCAAATAGGATCGAAGAACCAAACTTCTGGGGCCCTATTATAGATAGGGCACACTTTTCCTCTTTGCACCACAGTGTACATTTAAGCAGGTGCACCAGGTGCAAACAGAAAAAGTGTGTCCTGTCATGTAGAATGCGCTGCCCAGGGCAGCTCAGTCAAGAGGAATATGGAGCAGCTGAAATTTAACAAGGGGTTTGAGATGCCCTTGCAGGCAGGTGCAGTGAAAATAAGACCCCCTCCCCCCCCAAAGGGCTTCCATCAGGGAGCACACTGTCACTGTGCCTCCTGAAAGATTCCTTGCCTTTGCTCCCATGTCTATAATATGCTGTGGGAGCAGAAGCGGTCGGACAAGCATGTGTGGCCCCTTCTCTAACACCAAAGTGTCCAGAGGCACGCAAATCAGGTGAAAACAACTGTTGCACCCCTGAGGCACTTTGTATAATACAGCGCCTGTTGGAAAATGCTCCTTTATTTCCAAACTTTAAGTAACACCATCTGTGTATTCTTACTGTTTCATTTCTAAAGGTTTCCAAACAATTTCCCCAAGAAAAATATTACTCTGTGGTGATTGTTTGGTTCAAAAGAGTAAAGAATAGGAAAAGCAATGCAAATATATTCTATTACTTGTGAAAGACTTGTAAAATAATTATGCAATCTATACCACATTAATATAATACCCACTCCATCCCAATCCCTATTTCCGCAGCAAGTCAAGCTGATCTGGCGCAATACTTTGGCTGTGGTGCCTTTCGAAAGACTGCATATGAACTGAACCCCACCACATTTATGTGTGAGTCTAAGTGCATAGATTATTGCAAGAATAATGCCACCTGCAACCTGACCCAGGAGGGCCCACTCTGCACGTAAGTATATGCACCTTTGAAGGGCTATGTCTGAGAACTGATGTAAAAAAACTCTAATATTCAGCATCTAAAGAAACTATGACTTGTGCCCCCTCTTGCACAGCTTTTTTCATCAACTATGTCATTTCAGATGTCATCAGTGATGTTGTCAGTGATGTCATAGAACATGTCATGATTGATGTAAAATGTGAGGTTGTAAGCTACCTCTGGTGTAAGGGTGAGCTGGATTACTTCATTTAATAGTAGCTGGTGAATGTTTTGTTTTAGTTAATTTCCAAGCTTTATTTAATGTTAAGTAAAATAATTTACCTAACATCAGTTTAACGTTTGGATTTTTCAGTGAATTTCTAGGTTTTTTAACATATAGTAGTATTTTGTTGCCGTACATAATGATGACCCCCCACGATCAATCAATCAGTCAATCAATCAGGGATTTCTAAAGTTCACTACTCACCCGTGAGGGTCTCAAGGCGCTGAGGAGGGGAGGGGGGAAGAAGGTGAGGGGGGTGCTGCTACTGCCCAAACAGCCAGGTCTTGAGAAGTTTCCTGAAGGTAACGAGGTCTTTGGTCTGGTGCAGGTGGGTGGGAAGAGTGTTCCACCTTTTAGTGGTGAGGTGCGAGAAAGATCTACCTCCGGTTGTAGTTCTGCAGACGCAGGGGACGATTGCAAGGGCGAGGTCGGCGGAGTGGAGATGCCGGGTCGGGGTTTAGAAGGAGAGTCGTCTGTTGAGGTATTCTGGTCCGGTGTTGTGCAGTGCGTTGTGAGCGTGGGTGAGGAGTTTGAAGGTGATTCTCTTGTTGACTGGGAGCAAGTGCAGGTTTTTCAGGTGGTCTGTGATGTTGCAGTGGCGGGAGATGTCCAGGATGAGGCTTGCGGAGGCGTTCTGGATGTGTTGCAGCCTCTTCTGGAGTTTAGCCGTGGTTCCTGCATAGAGGGCATTGCTGTAGTCCAGTTTGCTGCTTACGTGGGCTTGGGTGACTGTTCTTCTGGTTTCGGTGGGTATCCATTTGTAGATCTTTCAAAGCATGGGGAGGGTGTTGAAGCAGGAGGAGGAGATGGCATTGACTTGCTGGGTCATGGATAGTGTGCGGTCCAAGGTGAATCTTAGGTTGCGTGCGTGATCGGTGCGAGTCGGAGAGTGGCAGTGCACCAGGAGTCATCCCATGCAGAGGGGTTGGAGCCGAAGATGAGGACTTCCGTCTTGTCGGAATTGAGTTTGAGGCAGCTGCTCTTCATCCATTCAGCGATGGCCTTCATTCCTTTGTGGAGGTAGGTCTTGGCGGAGGAGTCCTTGGTGAGGGAGAGGATCAGCTGGGTGTCGTCAGCATATGAGATGATGTTGAGGTTGTGGGATCGGGCGATGTTAGGGAGCTGGACCATGTAGACGTTGAAGAGGGTCGGGCTGAGGGACGAACCCTGGGGTGCGCTGCAGATGATTTCGGTGGCCTCCGAGCGGAATGGGAGGAGGCGGACTCTCTGGGTTCTGCCAGTGCGAAATGAGGTGACCCAGTCCAGGACTCTGTTGCAGATTCCAGCACTGCTGAGGCATGAGCGTAGGGTGTGGTGGCAGACGGTGTCTAACGTGGCCGAGAGGTCCAGGAGGATGAGGGCTGCGGTTTTGCTGATGTCCAGTATGGTTCTGATGTCGTCGGTGGCGGTTTCAGTGCTGTGGTTGCTGCGGAATCCAGACTGGGGAGGGTCAAGGGAGCGGTTCTCCTCTAGGAAGTGGGTTAGTTGTCAGTTCACAGCCTTCTGGATGACTTTTGCCGGGAAGGGGAGCAGGGAGATAGGCCGGAAGTTCTTGAGGTCCTTTGGGTCCGCCTTGGGTTTTTTGAGGAGGGCGTTGATGTTGGCGTGATTTTAGCTCTCCAGGAAGGTGGCTGACTCGAAGGAACTGTTGATGATCTTCCATGTTGGGGTGCGATGATGGAGCTTGCTTTGTTAAGAATGTGGTGAGGGCAGGGGTCAGACGGAGAGCCGGAGTGGATGGTGTTCATGATTTTGATGGTGTTGTTGTCGTTGACGGGGGTCCAGGAGAGCAGGAGGTTGGTCGGAGGTGAATCTGTGGTGTTGGTGGTTGCCGGGGGGGTCTGGGTGCTGAAGCTGTTGTGGATGTCTGCAATCTTGCGGTGGTAGTAGGAGGCTAGTGAGTCGCAGAGGTCTTGGGATGGCGGGATGTCAGTGGCATTGGAGCTGGGTTGGAGAGTTCCTTCACGACGTTGAAGAGCTCCTTGTGGCTATGGCTGTGTGCAGCATGGGTTGGCTGCAGGTGCCTCCCCCCCCCCCGCCACGCACAGTTTTCGGCAGGGTGTAATGTGGCACTGGCTGCAGGGCCAGGCATTGTGCCCATCCCTCTGGATGTATTATTTCTTTTGGCAAGTATTGGGATGAAGAAGTGGCAGATGTTCTGACCTAGGATTGGAGTAGGAGGCATTTGTAAATTTCCAGTGTCCTGGTCTGATTGATGAATATGTATCCCTCATTCATATGAACATTATGAGCCCTCAAGGCCCACTGGGGCAGTTTTCTGTGATGGATAGCTAGGTCCCAAGTCACACCAAGATTGAATGTGATATTGGATAGCGTGCAATGGCACATGTAAATGTTACACATATTTTCCATGTTTCTGGTATCTATCAACAATTATAATTTACAAGCACTTCTGTCAATGATGGTAATTTACAAGCACTAGTCAACATGATTTTACCATGTAAATATGGCACCCCAGAGACCTTTAATTGTCCTTTTTTATTTTTTCCGCTATAGGATGCGGGCAGGGGAATTACTTGTCATTTTATTGAGGCTGTCATGGTGACACATGCCATCAGGTCTGTGCACGAAAATGAGTACATCAGGCACACCACTTTGACCCAAGTGAGCTCCTCTACTTATAGGCATTTGTGTGCTGTGATTGCTTGGCTGGTACACACTCCCAATCAAGTTTTAATAACGCTGCAGGGCCACGATTGCAACAGGTGTCAGGGTAGGAATACATATATGCAGTCCTACCTTTTTGTGTGCAGATACTCTGCACTCGTAAAGATACTACTGGCAAACTATATTTGTGAATAGCAAACAATTGTGAACTTACACACAAGTGTAAGTTTACCTTTGTGAATCAGCCCCTCAGTTTTAATCTGTGCTTTTTCAGTGAATTACATTGTTTTTCCTGATATATTTAATTTTCAACCACCACTGTGCACATCCTTTGCCCGTGAGCAGTGGAGCCTGTGGCGAGGCCCTGTTTCCAATCCACTCTGGCACCCAAACCATGGTGCCTATGCCTTTTGGTTGTGTGCTGCTGGGATGGGCTGTAATGCCAGGCCTTGTGCCCAACACACAGTGGCTGCCCTACCCCGACTGTGTGTAGCTTGAAATTTACTCTTTCTGAGCTGTGTACAGCTTTTGGTCAGGCCCTGTACCCAACCGCCTTTGACTGGGTGTAGCATGGCAGGTTTTAAGGCTTGCCTGGCCTTGCACCAGGCTTAATTTGCTAGCTGCCAAATTTCATGCAGATTTATTGAATAGCACGGACATTATTACTGAATGAAACTCTTGTTGCCCTTCCATTTATCTTTGCCCCCAACCAACAGATCTTGACATACCCAACAGTAAGCTAAACCTGCTACATGTTTGCAGAATTCTGTGGCGAGTCATCAAACAGTTCCCCGTTTATTAACAAATGAACAAATCTTTCACCCACCTTTGCCCGCATTGGAATTCTTCCCCTCATTGCCTTGAATGGAATCGAACAAATCTAGAGTAGGCTAAACATTCAGAGTCTCTGACAAACGTCATGCAGATCCATCAGACTGTGTGAAAGTTATTAGTAAGTCAGAGAGGTTTTGAACGCCTCTTTAAATCCTCCCCCCCATTGCAATTGCACAAAACCCCAAAAAAGCTTGCTCTGGGTGTAACTTTCTAACTGCCTGCCACATATGATGCACATTCATCAAAATGACTTTAACTCCATAAATTTGGCGCTAGACCGGTCTAGCATCAAAATATAAATATGGAGTTAGTTTTGCACCAAATTTGCCTAACAAAAAAAATAACGCAAACTCAGCACAAAACAAGTATAAATATGCTCCTCAGTATTCCAGAGCCCAAATGTAGCGTGCTTTGTGTGAGGACAATGCTTGATTACATTTTCTGGTGGCATGATACAGTTTATGGGTTCTAGAGTTTTGTTCTGAGAAACCACAGTGCAAAGCTTTTATTCTGATCCCGTTGGCCATTGTTTTGCTCCCAAGGGTCAAATAATGTTGTTCATTGCATAGGTCCTCTTTAGAACACTTGACCAGAGGTTGACTTGACCAAATTGTTACAAAACCACTAATGGAGCACAAACTCATGTCATTGCTGGGTGGGTTTGAAAGATACTCCTAGGATTTTCATATCAGCAACTCTTTAAATAAATAAATCAGTGTGTCCTAATCTTCCCTCAATTGTTCCTTGCATCTTGGAGGTGCATGTACTGTATTCAGCTAGGTTATTAATGTTGTCCATTAAAAGTGATGACATCAAAATCTAGGATGGAATTTACATTTGGTTGATTATAATGAGAAATTGAGCTATGCTTGTCTCCTATTTACATGCAGATGTGTTCCATTTTCCATTTATACCACCTCCGGGGATACCTGTGACATAATCGCCATGAACCTCAATGCCTTCCTTGGCATCCTCTTTGGAGCTCTTGCATTCTTGTTCCTGCTTGTGATCGCTATTTTGCTCACTGTCTACTGGTGCCGGAAGAGACGGCGGGAAGCAGATGATGAAAGGTAAGAGGTTCCTTATGGTGGCAGTAGGGTAAGTCAAGCAAGTAACAGAGTGATTTGTTTACTTTAACTTGTTTTAGTTTCAGAAAGAGGAAAATCATGCATTGTTGTGGTCACAAATAAATTGTGTGTCATATTTGATACAGTGAACTAGCATTTCTTCTTCCACTAAACCCAGATTTCAAATGAAAACATCCCCCAAAACATGTAATCAGCCGTTACTGCCCATCAGTCAACCATAAGAGAACAATCGTCTTAATCTACATCTTTGACATCTAAGGGGCTCAGCAAGTGTCCAGGAGATACCAGGATCATACCCATCTACCCCTCAGCGTTACCAATAAGGGTGGCATTGGTAACTCATGGGGGAGGCAGAAATCCTCCCCATTACATATTTCCACCAGTGTTCACATACAGGGTTCAACTGCTTTCAGAAGACAGAATCTTTGGGTTAAAAAGTTGAAACATGCAATCCCAATGGCCCATTAACTTGTTATACCAGCCCCACTGGGATTACTCAGTAAGTGAGCCTAAGGCAAGTAACTATTTGTGAGTTGTTACCCGTATTCTGAAAGGGCATGGGAGCAAACCTTCCTTAAAAAGATCAAATGAAAACATTAGCTTTCAACATCAGTTTGATAACAGAGCTGTATATTAGTGTTTTGGAGACATTCTTCAGAGGAGGTCATTGAATTGCAGCATTGATAAGCTGACTGTTACCCATGCCCTAAACCCAGCAATGGAGGACAGGTCTGAGGCAGGATCATATACTGAGACCGCATCGGCGGGAGACTAAAATAGGGCAAAATCTTCAAGTGATTTTTCAGTTGATGAAGTTCCGTCCGATGATTAGTCTTCTAGTGATTCTGAAGAACATGATCATGGCAGTCTTGATGTTATAGTCTATGCAGCAGAGAGACAGTAGCAGGTTAGACCAACCCAGAGAGCAAGCTCTTACGGTGGCAAGGACAGATGAAATGCTCTCCAGGCAGCCCCTCAATTTAGAACAGCCCAATTTCTCTTTTATGGCAGATGCTAGATGTAAAGTCGATATAGGAAATTTTTTGCCTACTAACTGCAGCCATCTGTTTCTGAGTGCTGACTTCCTTAAAGAAACTGTACTCCAAACAAATTTGTGTGCCAAACAATTTCTGAGAGAGTATGGGGGCATTCTTGGGGCTCATTCTATGGCACGCCGGTGGACACAAGCTTTACTTGAGGAGTTGAAGAATTTCTGCATATTACATTAAAAACTGGGATAGTGCACAAACCAGGGGTACAGTCCTACTGGTCTACTGCCACAGTTTAGGTAACACCCAGCTTTGCACCAGTCAAGAGTAGAGATCATTTCTTTGCTATTGCAGTGTATGCTGCATTTGAATGATAATTCTGATCTATTGCATTGGACCTTCCAGACCATAACAGGTTGTTCATAATTCAGCCTGCTGTGAAACATTTGTCCGTTAGGTTTCATGAGATTTGTACCCCTCGAAAGAATATAGCCATTAATAAATCCTTGATCCTGTACAAAGGGTGGCTGCTGTTCAGGTGGTACATACCAAGCAAAAAAACTTGCTATGGACTCAAAACGTACTTGCTATATGAGAGCTGTACTGGTTATGTATACAGCCTGAGAATGTATACAGGGGATGACCCTGCTCTAATTCCTTTAGGTTACACTTCCATGCAAGGAGACACAACAAAACGTCTATGGGAGCTCATTTAATCACTTCTTCATAAAGATTATAACCTTTAAGTGGACAACTTATACAGGAGTAGGGCTGTTTTCCAAGCTGGACAAAGCTGGCACTGTGGCATGCAGTATAGTTCGATATCACTGTTAATATTAACGTTATAATTATAATATATTATTAAATATAATGTCAATAGTAGCATGACTGTTTAATCTGCAAGTGATTCAGTATTGGAATATTGAGGAAAATATAAAATTAAAAAACGTTAAAAAATAATTACAAAATCATTGGTTGTAAAAGTTCACAAATAAATTTGCTTAAATTACAGCAATACTTGAAAGTCTGAGTTTATAAAATACTACTTTAAATCTTGATATATTCTCTTCCTTATACATGTACACCCTCTCTATGTACTTATGTTCCTATATATTTATTACTTCACTCCTACTGTAGAAGGAAAAAAGGTGACTTTTTACAATGAACTACTCTGTCTCACCCTATACCTCTCTCAATATATCCTCTACCTCCACTCTCTGACTCATCCGAAACCTCATCCTACTACTATGATCCCTCTAATCCATTTCTACATCTTCCCTTTACTCATCCCAACTTCGCCTTTCTACTATCATCTCACAAATAACACATTGTAGACTCTTCCCTCTTCCTTCCCACCATTATCCTATCCAATCCAACTAACAGACACTGCTCAAATTTGTTTCCTAGACATATATAGAATATGAATCTATCCACCCAAGGGGTCACTGACGTACACATAATCACCTCTGGCCACAATATCAGTCCCAAAAACTTGCTTCGTAAAATAATTAATCTTATACTGCCACTCTAAGTAAATATCACCAACAGCAGAAAAAGGAAGCTAAAAGTCATATCAGTTGAATTTGCCTGCAAAAAAGTAATTCCACTTGTAAATTCCTGCATATTGCCTAGACTGCACTAATAAGGAAGGATAATATTAGAACACAGCAATGTGGAAAGCTTAATTGAAGACAGTGGAGCAGCTGGCATAGGCCAGCTGCTCTCAACATCCAATGTTCTTATGTCCTCTGCCTTTCTCTTTACCATGCCTCTCCAAAATATATGGATCTGGCAGAGGAAACTGAAAGGCAGAGGCCATCTTGCAGGATACACAGAGTCTCACTGTCACTGGGGCTTCAGAAGTAGGGGGGGGATGAATGTTGCTTAGCTACTGGGTCTCCCTGGCTTGGCTGAACTATGAAGAACAGTTTATCCGAGCCCTGGGAGAACCAGGAGTTGATTTCTGACAACCTGCTTTCGCAGCTCTTGCTGTGTTTGATCAACAATTATCAGCCGTGGCCGTGCACATGGCTGACAAAAGTTAAACATTCACAGCAGGAGCTGTGAAACAAAAGCTTTGCAGATGCAGAGGCTTTCAACCTGTCTGGGTCTCCGGTGGCTTTGTTTTCTAAATAGAATGTCCCACCCTCATGGGGAGGCATGTACTGATAGCTTGGTTGCCCTCTGTAGCTGGGCTATACTAGGCATTTAAGGCCTGCTCCCTTGCTAAAGGCTGTTGCCTTCGGCTCAGGACTTTAAGATTGGAGTGGGTCTTTAATGGTCGGTATAGCCCACTACGGCGGGCTCTGCTATATTAAAACTTTAGCTTCTTTGGAGCTCCATCAAAGACAATGGAGTAACTGATAGCTAATAATGGCTGGTACAGTCCTTCTACTGTAACATTACAATGTTTGCCTTTCTGTTTCTAGCTTTTTAATTTAGAACATTTAGAATATCCTAGTACCCTTATTGCCTGACCTAGAACTAAACTGGCTGTTGAAGGCCTTCTTCCTCATTATAGCTCGGGTTCATGGCCTTTAGCAAATAGTACAGTTCTCGGCAGTGGGTTAGAAGGCTATGATATTATAATTTGAATGTTCATATGTGCGGAAGCATAGTTGTCCCACTGTGGGGCTTTTCATATAGCGCCCAACACTGCAGTTGTTTGCTTCAAATAGACCGAACAAGAGGGAGAGTGCATCATACAGTTCTCTTCTTTTGCTAGGTTAACACAAATAGTTAAATCAAGGCTCTTCTTTTTAGGAATATCACCCACCAATGTGGCATTCTTTATCACTGGCTTGTCTCCATAATCAAGGTCAGCTCATAAATAGTAGCTCATTCTAAAGAGACATTGTGGATTCCTAGGCCCTCATTTATGGGGACTTGGTATAGAGCAGTTCAGCAAGTCACATTGCTGCGCTGCCCTACGTCAAAGTGAAAGGGCATGAATGTACTGTATTAATGCAATATGGTGCATTCCTGTCCTTCCCCCCAGTGCTGGTGCTGTTTTGGCAGCCTAGCACCATCGCAGGCATCCTTACACCATGGTGCAAGGGTGTTTGTTTTTGTCAGCAGGACTGTTTTTGTGCAGGAATGGGGCATTTTCCTGCACACATACTACTGAGAAGTGATTTCTAGCAAAAAACGAGGTCAAAGAAAGTGGAGGAGGAAGGCTAAAAGTTTGGGGATGATCCTGCAGCAAAGGCCATTTAACTACACCCCCTATATTTACGTGAATCATAATTTACCTCCACATTTTGGGCAAAACATGCAGTGCCCAATTCACAAAGAGCCTCCACAGTCATGCAGGATCTCTGCACAAGTAGTGGGATCTCCATATTGCAGTTTCTCATTGCAGAGATCCACCGCAGGTGGGGAGCCTCTGCCACAGCTGAGGAGGCTCTTTGTGAATTGGGCCCGCAGTGAGTTGAAAATTGTGTCTGGTTCTAGTTATGGTTGGCACTCACCCCTAACTCAAGAATAACAGGGCCACAAAAGAGATACTCTTTGTTAGGTTCCATTCATTAGGCACTCTTGGCAAGCAGGATTTATGTCACAAGGAACAGAGATGCCGCCCTAAAAGCATACCAGGTGTTCTAACTCTCACGTGTGCTGAACCAACCAGTTTACCAAAGTGTTTACCTGTTAGAGACGTCACTGCTAGGGAACCAGCTTTTAAATGTTGCTCAGCCTGCATTCCATGTGGGGCGTTATCACAGAGTGCTGCTTGTGATGTCAGATATTGTTGGTGTCCATGAGGATTCAATGCAGCTCCACTATCAACTAATCAGCAGAATAAAGGAGGGGGGACTTGTTTGATCCTTCTGGAACACATTTTACATATTTTATTGTGTATTTTTGAGTTTGGAGTCTATCTATGTTTCCATACACAGATGATTTGGTTAATACATTATGAAATTTGTTTCAAATAAATCAATTTTTAACAATACCATGTACTAGTAAGAACTTTGTTGTATAGTTATGTCTCCTATTTTGGAGGGAGGGTAGATATCTGACTAGTGTCATGGGATCTTTTTTTATGATTATCGGTATTTAATTAGATTTGTAATCTTACATGCATCTGTATGGTATCATTGGCAATGGCTCTTCACTGATAATGTAAACAATCTTGTTTTTGTCTATAAGCTCCAGAATGACTGATGGACAGCAAGCCATATCTGTATGTTTAGGAAAGTTGATTGTTGATATTTCATTTATTACATTGGACTATGACTGCCTGTTTCAAATGGACTCCTACAGGTAACAGTAACATGCCTGATCAGAAAGGCTGTTTGGATCTATATTCAGTGTATACCAATACAAAGGATCTCACGATTAAGACCATGTGTATTAAACTGACCTCTAAAAAATATCCATCTCTGCTCTTTTTTTAACAGTGTTTCTGCTAACTGCACCATAGTCCCATAGACTCCTCGTATCCAGTCTAGAAAACAAAAAAGCAAGACTTGTAATGAGAAGTGAAGGACAGAGAGCTATGAGTTGAAGGGTTATTCATTCAGATATTCTTAAACCCAGTTATGCACCCTTCCACCTTCAACTTTAAATTTCTTATCACAAAACGCTCAAATAGTGGAATTGTCAGAAAAACTGAAGCTTTGGGACATTTGAATTTACCAGCGAATCCCAGACCAGTTAGCTATCTTTGCTAAGACACTAAGGATGAAATAACAGAACAATGAGAGTACAAAAATTAGTGCACAAAAGTGGTTGAGGAGGAAAAGGCCGAACAACGTGGGTATAAAAATGTGAGAGAAAGAGAGAGAGGGATGCTGACTATTGTTAAAGAAGAGATGAAGAAAGCATGCTGTGGAAGAACAGAAATGATAGAGACACTGAAAGAGCAAATTAAAAGAGAGTGGCAGGAGGGATATTCATACAATCTTTCCTCATCACAATTTTTTTCTTTCTTTTGCTTTATAACAGCTTCCTCCAGACCAGCTTCCACAGCAGTAGCTCTCTTACTGGTGAGTAGATACTCAGAGTTTGAATGGTTTATATCATGATTTCTATGAATCCATGAACTGTAAAAGTATTTCCTTCAGGGGACACACCAGCTGCAACAAACTGAGGTGTGAGTGAGGCTGAGGGTAGACACTCAAAACTGAGGAATTGTCTTGGGAGGACAGAAATGTTTACTAAGCATGTGCATGTCTGCATAGCATAATACACAGGGTCTGCAGGGTCAACCACAAAAAGAATTGCCTTCACCACTCCTATTTTTGCTGAATTCATTTTTGTTGGCCTCAGGACTCTGTGCACCTTACCACTGCTAACCAGTGCTAAGGTGCTTGTGCTGAGCCCTAAAACATGGTAAACATGGCTTATACCTAAGAGGCATTTTACTTTACTTATAAGTCCCAAGGTAAAGGGTCATACCCTATATCCAGGGTTTGTAAATTAAATGTTAGTAGTAGGCCAGCAGGATGTATTATGCCAACCATATAAGTAGCCTCTGTAGGAAAGTGCCCCTTTTGGCATGGTTACCCCTCCACTTTTTGCCTGGTATTGATGTTAGCTTGACTGAGTGTGTGCTGAAATCCTGCTAACCAATCCCCAGCACCAATGTTCTTTCCCTAAACTGTACTATTGTTTCCCCCAATTGTCACACCCCTGGCACACAGCTAAGTCCCTTGTATAAGGTACCAGTGGTACCACAGGCTCTGTGGCCAGGGAGGGTCCCTAAGGGCTGCAGCATTAGTGTGCCACTGCATACAGTGTGTGCTGATGGGGAGAAAAAGGTAAAGTAGACATGGCATCCCTCTCACGGTGCCATGCCCACAAACCACTTTCTGTGGCATAGACAAGCTATCCTTCTAGTAGGCCTTACAACCCTAAGGCACGGTGCACTATACCATAGTTGAGGGCATAGCTGCAGGAGCAAATGCCCTTACAGTGTCTAAGTCCATTCTTAGACAATGTAAGTGCAATATGGCCATATTGAGTAGATAGGCTGGAAGTTTGTCATTACGAACTCCACAACTCCATGATGGCATCACTGAATATTGGTATCAAAATTCTCTGCACAATTAACCCATACTGATGCCAGTGTTGGATATAAGAGTAAATTGCACACAGAGGGCATCTAAGATATGCCCCCTGTATTTAACCCAACGCTTTAATGCAGGGATGACCAGTCTGTGCCAGCCTGCCACTAACAGTCAAGTTTCTGACACCATGGGGTAAGAACCTTTGTGCTCTCTGGGGTAAGAAACAACGCCTGGTCTGTGTGGAGGTGTTTCACACCTCCCCCATGCAGGAACTGCAACACTTGGCTGTGAGCTTCAAAGGTTCAGGCCTCCTGTTACACTGCCCCAGGGCACTCCAGCTAGTGGAGATTCACTCTGGACCAAGCCCCACTTTTGATGACGGGTCCAGCTGGAAAATTAGGTAAAACAGGGAGGAGTGATCACTGCAGCTAGGATCACGCTTAAGGCGTCCAGAGCTTAAGTGACCGCCTCCTTGCAGAATCCTCCATCTTGTTTTGGAGGATAAAGATCAATAGGGTTAGGCATGTGCCCCCCTCCCCAACCGGAGTGGGCACAGGAAGGGTGTAGCCACCCTCAATGACAGTTGCCATTGGCTACTGCCCCCTGACCCCCGTAATGCCCCTAAATCTAGTATTTAGGGGCACACCTGAACCTTACTCACCAGAAGAAAGAAGAAGGACTGTCAAGCCGACCCCAGCAGTGAAGACTCCAGATGACAACTGACTAGGCCCCAGCCCTACTGGCCTGTCTGCAGCTTCAAAGGCCCCTGCTCCAAGAAAGTGATGCATCCTGCAGAACCAGAGACCTCTACAAACCCCTCTTAGGGATGCCTGCCCAGCAGAGGACCAAGACCTCCAGAGGACAGTGGCTCTGTCCAGAAGAAACTTCCAAAAAAGTCTCCAGAACCACCCCAGATCTGTGAGCCCTGCCCACTCTGCACCTGACGCCCACAGCCAGAGTCCAGGTGCCCACCGGTCCAGAGACGGTCCCCAGGTGATTACAACCTTGAATCCACACTGGGTGGACCCCTTCTGGCAAACACAACGATGCCTGCAGCCTGAATCCAGAGGACCCCCTGACCGCGACAGGATCCGATGAAGATTCACAACGTCCAAGGAGACCCTTGCACCCACAGCCCCTTGGTCTTGGGGAATCCAACTGATGGTCCAGGAATGTCCAGCGGATGCCTCTCCTGCCTGTCCAGACTTTGGTTTCCTGGAACCGACCCCCTGGACCCACCTGCAACATCTTTTGTGACCCCCCCAAGCGTCCCCCCCATTGAAAAGCATTGGGCGCCCAGCTCTGTGTTTGCACCCTACAACTGGCCGCCCCTGTGCTGCAGAGGGTGTGTGTTTGGTGTGAACCTGTGGCCCCCCAGTGCTGACCTAAACTCCCCAGGCCTGTGTCCTGGAACCACGGGTACCTACCGGCAATCTGCTTTCTACCGTCCACTCCCTGTCCTCATAGGATTCCACTTTAAGCCTGATGCCAACTTTGACCTCTGCACCCAGCTGGTCCTGTGTTGCTAGTGATGCACTTTTATGGTCAGCCTAAACTTTGACTTGTGGACATCCTAACACCTGAAGACTGGAATCGTAAGTCATGTACTTACCTGTTAACTGTGCTAACACTTCCCCCCCAGGACTCTATTGACTCCTACACAAAATTGCACTGTCAACTTTTTTGATAGAAAAGTGTTACTTACCTATAAACTGCTTTATCTGCAAAAACCAAAGTACATTTGATACATATGTTTGATATCTATTGACATCTGCACTTTCCTGCAACAAAGTTCTTCTGGTTCTAGTAATAAAGTAACAAAATATATTTTTGCTCTATAAAAGCAATTGGCCTGGAGTTAGTCATTGAGTGTGTACAAAAAATGCTTTGCATTACTCTCTGATAAGCCTAACTGCTCAACCACACTACCGCAAAGGAAAGCATTAGGATTATCTACTTTAGCCTCTGTTAAGCTTCTGAGAAACCTCCGGACTCTGTACACACTATACCTCATTTTGGTATAGTGTATAGAAGTGCCAGCTTCCTACATTGATGGATCAGCGTTGGGGTCTACGGCTTTACATTTGTTGGACTACTCAGCCAATATCTGATCACATGACTAAGTTCCAAAATTGCCTTCAGATTCAATTGATTTTTGAATTGACAATTTTTCTATTTTTTTAAAAGGCCTGCTAGGGCCTTGGTTAAGTCCCCTTCAGCATTTATTTTTTAGATTTAAAAGTTACCATAGTTAGGGGTAAGTAGCTTTAAGTAGTTTTTAGGTCCTATAGGTAATCCCCAACTTTAGTAACAAAATCAGTAGCTCAGAGGACATGGCGGTGGAACTCGACTGCACTCTTACCTCCATCTTCAGATGAAGGAGCTAGGCTCCTTCTGTGGCTTCAGAAAAATTTAAATTGTTTCCAACCCTACCAAGATTCATCTCCAGGAGCTCTTGGCAGAGTGTGCAAAGGAACACCCTACTGAGGAGAAAGACCTCCCCTCAGATGGGGAAGAAGTTAGGGTTCAGGAGGACCGCCTTTTAGCAAGGATGGCCAACAGATTAGATTTGAAGAGAAGAGCTTCTGACTATAGAAAGGGAGAGATCAGAAATGAGTTTAGCACCCATTAATGGTGGCAGCAACTAAATAACTAGGGACAGAGACCACTCTGGCACCCCTACAATCATCAAAGGGATTGTCCCCAAGTATGAGGAAGGTGATGACATCACCAAGTGCTTCACAGCCTTTGAGGGGGCTTGTGGAACTAGAAGATTTGGAGAGCTCTCCTTTTGGAACTGTTTACTGGTAGGTTTTGGGATAGGCTCCTCACACTCACTGGTGCAGATGCTGAATCCTAAGACCACACGAAGGCTACCCTAATGGAGGGCTTTGGGTTCACCACTGAGGAGTATAGAAATAGGTTTAGCAAGGCTCACAAAACCTCAAGCCAGTCCTGGCTTGATTGTGTAGACTACTCAGTGAAAACACTAGATGGTTGTATAACTGGCAGTGGGGTGCATGCCTATGATGGACCTTATAATTTGTTTCTGAAATATATATTTTAAGTAACTGCTTCAATGACGAGTTATATCAGTCTCTTGTAGACCTAGGTCCAATTCTCCCCTAAGAGTTGGGAAAGAAGGCAGACCATTTTGTCAATACTACGGTGACCAAGATTTTCATAGTGGTGACAAAAAGAAAGGGGTTACAAAGCCTTCCCAAGGGAGGAGTGGTGAGACACATAAGGATAAAAGTAAAGAGTCTTCTAAAGGCCCCCAAAAAACTGAGCAAGAGGGTGGGCACCGAGCCTCTTCACAATCTTCACGTGGGTGCAAGGGTAAAAGCTTTGATCCCGAAAAGGCCTTGTGTTTTAACTGTAAGCAGAATGGACACCAAACTGGAGACTTGGCCTCCCAAAATGAATTCCCCTAGTCCTGCACCAGCTAGCACTGGTTTGGCCAGTCTCCATGAGGATCAACGGTGTGCCTAGAGAAAATCAGGGTTCACTCTGAAGCTACTTTAATTTCTAAGGGTGTGGTAGATGTTGCCACTATTGTTGTTTGGCCTCTAATATTAACAAATATAAACAGCATCCCTTGATTAATGGGACTAAAGTAGAAGTCCTAAGGTATACAGATGTCAGTGCCACCATGGTGACAGAAAAACGGATTTTCCCATGACAGTATCTGGCTGGACAAACTTATCCAGTCACCAATGCTGACAATGTAACTAAGGTCCATCCCATTGCTATGGTGACCTTAGAATGGGGAGGGGTTACTGGCCTGAAACAGGTAGTGGTCTCTTCTGCAATCCAAATTGAATGTCTGCTAGGGAATGACCTGGAAACTTCAGCTTGGGCTGAGGTAGAACTCAAAACCCATGCAGCCATGCTGGGAAACCCTGAGATGGTATGTGTAGAGACTAGAGCACAGAGACGAGCACAGGGTGAAAAAGAAGTGTTGGAGCCTGGAATAATGGCCCAACCTTCCAAGAGAAAGGACAGGAAGACTAGAGAACAAGCTTTAACAAGCACAAGACTCCTCTTCTCAGGAAAAAGTCTTACCTTCCTCTGAGGGAACTGAGCCCATGGAACTTGATCCTTACCAGGTAGAGCTCTTGGGCCCACGGGGACCCTCTAGGGACTAGCTGTGCCAGGGACAGAGAACCTGTCCCACTCTTGAGGGCCTGAAGCAGCAAGAAGTCGCAGAGGAAAAGGGAGATGTCAGTAACTCCCACAGGGTCTTTTGGGAGGAAGGACTCAAACACTGAGGCCAGAGACCCCAACCCTCGTACAACCAGAAGAGTGGTAGTGCATCAGCAGTTTAGGGAATTCATCCTCACTTTAGGACATGACATCCCCCTAGCTGGTCATCTGGGCCAAACTAAAGCTTTGAATAGGCGTGTCAGCCATTTCTACTGGCCTAACATGTCTCAAAAGGTGAAGGAGTTTTGCAACTTCTCTGTCACCTGCCAAACCAGTGGTAAGGCAGGTAACCACAAAAAGCCCCTCATAATTCCACTACCAGTGGTTGGGGTTCCCTTTGGAAGGGTTGTTGTGGACATAGTGGTTCCACTTGAACCACCCACAACCTCGGGAAAACAATATATACTGGTAGTAGTGGATCATGCTACCAGGTATTCTGAAGCAATTCCCCTTAGGGCTTTGGCTACTGCAGGAGACCTCATTGGTATCTTTACCAGGGTAAAGTTTTCTAAGGAGTTGGTTTCTGACAGAGGTGCCAACTTCATATCAGCTTACCTAAAACACATGTGGAATGAGTGTGGTGGTACCACACCATACCATCCACAAACAAATGGACTTGATGAAAGGTTTAACAAGACATTGAAGGACATGAACATGGCGCTCCCTGTAAAACTCAAAAGGAGATGGAATGTCCTCTTGCCATGCTTGCTTTTCACCTACAGAGAGTTGCCTCAAAAGGGAGTAGGTTTTTCCCTATTTTAACTTATGTTTGCCCACCCTTTTAGGGAACCACTTGCACTCGTGAAGGAGGGTTGGGAGTGACCTCTCCACGAGCCTATGCAAGATGTGGTGGACCATATGCTTGGCCTCTGCTCAAGGATGGCCGAGTACGTGGTAAAAGCATCCAAAAACCTTAAGGACAGCCAACAGCTCAAGAATCAGTGATATGACCAAAAAGCTGCACTGGTGGAGTTTAAACCAGGACAGAAGGTATGGGTTCTGGAGCCTGTGGCTCCCAGGGCACTTGTGGAAAAGTAGAGTGGCCCTTACCCTATCCTAGAACATAAAAGTGAGGTCATCTACTTGTACTGTACTTCGTATTAGCAGGATACCCAAAAGGAAGATTCATGTGTACCACCTCAAGCTTTTCTGTGATAGGGCTGAGATGACCATGCTGATGGTTACTGATGAGGAGCAGGAAGCAGAGATTGAGCCTTTCCCTTACCTCCTCTCATCACAACCCTAAAGATGGGTCAGTTGATAGAGCTGTCTACTCAGATGCCCAACAGCAGGCTGACTGCCGGCAAGTCTTGAAGCAGTATGCAGAGCTTTTCTCCTTAACCCCTGGATAGACACACCTGTGTACCCATGATGTACCCAGTTGATAGCTTGCCTGTCAAATCCAAGATCTATCAGCAGTCTGATCAAGTTAAGGAGAGCATCAAAGTTGAAGTTAACATGATGCTGGGATTTAGGGGTTATTGAACCAATTGATGGGCTAGCCCAGTGGTCTTAGTCCCCAAACCTCATCCTAAGTATGGAAAGAAAAAATGAGGTTCTGTGTGGTCTACAGACGTCTCAGCTCTGCCACCTAGACAGATGATCACCCTATTCCAAGGGCTGATGAGCTGATAGACATATTAGGTGCAGCAAAGTTTGTTGGTACCTTTGACTTAACTAAACGGTACTTGCAAAGTCACATGTCAGGAGCAAAAGAAAAGACTGCAGTCCTGTCCCAAACCAACAATGATGGCCATAACCAGCCTGTTGCTTTCATTAGCAGAAGGTTAGTCCCCAGGGAACAGCGTTGAAGAGAGGAAGGCCTTTGCTGTGGTTTGTCCCTGAAAAAGTTGAGACCATACTTGTTTGGTACTCACTTCATCTTACAAACTGACCACAGTCCTCTCAAATGTGTCCTAGGTCTGCCATTGCAGCCTGAATGTAGTTTTAAACTGCCAATTCAACTTGGCAATATAACCCCCTCGCCAGCCTTAAATTCCCCTTTTAATATATGTAAGTCACCCCTTTGGTAGGCCCTAGTTAGCCTATCGGGCATGGTGCATTTTTACCAAAGGGTTGGCCATAAACTCTTATGTTTTGCATGTCCTGGTATTGAAAAAACTCCTAAATGTATTTTCCACTGCTGTAACGCCTATCTCTCCCATAGGATAGCATTGGTTTGCATTATTACATTTACTAAGTGGTAACGTTTGATTGGGAACAGGAAAACATTTCATTTTGGTTTCTGAGAAATTGTAATTAAAAACATCTATAATAGTAAAGTCATATTTTATGTTACAATTGTTGGAAATGCCACTTTTAGAAAGTTTTATTTTCCTGCCCTATATGGGGCCTTCAGCCTGTTCCAGTATCACATGACTGGGTACAGTTGGAATTTGTTTATTTCACCCAGACAGCCACACAATAGAGGGATTAGATGAGCCACGAGGTTGAATAGCCCTTTGGGGTTTGCCTGCTGAATGAAACTCACTGATTTCACACCCAATAAAGTACTGTTTATGGTTGACTGTGCGCCAAAGGTGCATAATGCTGAAAACTAAACCCTTTTCTAATGGCAAATGTGCTTTCATAACAACAGCACCTAGAACTTGGGTTCTGCACTACAGTTTACAATGAATTCTTTTTGACTTCTTTAGGTTTTAAAAGGTTACAGGAGACAAATTTGCCATCATTATCTGCCCCCAAATACACTCCAGACCTCCTCAGCTGGAAACCCAGACTTGATCTTGTCAACACATCAATGAAGGTATGCGTAGATCAAAGTGAACTGTATTTACATTAAAGGTCACCATGAACATAGCAATGCAATTATATCCATGAGACGTGTTTAGCACTATAATTACCTTTCGTGTTCCAATGTTATATTTCGCTAAATCAAAAAATCTATTAGCTCTGATTCAGAGAAATTGTTACTGTGCACACTGCTCTGCACAAATTTTCACAAGCTTCATACAATGACCAATAGAAAAGCTAAAGAGGCCTGCTGCAGTCAGACCAATTATAACATACAAGAAAGGATAGCTTGTGGAAAAACCAGAAGGGGCTGGATTTTGCAGAATAAGCATAGATCTAAAATATATGTTTTGTGCCACTTTATATTTGCAGGTTGGTGGGATTACCTGCACCTATGAGTAGAATCTCATTCACATACCAGATAAGACAAAGCCAGATCTGATGCATCTAGTTATTGGCCCTGGTACAGCAAACCATGCCTTCCAGACAACCACATGCAATGTCTGAAAATGTGATATGTTTTTGGGTGTCATTAGCTTGTGCTAATTGTAAATGTAAGGGCAGTACTTCTGTTGTTGGCAGCAACATTCTCTTGTACAAGATGTCTAGATCACAAATCTATTTGTAATACTGTAACAAATGATCACAAAACATACCTTGCAGCCACCTAAAGTCTGTGTCTAATTTCTTGAAAATAGCTTTCTCAGCATGATTTTACAAACTCTCGGACTGTCCCTCTGTGTGTTACTCTGTTCCAACACCAATGAATCCTGGAGAGATTGGCAAGATTATATGTTAGTTATCCCCAGTTACAAAGGCAGAGTTACCTTTCACTATTACTTTAATCTGTCTTCCTCAAAGCAGCACGTAACTTTGCATGTTGTTCCCACCCAGTTTTTTCTCCACTGCTTGTGTTGATGAACCTTCTCTGCCTATACATAGCCCTCTCCTTTAATGAAAATCTAGCACAAAAGACAGCCCTTAGCTCCCTTTTCTAACATTTTTATCTTTAACATTTCCAAAATAATAACATCAAAACTGACCCCAGAGAGTCATAAAGCCAGCTCTTTCACTCCAATTGCCTGTACACATATAACACACACCTGCAGCACCATGTAATTTCCACAACTTCAATCCTGCTGTATTTAATATACATAGGCCCTCATTATGACTTTGGTGGTCTTTTCTTAAGACTGCCAAAGCCACAGGCGCCAGAAGACGGCCAGTGCTGGTGGTCTTCCGCCCGCAATATAATGGGTACTGTCAGATCTCCGCCACACTGTGGGAGGATATCCGGCAGCAGCCATGCTGGCGGGGGTGGCGTTCTGGTGTTGCTACCACCTGCACCGCCCCGCTAGAAGGACGCAGCAAGCAGCATTCAGACCATTAATTCGGCCTGGCAGTGTCCTGCTGGCGGGGCGCTGCCGGTGGTAGCAGCACCCCTTCCCGTTCCTTGCTGGATGACCTCACCGAACAAGGTAAGTTGGGAGTCCAACAGGAGAGTGGGTGGGAGGGTGGGGGCTTTTGTGTGTGTGTGTGTGGTGCCTGTGTCTGTATGAATGTGTCTGTGAGTGTTGTGGTGTATGCATGTCAGTGTGTTTGCGTGTGATTATGTTTGTGTGGATGCGTGCCTGAATGGGTGTTCATATGTGTGAGTGAATGCATGAATGAATGAGTGTGAGTATGTGTGAGTGAATGCGTGTATGGATGAGTGTGAGTGGACGGGTGTCTGAAAGAGGAGGTGAATGGGTCTATGCTTGGTGCATGTGCATGTATACGAGAAGGGGAGGTGGGTGGTGGGGGAGTGCTATGTGTGTAGGGGGCACTATGAGGGTCATTACGACCTCAGCGGTCTTTTTGCAAGACCGCCGAGGTACCGCCATGCTGAAGACCGCCAGTGGTGGGGGTCTTCCGCGACGCGTATTATCACCGCTGGCAGCCTGCCTTCCTTTTTCGGACGGAAAGCCGCCAGCAGCCATACTGGCGGATTGCGGTAATGTGGAGGTTGCTCAACCTCCACCGCCACGTCAACCGAACACCACCCACTGAATCACGTCCCATGATGCGGTGTGGCGGTGTTCTGGTGACGGTATTCTGGTGGCGGAGCTGCCCCCATGGATCCCGTCCCCTCCCAGAGGATCAAGGACAAGGTAAGTTGATCGTCCATTAGGGAAGGGGGTGGGGGGTGTTGTGTGCATGCATGGGGGTGTTTGTGTGGGAGTGTAGAGGGGGTGAGTGAGTGAGTGTATGCATGCGGGGGTGTTGTGTGTATGGGAACTGTGTGTGGGTCGGACGGTGTGCATGTCTGTGTGTATGTGTGCAGATATGTGTTTTCGGGGTGTATGTGTGCGTGTAGGGGTGTGTATATGTGCATGTTGGGTGTGTGTGCGTGTAGGGGTGTGTATATGTGCATGTTCGGGGTTGGGGTGGGGAGGGGGGTTGTGCCACCTTTGGGGGTGGCGGGGGCTGGGGGGTGTGGGGGGAGGATTCGTGGGGGTAGCAGGGTGTGGGGAGACCCCTATCCGTGCCAGGGAAGGAATTCCCTGGCACTGATAGTGCCTACCGCCATGGATCTCATGGCGGTTTCCAAACATCCGAGATCCATGGCGGTATGCAGGGTACTGGTACCGTCAGCGGTCTAGTGATGACCGCTAGGCTGGAGACCGCAATCTCCAGCCCAGCGGTCTTCACCGCCATGGCGGTCGGAATGGTGAAGGGGCGGATGACATAATTCCATTTTTGTTTTCGTCGGCCTGTTTGCGGTCTGACCGCCACTTTACCACCGACCGCCAGAGTCGTAATGAGGCCCTATGTGTGTTGGGGGGGCAGGTGCTTGCTAGGGTGTGGTGGAGCCATCTACTGGTGACAGAAAGGAATTCATTGTCACCGGTAGCCGCTACTGCCATGGTTTTCACAGCTACCACTGCGGAACCATGGTGGTAAGACGGCTTATAATGCCGCCGGCAGTCAGCTGTGGACCGCCGGGTCGGATATGTACATCGCCAACCCAGTGGGTCATACCGCCATGGTGGTATGAGTGGAGATGTGGCGGGATGGCAGCAGCCAACCTGCCACACTCATATTGTGGCGGTATACCCCGCCAGCCTGTTGGCAGTGATACTGCCACATTTACTCTGGCGGTCAAAAGACCGCCAGGGACTTAATGAGGGCCATAGCCATTAAACATTACCAACTTTCTCATGCTACAATGGCCAATTCACTACAAATTGCAAGAGGCAAAATTGAGTTAAGGCAATTTTTGGGGGGTGCCCAGCCCTCTGACAGTCTTGCTGCAGGCCTTTGACGAACTGTATTGGCAGGTTGTCCCCAGATTTTGCCACAGAAGATACATTTGCAGGGGAGTCACAAGTGTCCCCCGGTCTGTTCTGTATATGCTGCCTATCTCAATGTGAATCATATTATAGTATTCATATGCTCATTTATAGAAATGAGTCTGGATTGAGTGGCACAACCATGTATTACTGGTGAAAAAAGAACATTTTTATATAATTTTGTAAAAGTTTCTCTGTATGTTGATTCATAAGTTAATGTAACTGCTGAAGCTACCTTCTTCCACTGTTTAAACATGTCAACCAAACAGAGCTATAATGCACTGTAATTATGTTTTTCAATGGGTGAGCATGCATAAAAGGCATTTGACGCATGCCAGTGGGAATAGTTGATTAATTTTATTTTTTCTCAATCACCACATCCTATTCCATAGCAACAGCAGCCTGAACTCAATGATACCTGCTGTGTATTATGATTCCATCGCCCACTCTGAAGTCAACATTCAATGTCAATTTGTTTGTTTGTCTTCCAGGCAAAAACTGACCGAGCACGACCACAAAGGTTAAGTGAAAGCTTATCCTCTGACTCTGGAAACATGCAACCGTATACATCCTCTGACTCCGGAAACATGGAACTGGCAGTCTCCTTTGATGTTTTAGCTAGTTCAGAAAGCTGAGAAGCAAACATATGCTGCAACATTGCATGAAAAAAGCTGTTCTTCACTAAGAAAAAACAACTAAGACAAAATAGCCACAGATACTTATTGATAAAGAATACTGCAGCGATGTGACAGTACTATTGATGCATGATTAAAATAGTGGCTATATTTAACATATTCAAATACATTAAATGAATTTACAGTACCCTTGCAGTTTTTTAAATACACTGGTAGCCTCTAATATCAATATTTATTATTGCAATATTTTGATATGCACTTCTGTACCAATACTGGGTTATAGTAAGTATCATCACTGCAATTGCTTTAGTGATGATTTGATACAGTATGTGTGGTGACTTCTGGCACAAGTGCCCATTTTGTTTGCAAGCTATTAATAATCTACTACTAGTGTAACCTCACTGTTTCTCCCTACACATGAGCACAAACTTCACTTGCTGCTGTGCTCACCAGAACCAAGCATTTGCACTACCTTCAATTACTGATTATTACATTTCTTCGCTTCCTGTTGAATTTTTTGTAAAAACCTGGAGATTCCACTAAATATAGCTATTTCGTGAAGTGATCTCCACTCAACGCAGAAAAAGTGGGATACATACAATAACAATGTACTGAGGAGAAATTCTTTCTTCATGGAGTGGACATACATGATGTTTGTTAATTAAGAGAAAGTACTAACAAACAAGCACTAGCCTAGTAGCCTGGAGTCTTTGACAGTGGTGTGAGCTTTCTTGGAAATCGTTTATTAGTGTTGGTATCTGAATGGTCTTGAAGAGTAACTCCATGGGCATATTTATGTTTTTTTCACGCAAAACTGCGCTAACACAGTTTTGCGTGAAAAAGTATCAAATCAAATCATAAATATTTATAAAGTGCGCTACTCACCCGTGCGGGTCTCAAGGCGCTAGGGGGATAGGGGTTACTGCTGCTCGAAGAGCCAGGTCTTGAGTTGCCTCCGGAATGCGGAGTGGTCCTGGGTGGTCCTGAGGTTGGTGGGGAGGGAATTCCATGTCTTGGCCGCTAGGTAGGAGAAGGACCTCCCACCTGCCGTGGTGCGGCGGATGCGAGGAACGGCAGCGAGAGCGAGGTTGGCGGAGCGAAGTTGACGGGTGGGTGTGTAGAAGCTGAGGCGGCAGTTGAGGTATTCGGGTCCCTTGTTGTGGAGGGCTTTGTGTGCGTAGGTGAGGAGACGAAAGGTGATCCTTTTGTTGACGGGAAGCCAGTGCAGGTGTCTCAGGTGGGCGGAGATGTGGCTGTTGCGGGGTATGTTGAGGATGAGGCGGGCGGAGGCGTTTTGAATTCGTTGCAGACATTTCTGGAGTTTAGCGGTGGTTCCTGCATATAGGGTGTTGCCGTAGTCCAGGCGGCTCGTGACGAGGGTGTGGGTCACGGTCTTTCTGGTGTCGGCGGGGATCCAACTTAAGATCTTTCGGAGCATGCGGAGGGTGAGGAAGCAGGAGGATGATACGGCGTTGACTTGTTTGGTCATGGTGAGAAGTGGGTCCAGGATGAAACCGAGGTTGCGTGCGTGGTCTGAGGGGGTTGGTGCGGTGCCAAGGGCCGTGGGCCACCAGGAGTCGTCCCAGGAGGTCGGGGTGTTTCCGAGGATGAGGACTTCCGTTTTGTCTGAGTTCAGTTTCAGATGGCTGAGTTTCATCCAATCTGCGACGTCTTTCATTCCATCCTATCAGCTGAGTGTTGTCGGCGTAGGAGGTGATGATGATGCTGTGCTTGCGTACAATGTCGGCTAGGGGGCTCATGAAGACATTGAAGAGAGTCGGGCTGAGCGAGGAGCCTTGTGGGACGCCGCAGATGATCTCGGTGGGGTCTGATCGGAAAGGTGGGAGGTAGATTCTTTGGGAGCGGTTGGAGAGGAAGGAGGTGATCCAGTCCAGGTCCTGTCCTTGGATCCCGGTGGAGCGGAGGCGGGTTATAAGGGTGCGGTGGCAGACGGTGTTGAAGGCAGCCGAGAGGTCGAGGAGGATGAGGGCGACTGTTTCTCCGTTGTCCATCAGGGTTCTGATGTCGTCTGTGACTGAGATGAGGGCGGTTTCTGTGCTGTGATTCGCTCAGAATCCAGACTGAGAGGGGTCGAGTAGGTTGTTGTCTTCAAGGAAGTTGGTAAGTTGCTTGTTGATGGTCTTCTCTATGACTTTGGCAGGGAAGGGGAGGAACGAGATGGGGGGTATACTGCCGGCTAGCACAATTCCAAGACGCCGGCCAGGCGTCATATTTAATGACTGATGGTAGCCGGTGGTAAGGCCCGGTTAGCATCATAAAAAAAGGATGCTAGCGGAGTGGGGGAGGCGTAGGGGGAACAGGAGGTTGTGCGTCAAAGGATGGCTCTAGTATGAGCAGAGGCATAAAAATGCCTCTAACCAGACTAGCATCATTTTTTGATGTAAAACTCCCATGGGCATGACGCCTGTCCTAGTAAAGACAGGAGTCATGCCCACCACCCCAGTGGCCATGCCCAGGGGACAGATATCCCCTAGGCATGGCCATTGGGCCCAGTGCCATGTAGGGGGGCCCAAGTTAAGCACCCCCCATGGCACTTTTAAAAAAAACTAAAAAATATTTACCTGTACTTACCTTACTTGCCAGAGGATGGGGTCCCCCATCCTCTGGTGCCCCTCTGCGTGGGTGGGGTTGTCCCTGCGGCTAGGGAAGGGCAGCTGTAGGCCTATACCATAGTCTCTGACCATGGAAATAGGCTCAAAGGTCCCCTAATGCCTGCCCTGACCCAGGCATTAAATAATGGCACTAAGCAAGCTTAGCGGCATTATTTATGGCCCACCTCCCCCGTGGTTGATTTAAGCACAGGGGTTACATAAGGTGCTAAGGCCATATCGTCATTTTTGCTCGGGAACACCTACCTTGCATCTCATTCACGCAAGGTATTTTCCCGCAAGCAAAAAATTACTTTCATTCCAAAGCTTTGGCGCTAGATGGGTCTAGTGCCAAAGTATATATTTGGAGTTAGGTTTACGCCAAAATTGCATGACGAAAATTTGGCACAAAGCAAGTATTAGTCTGGGCCCATGTCTTTCTTCCTCTCTTACCTGTTGTGGGAAGGAACATTTTTCTACCTCAATGGAATTCACAAAATGTCATAACATTACCTTGTAAGCTGCTATTTTTTCTGACGGCTAGCGTGCCACATAACATGACACAACTATTTTGACACGTAGACAGAAAACTCAAGTTGGGCAATTGTGTTCGAGGGAATATGTAAAGCTCCATTGAGTCTGACGTCTAAACATACTGCATTTTGGGAAAATAAGCCAAATGTCAGAAATATATTTTTAGATGCCTATTTAGAGCATTATGTGGACTGCTTTTATCTCTGATACTGTATCCTGTTACAGTTAAATATCTAATGTGTTACATGACTTAATTTTATTTGACATTGCATTTATGTAAAAGAGAAAATAACTCTATATGTATTATGGATAACTGGTTGCCTCAATAGTTAATTCATTTTATAGATCAGGTTAGTATGAAATAGATTTCGTTCTTTTTTCTGTTCATGATTGCACTCTGTTTTTTTGTATATCAGTACATAGGCCAGCATATCTTTCACCATCCCTGGCAGTGCACAGTGCTAGAGTAATTGTCGGTTTAGTTTCATGTACTAGATTTTAGTATCTAAACTATACAGGAAAGTATTTTTAGACCTTGCAATGGTGAAAGTGTGGTGAGCCTTGCCAGTACGAGAGTGCTGACATTTGGATTATACCAAGTGCATTCATATTTCATGTTAACTTTATCAAACCACCACAAGACTGTAGCAACACTATTTAATAAAAAGTACAAATAGTAGGTCACATTCACAACACATTTTTTGAGTATTTACTCACAAATGCTTTTTACAAATCTTCAGCTGGAGATCTCTGCCTTCACTTGCCCCACCTCTTGTCTGGGGAGAGCTCCACCCACCGGGTGCACAATTTTAATAGTAAATGGGGGGCAAGGGAACTGGTTGGGAAATTGTGAATATATACTACTAAAAGAATGTGGTTAAAGGAAAATCAAGGAGTGCTTAAAGGAGGCAAATCTAAATAGTAAAACACAACGCACAATAGAGTGAGACATTTCTATATACTACAGCTGTTTTACTTACAAAATCAACTCAAATCTAGTCCATCCAAGTCTTGCAGTAAGTCAAGCAACACACCTGGCTACTTTCAAAGAAATCAGACCCTTAAACTTTGGAACTCCATACCTATGAGGATACGCAAGATTGAACATAAATTTCATTTCAGGAAGTTGTTGAAAGCCTGGCTATTCGTCTAATTTGGTGGAAGAGGGTCTGTTCTGGTGTGTTAGCGCTAGGAGGCCCTTTGGATAGCTATTTGCTTTATACATGAATAGAATAGAGCAGAATGAAATAGAATAAAATAGAATAGAATAGAATTCCGAATTCACTACCATTCATTCACATAATACATGTTTATACTGCATACCTCAGATACATTAATATTTGCTTCTTAAATTCTAATAATCATGTGTAGTATGTGTATGTGGTGTAAAATGTAATGGTTTGACATTCACACATTACTAATAACACACACATCCTACCGGCGCCCAACAGTGGATACTTTGCTGTGGTTAATTTTGACTCCACAATTACCTTGTGCTTGTCTGTACTCTGTGAGTTGTTGCCACAGAGATCCTGTCTGTTTCCCTTCTGAACGCATCAGACTAGGGTTTCTTGGCTTTTAGGTCTTAAATTGGTCGTTCGAAGTCATGGACTCCTTGGGTTCTTAGTGACCTACAATGTGAAATTGTTCTCCTGTGGTTCGAATAACTGGTGCCTTTCAATTTGGGTACTAGAAACTCTCCTACATTACTACCTTATTTGAGGAGGTTTCATCCCTCACCGGGGTACCTGACATTGTACATACATGTCTTGGAACTACCCCTAGACAGCAATCAATTCTATATATGATTTTCTATCCTGGTGATGACCTGAAATTCATTTAGGTCGAAACGCTGTCAACAAAATACAGCAAACTCACGGCCTATGACTTAAAACATGATTTTGTAAAAGTTTGTTTGTTACTTTTTCATGTTTAATATTGGTTGAAATCATTGTCCGTTGGCTGTTATATGCACCTTTCTGATGTGCTTTACTTGCGCCGGTTTTCAAGTTTTTCACGAGCACTATGTGTTCCCCATGTATTGCACATTTTGTAAAGTAATCTCATGAGTGGAAAGAATTGAACATCTTCTGCAAAGTGTATAAAAGAGATACTTAAGGAACACCTCTAAGTATTTCAACACTACTAGCACACCAGACTCCTAAGGTTAGCATGCCAGCAAAACTAGTGCCTCTGCCTCATTCTAAAGTAAATGTTTTGGGGGTGGATCAACCAATATACAAGATTCCTTCCTCCCTTACTCAGGGAATGCACAGTACACTCCTTTTAAGGACTACAATTGTACTCTGTGCCTTCCATTCTCCTTTTTATCTCAGTGCCTTGAGGTGTCCATGTTAGTTGGAGTGCTTTAAATAGTAAATATATTCATTTACTAATGCACCTTGAAAAAGAAAGCTAAAACCTAGAGACAATGCTTGGTGGCTTAATTCAGTATGTTTTGGAAAGTCTGTTTTTACACTGCAGACTGAAATGTGTCTTTACAGAGTTATTAGAGAGGAGAATATGATGGTAAATGGTACACACTTAAAAATGCAATAGAAAGATTAAAATTGTCTTGCAGGGGTGGCAGGGATAGGACAGAGATAATGTTGGGACATGTTCTATCATCTGTGAAGAAGGATTGAGGCACCCTTTGATGCTGAAAATACAGGATTGATGGAAATCAAGATAGGCTGAAGGAACAATGATCAATTAAATAGTTAAGTTATAAATCAGGCAGAGCATAGCAAGGCAATTGGGGAAACTACATAAAGAGCTTTAGGCCTCTAGCATGGTGAGGACAGAAACTACTAACATATGCCGTGACCAACAGCTCCCAGAAGTGCTGCCCACAGTACAAGGTTTGCCAGATAGCTGGGTGGGGTCAGGGTGAGGGTAGGTAACCACAGGGGGAACTGCATGAAAAAGAACAGTAGTATTTCTAAAAAAACAACAGAATGCTTCTATGCAGATGTCTCTGCCCATTGTTCAAAGATTTCTTCACATGCAGAGATACAATCTGGTAGTCAATGTGGGAGGCACAGGGGAGTGGCTGGAAAATGGGTAATACTTAGTACAATATGAGAGTGTTTTGTGAAAATTAAAGAAGAGAGCAGGCGTTAAAAGTGCCGTAAAAAATGGCGCAATTTACACCATATTTCCAGCATCCCTAACAGGGGAATGCCCCCTTTGCATACATTATGCCTAGCACAGGCATAATGTAGCACAAAGGGTTACAGAGCGGCATTGCATTGCATTGCACCACCCTGTAAATACGGGCCACATTAACGTTGAATATAATGACGTTAATGTGGCGCAAGGTGGCGCTAGGGCATTATAAATATGCCCCTTTGTCTGTTAAGGCCATACTTCCAATGTGGAAAGTAAAACTACAATTACCAGCCTCTATGAATGGCACTCTTTGATAACTGGACCACTCTTAAATTTACTCTATTTATTTTTACAAATCCCAATTGTCGAGAAAAAGACACAACCAACCACTAACTAGAGCCGAAAACAAGAGAAACATTGTTTTGGCCACACGGTAAATATGGGGAAGTATGGCAGTCATTTATCTAATTCAGACAATGCAGGGCATTATTTTGTTTCACATAAGTTTATTCTAACTGCAAGACTCCAGCATAAAACTGAAAATTCTTCCATCATCAGGCTGTGCGGCTCCCTGTTTTTCTTTGCTCCGGACTGTGCGTTTTTATCTGTAAAAAAAGATGTAAGTATACATGTGGGTTTTTCACCACATTTAGTGTGTCCCCCTCAAATTAGGAAATTTTCAGTTCTCTCACATTCCAAGTTGCCAAGCAAGGAAGTTGGCATTTGTGCTTCATTATCATATAACACATGTCAACTCAAGCAGGTATTGGCCACCAAAACCCACCAATGAGAAACACCAAGAAAGGCCTAGGATGTGTTAACCCCCCCACCCCCCACACCACACACACACGCAAGAACTGTGCTTTGATTATTTACCTGCATCTTCTTGACTCCATGTGTATCTCTTGTTCTAAAAACACTCTGAGAATGTTGTGATGTCCAAGGCTGGTGATAAATAAAAACAAATTAAAGAAATGTTATCTAATTAAGCACTTTTTGTGAAAATAATTGTGGGAAATCAGATTTCTGGTTCTGAGGATGAAACCATACTCGCACAGAAACCACAATCTCTGTCAAGGTGAAACACAAGAAAACCCCAGATTAACCTGTGGTTATCCGTCTGTTAGTGTAGCACAAGAGCAGTCAGGCTTAACATAGTGAAATGTATAAAGTATTTATGCAGCACACAGTAAAAAGTGAAAAACAACACATGAAAAATCCCACACCAATTTAGAAAAAGTAGAGTAAAATTTGATAAATAATTTAACACCAAATTGTTAAAAATCCAATCAGTTGAACTGGAGATATGCAGTATTAAATATTTCATGTCAGTGAAATGACAAGCACAACCCACCACTCACCGTTATCCGGTCATGCGAGGCCATGTGAAAGTCACAAGTTCAGGCTAACTGATGGAGAGTAGGCCGGATGCAAGGACTAGGTTAGTCCCACTGCAAGAGTTATCTTCAATGTCCAATGCAAAGAGTTCGCTTCGCAGTGGAAGGGGACACGAGGAGCAGGGAGTGCATCGTGGATGGTTGTTGATGTAGTGCAAAGATTCTATCAGGCTTCGTAGGTGACCATGCTGGACCTTTGTGTTAGCGTTCACCGTGATCTGTCAATGCTGTAATGCGAATTGCAGATCTCGCACTGAGAGACATCATTTCTGGTTGCTTTGGAGCGAAGCATGAGTTTACCAGACTGGGCCTTTTGGGCGGAAAGATCTTGGGGGCACATTTATCTGCATCAAAAAGTTTGACGCACAATCGCCGCAAACCTGGCCCCATATTTAAACTATGACACCCGACCCCGCGGACGTCAAAAAACCTCTGTGTGTGTCATTTTTTGGATGCAGGAAACCGCCTTGCGTTAATGACATGAAAGGTAGGCGTTCCGGTCCAAAAAATAACTTTAAGGCCTGGCCCCTTATTTATACCCCTTCGTCATTTTGACGCACAGGAGGGGGCGGGCCTTAAAAAACGGCGCACAGCTGTGCGCCGTTTTTTAACGCCTGGGTGAGGGCAGGCGTTAAGGGACCTATGGGCTCACTTCCATGGTCTCAGACCATGGAAGCAGTCCAGAGGTGCCCTTCCCTGCCCCCAGGGACACCCCCTGCCACCCTTGCCCACCCCAGGAGGACACCCATGGATGGGGGACCCATTCCAGTTAAGTACAGGTAAGTTGAGGTAAGTATTTTTTTTTATTTTTCAAAGTGGCATAGGAGACCTAATTTGGGCCCCCCTACATGCCACTGTGCCCAATGGCCATGCCCAGGGGACAGAAGTCCCCCTGGGAATGGCCATTGGGCAAGGGGACATGACTCCTGTCTTTGCTAAGACAGGAGTCATTTCAATGGGGGTTGTGTGTAAAAAAATGGTGCAAGCCCGGTTTGAGCAATGATTTTTGACTCAAACCTGACTTTCACCATTTTTTGACGCACAACCCCCATTTTCCCCTAGGCCGGCGCTGCCTGGTTTGAGTCTTTTTTTTTTTTTTTAACTCTGACCAGCCCACAGTGCCGGCTAACGTCAATCCTTAAATAAGGCGCCCGCATGGCGCACAGGAATGGCATTAGCCGGCAGTAAAATTTTTGACTGGTTTGTGTCAAAAAGTATAAATAAGTGTGCGCAGGCTTGTTCACGAAGAGCCCAAAACGCCAGCCTCAACTGAGACCATATCAAGGATCAAGGACCTGAGGGGCACCACTTGGAGGTCATGAACTCACTCCAACCGAGACCAGCGAGGTTCAGCCCGATCCAGTTGCAGATCCAGTAGCAGGTCAAGGCAGGAGGTCAACTGGGCAGTTGTAGGGGGGGGCATCTGGAACTTTTAATTGCCCTCTAGCTCAAAACAGGAGGTCAGCTGGCTGACCCTTGGAGTCTCTTCATCCTGGGATGGAAGGTGCAGGTCCACTCTTTCTTCTCAGAAATCAGGTAAGCAGATCACAGAGCAGCAGAGTAGAAGGACAGCAGAGTGGTAACTTTTCTGCCAGCAAAGCACTGAAGAGTTGGGTCTAAGGGTCCAGTATTTAAATCTGGTGCCTAATTTGAAGCAGAAGGTTCTGGAGCTGATGTTTCCTTTTGAAATCCTTGATGTTTCCTGCCTCCCATGGCCTGGCTCCAAACAGGCAACATTAACAATGCAGTAATAACAAGATATTTGTTTAAAGGCAGGGCACAGCCTATTTATTTGCAAGTTGGTCTCCGCCCAGCTCTGACCCGCCATCCTGCCCATTGATGGCCCATCCAGGCACACCTAATCCTTCTATTGTGTGGTGTCTGAGAGGGATATACTAAATGAAACTGTCAACTACACCCAATCATGTAACCCAGGAACAGGCTTTTGCAACAAATGGTTAGATCAGCCACATGCCAACTTTCTAAATGTGGCATTTTCAAAATTATAACTTAAAATCCACCTTAAAACCCACATTTACCATTAAAGACGATTTTTTTATCACAATTTCTCAAACACCAAACATGCCATTCTTCTCTGCCCCCAATTGAAATTCATCACTTATTAAATTTAATAAGTTAACCCAATGTTATCCTATGAGAGAGATGGGCCTCACGCCTCACAGTAGAAAAAAATAGGGGTTTTTCACTACCGCAGCAGGTAAAACTTAAAAGTGAATGTCCAATTTTTTAAATACATTGCACCCTACCCACTGGGCTGTTCAGGGTTACCCTAGGGGTGATGTACATCCAATACCAAGGGAGAATTAGGCCTGCCAAGGATAACCTTGCCTGGTAGAAATGGCAGTTTAAAACTGCACATACAGGCTGCAGTGGCAGGCCTGAGATACGTCTAGAGGGCTACCTCAGTGGGTGGCACAAAGAATGGTGCAGACCCACTAGTAGCATTTAATTTATAGCATCACTCTATTAGGGCCTTACAAGTAAAGTCAAATATACAAATTGGGTGGAAGCTAATGTTACCATGTTTAAAGGAGGGAGCACAAGCACTAGTTAGCAGTGGTAATGTATGAAGAATTCTAAGGCCAGCAAAAGCATAGTCATCAAAAACAGGAGGCTGGAAGGGAAAACAGTTGTGGAAAACCACACCAAAGATGTCATGTCCATCAACCTCCACCTTTTTCTAAAGCTTAGCTTTCAGTCTTCTCTGCAATGGCAGGTACTGTGGAAAGATTGAGAGCCTCGATTGGGGGCAGCATTGATCCCTCGAGAGTCATGAACTCTAGTGGGGACTGGGGGCCCCATAGAATCTAGGTTATTAGATGTTCCCTACACAACAAATAAAAATAGTGTTTCAATGCACTTCCGGAAGCAGAGTATACAGAGGGCTCCTCCATGACCAAATGGTCACTTTCAGCTTCTTCACATTTTTTCACACTTGGCAGCACTTAGCACTGGATGGAAGTAGGAATTGAAACTCCCTGAGGCTTTCTATACACACAACTGATTCCTAATATTAGGGGTGCCTCAACAAGTTCAGATGACATTTTGTATTAAACAAGATATTCTTACATTGATTAACCATGTTTTGGATGAAAAATGAATTGATCCCAGAACTTAGGACACATGGTTTCCACACTGATTGCAGGTGACCAGTTAGATGGTAATATTTTGTAGTAGTCATAATTTCCTGATCTAACTGCTATGTGGAGGGCATTCAATAATCTAGCCAGGAAAGGCATGAGTAGGGCTAGAATACGTAGGTCGGCACTTTAAGTAAGAGCAAATCTTGATTTTGATCTAGAGAGTTTTATCGATTCAATTAAAGTCAATGTGGTTAACAAAGAGCAATGTTTGCTGAAGAATGCACCGTAGATTTTCTTTCCTCCTTTCACTTGAGCTGGCCATGGATTGTAATCAGAAAAGATTTACATTACTGAATCAGAAATAACCGACCCGGGTTAAGAGTTTTCTTTCTAACCAGCTTCAAAACGATATGATCAATTTTCAACCAATATACCACAATAAAGAAAAGTGGTTGGAGAGCCATGGGGTAGTTACAGGGTATTCCACCCCCACCCCAACGTGGTCTTCCATACTTCTTGGGAACTCCCCTAATGACAGCCTTGTCTGTGCTGCAACAATATCAGCAAACCCTTCCTTTACCATTGTCCAGTATATTAGGGTCCCCTTTGGTAGCTGGCAAAGCAATGGCATAATTCCTCTGAACCCATTTTTTAAATATAGTGACCCCCCTGCTTACCCCATGCTTGTAACTTTATCAATAATATTATATTTACAAAAGTGCTAGAAATCATTTGAGACTTGCAAGATCTTGCAAAATTTTGAGACAGTTACGTAACTTGGCAGCCATGTTTGATGCAGGCAAGTATAAATACTGCACCCACCGAACAAGTCTTGCATGGATCATCAATAAGCAGGCAAGTAGCAACAACCTGTCTCCCGAATTGCCCCGTCCTCAGAAATCCTGATAAAAGAATACCTGACTTACCTGTCGGTGAGTGAGATCCTGTTTCCAGCGAAGATATTTCTTATCTCCCAACACTTCCTCCGAGAAAACCTGCAAAATAAGGCTAAGACTTGAGACCTTTTTAGAAAGCTAAGGTGGCAGATTTATGGAAAGTGGCGCTGCACCAAGTGTAGCGCCACTTTCCCTGCACCCCCTACCACCACCATGTGTGCGCCATATTTAAAATACAGTGCACCATGGCGCAGGGTAGGGGCAATTGCGTCATTTCACATAACGCTGTTGATGTACACTGCAGGAGTAGCGCCAAAATATTGGCGTTACTCCTGCAGAGTACATAGGGCCCCATTCTAAAGAATGGAAGCCCCCTTTCAATGCCTGCTCTGAGCAGGCGTTAAAAGTGCTGTAAACAATGGCGTAAGGAAATCTCATCGATTTCCTCATGCCATTTTTCCGGCTCCCCTAATGGGGGAACGCCCCATTTGTGTTCATTATGCCTGGCGCAGGCATAATGTAGTGCAAATGGTTACAGAGTGGTGCAATGCGTGCATTGAGCAACCCTGTAAATAAGGTGTGGGGATTTTGGCCTCGTTGGGCCATATTAACGTCAAAAACAATGACATTAATGTGACGCAAGGTGGCACTAGGGCACTATAAATATGCCCCAAAGTTTGCACAAACACCTAGATAAAAATCTCATCCGGAGCGGAATTCACCATTTCCATGTGTTGAGTTACAGATCGATGTAGACTTTCAAGTCTCCCAAGACTGAATTTATAACCAAAAGGTTACTGTTGGTAACTCACACCTCATGCCACCAGGGCATCATAGATCTTTCAATCAACAGTATAAAAAATATATATATGTTTAAAAATATTAAAACACATTTCCCTTATTTTTATTCACTTCTACTAGAGTAAAAAAGGACAACACACCTGCACTAAAATTAGATTTTGACTTATTTTTTTACTTTTATGTACGTTATTCTTTTTAATTAAGTTAGTTAAATTAAATTAGATAAAATTACATGTTAATTTGCTCCCACACACTTTACAGTTTCAATCGTGCTGAAAGTTTCGCCCTAATGGATGTAAGTTGTGTATTATGTTGTTTGTGATTTAAAAATTTTAAAAAGTTATAATGTACAATACACTGTGAATTAGAACTCCAATGACAACTGCTTAAGTTGATCACAGAAATACTAATCTGAGCAAAACTGACCCATCTTTAGTATAAACAAATGTATTCTCTCTGTCCAATGCTGCCGACATTTTATGTCACCTAATGGCGATAGGAGGTCAAGGAAATGGGAAGCACAATGACCACAGCCAATATTAAGCACCACACAAAGATGACGCTAACTCATCACAATTTGTTAACAGGGCCCTTACGTGTTTTCTTTACATTTTATGACTGCAACTTGCTTGCAGCAGGGACTTGTATTTGTTTTGAGGAATGGCTTGTATTGGCCCAAGATACTGCTTTCTGCTCACAGCAAGGACTTGCTGTGATCTGAAGGACCACAGGTCATGGCTTGCACCAGGAAGTACAGATGGGACCTTTTCCAAACTGTGAGGGGCAGGTGAATGCCTCATTTGGCAGCCTTTTTTTCTGTTTATTTAAAACCTATTTCTTTGGCGGGGGCAGAGAACGGAGACTGTCAATAGTGGACTAAGCATGCAAAGTGGGCAATCATTGTGAAAGCCGGATGATATGGTTTGCATTTCCACTTACAAGCCAGATCTTTTGCTATGGAAATGCTTGCTTAAAAGAAGCAACGCCTACTAGCTTTGTCACCGACAATACAGGACATTTTTAATTTAACACGTCAGTTCATTTTATCTGCATATCTCATGTTTCTCTTTGCTTTAGTCTATGCATTTTTCTGTAAAAATAGACACAATGTATGCACATAGGTTCCTGTCCAAAAAATTACTCTAAGATTCTAGCGCCTTATTTATCCTTCCGTTCAAAAAAAGGTGCACAGGGGAGGCAGGCTTAAATAATGCTGCTAAGCCTGCTTAGCTCCATTATTTAATACCTGGGTCAGGGCACGCGTTAGGGGACCTGTGGACCCATTTCCATGGTCAAACACCATGGAAAGAGCCCACAGGTGCCCATCAAAAGCCCCAGGCTCACCCCCACCCACACCAGAGGGACACCACAGGATGGGGGACCCCATCCCAGGTAAGTAGGGTAAGTATAAGTAAGTATTTTAAGAAATGTTTTAAAGTGACATTGGGGGCCCTGCAATGGCCCCACTACATGGCACTGGGTGCAATGGCCATGCCCAGGGGACCCTTGTCCCCTGTGCTGGCTATTGGGGTGGTGGGCATGACTCCTGTCTTTTCTAAGACAGGAGTCATGTGGTATGGATGGTTTTTCATCAGGAAATGGCACTAGGCTGGTTAAAGCCATGTTTTGCCTCTAACCAGCCTAGCATCATTTTTTGGTGCAAAACCCCCTTCCCCCATACCGCCACCCCCACCCGGCTAATGTAATTTTCCCAGACGCTAGCCCACCCTTTGCCCCAGCTTGTGGGTTTCCATAAATTTGGCAACCGGTTGGCGCTCTAGAATGATGCAAGCCGGCACTATACTTTGTGACGCAAAACTGCGTTTGTGCAGTTTTTCATCAAAAAGTATAAATATGGGCCTTAGTTATTTCTCCACAAATAAGGACATGTTAAATTTTCCCACAAACCAATTTGCAAAACAAAAAACATTTGTGCTGTATTGTCATGTGACACTGAAAACCCATCTTCTCAAGCAGATATTGGCCACCAAAGTTGGCCAATGAGAAAGAACAGGAAGGTGCTGGGATCTGTTTTCTGTGTTACACCATAAACTGTGCTGTGATTATTTACCTGAATATTCTTGTCTTCCTGTGCATGTCCTGTTCCAAGAACGCTCTGAGGTTCCTTTGATGTTCCAGGATGATGCTAATTAAATCAAATGAAAGAAACAGTATCTAACTAACCACTTTTTCACAAAATCATCAACTCCACTTTTATCGTTGAAGCTCAGCTTTCAGTCTTCCCTGGCAATGGTAGGTGGAGGGCAAAGGTTAAGAGCCTGGACAGGAGAGAGCACTGACCGCTTGAGAATCATAGACTCTGTTAAGGTCTAGGAACCCCCCCTTAGAATCCAAGTTATTAACTGTTCCCTACGCAACAAATCAGAATAGCGTTTCATTGCACTTCCGGAAGCAGAGTGTTACAGAGGTCTCGCCCATGACCAGATTGCCACTTTATGGTACTTCACAAGTTTTCGTATCTTGGTGACACTCAGTACTAGATGAAAGTAGGGATTTTTAACTCTTTGAAGTTCTATATACCCAAAACTATTGCTAACATTATAGGCTCAAAAAAGTGCAGATTAATGTTATGTATTAAACGTCCTCACACTGATCAACCATGTCTTGGAGGAAAACTCAATGCACTGATTGCAGAACTGAGGGCACCTGCTTTCCGTGGCCAGGTATACCGCAATATTTTGTTGCAGTCATAATTTCCTCATCTAACTGCTATGTGAGGAAATTCAATACTCTAGCCAGGAAAGGGCATTTAAAGGTGCTAGAATATCTAAATTGACACTTTATGGTACAACAAATTTCGATTCTGATCTAGAGATTTTTACCGGTTCAATTAAAGCAAATGGGGTTAGCAAAGAGCAATGTACGGTAAGTATGCAACACAAATATTCTTTGCTCCTTTCCATGGATTTTAATTAGCAAAATAATTGCATTACTCAATCAGAGATATTTTACCCAAGTTAAAAGTTTTCTTTTCAAACCAGCTTCAAAATGGTGATTTATCAAATTTCAAACAATTATCAACAATAAATTCAAGTGTTTGGATAGCCACTGGGGTAGTTCAGGGTATTCCACCATCCAACCCAATGTGGTCTGCCATACTTGAGTGCCTTGCATGTGCTGCAACAATATCAAAAAACACACCCTTTCCAGTCGTTCAGCATATTAGGATCCCCTTTGGTGGCGGTCTAAAGGATAGCATAATCCCTCTTCTTTTTAATAAATATTGTCCCCAATTCTTGCTCCCATGAGCATAATCCTTCCAATATTCCACAATATTTTCACAAAAGTGCTTGAAATCTTGTAACACTCTCAGAAGATCTTGAGAGAGAGCGTCACATGACTTGGCAGGCGTCTTAGATGCAGGCGGGCATAAATATCACCTCCACTGAACAAGCATTCCTTGGCTTCATCAACCGGCAGACAAGAAGGAACAGACTCCTCCCTGATTTACCCGTCTTGAGAATTATTGATAAAGGAAAACCTCACTTACCTGACGGTGAGTGAGATCCAGTCTCCAGCAATGGGGCTTCTTTTCTTCTAAGCCTTTCTCTGAAAACACCTGTAAAAGAGGAAAAGACAATAAAGCGTCATCTAGGAAATTTCAAAGCATTCTTCTGTGAAAGCTGAAAAAAGGTTAGTGCACTAAACCTAGGACAGAAAGCAAGCCTTGAATAAACATTGTGGGCCTCATTTACAAGAAACTGATGTATCGTCATTGATGCAACATATTTCTTGTGCCTGCCGCACATCCCCTAATGACGCCATTGTTTCAATGTATTTACAACACAGAGGTCAATGGCGCATGTTTTCACAGATGCATTTTTTGACGCTAAAGTGATGCACTGCTGGAGTTGCGTCAAACTGATGCAACTCCAGCAATGCAAGGAGAGTCCCATTGGAAAAAAGCCCTGCGTCAATTGTGTCCCTGGTCTGAGCTGGGGTTAAGATTTTGACACAGTGAAGTCATAGAGTAATGCAGTGAAAAGTTGTCAATTTACTGCGTCTGTTCTATGTGGCTTTTTCCATGGGCACACCTACCCTGCATAGATTATACCTGGCACAGGTATAACGGGATGCAGGGCATTACAAACTGACGCTTTGGGACCCATGCATCAGTTTGTAAGTATGGAGCGGCGTAGCACACTGCTAGCGCTGCCGCTGCTGTGTCAAAAAAAATTATGCTGTGGTGGCGCAAGGGGCTTGTAAATGAGGCCCTGTATGTAGAACCCCACAATCACCACTAAACTGACCTAGAGACTACTAGTTTGGGGTGCCTTTGTAGACATTGGGGCTTATTATGACTTTGGCGGACAGAAAAGCCGGCCCGCCGAAGTCCTGACGGGTAGGTTGCTGCCAGTGTGGCAGCTTCCTCGCCAGGCCCATTACGAGTTTTCTGCCGGGGTTCAGCCCGCTGGCCCAGTGGGAAACAGACTACAGCATTGTTTCCGGCTCATAATAGAGCCGGTGGCAATGCTGTAGTGCGTAGGGTGCAAAGCAGACAGTGAACATTGCAACAAGGCTGGCCATGGGGGCCCCTGCACTGCCCATGCCAAGTGCATGGGCAATGCAGGGGCCCCCCGGACACCCTGCACCCCGTCTCTGCAAGCCTTTTCATGGCGGGTTACCGATATAAAATCCCTGGCGGAGAAGGGTGTCATAATCCCTAGGGCGGCACATTAGGACCGCCAGCACCGCCAGACCGTCGTGTAGATGAAATCTGCTGGTCCTGACACTCGAACTGCCGCATTGGTGGTGGTCCAACCACCGCTTTGGTGGCGGTCTGACTGCCAGGGTCGTAATGACGCCCATTGTCTCAAATTGAATTTTACCAATTTTTTTCTGGAAAATGTATGCAAAACCAGAGAACCTTCAAAGGCATAAATTAATTTAAAAATAATTCCGTAACACCAAGGATTTAAGTAAAGTTTCTGAAGTAAGTGACTGAATTCCAGATCCCCAAAGGTACGAGTATGAGAACTGTCGCTCTACTAATTGTTATTTATTGTTTGCAGTGAAGAGATGTCAATTTCTAAGGTTGCTGAAGATCTTCTGAAGAGAAGATAAACCCAATCCCTACAGTCTACTATCAGCCAGAAGGTCACTCGACATTTAGGCACATATTTATACTTTTTTGCACCACATTAGCGTCATTTTTTTACGCAAAATTGGCACAAACTTACAAAATACAATTATATTTTGTAAGTTTGAGCCGCTTTTGTGTCATTAAATAACTCAAATGCAGTGCAAAAAAAAGTGTAAATATGGGCCTTAATGTCTCTTTTCTCACCACCCCCCATTCCTCTCTGGTGCACCCTCCAGCTCAAGGTCTCCAGCCCTTGAGTTGAGAGTTGTTCCGGGGTGGTGTGGGTGGATAATCTTCGTTAATCATCACCACTACAAAATACCTTTACCTTCAGGTGAGATGTTGGCCAGACAATATTTCATGTTCTGAGAACTCTCTTTCTCAGCATGAGAACCTACTTTCTGCTTTTTGAAACTGGTGATATAAAGCCCAACACTTAGGTTTCTGCCAACCCACAGACAACAGGAAAATTATTAGGATGACAGCATTTGGTGCCCTCAATCCACACTTGATACTCACCAGTTGCTCAGACACCATTTATAGGCAGGCGGTGAAGGGGCAGTCTTCCAATATGTATGTATGCATCCTTAGAGTACAGCATAGCTTCTCATATATGAGAGACTCTACCGTGCTTGTTGCCAGGAGGTAAAGAACAGTTCTAACACATCCCTAGCTTCAGGCTAACATCATCTCCAGTAAGACCAGAGGAACACTCAGCTTTTAACTGCAAGATCCCCACACTGCTCTCCTGAACCCACATTACATCAACTAAGGATGAGATGCACTGAGATGCATGCGTTTTCATAGTGATCTTGAAATGTGTTATTGTCTAATCGTGGTGTACTAATGTGAACAGCTTGGACAACAAAGCTCAATAATGAAAAACATCAACAAAGTACTCTGATACCTTTTCTATTGTACACACTAGGGATTGTGCAAAATGATTTACCTGCGTCTTGTTACCTTCACATGTATCTCTTATTCTAGTAGTGCTCTGTGGTTGCTTTGATACGGTGTGATAGTGCTAAATGAAATAAATAAATATCCATGTAACGTGTTTCTTAACATAGCAATTTAAGTTCACTTTTTTCAAAAGATCTGCATTTGGTCCGTCAAGACACTGCCAGAGACTGGGGGACCAGCTGAAAGCAGTGACAAAACAGGTAATGGACCACTTGAGAATCAAGTTCTATGTGAGGTACTAGGATGAAAACACATCTAAGTTGTTTATTGTTCTCTAAACAATTAAGCATATTGTTGATTCGTTGTGTTTCTGAAGCAGACCATTAAAGAACATGCTCCTAGACTGGATTGCCACTTTAAGCTTCCCCACAAGTGAACTTGGTGGCAACTTGTACTGGAAGGAGGCAAAACCTGCAAGGTTTGGCCCTATTTAGATTTTGGAAGAGCTTCTTCACAAATGTAGAGGTTATGCCATCCTATCCATTATAAGTACATTATCTACAGAGGACTGGACATCCTCCATGTTGTTGGCAGAGTCTCTGGCAGCCAAACTATAAATTAGACCTTCATTGTAGCGCTTTGTGCCTAACTCTGATGTTCACTGGTCGCACGTTTCAGATGACAATATATATTAAATAACATGCCCCCAGATTCACCACATCTTTGAATTTATCGAAATTCAGTGGGTTGATTGATGGATGCCAGACAAACAGATTTAATCGGGAAAGCAGGTGACGAGGTTATGGTAACATATTCTACCAGCTGGAATTTTCTTATCAATGTTTTGGTAATCCTCTGCGTAAATCATTCCATAATCAAGCCTGTATAAACAGGAATCGCTATGTTGACACATCAAGCAATGGCAGATTACGATCTGATCTGAATATTTAGCCTAATCCATTAAGGTCAGTTTGGCGGACAATGGGCCAGATTTACAGGAAAGTGGCGCATCAGCTGTGATTTGCCACTTTTCTTGCACTCCCTGCTCTCCCTTTAACACCATGTAGGCATCATATTTACAATACGGTGCACCATGGCGCACGTTAGAACAAAAACATAAAACTGTATGACGCTACTGTAGAACTTTGTAGGATTAGCGTCATAAATTGTGGCACCAATCCTGCAAAGTAAAGGGAGGCCCCTTGAAAGTAATGGGAACGTCATTTTAATGCCTGCTCTGAGATGGCGTTAAAAATGACGCAAAAAATGGCACAGGGAAATTATGTAAATTTCACTGTGCCCTTGTTACAGGCCTCCCTGTGTGGGAATGCTTCCCCTACATACATTATGCCTGGTGCAAGCATAATGTACCGCAAGTGAGTGTAAAGTGGCTCTATGCAAGCATTACGCCACTTTGTAAATATGGCGAAGTAGAATGGCCTCCTTCACGCCACATTAATGTAAAAGGAAATGTTGCTAGTGTGGCACTAAGCGGCGCTAGGGTCTTGTAAATCTGGCCCTGTGTGTGATGAAGGATTGCACACGTGATCTTTGCTTCTTTCAATGGGGTGAGTAATAGATTAGGAAACTAAAAAATGACTCAGTGAGAGATAGTTTTCCTATGCTAAGAGTTTTCTTTCTCACTGATAGTTTATTGCATTTCACTGCTATACCAGGATCTCCGTTGACACCAACTTCCAAATTGCAAAGCTAAAATAAATGTTTGAGAGCTGCAACAGAAGCCATTACATCTTCTATGGACCTCTCACCACTAACACTGTTGAGTGTTCGTTGCATTTGATGGGTTTAAAATTCCCTGTAAACATTCAGGTTTTTCAGCATTTTGCAAGGTAATTTTCACTCGAACACAATTAATCCCTCCACAAAGTCATGTTCACTGAATTTTCCTCAGCAAGTCTAATATTCATGACGTATATTGTCGCAAAATTCCTGATTTTCAGACGTGTGTAAAGCATTACACTTCTCATTTGGAGATGCTAAAAACGTTTTCATAAAATTTAGTGAATAGTGAGAAAAACGTTCAGCACATCACTAAACGTGGAAGGTTTTGCAGCACACCTAAGAAATAAATATCAAAGGTTGAAAGAAAATGTACAGCTAATGAAATCAATCAGATTCCACAAGGAACTCCTAAACTGAAGAACAGGTAAATGCAGACTATTTGGCCCATGGAACCCAAGATACAACATGATGTAGATCTTCAGCAACTCCACAACTACTGAAGAAGTATCAGATAGTGAGCACCTAGGAGAAGAGACAACATCTATAGAAGTCTGACAAATGACTAGAGTGAAGAAATCTGGTGAAATCTGGCATCTGCCACTCTTTTGGCTTTAGGACAGACTGCCTTGAGGTCAGAGGGGGAATACCCCATCATCAAACCTAGATTGTAGGAAAGTACCCACTTTTTGGCATGGTTACCTCAACTTTTTGCCTTCTGTCAGTATGTTTTAACCGTTCTCACTGGGATCCTTCTAACCAGGACCCCAGTGATTGTGCTTTCACCCTCTAAGTGTGGTTGCTTAGGACTTTGCACACCCCACAATTGGCATACTGGTTCACCACATAAGTCCCTAGTATATGATACTTAGGTACCCAGGGCATTGGGGCACCAGGGGTTCCCCATGGGCTGCAGTATGTATCATGCTATCCATGGGAGCCCATGCAAAATGTGTCTGCAGGCCTGCAATTGCAGCCTGCGTGAAAAGGTGCATGCACCCTTTCACTACAGGTGACTGTAAGTCACCCCTATGGTAGGCCCTCCTAGCCCAGATGGCAGGGTGCAGGTACCTATGTGTGCAGGCACCCTGGCATGAGCAGAGGTGCCCCTATGAACTCCAGCTCCATTACACTGGACTTGTGCGGGGAAGCCATTTTACTTGTGTACGGGGACACAAGTCACTACCTGTGTCCCACTACATAATGATAACTCAATACCTGGGCATGTTCGGTATCAAACATGTCGGAATCATACCCCAATACTGTTTCCAGTATTTGTTGTATGATTCCATGCACTCTGGAGGCACTGTAAAGGACCTCCACCTTTGCTCCCACCAGTCTTCTAGAGTTTTTCCGGGCAGCCCGTGCTGCTCCACCCCTCAGACCGGTTTCTGCCCTCCTGCTGCTTGACCAGCTCAGGTAGAGGAAAGCAGAACAAAGGATTTCCTGTGGGAGAGGGAGGTAACACCCTCTCCCTTGGAAATTGTTGTTAAATGGCTTGGGAGGGGTAGCCTCTCCAAGCCACCGATATGCTTTGAAGGGCTCATTTGGGCCCTGATTTAAACTTTTTGCTGCTAAGCTGCGCTAACACAGCTTAGCGTTAAAAATTATACTGCCGACTAGCACCATCCTAAGACGCCAGCCAGGATGTTATATTTATGGGATGACGGTAGCCGGTGGTAAGGTCCAGCTAGTGTCATAAAAAAGGATGCTAGCCGGGTGGGGGAGGCGTAGAAGGAACAGGGGATTTAGCGTCAAAGGATGACGCTAGTATGGGCAGAAATAATGCCTCCAACCAGAATAGCCTTATTTCCTGACATTAAAACCCCATGGACATGACTCCTGCCTTAGTTAAGATAGCAGTCATGTCCACCACCCTAATGGCCATGCCCAGGGGACATATGTCCCCTGGGCATTGGACCCAGTGCCATGTATGGGGACCCAAGTTAGGCCCCCCTATGGCACTACAGAAAAAAAAATGTTGCTTACCTATACTTATCTGGGATGGGGTCCCCCATCCTCTGCTGTCCCTCTGGTGTGGGTAGGGGTGTCCCTGGGGCTAGAAAAAGGCAAAGGCACCTGTGCACTCTTTACATGGTCTTTGGCCATGGAAAAAGGCCCACAGGTCCCCTAATGCCTGCCCTGACCCAGAAAGCTTAGTACCATTATTTAGGCCCGCCTCCCTCCCGTGCACCATTTTTGCATAGGAGGATAAATAAGGCACCTGGGCCTAAGAAATAATTTTTTGCCCAGGAACACCTACCTTGCATCTCATTGATGCAAGGTAGTTTTCCGCAGGCAAAAAGTGACTTTAACTCCAATATTTTGACGTTAGACAGGTCTAGCATCAAAATATAAATATGGAGTGAAGTTTGCACTGAAATAGCATCAAAAACAATGACGCTATTTCAGCGCAAACAGAGTATAAATATCCCCCTTGTTGCCCTGCTTGCATAAGCTGGTTTGCACCAGTCCGGTCCCTGCTCTGGCACGACAATGGACAGAGGAAAGGGGGGAGTGACCACTTTGCAGTCCATCACCACCCTAGGGGTGTTGACCGGAGCACCTCCAGGTGACCACTCGATTTTACCATCTTGAATCCAAGGTGGGCAGAGGCCCCTGGGAGACTCTGAGTGGGAAGGTCAGGTAGGTGACGTCACAGCCCCCTCCTGATAAGCGGTCACCATGCTAGGAGACCAATTCCCCTCTCTGTGCTATTTAGGGTCTCCCTCCTGGGTGGGTCCTCAGATTCAATGTGCAAAATTCCAGCAGGACTCCTCTGGATTGTTTACTTCATCTCGCCACTGGGACTGTTACTGGACTCTCCAGGAACCGGCAATTGCAACTTCAGCGACAACTCCGCTCTGCAACATTGTTTCTCCAGCTCCTTCCAGCAACGGCAACATTTTCTCAGCTTTGAATCCTCTGAGGGCGACAAGTCTTAAGCCTGCACAAGAAGTAAGAAGAAATCTCCCTTGGAGTGAAGGAGTTACTACCCTGCATCTGCAGGCACCAACTGCAACGACAACAGACTGCGTGGATCTGCTCTACTCAGGAACTGCATGGACCCTGCATTACAGGTTGTGGTCTGGAGTGGTTCCCTTGGTCCTCTCTACCAGCTGTCCAACTTGGGAGACGGTAAGCCCTTGCCTCTCCTTGCAGGACAGAACCTCAGTGCACCTCAACTCTTGCAGCTACCAAGGCTTGTTTGTTCCCCCTCCAAGGGATCTTCAGGTTCTGTGTAGCACCGGCCTCCAGCACTCCTTCCTGCAAAGCACAGTCTCCTCTCTGCTGCTCCAGCGACCTGGGACTCCTCTTCACGTGTGCTGATAGGCGTCACTGCGACTACTATGCCTGCAGCCCTGGGTTGCCTGTGGGGGCTGCCTCCTCTTCTACTGACTCTCGAAGCTGCTCAGGGTCATCCCGGACTCCCTTCCTTGGGTTGAGCCCCCTGACCTTGCTGGTCATTTTCAACCTTGCCAACCTTCTTTTCAGTCTCTTGCATTTGCCAAGGCCTGTTCAGCTCAAGTGCTGCACTGGTGCGCTTCTTTGTCCACCATCACCCTGGGCCTGCATTCACAGAAAGGTGGGTAGTGGCTCCTGTCACAACCGGACACTTCATCTTGAACTGGACTTGGTCCACTTCCTCTACAGGTCCTCTTCTGCGAGGATCCACCTTTGTGTCTTTGTTTTGATGGGGTTTGCACAATCCTCCAAGTCCTCCTTTTCGGTTTGGGGAAAACCAGTTACTTACCTCTGCTCTCCTGGTTGCTGGGTGTCACTCTGGTACTCACCACTTGGGTTTCTTAGTTCCTTCAGCTCCTTCTACTCATTCCACTTCCTTGGGGAGGGGACCGCCTTTCACATTCCACTATTTTTAGTATATAGTTTGGCCCTCCCTTAAGGCCCTCACTATTTGCTATTCCTTTTACCAATGTATGTTGCTTTCTATGCTATTTACTGATTGCTAATGTGTATATAATAGTGTGTTTACTCACCTCCAGTTGGGGTATTGCCTATTCAGTATTCTAGTATTTGTTTTACTATAATAAAGTACCTTTATTTTTGTAACACTGTGTGGTTCTTTAATGTGTGTAAGTGCTGTGTGGATATAGTGGTATTGCATAAGCTTTGCATTCCTCCTAGATAAGTCTTGGTGCTCATCCACAGCTACCTCTAGAGAGCCGGGCTTCCTAGACACTGCCTACACTTCACTGAGAGGGAGATACCTGGATGTGGTATAAAGTGATAACACCATTGGTGCTCACCACACACCAGGCCAGCTTCCTACACAGATGGCTCTTAAACTACTTAGGCCCGTATTTAAGAAAAAGTGGCACATCAGCTATGATCGAACCACTTTTCTAGCACCCCCCCTACGGGCACCTAACAACACCATGCTTGTGCCATATTTATAATACGGCGCACCATGGCAATCATTAGCACAATAGCATCAAAATATTTTACGCTATTGTTTTGCTTTTCTACATCAGGGTCAAAAATGTTCACGCTAGTGCAGCAAAGTGCTAGGAGGCCCATAGGTTTGTATGGGAGCATCTTTTTACTGCCTACTCTGAGCAGGCGTTAAAAATGATGCCAAAAATACCCCACAAAATCTGTTATATTTTGCTGCACCATCTTTGCGGGCTTCTTGCACCGGGACGCCCAATTGCATTCATTAGTCCCGGCGCAGGCATATTGTGACGCAAGGCTTTACAAAGTGGCACAATGCATACATTGCACCACATTGTAAATAAGGTGTAGGGAAAAAGCCACTTTAGCGCCACCTTTGCGTAAAAGAAATTATGCAATAGCGGCGCTAAGGTGGCGATAGGGGCTCCTAAATATGCCCCTTAGTGTTAAATTTGGTGGAGAGTCAACAGGCGTAATTTCATGCCAATACTATACCAATGTAAAAGGATTGCGCACAAGGGGGTACTCCATTAGTGTCAGCCATTCCTCCACAAGTGGGAGGAATTACCTTTATTAGCTGCCTCTAAATCAGGCCCCAGTCTTTTCATTTACCTGACCCAGAGCTGCCCACATGTAAGGGGCTAGGACTAATATCTTGAGATAGGAGTGTAGTTTTGCAGAATGATCCTGTTGCCTAAAGTACTGCCAGATGGATCTTCTCCATGGATACACCTTATCCCTCAATAAAATAACTGAATGACTTCTGTGTCAATGCCTTTGTACCCTGTAATCCTAATACAGAGTATATTTTCCCAAAATATCTGCCTGTTCATGCATGAGTGGCCGGGTGGTGCAAAGTTAAGTGTCTCTGTGAAGTTGAAGAAGCTTCTCTATTGCCTAAATGTGTCAATTGTAGGGAATATTGTAAAGCTATTTAAGAATCTACACCTCTCTCCCAAAAGGCCCTCTGACATAAACAGACAGGAGTGACGCCTTACTATTTACTTTGGACATTTACCACTAAGCCATTTGTGAGGGTCTCATACTTTTTTATTCTCTTTCAGGCAATAGATGAAAACTTTCTATCTTAGGAAAATAATGGGGTAGGAAATCCCCCAATGAAAAAGGCCAGCACACTTGGACCACTCACACTTTACTTGAATTCCCTATGTAAAGTATTTCTTCATTTACCTGTGTCATTGTGTCTTCATTTGCATGTCTGGTTCCGCAAACAGTGTGAAGTGGCGGGAAAATAGCATTGTGATCCTAAATAAAAACAAAACACACAGAATGAAAGAAATAATATATACTTCAGGAGAGTAAGTAGCCCCGACCTCCAGCACTCCTTCCTGCAAAGCACAGTCTCCTGTCTGCTGCTCCAGCGACCTGGGACTCCTCTTCAGGTGTGCTGGGTAGGCGTCACTGCGACACCTATGCCTGCTGCCCGTGGGTTGCCTGTGGGGGCTGCCTCCTCTTCTACTGACTCTCCAAGCTGCTCAGGGTCACCCCGGACTCCCTTCCTTGGGTTGAGCCCCCTGACCTTGCTGGTCCTTTTCAACCTTGCCAACCTTCTTCTCCGTCTCTTGCATTTGCCAAGGCCTGTTCAGCCCAATGAAAAAGACCACCACACGTGGACCACTCACACTTTACTTGAACTCCCTATGTAAAGTATTTCTTCATTTACCTGTGTCATTGTATCTTCATTTGCATGTCTGGGTCCGCAAACAGTGTGAAGTGGTGGGAACATAGCACTATGATCCTAAATAAAAAAAAAACCACTGAATTAGAGAAATAATACATACTTCAGGAGAGTAAGTAGCTGGAAAGGGCCAAGCACACCATTGATCCAGTGAGAGTGAGACCACACAGTCTAGGCCATTACATCTTTTCCTTGGATAGTGAAGTTTATCACTTCACATTAACCATCACTAAAGTCAAACTCAATTGACTGATTGGAGAACTTACGCCCATATTTATACTTTTTGGCACAAACATGCGCTAACGCAGGTTTGCGCCAAAAAGTATAGCTCCGGCTAGCACCATTCCTAGATGCCGGCCGGGTGCCATAGTTATGGAATTGTGCTAAGGCCCTGTTAGCGTCCTTAGGAAGGACGCTAACAGGTCCGGGGAGACGTGGGGGAATTGCCTCTAGGAAGTGTAGTGCCATTTTCTGGCGCACAAGCCCCGTGGTCATGGCTCCTGTCTTAGTAAAGACTGGGGCCATGCCCACCACCCCAATGGCCATGCCCCGGGGCAAATGTTCCTGGGGCATGGCCATTGGAGCCAGTGCCGTGCAGGGGGCCCCAAGTCAGGGCCCCCGAGTGGTGTTGGGCGAAATAAATATATATACTCACCCAGACTTACCTTGGATGGGTCCCCCATCCGTAGGTGACCTCCTGGTGTGGGTAGGGGTGGGTGGGGATGTCATTATTCAAGGCCCCCATCTCCCCGTGCTGGATTTTAGCACGGGGGATAAATATGGCGCAAGGCCATATCGTCCTTTTCTGGACGGGAACGCCTACCATGCATCTCATTGACGCAAGGCAGGTTTTTCCCTCCAGAAAATGACATAAATTCCATAACATTGGCGCTAGAAGTATCTAACACCAAAGCATATATGTGGAGTTTGGTTTGCGCTGAATTAGCGTAAAACAAATTACGCTAATTCAGCACAAACCGAGTATAAATATAGGCCTTAGTGCATACATGCTCCACTCCGAGTGAAGGCAAGCACAACATTTTGTACCTATTGTAATTATTATACAAATTTTTTCAACAAGTCAGTGTGGAGGACATTCCGTAACATATTAAGATATGGGTCCCGGACCAATCATTAATTGAAAGAGCTCTCTTTGCTGAAAAAGGATAGATCTTATGGATAATTTAGCACCAGAAACATCAGAAAGACTGAAAACTAAAAGGTCAATCTAAGGTTACACAAAAAAATAACTGAAAGAAAAAAAGAAAGCACAAGGAGTATGTGATTAGGATGAATCAGGGCTATGGCTGATTTGCATATGGATGACCTCTGCCTAGAGAAGGACAGTGGGCAAGCAAATCAATGTACTGGGAGGTGGTCCTGAAAATGTACCTGTGGCTGAGATTAAGCATTCCACTCAACATTTTTTTCCTCAATGCTAAGTCTGAATGCTAGATCCAGATAGGGGTCCTGCGCTCTCTGTGCCATAGGACTCAAGATGTACCACACCAATGACACCTGAATATGCTGAAACTTGTATGGGGTCGCTTGTATAGCCATCTGGAGAGGCCTTGCTGGCAGGCTCAGCTGGAGCAGGACCATGGTAGATTTGCACAGGGCTGTGCTGGGGTGGTTAAGTGGGAAAACGACTGGAATAAGGCTTTGAAAAATTAACACTGGCTGAGATTTATTCAAGTATTCCATCCATCACTTTTTGTTTTCTTGAATAGTATAGTTTCAAAAAGTAACCAGGGCTAAATTCAGATATGTCAGACTATGGATTATTCTAGCCAAAAGCAAGCTAAAAAAAAACTATTGGACAATGAGAATAAAAAGCAAACCTCTCTCAAATCTTATCAATAGTCTCTATGAACAGTGCAGTAGATTTCTTGAGGGAAAGATGAAAAATGAGCTTCCATTTACAAAACTATTGGTTAGGCAAACTACCTAATGACAAGTCCAAGAAAATTAAACTTGACTTAGTCATCTTTCAGAGAAGTAACCCACTATGAAATACAGAACACCAGTGTCCATTCAAAGCTCATTTCTCACTTCTCAAACCTTCTCACACTTCTCAAACCATCTTAACATCAACATCCTCAAGGACACCTCGGTAATGTCTCTGTGGAACTCAGAGAGTAGCCTGTGCCATCTTGCTTTGGGTAAACTGTGGCCTGCAATGCCTCCACAATCCCAAGACAGGTCCCACAGGACTTGGGTGATCAAACACTGTTAAAAAGTGAGAGTTGGGCACACGAAGGAAAGCTAGAGACTAGTTGAGGGATACCTGCTAATGGCAGGCTATCCTGTCCTCCTTAAAATCCAATGCTGGATTCACTGATCTTCAGCTCAAGCCTTGAAAATAAAAGCAGGCAGAATTTTGCTTCACCTGATGGGGAAAAATATCAGGAACGCTGCATCAACCTCTACCAGTAACATCTTCATGTCTGAGAACTACAGAAGTAGGACTTGTGAACTCATTTCTTGGGTCATTGGAGTGTTAGACTGCTTTGAGATCCTGCAACGAGATGTAGAGCCTGCCTCTTGAACCCATAAGTAGCTGAATCCAAATTAATTTGGACATTTTCTCCAGGAAGCTTTACACTTGACTTTTGAAATTTTTGTTTTGCTTGTGGGATAATTCCCCAGCAGCTATCTTGAAGACTTGCATTGTTGGACGCTGTCTTTGGTAAGGGTATGCAGTGGTGACAAGTTGCCTGGCAAGTCACACTGGAGAATTGTATTCACAATTACAAGATTCCCATGATGAGACTACCCTATGGAGATTATGGCCCAGAGTTATGTTAAAGAGGTGCAGTGCGGTGCTGCGACAAAAATAGCAGTGCTGCGCCACTTTAGGAACAGAGAGGTGTGCTGTATTTAGAGGAATACGGTGCACCTCTGCGTTTCCCCCTGCGCTGGCACTCAATTAAGCTGCCTAGTGCCAACGCAGGCATCCTTGCATCCATAGTGCAAGGGTTTCTGTGTTGAGGAGATTGATGGTTTATGTGCTGGAAGGTGTCCCTTCCTGCATATAAACAATCTAAAATGGCGATTTGGTACTTTTATGTGTGCTGAAAACTGAAGCACATATAGAAGTACCAAAGTGACATTTTGAATGATTGTTACCATGCAGGAAGGTGTCTCTTCCTGCACGTAAACAATCATCCATGACATTCTGCTTCTTCTATGTGTGCTGAAGAATGCAGCACACATTGAAAAAGCAAAAAACAAGAGGGAATATAAGCATTCCTTCTTGTTGCGCCATGCTAACCCCACCCCTGGGGGGGTGTTCGTTTTTGGAGCTGCCTCAGGTTTACGACAACTCGTAAATCTGAGGCAGCGTCAAAAGCAATGGGTGTTACTGTGGCATGCCCACAGAAGCACCCAATGCACGCCCCTTCTACGCACAGTGCTGCATGTGATGGGGCCATATTTACAAGGTGACGTTAAGCCACAAAAAGTGGCCTAACACCTCCTTGTAATTACGGTGCAGTGCATAGCACAACCGGAGCCTCACTAAAAGTGACTCTCTGATGGCACTAGGGGCTCTGAAATATGCCCCTATATTTCTAACATTCTAGTGAGAAAGGTCAAACTTACCCTAATTGGTTCAAATAAATGTTGTACATGATGAGAACATAAAGTCCACAATCTAATTCTAATGCTGAGAGCTACCTGATATGGCGTCAGAATACTTTGTAATTCTGGATGCCATCTGATTTGTTTAGGGCTCATGTTCACAGATGTTTCCTTCTGCTGATGTTCATCTGAAAAATAAAGACAAGATCACTCAAGGAGCCGTCAATTAAAGATGATTTTGAAATGGATGAAGAAGTATTCTACTAAGGCAAGATACAGACCCTGGACCTGTTTGAAGAGAGGATGCCTCACAAATGCGATTTCATTGCTCAGTAAGATACTTTCTACTCGAACCAATATACGGATGGAGACATGGGTCGCACATTTCAAGCATAATTCAAAACGTCTAGGGAGCACAGAGGATACTATTCACCCAGTTGTTTCTATTAATAATTTAGTTTTGCTGGCAAATTATGACAATCTGGATCTAAAGAGCATTTGCTGATGCAAACAAGCTTTGGAATTAGAGGTTTGAGATTGCCCTACCATGCCTACTCGAAAAGTCCTGGAGAGATATATTACATTTTTTATGATTCATGATTCATGATTATACATCATAAAAAAACACTTTGTCCTTCGATCATTATTTAGACATGTTCAGAAGATCTTCACAATTTGCGAGGTATTGCCTTCAGAATGTTTTAAAACTCCTTTGACAAAAGTAATGGTGAGAGCAACACAAAGTGAAATAGTTATCATACACTTGCCTTCAGCTGCCATCAATAATTGTTTACATAATAAGAATGACTAATGCACAGTACAACACATCGGCCATTGGTGCCCAACCGGAATAGTGCAGGAATGCATTCAGATCACACACTCGACGTCTTTATGTGTGCACTATCTGGCCCATGTGACCCGGAATAGACAGGCAATATCAGTGTCTCCTGAGCACAAGAATGAAAACAAACAAGACAGTGTGCAGGTAGATGAGTAAGGTGCAGGGAATAAGGAACAATGCATCAGCAGACATTAAGGACCATATTTATACTTTTTGACACAAAACTGCGCAAACACAGTTTTGCATCAAAAAGTATAGTGCCGGCTTGGGTGATTCCAGGGTGCCAGCCGGGCACCAAATTTATGGAACCTCGCAAGCTGGCGCAAAAAGTGGGCTAGCGTCTGGGAAAATGACGTTAACCAGGTGGAGGTGGCAGTATGGGGGAAGGGGGTTTGGCACCAAAAAATGACATTAGTCTGGTTAGGGGCAAAACAAATGCCTCTAACCAGCCTAGCGTCATTTCTTGATGCAAAACCATCCATACCACATGACTCCTGTCTTAGAAAAAACAGGAGTCATGTCCACCACCCCAATGGCCGGCACAGGGGACCAGTGTCCCCTGGGCATGGCTATGGTACCCTGTGCCATGCAGGGAGGCCCAACTTGGGTCCCCTTTGGCACTATAATAAAAAAAAAAAACACTTACCTATAATTAACCTACTTACCTGGGATGGGGTCCCCCATCCTCCGGTGTACCTCTGGTGTGGTTGGGAGTGTTCCTGGGGCCTGAGGAGGGCACATGTGGACCCATTCCATGGTGTTCCAAGCTTTGCACTGTTATTTAGCCCCTCCTCCCACCCTTGCATCATTTTAGCACAGGCATAACTATGGGGCTATGGGGTTAGTACCATTTTTTAGATGGGAATGCCTACCTTGCATGTCATTGACACAAGGTAGATTCACACATCTAAAAAATGGTGCAAACTCCAATATTCTGATGTTAGACAGGTCTAACGTCAAAATATAAATATGGAGTTAGTTTTGCGCCAAATTTGCATAGAAAAAATAAAGCAAATTTGGCGCAAATGTAGTATCAGTATGCCCCTAAATCTTGACAAAGTCATGAATGAATACATGTAATATTCGGTCAAACAGTGATTTTACCTCTTTTGACTATATATATATATTTTATTGATATTTCCTCCAAAGTATTTACAATAGGCTTTGGTCTTGCCCCATCCTAAAGTGGCATTTATGGGTGAGACGCTACTTCTAGCTTTCAAACTGTAGGGAAAAAAATCACAAGCACTGAGTGAATTTGCAGTGACTTACACTTGGGTTTTAATATTGTTTATCAGACATATTTTCACTGTAAGAATGCTCATGTTATCCTGTTGTTATTTTACAGGCGATTACAGGTGTTGGATTGAGGGGAAAAACAACATAGTGAGTAGGGATAAGTATTCTTGTTTTACAAGTGTGTTCACAAACACTAGATTAGGAATAGGGTGGGTCCCTGATCAGTCTGAATGTATCAGTCCTGATGAAGGTCACAAACCCCAAGGGGCTGTACCATATCACTGAAACATGTTGACTATCAATTGGATGTAGGGAGAAGCAGTATCTCATAACAATCACTGACCACCAGTAGCAACCATGGTCTGTGGCTCAGAAGGAATGATTGGCAGCAGACTGGACTCTGAAGAGCTGATGACCTATAGAGATTTCAAAATCCTGGCTACAGTGTCTGGGCTATGACAGCCACATACTCTTTAGGTTATTCATTTGCACATCAGGATTAGGAGTCTCTGGGTAACTCAGATCTGGAACAGGAAAGCCAATGGTGATGATCTCTCACTAATCTAGCATGAAGTTCCTGGGTCGAGACCAGACCACCCTAGGGTTTGGCCCTCACTCAGCCGCCACCAATATGGGCAAAGTGTGAAGACAAACTCAGCAGTAAGAAGCCCATAGCTTTCTGGTGTTCTCTGTAGCAGTCTGTCAAGGTATCTCCTGACCCTGTCCTCTTTCTAGTGTGTAGTGATTCAGTGAACGTAAAGATGTCCTGAGACTAGGTAAGAGTCTGAACAATATCTGGTCTTGACAGTGACCTGGATTCCCACAGCCCACCAACTCCCACCTGAGCAAAGCCCCACAACCTACATTGGCTCAGTGATCACGTGTTCAGGATAGGTGGCAAATGGGAGCAGAAATGTCTCCATGGTAGCCAAGTGGGAACAGACCGCTCATTCCTGCTTCCTCAGGGTTGTTTGGCAGACTGAATATTACCTGGTGCAGAGGCCCAATTACCCAGCAGAATTTAGAATTTTGTGAGAGGTAATTTTACCACTCTGTGTACCGTGCAAGTTTATCTTGAAATATCAGAGCGCCCTTTGTGTAAGAAGCAAACAACCCCCTTTAATCCACAGTCAGACAACATCTTTTCTCTACCTGCTGGTTGGACTCTCTGTCGTCTCTTCCTGCAGTGATGAACAGTCAGCCACAAGCACACTAAGAGGAGCAGCAGGATGACCAGGACTCCAAACAAGATGGCATGGAAAGCAGAGAGGGTGACAGCCAGGTATTGGCACTGATCTCCATAGGGTGAATACATAGCAAATGGAACACATCTGTGAAATGTAAAAACACAATTACTAGTGGATTCACTGAACTAACCACACAATATTTTGACTAGGTGCAGTGACCGCTTGAAGTGCAACCATCAGAAGTAAATCGGGAAATCACAAGTTTAAATCAAATACATAAAGAGGTCTTAACTATTAAAACAAAAGGCACTACATTGCATTTACACATTATTTAGCTCATTTTTCTAACTAAACCAAAACTTATCTGTACATAGCATACACATACAATGGCCCAAATTGGCGAACCAGATTTACCAAGTGGTGTAATGCATGCATTGCGCCACTTTATGGCATAAGGCATGCAAGGGGGGTGTTCGCCCGTTGGGGGTCTGAATAAATGGCACAAAGAAATCTGAAAGATTTCTTTGTGTCACTTTTAAAGTCTGCACACAGCAGGCATTAAACTTAGATACACCGTTATTTATAATGGGCCTCAATGTGCTTTGCAATATTAGCCTCAAACTTTTTGAGGCCAATCCTGCACAGCGCCAAGCTAGCATCATAAATTTGGACGCTGGTTCCCTAACTACCGCCATGGTGCACTGTATCCTTAATATGGTGCACGCATGGTGGGGTTACAGAGGCACTAAGGGGCGCAAGAAAAGTGGTGCTGCATTCAGTGCAGCACCACTGTTATTAAATCTGCCCCATTGCTTCTTTCTTGAAAAATTTATATTGTAATATAACTTGTCTAACTGCTAAATCTTAGTCCTATTTAATAAAATTCAAAACAATTATTTTGACTGGGTTATTGAAAGTGCAACAAAAATGCAATGGAAGTGTTCAATCGACTATTTTCTCTAGACTAATATGCGGGAACTTTGCCACTTATTGGATTGGAAAAGTACCAGATACCTTAACTCTAATTTCACTGTTGGAGTGTTGCTCACAGGCAACGCACCATCAAACCACTGCTATACGTCTGCTAAACTAGGGTTCCACTTCACTTGTCCCATATGCCCAACTAATTCTTGCAAAACAACTCATTGGTAGTGGCGGCATGCAGGACAGAAAAGGGGCAGGGCAGCGCGTGGCAGGGGGGATGGGGACCAGAAAAAAAATATCATAAAAAAAAAAAAACTTGCCTTCCTCGCCGCCGCCCCGCTGCTAGGTCCTCACAGCAAGCACAGGCTCCCCGCTTGCCCTGCGTCCAATCCTACACTGCTTTCATGCTGCTGGCAGCACAAAAGCAGAGTTAAGATTGAACAGAACACCCAGCTATGGCTCTCCAAGGCAGAGTGAGTGTCTCTGCCTGCCCGGCAAGGCGGTGCCAAGTTGGAGAGAGCCTAGTGCAGATGTGTGTTTGGCCGGCCCGAGATGGCTTATGTTACCTGAAAAGACTCTTGAAAACCACTGAATCTAACGTAATTGAATTGTGAAATAATCTCTGAATGTATTTTTTAGTAAAATGTTTCTTCTTGCTCCTTCTCTGTATGAAAGCCTTGGTCTAATGCCCTATAAAATGACCTGCTTTTTCACTATGGCAGGGCTCACTTTTTCCCCTCTTTAGAAGGTGGATCTATGCTGGATTTTTTATTGAACTTTACTAAGTTTCTTGTACTTATGATTTATATGCCTTGAGCTACGGCTTGACGGTCTAGCTGATGTACTGTCTGCTCTATATTCTTAAAGAAAAACTTTTGAACTTTTGCCAGTGTTTGTCCTTCTTACTGAGAACGTCACAGCTTTATTAAAAAGTGTAAGATATACAATAGAGAGACAGGTCCAGTTGGGGAGCACCACAGTCGGTACAGGACTACACCACTCCCAGTCCAAGCCATTGGTGTGCATTGGGCAAGAATCGGGGAGACAGGTTTGTAAGCTGACAACAACAAAAAGACACATTTTCACACTGGGATGCTTTTCAACTCTACAGAATTGTCCAACAGGACAAACAGATTTGTGAAGTGTGTCCATTGTTCATAGACCCGCTTTTAAAGAAACATTAGGCCTCTGCTCTAAAACGGGGATAGGAGCCTTAACACAATTCAGGATTCATCCAGTTGAATGCCTGGAAAGTTGCACCTGGTGCAACATTTTACGTCTACTACTGAAGAGATTGGTGAATAAAAGAAAATGATAAATCTGCAACCTAAAGGAATAGGCCTTATCCAAGTGCAAATTTCTGAATCCATTTCTGAATCGAGCCCATTGTTTTTAATTAGTTTTTTCAACAAAGGTTAAAGGATTGTGTGGTATTAGAGTGATCTTAGTGTTATCCTTTCTTTGGGTACATTTACCACCCCATTGGAAAATTTTACTTCAACATGCCCATTATCTCAGTCCAGCATGACTTCAGCCCGTGGGCACTAGCACCATGTTGTGTTCATATCGGGGGAACAATATATAAATATATATATATATATATATATATATATATATATATATATGGCATTATCTGACATTACTACATTTTCCTCTTCCTCTGCCTTGATAGTCTACATCTGACCTCACCTGCAATTTGGTCCAGCCTCATCATGCTTGCACACACCATCATGTTGGCAGTAGTTCCTCTTGCAAGGAGACACACATACAAAGCCCACACTGGTGTACTCCAAGAGGTATCCTGCGTAGCCATAAAGACTGCAAATGAAATACTTCTTCAAGTCTTTTTTGTACACTGAGGAAACACAAAGCATTATCATCAGTTTGAACTTGAATCTTGCCACATCAAGTATAATCTGGCAACAGTAATCTCTCTTTAATTGTTGTGCAAAACATTGGTTTCAACACTTCTCCTCTGAACCAGAACCCATGCAACCTCTGAACTGAGGTTTTGTTCCCATGAAGTGGCAGAGTGGGCAGAAATAGATGAACTGTGATGCTGCTCGAGTAATTACCTGCAGGGGAGATATATGCACATTTTCTACCCATGCCATTTATATTTTTGCCAGTGAGGCACCCTAAGTGTGACTGTGGAGCCTAAATGATGGCTCATGCCTCAAGCAACACCTCACTGATGAGGCCCAAATTGGACCGAACCTATTGTATTGCTGTTGGTGCCAATAAATTGGGTTCTAGCTACAAGTTTGGCTGATGTGTCCTACTGGGGCAGGACCAAGGTTGAATGCACATGGCTGGGTTTTGTCAGAAGTGGTAAAGTGGTAGAAGAGTGATGGACTGGATTACAGTATAATGATGACGTGGCCTCATGGTACAAGTCACTCAGGGCATTCTTTACATAATCCTGTCTTTCCATGACACAGTGTCGTTCCTTACCTAATAGGGCCCATTCCTGACATAATATGGGCATTTTCACATATTTGTGGCTCTCCCTTGCATAATGGAAGCTCTAGCTAAACCACATCCATCCATGACATATTCTGGGCATTATTGGCATTAATGTGGATATGCATGTCACCCTGGGACCCTGGCAAAATGGTGCTGATCCTTAACAAATTGTAGGCATTCTTGACATAATTGTGGAATCACTGGCAGAATGGCAGTCTAGATCTAATGATGCCCATCCTTTGCATATTGTGGGCTTTATTGTCATAATTGTGTTAATCCCAGGCAAAATTGTGATACCTTGCATAATGGTGTCCATCCTTAGAATAATGTAGGCATTCTTGAGATAATTGTGGAGGTTTCGCCCTTTTGTCCATCTTCTCACAATAGCATAGATGAACAAGTTACTTACCTCCGTTAACGTGTTATCTGGTAGAGGCTATATATAGCTGCAGATTCCTTACCTTTGATTTTCCAAGGTGTCAGGCTGGATCTGCAAACTTTTCCTGAGAAATACCCCTTGTGTGCACCATTGGGTGGCTCCATTGAGCTCCATATGGCATTGTTGGCACCCAAAGTGATATCACAGTTACCTATATAGGCGCCACCCAGGCGTGGGTGTCAGTTACTTTAATCACAACTTTCCACGCTAGAAGTGCAGAGCCATGTGAAGAACTGGAGCATATGTAATCCAAACTAGGGCCCTGAAAAAAAGGGATCACCCTAACCCTAGTACACAAGCCCATAGAGCGATGAGACATGAGTGAGTGTAAGTAAGGTGCAGCTTGATAGAGTCTCTACCAGATGCCTTACCGAAGGTAAGTAACTTTTTCATCTGATAGACACTTCTAGCTGCATATTCCTTACCTTTGATTAGATACCCAAGCCATATCCTCCTGGTGGTGGGCTGGGGACAATGTTTTTATACTAGAAAGTTCTGCAGGACCAAACGGGCAAGGTGCCCGTCACTGCATATCTGACTTTTCAGGCAGTACTGTTTGGCAAATGTGTGCAGTGATGCCCATGTTGCTGCCTGACAGATGTCCATGACTGGAACTCCATGTGCTAGTGCCATGGTTGCAGCTTTTCCCCAGGTGGAATGCGGACACAAGCCCTCGAGATGATGCTTTTTAGACAAGGCAAATAGATCTTGATACAGAAAATGACAGCACAAAATGGTCCACTTCTGTACTGCCCAACCCTTCGTTGCCCCCACACATCCCACAAAGAGTTGGTCTTCCACCCAGTACTCTTTTATGCGCTCAAGGCAGAACGACAATGCTCCTTTTGGATACAGCCAGAGGAGACACTTCTCTTGTTTAGAGGGATATGGGGGCGCAAGGAAGGTGGGCAAGGTGACAGTTTGACCCAGATTGAATGGGGTCACTACCTTAGAAAGGAAAGAAGCATGGGTGTGCATGACTATCTTGTCTGGAAATATTGTGAGATATGGCGGCTTAGATAAGAAAGCCTGGATCTCACTCACCTTCTGGGCAGATGATATTGCCATTAAGAAGGCTGTCTTGATGGTAAGCAGCCAGAAAGGACAGTTATGCAGCGGCTCGAAAGGAGCACAGATAGAGTAAGTGAGAACTAGGTTAAGACCTCCTGAGGCATGATAAATGGCGTAGGGGGAAATCTATGTACAAGCCCTTTAATATATCTATTTACAGTAGGGGATTTGAACAGACAGGGTTGATCAGCCAGCCACAGAAAGGCAGACAGATCAAAGAGATAGCCCTTCAGAGTGCCCAGAGCAGAACCCTGGTGGGCAAGAGAAAGAATGAAGGGAAGAATATCATCAACTAGAGAAGCAAAAAAAGGATATATAGACTTCTCTACGCCGATTTCAGGCATACACCATCTTGGTGGAGGGATGCCTGGCTGCCTAGATAACAGTACAGGCTTCGGGAGGAAAGTCGAAAGCTGCCAACTGTCGTCGCTCAATCATCACGCATGAAGGAGCAGAGTTGAAAGGTTTGGGTGTAGAACCCTCCCCTGCTGCTGCAACAGAAGATCTTCTCAAAGGGGCAGCCTGATCGGAGGATCGATGCTCATTTTCAGAACTCGGGATGCCAAACTCTCCATGCCCAGTCTGAAGCCACAAAGATGACTTAGTCCCAGTCATTTTTGTTCTTCTTGAGAATACTGGGAAGCAGTGGTATGGGTTGAAAGGCGAACTGGAGGCCTGAGCTCCACTCACGATAAAAAATGTCGCTGAGTGTTTGCCGCCTTGAAAACTCAAACACTCAATAATGCTGACATTGCCATTCTCTTTGGAGGTGAATAGATCTAACCAAGGCTCTCCCCACTGCTTAAAGAGACCTTGCACCACCTACGAATAAAGACGCCACTCGTCTGCTAGGCATCCACGGCTAGGTTCATCCTCCCTGGTGTTCAGAGAACCTGCCAGGTTTTGAACCACCAGGGTTATGCCCTGCTGTTTCAGCCATGTCCAGAGAAGCAGGGCCTCTTGACAAGGGATCCACTACCCCACCTCACCCTGCGTGTTGCAGTACCACATAGAAGTGGTGTTTTCCATGAACACCTGCACCAACTTCTCCTTGACAGAGGGAAGAAATGCTTTCAATGCTAGTCGGATCACCCAGAGCTCCAACATGTTGATGCGGAGTCTGTCACCATTGTAAAGTCTGGTTGGGGAAGGGAGAGGAGTCTGCCTCTGACCCAATCGCGGTTCGTAATCCATATGGGAATATGAAAATATTCATCAAGTAAGTCCAGTGCTACCTACCATTCTTCTAGGTCTCCAGCAGACAAGACCTGAGCCAATGTGAGTATCTTGAACTTCTCCTTCTTGAGGAAGAGATTTATGGTTCATAGCTCTAGAATAGGGCAAAGACCCTTGGGCTTTTTGGGTACCAGAAAGTAGCAGCAATAAAAACCACTGCCTACTTCTGATTTCAGGACCCTTTCTATGACTCTCTTGACCAACAGAGCTGTAACGTCCTCTTGGAGCAGTGACAAATTTTCCTCCTCCAGCCGTTCCAATGTTGGCAGTATGGGGGTAGGAAGGGATTGAAAAGGCAGGACATAGCCCTTCTTGTTGATCTGCAGTACCCATGCGTCCGATGTTATGGATTGTCGGTGAAGGAGATGATGGCATATTCTCCCTCCATTTGGGCCAGCATGGTCCTGCTGATCCAAACTAGGAGGACTTTGAGGCTGCAGCTGCCGGGGGCTGGGTGGCAGATGACTTATGGCCTACAGACCCTCTAGATCTGAAAGTACCAGGCCCACGTCCTCCCATAGCTTGGGTAAGTTGCATCGGTCGGTGGCCGGCATAGGGCTGACGAGGTACCGCACCCCTTCTGTAGCCACATCATATAGTGGACGAGGGGTCGCCAAGAGGCTCAAAGGACTTGGCCGTAGCCATAGATTCCTTAAAGCGCTCCAGTGCTGAGTCCGTCTTCTCGCCAAACAAGTGAGTGCCATCTAACGGCATGCCCATCATGTTTAGCTGGACAGCCCTAAAAAAAACAAGATGTCCTCAGCCAGGTGTGATGCCTTAAGGACACTGCCCACACAGTGGCTCAGCCTAGGAAGTCAGTCGTATCTAAGCCACACCGAAGGTGAAGTTAGCTGCATCTCTTCTGTCTCTTACTGCTTGGGAGAGTAGGGCCCAGGCCTCCTCTGGGACTTGAGTCAGCACCTGCGCACCCGTATCCCAAATGGTATGTGAGAAACAGCCCAATAGGCATGTGGTGATCACCGACCTCAGTGCCAGGCTGGTGGAAGAAAACAACTTCTTTCCAAGGTGGTCCAGCCTCTTGGATTCCATGTCTGGGGGCGTGGAAGGGAAAGCACCATGAGAAGTAGAGTCATGGACTACCATGCTCTCAGGGGTGGGGTGTTGGGTGAGGAAGCTAGGGTTGCCCGGAGCAGGGCGATGTTGGGAGGCGATCCCCCTATTAACAGGAGCCCCTGTGCTGGGCTTCAAACAAGTTCCCAGCAGGTCATCTGTAAGTGCTTCATTAAGAAGGGGTTCAGATGTAGAAGCCCGTGGATTAAGCACTTCCATCAGAATGTTTTTCTTGACACCCACTGAGGACAGTTCGATGTCTAGGACCTCCTCTGCCCTATGCACCACCACTGCATAGGAAAACCCCTCCGCCATAACCACAGTGAGGGGACAGAGCAAGCCAGTATCTGGGAGGTGTCCAGACCACTGGCCGTTCCTAGCTCCTTAGACCTATCCAAAGTACTCTACAACTGGTGTTTTAAAGGGTCCAATGACCCCTCCCATTCTTCTCCCATGCTTCACTGCATAAAATAAGGCTTAGGCAATGATCTGACACCTGTTTTGTTCCTGATCACCAGAAATCAGAATGGGTGCCAATCTGCTCCTGGAAATGGGGGGAGGTTCGGAGTCTAACTGGGCAACGGCTCTGCAAAATTGTGTCAGGAAAACCAATGTTCCCTGCTCATCTTGTCAGCTGATAGACGAGGTGAAGTTGAAGTCCTCTTTGGACTTCTTCTTCTTGTGCCTCTTCCCTGAGTGTCCCGAGGACCTCGAATGGAACAAAGAAGACTTGGGGGTCCTGGAGTGGTCCCACGACCTCCTTCTCGACTGGGACCATGACCTCCTAGAAGTCACACGTGCCAGTGTTTTGGACTGACAGGCTGCAAGCAGCCTTAGGGACCACTCCCCGAAAGCTTTCAGCGCCATGATCTGGCAGTCTGAGCACAACTTGGAGCTGTGGTCACGCTCAAGGCAGCAGAGATAAACATGGTGAGGGTCCGTAACCGACATGACATGGTGATGGGCACCAAACTGTTTGAACCCAGCCTTCACAATGACATCCTCAAAACACACAAAGAAAATTTTGTAAAAATGTTGAAAAAAGGCCTGTCAAAAAGTGACAGAGAGGTAGTTAGAACTCTGCTAACTTGCCCGGAAATAAAAGAACTGACACCCTTGTGCTTGGGTAGCATCTACATAGGTGACTGGTACATCACTTCCGGTGCCAATGACACCACACGGAGCTGAATGGAGCCACCCAACGGGCGCACAAGGGATATTGCTCAGCAAAGGTTTCCAGAGCAAGACTGACACCTGGGAAAATCAAAGGTAAGGGATCTGAAGCTAGAAGTCTCTATCAGGTTAGGAGGACAAGTTGATGACCAAGTTCTCATGAAGAAAAGCCACTTCATTTATGAAGTAGGAATAAGGTATGTGTTCACTCAATTAAGTTTATGCTTTATGGAAATAAATGACAGGATCTGTACAAGAAAGCAAAGTGTTTAAATGTAACCCTATCATTTCTAAGGTAATATTTAATTTGATTTCAATGGTGTCAACTGTAGCCAAACTGTATATTTTAACCAAGGATTGCAAGATGTTGTGATAGTGAATATTCATTTGATATGTTAGTAACTTGTAAACATTGAACCATGTCCACGGCACTGTGACCAGAAATTAATATCTCTATGCAAAACATGGTATTGGGTCATTTCCCACAAAAATGTATCATAGAGATGGCTTTCACCCAACAATATCTGCCAGAGAATATGGATTGCTTATTGAAAATAAACTATATACCCCCCCCCCCAAGTCGACAAAGCACACTACTTGGGCAGATGGGAAAACTTTGCATGCTCTGCCACCTCAGAATCCCGAAGTGTAATTATGAAGTCAGTGGAGAGGGGAAGAAAACCATAAAAAATTATGAAAGGATTGTGGTTATCAAAGAGAGGGGGTGGTGGTTTCTAATGGTGACCAACTGTCACCTCAGTAACCTACAAGTGTGTTGCAGGTGATGTACTCTAGAGCAGGACCAGGTGTAGCTGAGGTTTACCAATGGAAAAACAAGTTGCTTGAACAGTTTGATCGCGGGACAAGGGGATACATTTGATTAATCCTTCTCCAGCTGAGGATGATCACTACAAACCATGAGGTTACATTGCCCGTAGTCATGTGTACACGTGGATGGTGGTGGTAGATCAGACAGAGGACTGATTACAGAGAGACAGAGAACTCTGTGGTGTAATGCATATGATGGCCCCTTGCAGATTGTGAATAGGTGCATCTGAGTCTCCCATATCTCACAGATATCAATTGGCCTTGGGCTGAATAGACTTATCCTCAAGGGTTAAGGAGGCCCTGATTGATTGGAGGTCTGCTTGCACCACAGGAGCTGCAAGGGCCTGTGGTACGACAGTGACAGATCGGAGTTCTATAGAGGAAACGTCTATCACTCAGAATTCCCTCTCTTGACATTATAGCAGAAAGTACTACTTGTTGTATTACTGCAATATGTGTGAGGGAATGAGACTATGCACAGTCATCGATGTACTGTTCATGAGTTTTGTATGTTTAACTACAGTTTTGGGATGTTTAGAGTTTTCATACATGGGTCGTCATCTGAGGAAAACAGGGCACAGAATCTCTAAAAACTGACAGAGCAGAAAATAAAATATTTATCAATAAATCAGCCTGTGTAGTCCAATTCCACCTGTAATTTTACTTATGATCGTTGTATTCCCCAAGACTACTTTGTTCTTGAAAGTGGATAACTCTGGCTTCTAGTTTGCAGAAAGATATTACATTACAATATGAAAACACACTTGTCCCCTTTTCTTGTGGATAAAATGTGGTGGTGTAGGAGATTCCTTGGCAGACCATTAGGTAAACAGTACTCCTGACATAGGTCCAAGGGAATCATTTAACCATGATGACTTCTGTGTTATGGACAAATTGTGAAACTAATACCATAAAAGTTTGGGAACAGTGAAATACATTATTCTACTCACATATTCTTCTGGTGGTTATGTCATCTCTTGAGATGAGCGCAAAGGCGATATTCATCAGTCTTCTTTTCTTAGCTGGTCTTTTGTTGAAGGCGTTGACAATAGATGTGCCCAAGTTTTCATTCAAGAAGCTGATGACATTGTGGTTGTTCTCATAGATAAATTCAGATGTCACCATTGCAGCTTCCTTTCCATGTGAGGTACTGACAGATACAAAAACTTTTCAGAACTTTAACTCCATCCAGACCATTTTTGAAGTTACACCACAAACACAGTCACGCTGTTGTGACTTTAGAGTGAGTGAGTAATACATGCCATGTGAACATGGAAAATGTCCCGATTATTTGCCTTTTGGAAACATTCTGTTTGACATTGGCGGAAGTCTAAGACCCACTGAAAGAAAATCAGCCACTATGGGTTCTCCTAAAATGGAGTTTCCTTACTGCAAACCTTGTTAACAAAGAACTGGTATAGCCCTGTAGAAGGTAACCAAGTTGACTCTTAGAGGTGAGAGTATATTAATAACAAAAACATTGCAAGTTGTCATTTGAGTGCCTGGCAATCCATGTATTGTCATATATGTATTGGGGTGGACATAACCAGAGTAATTCTCTCTAGCGTAACTACTCATAATCATAGCAAACTTACTCAATCAGGCGTAATAAAGTGGGAAGTTTGAATCAGCGCCTCAAGAAATCTAATATCTTCTTTCCCAAGGTATCCAACCTCTTGGATTCCCTGTTCAGTGGAATGGTAGGGAATGTGCCAGGATTTACTCTGGAAGTAGAGGCTTCGACTACCAACCTCTCCGGGGATAGGGTGCTCAGTGAGGAAGTTGGCATTCCCTGAGAGGGCGATGGTGGCGTGCAGTTGTCCTATGCACAGGAGGTCCTGTGCAGGGCTTGGAGCATCCCCGGAGTAGGATGTCTTTGAGAGCTACATTAAACAGGAGAAGTAGTTCTAATGGGGTCATCCCCCCGGCTGAAGCACATCCATCAAGACATTTGCCTTCACCACCACAGAGGGCAGCTGAAGGTCCAGGACCTCATTCGTCCTTCTCACCACTATAGCAAATAAGGCTCCCCCTCGACCACCATAGTAGGAAGAAAGACCAAACCAGTATCTAGGGAGGTGTTTATACTACTGGCTCTGCTAGCTCCTCAGGGTCTTCATTGACTTCTAGGAGTTGAGTATGGGGCAGCACCTAAATCAAAGCAATGGAGCTGGTGCCAGGGAAAGTCGAGGTGGCTTGACTGGCATCAGTACGGATCTGTCTATGGATCCAAAGGTCCATACTAGCACCGGGGGAGTGTGTGCTGCAGCATAACATCCATAGATATTTTTACAATCTAATTGACAAATGAAATGCAATAAAGATTAGTAACTAATAGGTCCTATTTGAACATAAAGCTTTTGAATAGAAGTTGAAAATATAGGAGTGTATTTGTGATTCCTTGTTAATGGTGCAAAATCTCTGCAAATCAGGGTGAATGCCATATATACTATCGAAAGGTGTGTCTGAACCTCGTTGGACCAGTGCCAAATGTGTACTGGAATCTCCATGGACTAGTGCTGGTTTCTTTTCCTGCAGGTAATCATTGTGCAGGGGCTAAACTACACATTGCCCCCTCCCCCTTGTGGATTTAGCTGTGAGAACAATCATAATCATGAAAAAACAAGTGACACAACAATGGTGTGGGTTTTAAAAGAAAGGCTATGGAATAAAGGATTAAAGTGAGAGATGGAGGGAAAAAGGCTGAAAGAAGAGGACAATACATTGGGAAAGACAGAGACTGGGAAAGTAAGGGGAAATGCAAAGAAAAGGAAAGACTGGGGTTTATTATTTATGCTGAAATGCAGTTACTAATGCTTTGGTGAGTAAAACAATATTAAGTGAACATGACAACACACACACAAATGGATTGCTGTTATACTTACATCACAAGAATGGTTGTAATTCTGTCAAATACACTTAGTGGGAGATTCCGCAAGATCTGGGAAACCTGTTGAATGTAGAAAAAATATTAGTTAGTATAATCAGCAGTAATATCTATCTTATGTTGTAAGTTTTGGGGCTAAACGTTGTAGTTCCTTGTGCTTAAATGACCTTTTCATCTGTGTCTCAGAGATCTCAAAGGGGTGTCACATCACAGAACATCAGATACACGACATGGTCAGACGCTCGGGCCATCTCTTGAGGAAAATTGCATACCCTTTTCCACCTCCTGCCAGGTCTAAATATCCTTTGCTCAATAGATGCATATTCCATTGCCAGAGCAGAAGGAGGTAAAGTGCCCTGGTCAGAGGGTTATGCTGGCAGACAATAAGGGGCATATTGACAAGTCCCAAGACACTTTTGTTGACGCCCCAGTGGCACAGAGTGTAGATCCATATCTACAAGGCCACACAAAGCCACTTTGTGTGGCTTTTCATGGCCTTGTACATATGGTGTAGGGCAATGCAGCGCAAGTCGCATTGCCTTATTTTGCATCGGGGGGACATTCTATGAGTGGGTTTTCCTAAGCAACACCTGTGGGTTTTGAAGCATTCCCAGATTTACAAGGTTCTGTATACCTGGAAATGCGTAAAAACTGGGTGCCTCCCCAGGGAACAATGGACAGTGGTGCAAGGGTGCCTGCATTGGTGCCATGCAGCCAAAAGGCCATCACCGCAGGGGGAAGGGCCAGAAATGCACGTGTTTTGTGAATATGGTGCATTTTTACCCTTTCAGGCACACTACAGGAACAGCCAGGAGAGGAACGTGGAGGCCGGGTGAGTGGGGCTGGGGCGGGCTCAGGCAGGAAAATGACAACTTTCTAAAAGTGTAATTTTCAAAATAGCAACATAAAATCACAGTTAGCTGTTAGGTTGGATTTTGTATTACTATTAAAATGAGTCCTTGTATCGTTGTTTTAGCCACTCCCAAACTGAAGTGAGGCATTAAAATGTGTTTCCATGTTACCTGGGTGTTTCCTATGGATGAGTGAGCCTTACTACAGTGCAAAATGACTTTGGAGGTTTTTCACTGCCAGAACATGTGATACATAAAATATACATGTCCTACTTTATAAATAACATGTTCCCTGCTCCATGGGCATTTACGGCCTTTGTTAGGGATAAGTATTAAAAAGGAAGGGTTAGTCCTGGCAAAGGTATATTTTGCCAGGTCAAATTGACAATTTTAACACTGCACACCCAGTCTGCAGACTCAGACATGAAGGCGTCCTTTACAGTGACACTTTATAGGTAGCACAATATGTGCTGCATAATTACCTTTTTGCCAATCAGGACTGTAGTCAATTTCTACATGCTTTAGAGATCAGAGCACATGCACTGGGGCCTGGTCACCAGTGCTCTAAGTGCAGAGTCTAAAAAAACCAGCAGCATCAGACCGAACATAATGAATGTGACCATCTGGCAGGGGCTGCTCCTCCATGAGGGTGGAGGAGCGTCTACCCCTAGCCCCCACCCCGCCAGCAGCAGCAGCTGCAAACCTTTTCAAGAAAACAATAATAAACTGTGTTTATTATTGTTTTCTTGAAAAGGGGGGGGCCATGGGCTGTGATGAACACTTGAGGGGAGTGTACAGAGCACTCCCCTCAGAGCGCATGTGTGTTTGGCCGGCAGTCTCGGGCTGGCCAAACACACATGCACAGTGGGCTCTCTCAGCCCTGCAACAGGGTTGGTGGGCTAGAGAGAGCCTGCACAGGCTCCCAATCTGCCTGGGAGCGCCCTGGTTGGTCGCTCCCATTCAATCCTGGATTGGCACAGGGCAGACCGGGAGCCTGTGTGAGCAGAGGAGCAGATGGAGCAGTATTGGTGGCAACGGCAGCGGCGGTAAGTATTTACTTTTAAAAAAAATGCAATGTAATTATTCAATTTTTATTCCCAACCGCCAGCCACGCCGCCCCCCCCCCACCCCAATGCGCATGCGTGCTGCCCCGCCCCTTCTGCTGGTCGCAAGCCACAACTGCAATCTGGTCTAGCATGCTTGTGATCAGGTGGATCAGGTGCAGGAAGTCTCTATGACTGACCAGTGATCCGGCCTTCATCAATTAATTCCCTGTACAGGAATCACTTCTGTTCCTCAAGAATGAACTGGGCTCCGATTTAGCTGCCTTTTGGAATAACATAGACCCTAACTGCTGGCTTTATTGTTCATATAGAACCCTAGAAAATGAAATATTTCAGGTTCATTTGCACAGCTTTGGCATGTCAATGTTGTCATAGTGGATAACAGAAGGGAAAGCTAACATCAGTCTACTGGCACGTTCTTCCACATCTGGGCACATAGTGCAGGACTGTCCTCACGCGGCCCAGGTCATCTGCAAGGACACTTACCGTGGCATTTATACTGTTTTGGAGGGCAAGGAATGAATCTGTGCCTGGGTGACCAATGTTTGATACATCTTCGCCTATCAAGGTAAGCTTGATGTCCACTTGCCTGGTGGGGATTTCTGTAGACAGATACATTGTAAATGTTAATTAAACTCAATTTATCTTGCACAAGCTTCTGCTAACCATCCAGAACATTCTGCAGAGGATAATTTTTTAAGAAAAACTTTTTAAAGCTGGAGTTTTGCATTTGAAATAACTCATTAAAACACAAAGGTTGTAATTAAATTACATATCATTCAAAAGACGTAAAGCACCTTCAAATTTAAAGACTGAAATACTAATTCAAAGTCCCTGCCGAGCCTAAAACCCCTCAGAAATGGCCAGATTTACGAGTTTTCTTAAACCTGATGCTTTCATTTTTGCTAGTTTTTTGCTCTTTCTATGTGTGCTGCATTTTGCAGCACACATAGAAAGAGCAAATCGCCATTTAAGATTTTTCTGCAGGAAGGTGTTCCTTTGGAGATCGCAATACAGAGGCAGGATATCTGTCACGTTTGTGATGAAGGAACCCATTAGCCAAACTCTAAATCAGGCCCCAAGTGGCATACTGCTTTAATATGTCGATGGCCTCCGGACTATAAAACTTTCCTTTCCTTTTTCTGCATAGTAACACACAGAACTATTTGAAAGATTTAGTCTCAGATTAACAAGTATTTTGCGATGGGTTTGTGTCATAAAATTAACACAAACATACGTAAACTGCTTATTTCATTTACTTTCCTGCATAAAAGTTGTTTCCCCCTGGAAGGTTCCTTCAAAATACTGCAAGGAGAAGGGAACACTGAACATCTCTTTGATGAGAGGTGTGAAGCAAGCAGAGGATACCCTAAAGGTGATTAAATATGTGGCTGAGATATGGGAAGGGCAGTCCTGCGAGTGCTGCAATGTCCCCCCTTCCGCAGAATTTTTGCCAATCGCTTGGCTACACCCGTTGCACCAAATACAGGAGGTAATGTTGCTCACAGCTTTTAGAGAGATGGAGGTTGTTTTTCAGGGGGTGACCACTACCCTGGTAAGAGATTTCTGACACTGAGACGGCTGGGGAAACATTTACGATTGCAGCAGGGCATTTCCTATCATTTGCTAACCTAGCACGCACAGCTAGGGAGATCTCAACTGGCTTCCTGGATACACTGCAAACATCATTGATATAGGGCTTACCCTAAGAGGATGGGCAAGGAAGAGGTATGGTGTCCCGCAAATACAAAATGGTAGCGATGGAGAGTGACAGACCATCAGTTCTATTCAAGGCTCATCAAGTGTGTTAGTGAGGGCCAACAGACCCCCTTGACTGTCATGGAATGGGGGCAAGCAGGTGCTCAGGTGGAAGAAGCTAGCAATGGCAAATTTAATTTGACACCCTTCCATTTCCTTCGCCGGACATGTATAAATCCTGGTGGTCTGCACAACGTTTACCTCAATATGCCTGTGACATTCCCCAAATATATGAAACAGGATGCCACATCCCTACATATGGCACATTGGTGGGGTACTGGGAGGAGGTGGTAACCCCTGTCCATCTCCAGAGGTTACCACAACACTGTTTGTTAGGCATAGTATCCAAACCCAGACTGGGGGTGGGTGATACAACACAAATTTGCAAAGATGACTCTACTCCTTGCAAAACAACACATAGCAATACACTGGATATCTGGTAGGGGACCCACCACTCAGAAATGGAGAGCAAATGTGTTGGAATGGGCCGTGGCAGAGGAGCTCTTACTGAAGAGTGTTAGGACTGATGACCGAGTGGAAGAGGATTTAAGAGAGTGGTGACATGATAAACCAAGTTCAAAGTTAAAACTTTGACTAGAAAGAAACACTCATGATTGCCTAGCCAAAGTCACTGGTGTATCAGCCACACCGGCTGCCTACGTTCTTCTCTACCGTATCCCATATGCTAACACTGGATGATTGATTACCTATGCTTTTTAAGATAACTTTTTTGCTACAGAAATTTGAGCTTTTCTTTTGGCATTTTTTTGTATTTTGATATGGTTTATGTAACTATGCATGAACCTTTCATCTCTTTATTTTGCACCGTTACTGTGGTTTTGGTTAGTTTTTGCCCTCCTGTCAAGTTCTATTACTTGTAGGCAGTATGAGTGGCTTCAGGACCCAGTTCACCTTTTAGTGTCAATTTGTTTGAGCTCTGTAGGACCTTTGTTACATCAAGACAGTGCTGCCTCTCTCCCCACTCCCTCTTACACTCTCTCTTTCTATCTCACATAATTGAACAATAGTAGGAATTGTAACATGTTTGAAAGAAACAGAGAAGAAGCATGGCATAATTAAAAAAGCAGATTTTAAACCATATAACAATACAAAAATGAGAAGTTGAAGTGATGAGAATCAGAAGTGGAAGCCATTATTTTGGATCTATGAAGACGTATAAGGAGATCACATTCTGGGTTAATCGTTCAGTGTTGGATCTATAAGACAGCCAGGGTCACAGTGGAGCAACAACTCCATTGATGTTAACACATCTGGGAGCTTGGCCAGGGAAGCTATATTCATGGCATTTTACAGGGAAGGCTGCACTCTAACATTGCCTCAGGTTTATGAACATTGGGCAGTGCTCCTGCAGGGTGCTCCTGAATTTTTACGAGTCTAGGGGCCCTTCAGAAGGCAATACAGTCTGATACCCAATACCAACCTCATGCGGTGTCTAGGATTGCACAATCCCTATGGCTGCTGCTTCATTTTGGGTCATAAAAGGATACAGAAAAATGCATGCACCTCAATGGATTTCACACTGACTCTTATCAAAGCTAAGATTTCCATCACCTGTTTGCCTTCTACACTCCATTCAACAACCTGACAACCCATTGGATTTTTAGGACCTGGCATCTTTACGTTCAGTACCAGCTGCATGGTGCTTCCTTCCTGCCTCTTCACCCCACCTCAACTTCAGCCCAGTCATCTGCTATCCTTTCAAGAGATCCCCAGTACCTCATCCTGATATATAAGAACAGACTCAGAAACCAAAGCAGCCCTGACAAATTTGCGGCAAAAATGGTGCATTCTACAAAACATTTGTCATTATATATTCAGTTATATTAGCTTTCAAAACATAGCAAATGATGACCTTAGAGTGCCCCAGCATACCAGCCACTTAAACAATTATCATTAGGCTTTTGTAATGTTTGGGGGGTTATAGGTCAATCAGAAAGTCTCTGTAAAACATCAAAGTGCAGTCAAGATTCCCTTTCAATGTGCAATTGTGCAAAAAGAGACAGTGTACACATGTTGAAATGCAATTTATCTATTGATGTGTTAGCAAGGAAGACAATGTTTGTAAATCATGTCAACCTCTAAACTCACACAATTTGAACTGATATGATGTATAATACACATAGTCCTCAATTGCCAAATTGTTATGTGATTAACACAGGAAATCCTAAAAAAGGGAATTAGGGGCCAGATGTAGGAAAATCCAATTTAGCGACTTGCAAATTGCGAGTCTGGCCGACTCGCAATTTGCAAGTCGCAAAATCGGATGCAGAATGGTGTCTCAGACACCTTCTACGACTCGCTATGGGGTCGCAAAGACCCACCACATCAATATTCATGAGGTGGGTCGCATTTTGCGATCCCATAGCGAGACCCTGCACTCACAGGCATGGTGGCCTGCTGTAGTTAGCAGACCTCCATGTCTGTGACTGCTTTATAAATAAAGCAGTTTTTTTTTTTTCATTTTGCAGCCCGTTTTCCTTAAAGGAAAACGAGTTGCAAAATGAAAAATAAACCGAAACCATTTGTTTTTGTTTTTTTCAGAGTAGGCAGTTGTCCGTAGGACCACTGCCTGCTCTGAAAAAATATTTTTGTCGACATTCACAAAGGGGAAGGGGTCCCATGGGGACCCATTCCCTTTTGCGAATGAGTTACCAGCAGAGTGACACTGGTGGTAACTGCGAGTTGGTTTGCGACCGCATTTGCGGCCACAATGCAACTCTGAATTGCGATGCGAGTCGCAAATAGGAAGGGAACACCCCTTCCTATTTGCGAGTCGCATTCCCAAATTGCGAGTCGGTACCGACTCGTAATTTGGGAATGAGCATCGTGTTCGGCCGTTTGCATGCCGCAAACTGCGAATTTTGCAGTTTGCGACATGCAAGCGGCTTACTACATCTGTCCCTAAGTCCTTCAACACTTGCCATTTATTACCCCTAGAGCCTCTGAGGTCTGATCTTGAATACACAACAATTTGCAGGCGGGGGCTTCTCGCTGTGGGGGTGGGTGCAATTGCTGACAGTGGGACAATCTTTGCCGGGGTGCTTCAATGATTCTCTCACTATCACTCTCACAGTGCCTTTCATCTCTCCATAGCCTCTCTCACATGTATTGGATATGTTTTATAGCACCGTCTTACCAGCATAGGGTGTTGGAGCACTTTACATCACACACATAAAGAGACAATAAATCATACATGTGTACATTAGTGTATAGAAAATGTTACGTAACACAGAGCGACTACAAGGTATAGGATTCACATGTCATCCACACTGGTGGCATTTTTTGCAGTGCTTGGTCTGGGGAAGTAAAAACTCAGGATTCAGAACATAACATTAGTTGACTTTATTATTAATAATTATTTCTACCCAAACAAACCATTTCTAGCAACATTAGGATAATGGAAGACTGGAAAGAAACATAACTTTCTCTTCTGCATGATGCAGTTTGCATACAGCTCTCTGGTTGCAGTTCATAGCTCACTATGCTAGATTACAACTGTAATTTATGAACTGCACAATAACAAAAGGATCTCTGTGACCAAAGCCGCCTCCCGCCTCCCCCCTCCTTCTCACCGTTTCCTTGCTTCTTGTTTTCCCTGCCACTGCGTCCCCTGTGGCCCCTCCCGCCTCCCCCGCCTTCTCACCATTTCCTTGCTGCTTGTTGTTCCCGCCGCTGCGTCCCCTGCGGCCCCAGCCCTCTCATTCGCCAGGCCCTCCCGCTTCCCAGCTGCCACTCCCACCCTCCCCTCCTCTCATGGCAGCCCAGGACACCTTTCAGCAATGCCATCGCCGACCTGGCCAGCAGCCACGCACTCGCCTCCACGGACTACATCCTCCTCGGGGACCTGAACTTTCACCTCGAAAACAACAATGACACCAACTCTACCACCCTGACCGAAAACCTCGCCAACCTCGGCTTCACACAGCTCGTCAACACACCCACCCACACAGCCGGACACACCCTTGACCCCATCTTCTCCACAAGCAACCACGTCACCTTCAACCATACCACCGAACACTACTGGACCGACCACCACTGCATCCACTTCACCTTCAAGAAACAGACAGAACACCACCTCACCGAACAACCACCACGCTGCCGATGGGGCAAAATCACCGAATTTCAACTAACCAACACCCTAGCCCAGAAACTGCCCATCAACCCTACCGACCCAGACATTGCGGCACACAACCTCAAGCTATGGATCAACGACTGCGCCGACTGCCTTGCTCCACTCAGAAAACCCTCCAACAACCACATCAACAAAAAAGCCACCTGGTTCACCGACGAACTCTAAGCCTCCAAACGCCACTGCCAAAAACTCAAGCAAATATGGCTACTCGAACGCACTCCAGACAACCACACGGCACTCAAGGATGCCACACGCAAACACCACCAACTCATCATGCTAGCAAAAAGATCCTCCTTCAAAACCCGCCTAGAAAACAACGCCCACGACTGCACAGAACTTTTCAGCATCGTAAAAGAACTCTCCAACCCAACCGCCACCGTCAACGACATCACCCACTCCCAAGAACTATGCGACGCCCTAGCAACCGCCTTCCACCAAAAAATCACGGACATCCACGACCGCGCCAACTCCCCTCACACTCCGGACGCTCCTACCCCACCCACCACGAACTCCACCCGCTCCAGCCGACTGACCTCCTGGACCAACATCAGCGACGACGAAACCCACAAGACCATGAACTCCATCCACTCCGGATCACCATCAGACCCCTGCCCACACCACATGTTCAACAAAGCAGACACAGCCATCGCACTACACCTACGGAAAGCCATCAACATCTCCTTCGAAACTGCAAGATTCCCGGACAGCTGGAAACACGCTGAAATCAACGCCCTTCTCAAGAAACCATAGGCAGACTCCAAGGACCTGAAAAACTTCTGGCCCATCTCTCTGCTCCCTTTACCGGCGAAGGTCATCGAGAAAATCGTCAACACCCAGGCAACAACATCCTCGACCCCTCCCGGTCTGGCTTCAGAAGCAACCACAGCACCTAAACCGCCCTCCTCGCCACCACAGACGACATCAGAAGCCACCTCGACAATAGAGAAACATCAGCCCTCAGCCTTTGACACCGTATGTCACCACACCCTAAAATCCTGCCTCCACGCAGCAGGAATCCAGGACCAGGCCCTTGAATGGACCGCATCCTTCCTCGCCGGCAGAATCCAAAGAGTCCACCTCCCCTGTACCAATCCAAAGCCTTCAACATCATCTGGGCGTACCCCAGGGCTCGGCCTCAGCCCGACGCTGTTCAACATCTACATGGCCCCCCTCGCACAAGTGGCCCGTCAGCACAACCTCAACATCATCTCCTACGCCGACAACACCCAACTCATCCTCTCCCTCACCAAGGACCCGCACACCGCCAAAACCAACCTCCACGAGGGACTAAAAGCCATCGCCGACTGGATGAGAGACAGCCGCTAAAACTGAACTCGGACAAAACACAGGTCCTCATCCTTGGGTGCACCCCCTCCACCTGAGACAACTCATGGTGGCCGTCCACGCTGGGTCCCCCACCGACACCCACCGACAGCACACAAAACCTCGGCTTCACACTCAACTCCTCACTCTCCATGTCAAAGCAGGTCAGCGCCATCTCCTCCTCCTGCTACAACACCCTCCACATGCTTCGCAGAGTTTACAAATGAATCCCAACAGAAACAAGAAAAACAATAACCCAGGCCCTCGTCAGCAGCAGACTCGACTACGGCAACACCCACTACACCGGTATCTCATCCAAACTCCTCCAACGCATCCAAAACGCCTCCGCCCGACTCATCCTCAACATCCCTCGCCACTGCCACATCACCCCCCACCTAAGAGACCTTCACTGGCTCCCCATCAACAAGAGTATCACCTTCAAGCTCCTCACCCACGCACACAAGGCACTCCACAACACCGGACCATCATACCTGAACAACAGACTCAGCTTCTACACCCCCACCAGGCCTCTCTGCTCCGCTGACCTAGCCCTCACCTCCGTCCCCCGCATCCGACGCAAATCTTCCGGTGTCAGATCATTCTCGTAACTCGTCGCCACGACCTGGAACAACCTTCTGCCGGATCTACGACAGACCCAGGACCTTCTTTCCTTCAGAAAACTACTCAAGACTTGGCTGTTCGAGCAGTAGCAGCACCCTCGCCCCCCCCAGAGCCTTGAAACCCTCACGGGTATGTAGCGCGCTTTACAAATTGATTGATTGATTGATTGAAAGCAGTAACTCACGGAGCTACGCACATAAAAGACAGTTCTGTAATATGCATAGCACACGTTCTTTGCAGCAGGTATATTTAATCTCTGCACTACTTGAGATGAGTCAAACCTGCCACCAGACAAAACTTCGATCTCACTCCAGCAGGAGCATTAAGCACCAGAGTTAGCTTGACAGTTTTATTGGTGCCTGAAAACGGATGGATATACAAGAAACTCTTCAGCAAGTGCTTTAAAACCCATAACAAATTTGAAAATACAGTTTTCCTGGAAGGCTGGAAGGGTGAGAGACCGATGTAGCAGCCCTGCTGCAAAACCAGCCCCTCAGTAACAAGCCGGCTGTCCCCCAGTACATAAAACCGGCCCCACCCGTCCAGCCTCCAAGGGGAATGCCTGATGCCCAGTACAGCCAGTGCGGCCTTGGTGAGTGATTTGTGTTTCTCCTCCTACTTGTGTGAATTGTTGGGTCCAGCTATGGCCATTGTCCAGGAATACATTGCTTGAGTGGGTCTCTAGCCATCGGTGATGGGGGAGCTTAGAACTTCCCCAAGAGAGCAGACCTACCTGTGTACATTTTAGTTTAGCAGACAGTTTTCCTATGATCTACCCTTTGAGTTGTCACACATGATTGCAGCCCGATTATAGTTTACATTATATTTTATAGCGTTACTACAATTCGGCACCACATGTTTTTTCTGCCTTGGTCAGAAATATGTGTCCCGAGATGTAAATATGTGTTCAAGATTCTTGCTTGCTACACGAAGTGATCATTCCTATAAGTTGACAAATTGTGACTCTAAGCTCCTTACCTATGTTGTCATTTTTACAGAACCACCTGAACTAAGCCATTGACTTTGAGTGCAGAAGAAGTTCCAGGGATCGAGGAAAAGCTGATTTGGATTTGAAATTAAAGAATCTCAACTTCATGGAGTCCCCTCAACCTTCCCACCCTCTGTCGGATCATGGGGTCTTTACTCTTTAGGCCCTCCCTGCACTGCTGAGACAGGAGTGCAGGCCTTCACTTGGTGGGAGTGCAAAACCTGCTGCTTCTTGACAGATCCATCAAATCTGCCATTTTTGGCTTCATTGCTGGTGGGATTGCCATGCCACTCTAAAACATTGTGGCGCAAACACTGCTTGCAGTAATCCCCTGGTTTGACAGTATGGCCAAACTCTGAATTAGAACCTTAATACCAGAACAGCGGCTGTGATAAATTGCAAAAGAGAGGGCAGGCTGGATTAGAACTGAATGTCCCAAAATGCGCTTGAAGCGGGGAAGATCTGCCATCTCATGCGGGTTAGACCGACAATCATGCACAAGTAATGCATAGATTCATACTGACACATCATGGTTCATTAGAGCAATCAAGGAGCGAGATGTACCTTTAAATGGTTGGGGGATGAATGTATTTCCTGCCATTGTACATTCTGCCCCATGGAAATCACTGGTGCATTTACAGGCCGGGGTGCACTCCGGAGGAATAAGTTGGCACATCCCGCTGTTTGTGCAATATTCCACCGGGCAGGTCGATAACCCGCACTGCATAGCAGCGCCGTGTCTTGCATCCCCACCTAGCGAACATAGAAAAGAGCACATAAGCCACATTATGGTCATCATAGTCATCTGGTCTCCTCACTACATTGCATGAAGATTCTAAATGCAGGACACAGTGTGAAGCAAGAACAGGGTGCCTCACAGATATGACAGGCCACGTGGCGCTGGACGCATACGCTTGTCAATAAACCACAAAGTACCACACATGTGCCACAACTCGCTACTCCTAGATCACCCAACTCTCAGGAAGAAGTAGGCAAGGTATTAGCAAACACCAGCAAATACCATCAAACATGTGATAAGAGATGAATCTTCAACATGAAAGCAGGTTGAGGAAGACCAACTTGAAGAGAAGACAGCAAAGAGTCAGGCCAGAGCAGCAAACATGGTGACAAAAGAGAAAGGATACAACATAGAAAACAGCAAGTCATCAGTGGGACATATGCACATATGCACCTCTTCCATTTTATAAACAGATGCAGTTCTCTTTGTGAAAACACTGTGAACAAAAATATCTTGCTACTCAAATATAAGTAAGGTAGGTATGCACAGCTAGTTAGAGGATCTTTATCCACATCAACAAATCTTGAAGATATATATATCACCAACATACATATAGTTGCAAATACGTACAGTTAATCACTATGTATTTATTGTACAAAACTTCACAATATTATTGGAGCCAATACACAGGTATACCATGTTTTCTGTGTTTCCAGTTGCAAAACTCAGACTAATTTAATTCTCCATGCAACTTTTGAACACAGATATCATGATTTGCATATAAATTCACATTTGAGCCTAAATCATGGTGAAAGGGCATTCAAACCATTGTCAAAATTATCATCTATAGAGGCTGTTCAGTTTGAAGACTTTTTGCTGACTTCTTGTTGTAGATCCACTTTGTGTACACACAAACTGTCGCCAAGTAGCGTGATATTCAAGTGTGTGTGCCCGGAAGAAGGAAGAACAGAAGGTTTCTCCGTGATATGCAGCATTGATGTTTTTAGAGCTACTCTATCGTCTCATTTCCAGTACCACTACAGAAATATAAATATCTTGTGATTAGATCAGTGGATCTCAACCTTTTGCTTTCTGAGGACCCCGACCTAATGATTACTGGAAACTGGGGACCCCAACTCAATTATTATTGGAATTGGGACCCCAATGAGTTGTTACTGGAAGCCTGGGGACATGGTCCAAATATTTGATGATTTGAACCGCTAAACGATACACAAAAAATACAGAAACAAGCATTCATCAGACAAATACACAAATGATGAAATAATATATTTCATTCACAATCAAGTATAACAAATGATGAAATTAAGTATTTAATTCCCAATCAAGTAAACTAAAAATCAAAACAGAAATTTTAAAAGGCGGGTTGGAGCATTTCTAAATTTAATTGAGGTCACTCGTCTTCCATAGCCAATACTTGATTCATCGTCCATACTCTATTCTCACAAATCAATCTGAGGATACTAACTGAGGGGCTTATTTACAAGCCCCCTGCGCCGTCGGTGCAAAAACTATCTGTGAGGCACTGGCAGGGTATTGTCCAGGCCCATATCGTCAAGGCCAATTGGCCCATATTTATACTCTGTTTGTGCCAGATTTGCGTCATTTATTTTGGCGCAAATTCAGCGCAAACTTAACTCCATATTTATACTTTGTCGCTAGACCACTCTAGTGCCAAAGTTATGGAGTTTGAGTCATTTTTTGTACGTGAAACCCCACCTTGCGCTAATGACATGCAAGGTAGGCATTCCCGTGCAAAAACTGACTCTAAGGCATGGCCGCCTTATTTATCCTCCGGTGTCAAAATGATGCACAGGAGGAGGCGGGCCTTAAAATAAGGCGCCCAGATGGATTTGCTCAGTTTTTTAACACCTGGGTCAGGGCAGGCGTTGAGGGAATTGTGGGCTCATTTCCATGGTGGGAGACCATGGAAACAATCCTATGGTGCCCCTCCCTGCATCCAGCGTATGCCACCCTCGCCCACCCCTGGAAGACACCCATGGATGGAGGGACCCATCCATGGTGAGTGCAGGTAAGAATATATATTTTTTTATTAAGTGGCATGGGGGGCCTAACTTGCCCCCCCTACATGCCACTGTGCCCAATGGCCATGCCCATGGGACAGAAGTCCCCTGGGCATGGCCATTGGGCAGGGGGGCATGACTCCTGTCTTTGCCAATATTGTTTACTCTAACCTGACTTGGACCATTCTTTGGCGTACAACCCAGAGTCTTTGGCGTACAACCCAGAGTCTTCCCTTCGCCTTCACTGCCCGGTTACCGTAATTTATTTTGACGCTAACCAGGCAGCAGCGCCGGCTAACGTCATTCCATAAATAAGGCACCCGGCTGGTGCATTGAAATGGCATTAGCCGGCGGTAAACCTTTTGATGCAAATCTGCGCTAGCGCGGATTTGCGTCAAAAAGTATAAATATGGGCCTTAGTGTGGCTTTTCATGGCCTTGAGAATATAATGTAAGGCATTGCAGGGCAAGTCGCTGCGTTGCCTTACACTGAGTCAGGGAGGCGTGCCATGGGCGTTGGGGTGGGTGTTCTCACGTCATACCCATGTGTTTTGACGCATTCCCAAATTTACAAGGATCTGTACACCTGGGAATGCGTCAAAATCTTACGCCTCCCCAGGGAAAGTGTAACGAGGAGAAATTACTTCATTCTGCAGCAAACAGAGGAAAACGCGCCATTGATTGTTTTTGTGCAGGAAGGTGTTCCTTTGTTTACAAAAACAATTGTGCCAACAAAGCAGACAGCCTAGCACCATGGTGCAAGGGTGCCTGCGTTGGCGCTAGGCACCAATTTGTGCACCGGCGCAACCAGAAAGGACAGGAATGTGCCGTATTTCATTAATATGGTGCATTCATGGCCTTTCCTTTTCATGCAGCGCAGCAAGAAGCCTTCCGGCGCTGCCATGCGCCAAAAAGTTGTAAATAAGGCCCTTCATTTTTAGTTCCCAATTTCAAGTTTCTTCACATTTACAGAATATTTTAAACTTCAAGATTGCACATTTACCTTCTTTATTTCATACACTTCATCAATCAGTTATTATTATTTAATGTTCTATGCAATCGCGAACCCTCTGAGCAGGCATCGCTGACCGCGAGGGGTCCCCAGACCACAGGTTGGGAATCACTGGGTTAGATGATACAAACTGGGGGAAAATAGTATGGAACATGGTATATATAGGTCATGTAGGTAAGTCTGAATGGATACAGAAAGGGAAGAAAAATAATTTGTTTACGTAACAATGAATTAAAGACTAAAATTAATAAAATAGGTTGTGAGTAGGTTCTATTATGCTATTTTGCAAATATAGGCAAAGGTCCACAGCAGTCTTGCACTGCTACAATGTAATTATTCACATGAGAATTTCGACCTTAAAAAACACAAACAAACCAAAGTGTAGTGAATCAAAGTATCAACTTCAGAGGCAACCCTGATAAACAGGATCCCTTGTGAAATACACTCAAAACAATGTAACAATTCACAGTGCGATTTTGTTTGTTAATTTCATGCACTACAAACTCTGTCAAATCATGAAAAGTAAAGTGTAAATGGTGTATGGACTACTATATTCATGGGTGTGAAGGTAACGTCTTGCTTTGGGGGTGCTGTGCAAAATATAGCAAAAAGAGAGAGTCCATAATAGTTGCCTTCTTCGTCTTTAATAAAATCGGAAATCTCCTTCAATATTATCTTCAGTGCTTAATTTGTAGATAGAAACGTGCCAGTGCCCAAAGCCCTCCCCTTGTCTGCTGCAATATAACTGAATACTGAGGCACCATAATCCGAAGGTTATCCGAAAAATAAGTACTGGCCCTGACAAATAAGTGCAGGTGCCCCGCACCGGAAAACACTGGCTCAAATTAAGCACTGATTATTTAGGAGAATCTGCATTTTTCTATTACAATTAAAGAATAGGATTTTTTTTTTTGCAAAAAGTATACGGTCAAAAGTTTCTTCACAGTACAAAGGTTTTTTTTTTGTTTTTTGTTTTACAAACGCAGTAGATGTTAAATTGTGTGCATTTTAAGTAACATAAATTGGCTATAACAATTGGTGCATCAATTGCCCTGCAATGGGTTGTTAAGAAAGGGTAAGCTGTTTGATTTGGAATAGAATACATTTCTACAAAGGGAAACATAAGAAAGAAAACTGGACTAAAAATAATTTAGTTAAAAAATGCAATACCATTTGGAAAAAAATAGGGATTATTAATCGCAAAAATTCTAAATCACACAAAAATAACCCCTAAAGCACTGATTTATTCAAAAGTGGCACAATGCAGTGCTGTACCAAAAATAGCCACGCTGCGCCACTTTTGAAACGCAGGGATGCGCTGGATTTACAATAATTCAGCGCATCCCTGCTTTTCAGAAGTGTGCCGAAACTGAATTAAGCTGCCTGTGCCAATGCAGGCATCCTTGCACCATAGTGCGAAGGTGTCTGCGTTGAGGGCATAGATTGTTTATGTGCAGGAAGTTGCCCCTTCCTGCACATAAGCGATCTACAATGGCGATTTGGCACTTTTATGTGTGCTGCACAATGCAGCAAAGTACCAAAGCGTTGTTTTAGAATTATTGTTTATGTGCAGGAATGGACACCTACCTGCACATAAACAATCATCCATGGCATTTTGCTCTTTCTATGTGTGCTGCAGAATGCAGCACACATGGAAAAGGTAAAAAATGAGGAGGAATAATAGCAATCCTCCTCATTTTGCCATGCTAACGCCACCCTTTCTGGTGTGCAAAAGTAATATTTCTTCGCTTACATTTTTTAATTTGGTCAGAGTTTTACACAGTGCTGAACATACCCATAGAAGGTACTTGCGGGTAGCTTCAGCAGGCTGCAAACAACCGTTCAGGCAAGGCAACATTAACCTAACAAGGACACTTAAATAGCTAACTTGAATCTATTGAACACAGGGCAGTTGTGAGGGTTTCTGCAGCCCGTCTCTTTAAAATAGGGCCACAACCTGCAACTTCAAAGTTTGTATCTCCTTTCTGGTGGAGCCAATCCGGCTATTAAAATAGTTCTGCCCTAGAAAAGGTACACCACCAGATAGAAAAGCATAATTCTGTAAATTGACAGAAACAAATTTGCGTTAGACTTTTAGGAATAATTAGAAATTCATAAAAATCTTTAGTACATATGTTTTTGTAGGCTGTTCCTCCCACTTTCAATAAAACAAAGACACCCAGTTTGCTCTGTCCATCCACCCAGGGCACAGTGGGAGTGGAAATTAGAAGTGGGCGGGGAGCCGGGAGGGTCAATTTATCCGTCTGGGAAACACTTTCCTATGTACTGTACAGCTCCTGAGCTGCAGGACTCTGTGGGGGTAAGACTGTAATCAGGCAGGAGCAATGCATGGGAGTATCTAGCGATAGTGCAGCAGGGGCAGTGGCACCGGGGCCTGGGGCTGTGTGAGCCCAATTGCACCACCATGACAGCTGCTGTTAGTGTTGAACTAGGAAAAGGGAAGGCCATTCTCTTTTCCTACATAAGGGCCCCATCACCCTTTCTACACCACAATGTTAAAGGTCAGAGGGCATAGTGATGAGAAGCCCATGCAGCGCAGCTAGTCACCACGGTGCACTGCATGATTGGGAAAGGCCAGGAATGCGCCATACTTAACATTGTGCGGTGCATTCCTATCATTTTCATGCACTGGTGCACAATGTGCTGCCTAGTGCCAACACAGGCACCCTTGCACAATGGTGCAAGGGTTCCTAATTTGTAAGCAGGATTGTTTTTGTGCAGGAAAGGGCAAATCCTGAGAGACATTTGTTTCTTTCTATATGTGGTGCAATAGACAGTGTTTGATTTACCTCTGCACTCACTAAAGTGTAGAACAATAAAGGTGGACATTTAAACAGTGAGGTGCAGACTTACTAATATTCACTAACATTTCACACACAGCAATGTGGCATTGTGACTTGTATAATGCATTGTGTGAAAGGGAGAAATGTATAAAATCTACTAAGATTTAGCACATTTCTGCTCTCTCCTAGCGCTGGCACACTGTGTGTTGCCCCTCCACCAACACAGGCACCCTTGCACCATGCTGCAAGAGTGTCTGTGTGGCAGGCAGAATTGCTTGTGTTTATCCATCCTAATCCTAGAATGCATGCTGCGGAATGCAGCACACATAGAAAGAAAATGCAACATGGAGAAATAAAGACCCTTCTCCTCCTTACGCCCCTTTTGGATGGGTGTACCATTCTGGCACAAACCCAAGTTTTACAAGTATTTGTAAATCTGGGTTTCTACCAAAATACATCGGTGATGCATGGAAACACCCGTGATCTACCCATGTAACACCTACCCAATGCAAAAGAGCTGCAGTACCTTACTTTGTATTTGCTAAACCACGCAAATTCACACAAATCGTTTTTGCTTACCTTAGTAAAGGCCAAAATGCTTCATCACAGAAGTGACACAACCCCAAAGCAAAATTGTAGTAAATCTGCTCGTTTGTGGTAGTGAGCCTCATCAACAGTATCTGCCCTTGTCCATTCCCAGAACACCATCATTTTGCATATGTAAATGATGCAATTTTACAGTCCTAACACCCATCTTGACCTGCACTAGCACAATCTCAGCTTGTACAGTTCATTTAACACATTCACCAAGTATTATTTACTTATAGGCAGTATAAGGTATCCCCATATCTTTCTTTTATAGTTTTGTGAATTGAATTTATTTTGTACATGCACGGCTTGTGCAGCATAAGGCTTGGATACAGGTGAAGGCATATTTCTGGTAAAAGGTTTTCAGATGCAGGTTCATTGAATGTGCCCCATAATCTCCAAAGTAGGCAGTCATTTTGTAATTGGGGTGAAATCCACTCACCTGTTGCAGCAGCAATGGTGCTCAATGAATCTTTTGGCGATGCTGTGTCAGTGATGGGGCTTGATGAATACTTTGGCCATACTGTGTCAGCGATGGTGCTCGGTGAATCTTTTGGCCATGCTGTGTCAGCGATGGTGCTCGATGAATGTTTCGCTGATGGTGTGTCGGAGACGGTGGAGTCAATTGTTGATCTTCTTTCGACTGCTGAGTTGTCTGTTAATTTTGTTGGGTGTGTGACTGGATCTGAGCCAGGAGGACTCTGAAGGGAACGTTCTGAATGCCTTGTTTCTAAAGCAGATGTGTTGACTGCTGCTGGGAATGGCTTTGTGGACATAATAATTGTGCTCTGATCTTTAGATGTGGGTGAATTCTCTGTTTCTAGAGCAAAGGAACCAGTAGCCACAGATGAAGTTTGTTTTGCTACAACTTGTTGTGAGATTAAGGTTGTTACATTTCTGGAAAATCTATGTTTCACTTTGGTGGATCGAGAGGTAACTTTAAGGGACATCCAAGGGCTTACAACTGAGCTCGGTGTTGTAACTGAAAAGGAGTCCACCTGTGTAGTCGAGATATTGTTCACTTTGAGGATGCTACGGATTTCTTCTATTGCATTGGCTATCGCTGTTAAATTGCCCATTGGTACATCTGGTGCTACAGTCGCGAGGGTTGATTGACCATATGCTGATCCACTGGATGTTGTGTTGTTCGCATCGTCCTCAGATGCTGCCGCAGATGTTGGCAGGGTTGACACAAGGATCATAGCCTCTGTATAGGCAGTTGAGCTATAATCCACTGGGAGCCCTGGAGCCACAGACACAGCATGTGAAGTGGTTACAAGTGTTTCTGTGGCAAAGGATGTCTTCACAGCTGAAGAGGTTTGTCTGTCCACAGGAGAAGATGCGTAGATCTCATTCTGAGCTGAGACAGCACCTCTGGTTGCATACAATGCTAGTGCTGGTGTCTTAACTTTTTCAAGGAGTGATGTTGAGTCCTCTACTGCTGTTATTCCAGCAGGTGATAACACTTTGGTAAGATTAGTCAGGACTGGCAACGATGTGGGACCTGAGAAGCCTGAAAAAACAAAATGAATTGCAGGTTACGAAAAGTAAATTAAAACTAGAAACGACTCCAAATCTTCAGAGCTGGCAATACTTTTTCAGAATCCATTTTTTTGCAAAATAAGTATGTTTTGCTCAGGTTGTCTAAGAACTATGTAACTCACAGGCTCTTTCATGATTTTTGATATATGACTAACACATATGAAAGGCATGCACTGTTTTGTTTAATTAAATTGAAAACGTTTGCCTGGTGTGTTTAGCCTGGTATAACGAAGAGGCCTAAAATGCAAAAAATAGAAAACTGTTATTTGAGATACTTGCATCAAAAATCAAGAGCTCCCTCAATTCCACTGAGTTTCCCACCCCTTTCTAACACCAATCAAAAACAACCAACAACCAATTTTACTCACTGTGGTGAGGCAGGTGCATATAACTTGGGCAGTAGGCGTGAGCTTTGTAAAACTGTACTTTGGATCATTGACAAGAAGCAAGTAAATTCACAAGCCAGAAAAGAATGTCTGAGAAGATGTGGGTCTTAAATATTGATTAGGGAATACTGTGATGCCTTTTATCAGAGCCATAACATCAAGGATAAAACTATCAACAGTTAAGTATGACTAGATTTTCTATACCTAACTGACATATATTATTTACCTTCCCCAAGCTTTCGCTTATCCTAGTAAATGATGAGATAACGCAATGCCAAAACTGAGAATAAACCTTTTCCCAATAACTAGGAAATGAATTACTAGTCCTGTGTGTGAGAAACTAGGGCTGATTGCAGAGGCCCCATAACTTTTTGCCCCCATTTTCCACTTTATGCTGGTGTTTTCCGGACTCTGATGGTGCCCTGGGTACTGCTAACCAGTCCCAGGGCCTGTGCTCTGTGTAAAATGGATATGCAAATTAGGCTAATTATAATTGGCTAAGTTAACCTACCTATAAGTCCCTAGTATATGGTAGGGCATGTAGGTTTAGGGACCACAGAATAGGTGGTGCACACCTAGGTGCATTGCTGAGGTGCCCAGTGTCATTTTAAAAGCAAGCCTGCCTTGCTGGCTGCTTTTAAATTAAAGTTATATGCAAATTCGACTTTGGAATTAAAGGTACTTCCAAAGTCTTAAACTACCTTATTTTTACATATAAGTCACCCCTAAGGTGTGCCCTATGTGCCCCTAGGGCTGGGTGCCATGTAACTATAAGCAGGGACTTTATAAAAATAGATTTATAAGCCCTGGTGAGGTAAAAACAGCCAAATTCGTTTTTCCCTCATTGAAGTAAATGGCCTTCATAGGCTAGAATGGGCAGACTTTATTTTAAATTTTAAAGTCTCCTTAAATGTTACATACCAAGAATTTGGTATCAAATTGATTGTTGTAATAAATCCCACAACTTCCAGTTGTTGGATTTAATATAACTTGTCCAGGTAAAAAGTTTAGACTTTACCTAAAAAGTTGCCAATTTCAGCTCTGCATTGTTTTTGCTGCTGTGCTCTGATTGGCCAGCCTGCAGCAGCTTCTGCCAGGCTACTTTAATGAGGTGTGAAGTGGCCTGGCTTCACACAAAGGAATGTGCTTGGGGGAGAGAATCTCCCCTCAGCAGATGGTAAGGCAGGAAGGGGGAGGGCTGCCAAACTGGTCTTCAAAGGCAGAGAAGGACATCTGGAGCACCCAGCAACACCCCCACATCCTGCAACCCCAGACAATTACGTGCCCCCTTGATTAGATTAGGAGAGGGCAGGAGAGGGGTGTGTTTACGATTTTTAGCCACACCAGTGGGTGGGCTCAGCCAGATGTAACCTCCAAAAATCAGATTCATCCATGTTGGATTTTTAGAGACTGTTGCCTTCTGGGATGGATTTTTGCCACACTTCCCAGGAAGTGGTCATCACAGGGGGACGACCCTGTCCCTGATTGGAGAACCAGGGCCCCCCTGCTTTTCACCCAGGAGCAAGGATAAAACTGGCAGACCTGCACCCACGCCTCAGATCCCCTCCAGAAATCAACAAGAAAGGAACTAAAGAAGAAGAAGGACTGCCCTGCTGGACCCCTGGCCTGCACCTGGACCCTGCACTCAGAAGGACTGCACCAGCTGCACACTTGGGCTTCACCACAAGAAGGACTTTGCCTGGCTTCAACTGGTTCAAGGAGGGACTCCCTGTTTGCTACAGGTGAAAAATTGCTAAACCAGAGTCCCCTGCACCAACTCCTGAAGAAAGCGACCAGCTGACCACTGTCCAGTGGCCAAAAAGGAGTTTGCGCCAGGTGCATTCTGGGAGTTGAAGTCCGCACCCCCCAAGGACCATCACAGAACTTCTGGACCCTTGGGGTGAGCTGTGGACCCCAAAAGAACCTTAAAAGAACATCTGGGTGAAGCCCCAGAAGTTTGGAAAAGATTGGAGAATTTTTGAAAAAAAGCTCCATAAAGTGACCGACCCGACGCGGAAATTCTAGCCGGCTTGCCTCAACCGCGACCCGGCCAGACTTCGTGGTTCGTCCCGGTAAAGAAAAACATCCAAAAAAGAGACTAAGTCCGAACGTAAAAAGTTGACCGGGACCTTCCAGCCATCGTATCCGAGAAGGGCTCCACGGACGTCGGATCAAGATCCAGGTTTACCCCGGTCGAAGGATTTTCATCTCGAAAAAACGACTAAGTCCGAAGGTAAAAATCACCACCGAGGAAACTGACTTCGCGTATCCGGACAAGGGCTCCAGGAGGTCGGATCCAACTGGCAGGTTCGTCCCGGGGAAGAAAAACATCAAAAAAGAGACTAAGTCAGAAGGTAACTTTTTAACCGAGGCCTCCCGCGACCTGTAGCCGAGCAGGGCTCCATCGCGGTCGGCCTGAAAGTTTGACTTTGCCCCGGTCGAGGTGCAACCAGATGACCCGATTGGCGCTTTTTGTTTCTAAGCGCTAGAAAAGTAATAATTCTTTAAAAATTCATATCTCCGGTTCCCCTGAACCGATTTTAATCATTTTTGTGTCATTTTAAAGATAAAAATATAAACTATTTTTATAAATTGGTTTTGGATTTTTAAACTGTTTCCTGTGTTTTATTTAATTACTGTTTTGTGATATTTGAATGCTTTACACTTTGTCTCCTAAGTTAAGCCTTGACGCTCGATGCCAAGCTACCAAGGGTAGAGCTGGGATTAATTTACTGAGACCTAACTGTACCTATGTGGAGGTTAGTGGCTTGTTGCTAGGTGTAGGTACCTACCTGCCCTACCAATAACCCATTTTCCAACACTGTGGTTGCTCATTCCTCCTTGACTCAATGGATTGCTTGCTCGACCAGTCAACTCATTGCTCAAAGGGGTTGGCCTTAAGGCCGACTTGAGATGTAGCACAACAAAAACACCACAGTTGCACTAGTGATGTCAATAGCCAGTCCATACAACTATCTGTTTTTCAAAAGAACAATACCCTAATAGTAACTCACATATATAAACATATGTACAGCATACCAGTGCTTCCCTCACATTTTAGAACCACAACCCACTTTTTAGAATGACGAATGTTTGCAACTCACTTAGTTTTAGTGGTGCAGGAGGCTGCCCTTTTTTTACTTGGGAGGGAAAAATAAAGTGTAAAAATGCATAAGGGGTCAGGATACAGGTATCTGAACACATAGTCACACGGAAGGGTCCATGAGGGACCCTTCACCGGCAGAAAATTGGGCAAAAACAATTGTAGGGTCCTATGCAAGGATCCACAGATCCCCCACGATGCTCAGTAGGACCATATGCCCTGCTGCTGCCCGTGCGTGGGGGTGGTTGTATTAATATACGGTAATTATATATGACTTTACACTAAAAAGTACAAATTAACTGAAAAAAACGAAAGTTACAGGGTTGATATAGAAGTATAACTATAACTGCTGAGTTTCCATGGTTTTATTTGGGTAAAATGTAAACCTAACCTGTAACCTCTGTTTTTTCATTGAATATAAATATATATATATATATATATATATATATACACACATATATATATATATATATATATATACACATATATATATATATATATATATATATATATTACAATAAAGGCATGTAGCCAAAATGCGTCTGTTTGCTTGGATCCATTAAATGCCATGAATTCAGAACCCCGCTGAGTGCCCGTTGCTTTCTTTGGGTTTGAGTAATGATGGGAGTCAACCCTCACAAACGGTGGCACACGTCTTTAAAGAGTTTGGCGGCAATCAGCCAACAAATAGAATGTCTGTTACTTGCATGCTGATGGAACCACTGCAGTTAACACAATAAACCCAGAATATTGAAATCCCAGCGTCTAAGTGCTGAAGATTATTTAATCAAAGGATAAACGGCTATTGAACTGACTTCTATGGGTATGTACCCAGTTAGTATGAATCTGCAGTCACGGCGAGGGGTGAATTCTTAAAAAGAGACAATTAAATTGACAATGCCCCTGTGGGGGGCAAATAATAATCCATTTAGGGTATTATTATGAGAGGACTAAAGCTGCAAAATCTCTCTGCCATGTCATGTCTCTTGTTGTATTGCAATCAATGTTTTCCATTAAACATGCCTATTCAAGGTGGATTGTGAAATATGGAAACTATTACTTTTTATTTAAGGAAAACATGGATACTGCAATTTGGTCTTCAATTTCATAGAAATTAAACATATAATATGGTAGTTAAAAATATTGTATTTGAGCATCATAATGAAGTCCCCTTTCGATGTCCATTTGGGATCCTCCAAGGAGCGCATACATAAAATGGGCCCAATTCCGTTAAGATGCAAACTTTGAAAAAGGCATGCAGCCGAGAAACGTCTGTTTGCTTGGATCTATTAAATGCAATTAATTCAGAACCGCACTGAGTGACCGTTGCTTTCTTCGAAAAAAAACAAAAACAAACATTACAGGGACAATATAGTTGGGTTGATATTTTACCCACACAAACCCATAGAAATTCAGCAGTTACAGTTATACTTATAGTTGAACTTATGTTAAGAAACTATAACTCATTGCCCAAAGTTACTTTCCAGTATGAGTTATAGTTTCTTCAGATAAGTATATCTATAAGTATAACTATAATTGCTGAATTTCTATGGTTTTCCCATGCCCTTGCTTAACTGATCACCCCGAAACCTTCCAGGCAGCAGCTGACATGAGCACTGTCCCCCACAAAGATTTGTAATGAAGCCCCTGGGAGGTGGGTGGTGCTGGAACTGTGGGGGGGGGGGGAGGGGCATGGCCCCCTGTATAGATTTGAAATGAAACCCTGTGGAGGTGGTGGTTCCCATGGGGCAGCACGGCTCCCCAGCACAGATTTGTAATAAAGCCACTTGGAAGTGGCGTCACCGGGGTGCAAGGGGGCCACGCACCCCCTGCATACCAATACACTTAAACTCCAGGGAGGTGGCGTCACCTGGGCTGTGGGGGTACAAAACGCACCTCCTTCATTTTTTTCTATTTTAGCTCAGGGGAGGTGGTGGTCCCTTCTATATTCTATATAAAACGAATAAATAATAAATTTACATAATTAAAAATTGGAAAGATAATTAACACAAAAATTGCAATCTTCCTACCATATCACAGAAACCATCCGAATGTTGTTCATGGTCACTAACTCATCACAGTGACCAAAAATATTATGAAAATGCTAAATGAAATTAAGGTAACCAACAAACGGGCTCCTGCAACAGTAGAATCAATTCTCCATCACTTATAGGCATGGGACACATAATATATTGCTATCCCCTGGGTTAGTGTCTGGACTTCTGGGAAGGACAGTCCTTCCTCTTCTCCCATTGGGCCCCTAGCAAAAAGTGGCCTTGGGACACCATGCTGGGATCACCTCCAAGGACCTGCTCTGCAAACAACCAGGTTATAACCGTCAGAGAGAACTGCTGACAAAGCAACCAGGAGAGATAGTAGAATTGCAGGTGCAATTTGGGAGTGTGGGGGTTGCCATAAAAAGGAATTTGCAAACGTTTTCCCACTGTAAACCCAGGAAATCACAATAATTGCAGGTTTACAAATGTAGGTCTGGAGAGCTTTTGTTATACGGTTCCTACAGGTTTAGTAGGACTGTGTATACTAGCAACAAGAACACCACAATATAGAGAGTAAGGGCTCAATTCACAAATGTAAAGTTAGAGAAAAAGTCTAACTTTACTATTTTTGGTATCCACAAAGGTAAGGTTGGATCAAAAGTTTCACTTAGACCAAAAGTAGACCTTTACTACTTTTCGGTATTCCCAAAGGTAAAGTTATATCAAAAGTCTGTGGGGAGGCCAACAGTTTGGATGCATCCCCAGGTTTACAGATCCTTGTAAATTTGGGAATGTGTCAAAACCCAATGGTGTTGCATGGGAAAACCCATTGCAACACCCACGGAATGACTCCTTGATGTAGAATTAGGAAAAGCAGTCCTTTGTGTTGCCTTGCCTTACTCCATATCTATGGGACCATGCAAAGCCACGAAGGATGGCTTTGTGTCGCCTCATAGATATGATTCAGATTTTTCTGTCCAACACCACTCGGGGGCCCTGACTTGGGGACCCCTGCATGACGCCAGCCCCAATGGCCATGCCCAGGAGGGTGGGCATGGCTCTTGTCTTTACTAAGACAGGAGCCATGTCCATGGGGCTTGTGCACCAGAAAATGGCGCTACACTGCTAGGAGGCATTTTTTTTGCCTCTAGACAGTGTAGAACCAGAATTTGGCTCACAAGCCCGGTTCCCCCTCTGCCTCCCAGGCCCTGTTAGCGTCCTTTCCAAGGACGCTAACGGGGCTTTAGCGCCGGCTAGCACCATTCCTTAAATATGGTGCCCGCCGGTGTCTAGGAATAGCGCTAGCCGGCGCTATACTTTTTGCGACAAACCTGCGCTAACGCATGTTTGCGACAAAAAGTATAAATCTGCAAAATCTGAACTATGCTGCCAGCCAGAAATGTGACGAAGGAATTGATGGGCTACCCTTCAAGAGTACATGGTGAGAAGACTAGCAAATGGTATCCTCAATCTTATGATACCCTAGTGATAACTAAATCTGCAATTCGGGTCATTCCTTGTGATTAGGAATCCATAAAACTGTGCAAAAAAAAGAAATAAAATACAAGGGAACTTTGAGGGCCAATGAAGAAATGGCAGAGATGCAGCAGCTACAGAGATGTCTGTGGACTTTGGTCCTTGCATAATAAATACATGTATAGTTCAGAAGGTCAGAAACAGCAGCCTTCTGTCCCATAAACCCCGACCAGTACAGCTCTCAGTTCTTTTTCCTTAGTTTTGCCCAACCTCTAGGGAGCATGTTTCTGTATTGTCTCTCAGGTAGAGGTCACATGGCTCACTACAGGTGGCCTGGGGCTCAGGAGTGTGAAGGAGGCAGGATCATGAGAACTCATGACAGATCGTGTCAGGGCTCAGGCCTAAATGCACTATTTGTCATTGCATGGCATTGCAAAGTGCAGTGCCTTATTTTCAGAACCAAGCATGGGCAAATATGAAGCCACCAAAGGGCAGACTGCTTTGCAATATGTGTTTACATGGGACACTATGAACACTATTTGATTTATCAATAATGAATGAAATCGTTTTTTTAGTTTAGTGGAGTGGAAGACCCACTCAGGCAACAACCACAATCTTTCTCAGGGTAAAAAACAAAAGTCACCAAATTAACATATGCTTATATCTCTGGTAGCTTGGCACAAGGCTGTCAGTTAACATAGAGGGAATATGTAAAGTGTTTATGCAGCACATAAACAATAATAAAATGAAAACACCACAGAATAAAAATCCTAATCAAAATTAGAACAAATAAAACAAATTAGAACAATTAAAATGACAGCAACACCATTAACATCAAATCAGTAGAACCAGAGATATAAGCTTTTGAAGTTTGTCTTGAAAATGGCACCCAAAGAACAAAGTGCCAAGTGCAAATATCTGATCATGCTGGAAAGAGACAAAGTCACAAGTAAAGACTAACTGCGATAATGAGCTGGCTGGGGTACAGGCCCGGATTCAGCTTGCTGGGAATTGTACCTTTTTGTCCCTGGTGCTGTCATGTGACGTCTTAGCTCTGCAGTGCACTGCACTGGTTCAGGTTCAGCTGCTGATCCCTATCTGTGAGGTGTGGCGATGCAAGTCCTGCATTAGACTGAGTTGGGCTTTGTCGGTTCGGGTGAAGCTGCCAATCATGAGCTGTGAGGTGCTGCAATGATGGGTCATCTGTCAGGCTGTAATGCACTACACATTGGCTCCGGTGAAGCTTTCGTTCAGGAGCTACGATGCAAAGTCCTGCATCAGGCTGTGGCACGTTGCGTGATTAACGGAGAGATATTCATATCTGCTGGGAGTGCATTCTGGCTCCAGACAAAGGTCCAGGACCTGGAGGGCAGCACTTGACGGGTCAGGACTCACTCAAACAGAGGGCAGGGTCTAGTCATCTGGGAAGCAGAAGAGGCCTCTAGAAGCTCGCTGTCTCCCTGTAGCTCACACAGGAGCGCAGCCAACTGTCCCTTCAAGTCACTCTGGGTAGCCTGGAATCAAGACAAGCAGGTCCAACCTTCCTTCTTCAGACAGCAGAGCAATCCTTCAGGCAGCAGGACAGTCTTTCTTTGGAAGCTTCCTCAGTTCCAGTAATATTCTGATGAGTGGTTCTGAAAGTTCCATATTTACCCTTGGTGCCTCCCCTTATGTTGGGTAATTCCCTGACCTACACCCAAAATGGTTCAGGTCAATTCTTCCCCTTCCACCGGTCCTATCTCCAAACTGTCTAGGGTGACATTGGCAAGGGTAGACCTGGTGTTAGGTTCCCTTGAAATGTAATCAGGCCAGCGTATAGCTAATTCTCAGACATCCTGTCAGGAGGACCCTCCTCCACAAACCTAGGTTCCCTTTGTCTCGCTATCTGGAAGCAATACACAATCCCCAACAGCAGAGCCTTTCACAATCATGTGACTCAGAAGACTGGCAGAACGGCACACTTGATTTAGGGCAGAGAAATACCAACTTTTTAAAATTGGTATTTTCAAAGTTGTAATTTCAAATCCAACTTTAGCATTAAAGGGGGTTTAAATAACAATTATTTGAGTGTAAACACCATGGCCCTCATTTTGACTTTGGCAGTCTTTTTCCAAGACCACCAACGCTGCGGGCGTCAGAAGACCACTAGTTCTGGCAGTCTTCTGCCCACCAGATCACGAGTACTTAAGGATTTCTGCCACATTTTGGGCAGAAATCCTCCAGTAGTCGTGCTGGCGGTCGGAGGCGGCCCCGCCCCACCAAAAGGACTCCGTCAGCCGTATTATGACCTGTAATACGGCCTGGCAGTGTCCTGATGGCGGCTCCTGCTGGTGGTAGAAGCGCCTGTTTCCTATCCCTGCCGGACAACCTCCTCGCTGGAAAAGGTAAGTCGGGCATCCGACAAGGGATGAGGGTGGTAGGGTGGGGGGCTTGTGTGAGTGGGTGCTGTCTGCGTGTGTGCATGTATGTGTGTATGGGTGTGTGCATGGGTGTGTGCATGGGTGTGTGTATGCATGTGTGAATGTATGTGTATGCGTGGTTGAATGCGTATATGAATGTTGAAGTGAGTGCGTGTATGAATGCTGAAGTGAGTTTGTGTATGAATGTTGAAATGTATGCGTGTATGGATGGTTGTTAGTGTATGTGTGTGTGGATGCTTGAGTGAATGCGTATATGTCAGTGTTGGTGTATGAGTGTATACGAGGTGCGTGAATGAGTGTATACGAGGTGCATGAATGAGTGTATGTGGGGTGCGTGTGGGTGTCTGTGATGTGCGTGTATGCGGGGTGCTGTACTAGAAGTGGGGTGGGGCAGGGGGTCGGGGTTCTGCTCTGGTAGGCGGGTGGGGAGTTCTGGTATAGAGGGGGATGGGGGCATTGGGCTTGAAAGGGGGAGGTAGGGGAGTCATCTGCCGGTGACAGGAAAGAAATTTCCTGTCACTGATAGCCTTTCTGCCAGGGTTTTCATGGCGGTGCTACCACCACGGAAACCCTGGTGAAAAGCCAGCTCATAATACCGCCGGCTGTCTTTATTGGACCAACCACCATGGCGGTACAGACGGGGATTTGGCGGGTTCACAGAGGCACACACTTACAATGTGGCGGTCTTCACCCTCAGCCCGTCTGTGGTGAAACTGCCACCGTGGCCCTGGCAGTCAGAAGACCGCCAGGGTCATAATGAGGGCCCATATCTCTATCCGCTCCCAATCTGAAATGAGCACTTATTAAGTGTAACAAGGTAACCCAGTGATAGTCTATGGGAGAGAAAGGCCAGATGTAAAAAAAAACAGCATCAGGAGTTTTTAATGTCAGGACATGTAAAACTTAAACACACTTCCTACTTTTTGACTACCATGCACCTTGTCCTAGGAGTGGAGTTTGCTTACTTTAGATGGTGATGTATACGTTTCAAAAAAGAAGGCCTAGACTGGGCAAATCAGTTATTTTGCCTTGTTGAAATTGCAGTTTTAAAACAGCTACAGGCTGCAGTGGCAAGCCAGCTACATGTTTTATAGTGCCTTTTGTATGAGGTGGCACAAACTGTGCTGCTGTCCTCTAGTAGCATTTAACTTACTGGTCCTGAGTGTAGCTAGTGCCACTTCCTAGGGACTTACAAGTACATTATACATACCAATTAGGTGTAAGCCAATTTTACAAGGTTTGAGGGAGAGGAAACAAGCACTTTAGTACTGGTTAGAAGGGGTAAACTGCACAGAGTCCCAATACCAACAAAAACAAGTTCAGCTAAGTAAAGGGGCTAAAGCAAAAGGTCTAGGGGGTAACCATGACAAGGATGACATGTCTGCCAATTACATTTTTGAAAAGCCTGTGGTGTTTGAAGTTTCCAAGCCTAAAAGCTACCTCCACAAGGTCCACTGTGTATCTGTGCTTCAGGAAAGATTACTTTCGCTAAAACAAAACTGGCACCAATATTCACATGGATTGGCTGCAAAGGCCAAAGTGAAGATGAGTCATTCTGCAGAGTGACACAAAGTGCCTACTCTGAGGTGCAAGAGAAAAGAAGGATTGAGCTCCTCGTAAGCAGTGACCAAAGTTTTTTTTTTACAGTTTTATTTTTATGGTCTGGCTTGACAGCACAGCTGTCGCCAGACAATTATGTGATAATCACTAGAGAGATAATTTGACTCCACCCATATTAGGAGCAAGGGGTACATGATTTGATTAGCAGAAATGATGTGCTTCCACAAAAAAGTTCTTGCTCTCCAAATAGCTGTAATCATTTTGTTTATACATCCAGGAAACTAAGCTTGCACTTTCAGGGGCTTACACATGACACTGTAATGCTGTAATAGTGTCTTAGATAACTAGATAGTTATGTTGATTTTCTCTGGCATCAGCACAGCTGGGAGGAGGGCAGTCAATAACCTACAAGGATTTTTTGTTCTAGCTTGACAAAGCAACTATGATATGACTTTTTAAACTACACCAATAATATTCTACAATTCCTTGCTTCCATCCAAATACTTATCCATTTCAATGCTATTTAATTGAAATGCTTCAGAGTACCACACTTACCTTTAAAGCCAGACATACTGGCATTGCCCGGGCTTGTTTCCTTCTGCATGGATAAGCTCACTTATGGAATCGCTACATTACCTTAGTGGTATGACACTCAGAGGCCAATTCAACAGTGTATTTATTGGACAGAGATAAGACACAGAATGCTAGCTGCTTTTGTTGTACAACACCAGCCGAACTCTCCCTTCTCTAATTTTACTGTTCATACTATTCTTCTGACCTAATCTCATGTTACTAATCCTCACCAACAAATGATTTAAAAACACCCACAATAGGCATTTCAGAATGCTCCTGTGTTTGATGATGTCTGCTTGGGATTTGAAACACACTGTGACATCATCCACTAGATGACCTCTTCAGAATTCAGAATCCCTATTGTGTGAAATCCTGGATGGGAAAATGTTTGGAAGATGAAAACATGCAGCAGTTAGTTGGAAAACACCAGTTTCTCCAGTTATTCATACAACATTATGGAAAAACGTGGAAGAATACACTAATTCTGCATCCCTAAGTTAATGGATGCTGCACTCATTTTGGGTGAAAATTTAGAGTACAGTTTGTGATGGGGCACATAGTTTCTTGTAGAAATTGAAGACATTTTTCCATTACCATCAGACTCTAAATCAGCCCCTTAGCCTACAAAATAAGACCCCATCATAAAGATCACGTGCCTGAGTGAATATACTCACCTGCATCACCAGTGATGTTGCTCAATGATTCCTTCGTCAATTCATTTAGTGCAATCTTGGTGTCTGATGTAGAGGTTGGTAGGGATGTGGAGCTGTTATTTGTGGGTGCTGGGGCAGTTATAATGGGTGAACCTGGGGCACTCCGAAGGGCATGCACTAAATGACTTGATCCTGTCAAGGATGTTTGGACTTCTGTAGAGCCTGACATGAGAGGCTTTGTGGGCAAACTTTGATTTTTAGATGTGGGTGAATTTTCTCTTGCCAGAGCAGAAGAGCGTGGAGCCGTGTATGAAGAATGCAATGCTACAGCTTCTTGTTTCAGTGGGGTTGGCACTAAAGTGGAATAGGTCTGTTTCTCATCAGTGGATGCAGAAAGCCTTTTCGTGGGCATCTGAACTACAAATGAACTGGACACAGTTTCCACCAGTAAGATGCCCTTGTCTGTGGCAGTAGAGTTAGAGGTCATTATCATACCATCAGTTGTCCTATATGTTACATTGGTCAACATCTGTTTCTTGTTTATTTTTCTACTTGAAAGCGTTGGTTGTCCATAAACAGTTGTAGATGTTGTTCTATTGTTCATGTGCCCTTTGGCAGCACCTACAAAGGTTGAATTGGTTAAAGATGAATTCTTAGATTTTTTATGTACCAAAACACTTCTGTCTATCAGGCGTTCAGTGACAACAGGTGAAGCTTGTGAAGAGCTTTTATGTACATGTTTGTGAGTGATCCGAGAGGACACTGAGATTGACAAAGTTACTTGGTCTTTTAAAGAAGTTAATGTAGAGGTTGTTTTATGCACATATTTTCTTTTTGTTCGTGAAGCTTTTTCAAGTGCAGGTGTTAAAATATCTGATATGTTTCTTGCAGTAGGTGATCTCACATCTGTCTGATTTAGAAACGTAGTAGCAGGAATGTCTAAAGAAGAAAAACAAAAGGGTCACAAATATTATCAAATTCAAGGTATCTGAAAATAAGCATTACAGCCCTTCTGTCCACAGCATTCCAAGCAGTCAATGCATGGGTAAAACATTTTCAAAAGGTTTGCCACAAGAAGGTCAGATATTGATCCAATATTTATCTTGATATTTATCTTACTATTAATCATATAATTATCACCAGGATCACTCATTATTAACAAGATCACCATCAAGAATACCTCCACCCAGGACTGGACTGACCATTGCTGCCTACACTTCATCACTGCACCCAACAGCTGCCTCTGGGTCCCCAAGGGCCCCCCACAGGAAATGGAATGAGATCACTGATGAGCAACTCGCCAAGACCACTGCCAAATCACCTCCACCCCCCAATGACGACGCCAATACCGCAGCAGGCAACCTCAACTCCTGGATCACCGAATGCACCAACTCCTTAGCCTCACTCAGAACGACTTCGGTCAAGCGCATCCCAAAGAAAGCCAGCTGGTTTACCACTGAACTCCAAGAATCCTGGCGAAGAAATAGAGAAACAGCAAAACCACTGAAGACCTCGCCTCCTTCAGGACCGCCACCACCCATCACCGACGTATCAAGAACACAAAGAAAGCCACACTCCATGAACACATCAATGCCTCCTTGCACAACACCAGAGAATTCTTCGTAATCAACAAGTTCACCAGTCCACCCTCTGAAGCCACCAACATCCTCCGTGGCAAGACCTCTGGGACAAACTGGCCACTTTTTCCACCGTAAGATAAAAGACATCTACAACAGCTTTCTCCTGCGGAACCCGTCCACCACCTGCGACTGACCTAGCCCCCAGAGCCCACCCAAACTCTCCACAGCTTGTCCACTCTCACCACAGACGAGACTGAAATCATCATAAACAGCATTCATTCCGGAGCTCCCATGGACCCCTGCTCCCACCACATCTACAACAGAGCTGTGCATCCATCGCTCCCGAACTCCGCAAGACGCCGAACCGCTCTATCGAAACAGCCTCCTTCCCAAAGACTGAAAACACACCGAAGTCTGCTCCCTCTTGGAGAAATCCACAGCTGACCCATCAGAGCTGAAGAATTTCCAGACCCTCTCACTGCTGCCTTACCCGGCCAAAGTCCTGGAAAAAGCCATAAATACACAGCTGCGACAATTCATCGAGGACAACTCACAAGATACCTCTCAGTCTGGCTCCCGCAGCAACCACAGCATGGAGACAGCTCTTTTTGCAGCCACCAATGACATCTGCACATTCCTCGTCCACAGCTACACCGCAACACCCATACTCCTTGACCTCTCAGCAGACTTCAACACGGTCTCCCACAGCACCCTATGCACCAGACTACACAATGCAGGAATTTGTGGAAAAGCCCTGCAAGGGGGTTGCTGTTTCCTCACCGGAAGATCAAAGAGAGTCAGGCTCCCACCCTTCATATCCAAACCAACAGAAGTCAGCTGCAGAGTGCCTCAGGGATCCTCCCTTGGGCCCAACGCTCTTCAACATCTACATGGCCCCGCTTGCACCCATCGTCAGAAGCCACGGAATGAACCTTGTGTCATACCCAGGTGACACACAACTCATCATATCTCTTACCGAAGACCCAGACAAAGCTAAGAGGAACTATCACACTGGAATGGAAGCTGTCGCCACTTGGATGAGGGAGACCTAACTCAAGCTCAACTCAAACAAGACGGAGCTCATCATCTTTGGAAACTCCACTTTAGCCTGGGATGACTCCTGGTGGCCCACATCACTCAGTGCCCCGCCTACTCCGACTGACCACGTGCGCAACCTAGGAATCACCCTCAATGCTTCCCTCTCGATGACCCAACAAGTAAACACAATCACCTCTTCCTGTTGGCACACCCTCCACCAACTCCACAAAATCTTCAAATGGATCCCTGACACTTGCCGCAAGTTAGTCACCCACGCCTTAGTCACAAGCAAGCTCGACTACGGCAGTGCACTCTATACCGGGCACCACAGCAAAGAACACCCAAAAATTAAAATTCATCCAAAATGCTCCCGCCAGACTCGTTGTGAACATCCCTAACCACAAACACATCTCCCAAAACCTGAGGAACCTCCATTGGCTCCCAGTGGAGAAGTGAATCAACTTCAAACTACTCACCCACGACTACAAGTCCCTTCACAACATCGGACCATTATACCTGAACCATTGCGTCTCCTTCTATAGCCCTGCCAGACCCCTCCACTGCTCCAGCAGGCACTGGCCGCCATCCAAAGCATCTGGAAAACCACTGCCGGAGGAAGATCTTTTGCCTACCTCGCAGCAAAGTGCCGGAACATCCTGTCACGCACCTCAGACAGAGCACATCACTCACTATCTTCAGGAAGAACCTCAAGACCTGGCTCTTCGAATGAGGCACAGACCCACCACTAGCACCTTGAGACCCTCAAGGGTGAGTAGTTGCGCTGTATGAAAACTGATTAATTTATTATAGTCTGTAGGAATTAAAGGAAGATACAGGTCTTGAGCAACATCACCAAATGTAATGAGAGGTTTTGGAATCCTAATAGTCATCAAATGTAATAAATGCCTACTGCTTTGCTTGTCATCTTTATTCAGTATTGTAAGTAGCTCCCAGAGCACAGTATATCTGTTTTACATCAAGTACATGCAGTGAAGCCTTCCATCAATTTAGTCATTCATCCTTTCACCAATCCACACATCTATTCTTCTAATCACTCAGCAGTAGTGTTATGACCAAAAAGCTACTAATGTTTGTAAAGAATATTTTTAGTGGATATGATGTTGCCCCACATAATACTCAGTTTATAAATATTCTCCAACTAGCAGTATTGATGAGATGGGGCCATACAACATCAATCACAAATAAAATGTTCACGTTTTTAAAATTCAGTCCTAAATTAGCCACACTAAATCTAAACATGAATAAAAAAAACTTTACTCTACAATTAGCTTTAGCTTGTTTATGCAATAATGTCATGTTACTGCAAAAACATTTAATATAGCAGTATATTGGGGAAGGTTCCTGCATCAAATAGGGTATTAAAGAGGTAATAATTGGTGATAAATGCTTGATGGAAATTAGCATGTAAACACAGTTTCAGCATAGTGTACTTATCTCTACATGGCATAAACCTACCTTGTGAGCAGATAACACTAGAGGCGGGTCACCATAAACGGATGCATACACTGAACACTTAAAGGATGGACAGACAGTTTGAAAGTGACCACTTTCAAACTCTAGACTCTTTAAGAAGAACTGGAGAAGAATAAACGGGTCGGTCCATTGTCTTATATTTTAGAATAAAGCATAAGATGAGTATCCTAATATCTAGATTTTCAGCAGAACCCCCACACAGGCCTTCTAGACAGAGCTGTTGGAATGAAAGGCTTATCTCAGCAAGTTGCCTTAGGTGGCATTGAAGATGCAAGTTGCAAGAATAGAGTAAGCTGTGATGCAGTGTGGGAACTCCCCCTTTCTGATGAGCATGGGATGTATATTTGCAGACAAACTAAAATGACATCTTTCATTTACAAGCATAAATTGTTACATCTTTCAATTACAAGCATAAATTGTTCCAGTTTAAATACCTATATCAAATGTTTTATATCCGTCAGAGACTGAAAAGGGCCTTAAGAACAAGCGATTGCTTCAGATGAGATGGGTGGATTTTATGCACTGGGCTCGGATTTGTCCTTTGGTTAACTCCTGCTGTGGACAATTGGGTTGCTCATGAATCAAATCTATGGTTGGCTAATTTGTGTTTAGGGCTAGTCATAGCGGCTTGCTTAACTTAAAGGTCACCGAAGAGAATCTAAAAAATATTGTTGCTGGCTTTTCTGATGCAGTAATGAAGCATTGTGTTTGCATAAGGGAAGAACTCAGGGCCTTGAGTCAATGGCTCAGTGCTCAATCTCCCTAAATGTCATGACTGAGAAGAAGATTATTTGAAACTAGCGATCCCTGGGATAGCAGGGATCCCTTTGTTGCGTATGTGTCAGATGGTGGTCACCCGAAGGGCACTGGTCATGGTATGCTGGACTGCGCAGCTCATCTATGGATTAAGCTGTAACAAAAGCTAGGTCAAGGGTTCAGCGGGGGCTGGGGAATGTTGGTCTAGGTAGTGTTGTTTTGTTGTACTCAAATAGTAAGTTGGTAGTATTGCGGTGAAACTATTGCCCAGAAAGGATTATTATCCCTAATTAATGGACCAGGAATTATTTTTTTATACAGAATGAAAACAGACATATTTTAATTTAATTTAAATAGGGTGGATGAAAATCACTCATTTTTACTTACTTCATTGTACGTGCAAAGTTGTCTTGGTTCACAGACATGGTTCTAGAAACAGATATTATCTTAGGAGAGCACTCATGGTACTGAAACAGTTTGCCCATATTACTTATCATTTTGCAGTCCTACATCTTGAAAAACAGTGACAACAGCGCCTGCTAGTTAGATACTAAGGTCCATAGTTAAACTTTTTCACGCAAAACTGTGCTAACGCAGTTTTGTGTCAAAAAGGTTTACCGCCTGCTAGCGCCATTCCATAACGCCAGCCGGCCCCATATTTAAGGAATGGCAGAAGCCGGCGCTAAGGGTGGGAAAATGTCAAGGAAAATGACATTAGCCGAGTGGGGGAGGCAGTACGGGGAAGGGGATTTTGCACTGAAAAATGATGTTAGGCTGGTTGGAACAAAAAAGAAATGCCTTTAACCAGCCTAGTGTCATTTCTCAAATGCGAAACCTACCATACAACATGACTCCTGTCTTAGAAAAGACAGGAGTCATGCCCACCACCCCTATGGCCAGCACAGGGGACAAGGGTCCCCGGGGCATGGTCATTGCACCCGGTGCCATGTAGGGGGGGCCCAGTTCAGGGCCCTGATGGCACTTTTAAAAATTAAACCAATACCTACCTATACTTACCTGGGATGGGGGTCCCCCATCCTCCGCTCTCCCTCTGGTGTGGTTTGGGGTGTCCCTGGGGCCTGGCGAGGGCACCCATTGGGCTTATTCCATGGTGTTCCTCCATGCAAATAGGCCCACAGGTCCCCTAATGCCTGCCCTGACCTAGGTGTTCAATATTTAGGTGCGCCTCCCTCCTGTACACAATTTTTGCGCCTAAATAAGGCGCCTGGGCCTAAGAGTCATTGTGTCCCTGGGAACTCCTACCTTGCATCTCTTTGACGCAAGGTAGTTTCCCGCTAGCAAAAAATGACTTTAACTCCAATATTTTGACGTTATACTAGTCTATCATCAAAATATAAATATGGAGATAGGTTTGCGCTGAATTAGGGTTAAAAAGAAAATGACGCTAATTTAGTGCAAACAGTGTATAAATCTGGGCCTAAGGGTGCTTCTAGATGTCTCTAGTGTAGGCACAAATGCAAACTGAAGACCGGATTTACAAGATAGTTGACGTATGCTTAATAAAAGGGGCACACTATTTATTACAAGATTATGACAACAGTATTATTTGGTGAATAACATTTTCAATTGGATCTGGTTAAGGCTGGTTAAGGCTCATAATTTTATTTTCTAAGAATCCTATACTTTTTGCTCGGTGTTGGAATTCCTCTTCTAACAATTTGGGTAAAATGTATCACAATACCACGGTCACGGAATGTGCGTACTGAAGGCTGCAGAGCTTGCTCTTTATTGATGCTCAAACTAGTCTACTCCAATGCATAATCTTTGTGTACATTTCCAGTGGCCCTGAATATACCTCTTTGGAGTCACGTAAATATTTTCTAAATTTATAGCAAATGGTAATAAGCATGTATCTGAGGGCAATAAACTTACCTGTGGCACTATTGATAGTTCTTGACAAAATCTTCTTTGGCACCTTGGGAGTGATGTTGGAATCGGGTATTGAATTTGTTGTTAACGCTGAGATTTTATATGCGTCGGGTGTAGGATGCGTCACTGTCGATGAACTTGGAGGACTCTGAAGAGCCCCTCCTGAAGAACTACTTCCTGATGTTGATACTTGTATGTGAGGCATCAGGGTCACGCTTTGTTTTTTAGATCTTGTGGAATTTGCTCTTTGCCGACTCCTAAAATCAGAAGCCACATATGACGGTTGCAAAGGTATGGTCTGTTGTTTCTCCAAGGATGGCCCTAGGGAGGAATAGTTCTCTTTCTCATCAGTAGATGGAGAATATTCTTTGACAGGCATCAGAGAACCTGCAGGAGCAGTAGGTGAAGGGTCCACCAGAGTGATGTTCACGTGTGGAGTCAAAGAAGAGGTCTCTATTGTAGCAGCTGCGGGTTTAGGGTTTGCATTGGTTATCACAGTTAATGGCTGCAGTGTTGTACTGGGCAGTGTAGTTGAAAGGGTTGGTGGCCCATACAGATGTGAAGATGTGGTTCTGTTGTCATGAATCCCCAGTGTGGCCCCTGCAGATGTTGGTGACTCCTCCTTTAAAGTCCATGTGAATCCTGAAGCACTGTCATGCACTCGGAGTCCCGAAGCAGCAGGCACAGCTTGCGTTAGATACATATCTACATGTGATTCAGTGGTCTGAAGTGATTCTACAGTTGATGAAACATGCTCACCAGCCAGAGAATTAGAAGCAGATGGTGTATTCTTTTTGTAGCCTGTCCTTCTCTTAGTTGTGTACTTTGACGTAGAAAGTCTTTTTCTTTTAGGTTTTCTAGGCTTGACTGTTAGATTATCCACTGCTATTGTTCCTGTAGATGACAACACGCTGTTAAGATAGCTCAGAGCTGGCAAAGTTGTAGTAGCTGAAGTGGCTAAAGAGAACAAACCAAAATAGTGGTTAAGAAAAATACATCAAAAGAGCAAATGATTCAGAAAGCTTTTTGTTTACAGCAGACATCGCAGTTTTAATATTTCAATTTTGCAAAATGTGTCCAGTTTTTTTAAACCCATACCTAAGATCCACTTGGCAAGTTTGCTAAGTAGAGAGCTAGGGAGGTTCACCTAGCCCCCTTTAAGAAGCTTTATAGGTAAAAGTTGCATAATTCAGGATTTGTTTTCTTTTCCATTAGACTTGTCAGCTTTAGGGTGGTTTTCCCCCAAACGTTTTGCTTTCACCCTCCACTTTTTACCGAATTTTATTTTTGTTGGCTCTAGTACTGCTGACCACTGATAAAGTGATTGTGCTATCGCACTTAAACATGGTAAAATTGGCTTACACATGATTGGCATGTTTAATTTACTTATAAGCCCCTTGTAGAGTGGTATATATTATACCCAGGGCCTTCACATTGAATATTTCTAGTGGGCTTGCAGCACTTATCGTGCCACCCACTAAAGTAGCCCCTTAAAGCATGTCCCAGTTCTGCCGAGCCTTAAACTCCCCTTTCATTGAATATACGTCACCCCTAAGGTAGGCCCTAAAAAGCCCATAGAGCAGGATGTATTGTATTTAAAAGGATGGACATGTACAAGACACTACATGTCCTGGTACTGAAAAACTCCTATATTAATTTTTCACTACTGTGAGGCCAGCCTACCTCTCTCATAGGATAACACTAGGTTGCCTTATTACATTTAATAAGTGCTATATTTTGCCTGGGAATAGGTTAACATTTCATGTTTGGTAACTGAGAAATTGTAATTTAAAACTCTCTGTAATGGTAAAGTCAGATTTTAAGTTATAATTTAGAAAATGCCACCTTTAGAAAATTGAAAATTTCCTGTCCTAACTATTTGGTGCTTTGCAGCCTGTTCCTGGGTCACATGACTGGGTGTAGTTGGCATCTGAACTTTGTGTATTCCTCCAAGACAGCCACAAAATAGAGGGATTAGGTTGCCTGAATGTGCCATCATTGGTTGGATGGAGGGACGGAGGTGGGCACAGACCCACTTGCCACCGAATACGCTAAATTCTGCCTTCACACAAAGGGCTTGTCACCCCTGCACTGTTTATGCCAGCTTGGAGCCAGGACAGCGGAAGCAAGAAACTTCAAGGACTTCACATAGAATTCTCTAGAAACTTCTCCTACTTTAAAGAAGGTACCAGGAATAAAAACAGGACACTCAGACCCACCCTTCAGTTCATTTTCTGGAGCTGTAGAAGGACTTTCAAAGAACTGCCTGCTGCTGTGGCCTGATGTGTACTACACAAGTCCACCTTGCTGCACCTGGAAGGACTGCTTTGGTGCCTCAAGCCTGCCTTGACCCCTCAGAGGCCTCCTCTGCTCCTTGAGCCCTTTCCACCACTTGAGGTCAGGACTACCACAGTGGCTCCAAGAGCTAGTTGTCTGCCTCCTGATCAAAACTCCAGGGTCAGAAAAGGCTCCAACCCTGTTGAACCCACACCTGATCCAGTCTGCGTGAGTCCTAAGCACCAAGTGGGGCCCCTCCAGTCCTGGACCCTTGGTGGTGGTGGTAAAGGTGCCCTGATAGCCAAAGATCAAAACCTGGTACTTCCAAAAACTGCTTCGACAACCGAGAGTAGACCGGGACCAACTTGCTCATCCATATGCCCTAGGTGCAGTGCCAGTCAGGCTGCATTCAGGGCAGTCCTGCTGTGTTCTTCTTCACAGAAGCAAATCCTGTTTGGTGGGCCTTCGCCAAAGGGGTATCTTGCCTTGTGGAACCCTTGTCAGCTACAGCCACCATCCACGTCCTGTTGGAGATTTTTGACATCCAAAACAGAGACTAATGGGCTTATTTACAATCCCCTCGCACCACCAGAGCCTCACCTTTTGTGACGCTCCAGAGGTGCTTTGCCCTGCTCCATATTCAACAAGCCAGAAATACGCCACTTATTGTGGCTTAACAAAGCCTTGTAAATATGGGCTGCCCTGATGCAGTTTTCTGGGGCAAAGGGCTGTGCAATGGATGCTGTTGTGGGGGTACCCACGCAACACCCACAGCTTTTTGATTCTACCCCAGATTTACAAGGAAATGTAAACCTGACGCAGCACCAAAAACTAACACCTCACCATGAGTGGTGTTAGAGTGATGCAACGAGAAGAAATACTTTTATTTCTCCTATTTATTTCTCTTTCTGTGTGCTGCACTATGCAGCGCACATAGAAAGAGACAATCACCATTAATGATAGTTTTTGTGCAGGAAGGTGTTGCAAGACAGGCATCCTTGCACCATGGCACAAGGGTGGCTGCATTGGTGCTAGGCAGGTGACTTAGTGGCAGTACAGTGGGGGGGACAGGGGTATGCCGTATTCTGGTAAATACAGCACATCCCTACATTTTGGAAATGATGCAGCTCAGCCAGCAAAATGGTTTGCGGCACTGCGCCATTTCCTCGTAAATGAGGCCCTAAATCTGAATGAAGAAATCTTCACCGCGACTTCGTCCGGCGGCTAACCGATGAAGATGCCTCCTTCTCCAACATTGACTGCAGCCTTGCCCCGTTGAATGTTACCTTCTCAGACAACTTTTCTCAAAATGTCTTCTATGTCCAAAGGTAAGCGCCAACCAGGCTCAGCCCACTCTTTGTATATGACCCGTACTCCATCGCGGTCAGCCATATTTTTCAACTTTGACACAGTCTTACATGATTTGATGTCTGTGTTTGGCGCTTTGATCTTTTAGGTGTTAGTTTTTGCCTTCAACTTTAAAAATTCATACCTCCGGTTCTACTGATTGAATTTTTATCTTTTTAATTCAAGTAATTTAGGAAAATGCACTCTATTTTTCTAAACTGGTATGGGATTTTTCTTGTGATGTGTTTTCATTTTATTATTGTTTGTTTGCTGCATAAATATTTTACCAATTGCCTCTAGGTTGAGCCTGGCTGCTTTTGTGCCAAGCTACCCCGGGTTAAGCACAGGTTAAAATACTGACTTTTGTTGTTTACCCTGAACGGGATTGTGGCTGTTGCTTGAACTGGGTTAACACCCCACTCAGCCAACAACCCAACAAACCATTTCTTACATTTTCTAAAAGCAAAAAAAGAGTTATAAATCTCTATGGCAATGTTAAAATTTATAAATGTGAATTTTGTCCGGTCCAAGTAGAATACATCCATATTTACTGCAGGAAAGAAATTCTTTTTTGGAATAGCAGAGAAATATGTAGGGTCAGACTGCAATTTTAAGAGTCAGAAGATTAGCTGAGATAAAGTGTAGCGTCACAGAAAGAATATAGGATGGGTTGCAGCAGAAAGCATATGGACATCTGAACAGACTACTGTGGATTACAAAGTATTTTACTGTTTGCATTAGCAGGGTTTGTAATGAGCGTGTCAGCAGAACAGTACCTTTATGCCTGTCAGAGATGCGTACACACCTAGGCCCATGCTTATGGGAAAGTTGTGCAGTGCAGTCCAGCAAGTCACCTTACTGCACTGGACTGCGTCACTGGGAAAGGGCAGGAGTGCAGCTTACTTAAGGCATATGGCACATCCCTGTCCCCCCACGGTGCTGGCACACAATGGGCTGCCTAGCGCTAACCCAGGCACCCTTGCACCATGGTGCAACGGTGACTGCTCTGCATGCAGGATTGTTTTTGGGCACACCTTTTCATCATAGTGCAATGGTGTGTGCATGATGTCTAGTGTAGGCATTGTACTGGAAGAGTCCAGTTTCAGGACAACATTTTATGGGCCTGATTTAGAGTTTGGCAGATGGCATTACTCCATCACAAAACTGATGGATATCTCGTCCACCGTATTACGATTCCATTATATCCTATGGAGATCGTAATACTGTGGATGGGATATCCATCGTGTCTGTGACAGAGTAACCCATCCGCCCGTCCCACACTTTAAAACTGCTCCTACTTTGGATGCGTGATGTACGGTGCAGCTTACAAGCAAAGTCAGAAAAGTTTGAAGAAATAAAAACAATTTTCTTTTGAACACCTGACTCAAAGAGACATTATTGTTTGGTGCAAAACTGTGTCTACTATCAGTTTTCACTTTAAGGCAATTTCCAGTGCACAACTTGTTCTAAATTCGCAATAAAGAAATTGCACCAGTTTGCGTTACTTTGGTTATGCACACATAGCTCAGAATATTAGTAAATTTGGCCTGTGATCTGCATGCTTAAGAGCAGGCACTTACCGTAACCAGCAAAGATGACTTTAAATACCTTCCCAAAACCTGGGGATATTTGTGCCGCCACACAGTAAACCCTGAAGAGCTATATGTCAAGACAATCAGTTGTCCATTCAGAATTAATATAGATGACCAGAAACCAACTCATGTATACAAAGAGTACGTAAAGTTGTATTATTAATTTTTAAAGCAAAGTAAATAATGACCTGTATTTTTGTATTCGATACCCATTCATACACACAGACATTCTAAAAAAGAACACAAAAAATAAGATGTCAATCATGAAACATGAAACCAAATATAGATGAACACATTTCCTGTTAAGCACAGCCAAGAAGCTGAGAACACAATGAAAGATCATTTTGAGGGATGTTAGCATCCTCCACCCATTAAGCGGCACAGCAGGACCAACTTTAGCGCTGGTGGCTCATGCTGCAACAATATTTTTGAGCATCCCCCCCACATGACCTCCTCCTCCATAGAATACCTCACTATCACTCTCCAACTTTGCCCTTCATCTCTCTATAGCCCCTCCCTCATATGTATTTCATTTGTTTTATAGCGTCTCTCATAGTGTGTAGGTTGTCACAGCACTTTACATCACACACAGATACAGAGACAAGAATCATAAGTGTGTACATCAGTGTGTAGAAAATGTTACATAAAACAAAGGGGATTACAAGATGTAGGATTCACGTCATCAATACTGGTAGGCATTTTTTAAGAGTGCTTGGTCTGGCTAAGAACAAAATCTGGATTCAAAATGTAACACAGTGATTAGGGTTGACTTTGCTAATAATAATTTATTTCTACCCAAACAAACACTTTTTAGCAAAATTAGGATAATGTAAGACTGGTAAAATAGTCTATAGCTTTCTAATCTGTGTCATGCAGTTTGCATGCAGCTCTTTTATGGCAGTTCATAGCTCACTGTGCTTTATTACGACTGTAACTTATGAACTGCAATCAACAAGAGGATCTCTGTGGGAAAAATAGCAGTAATCCACTGAGGTTTAGAGGAGTCAAAACTACAACTAGACCAAACTCTGAGCCCTCTCTAGCAGGAACATTAATCCCCAGAGTTATCTTGACATTTGTACTATTGTCTAAAAACTGTTGGATATAAAAGGAACCCTCCAGCAGGAGCTTTTAAACCCATAACAATTTCAAAAACACAGTGCTGCCCTCCCAGGGATTAACCAGCCCAGAGAACAAAACTGGCCCCCAGAAACATAACTGGTTCCCAATATTCCAGCCTCCCAGGGAAATGCCCAATGCCCAGTCCAGCCTTGATCTCCAGCAAAGAGTAGACAATTAAATAAAGCCTCCTCACCCCTCCCTGTGAACTAAAAAGTGGGTTCACTGTGTGCTTCACTGTCCCATACAAACCCTGGAAGTATTTGAGCATATCGGTGGCCCAGATGAACAGATCAGTGGAACCTCGTTTATGGCACTGGCTATGCACACTGTAGGAGTAACAAGGGGTTAGAACTTAACCCAGGGGACTCTCCCCAGACCCCTTCTGCAACTCACAGAGTTCTCACAAACCCCTTCCTTTAGCAGTCATGTGTTTTCAGAAGCCTAGGAAAACTCTAAGTGGATCCCTTCAGAAGGTATCTATGGTGGATAGCCTGGGGTTCTCTAGAGAGGGCTGCACATGCCAGTGAGTACTGCCTGCCTCTGCACAACCTGACCACAGAGGGAGCTACTGGACACCATGCAATCTACTCAGCTGCTTGCTCTCCACAGTGCTTGCAGCTACACTTCTTGGATGCTCTTGCCCGTATCTGGCTGGACCACCAGTCCAGGCACTGCAGCGGAATCGCTTGATCCATCTGTAACTGGGACGTTTGCTGTGGACTTGAACTGGAGCAGCTCAGAGCCTTCCAGCAACTTGGCCTATGGATTAGAACCTCAGGTGCCTTTCCAGGCAGGTCTTCAGGCCTCAATGTTCGAAGTCTTTGGCAACCTACTTGGGTGGCAAGCTACTTGAGTACCTTATGCTGAACCTGGCAGAGTTGAATTGCCACAAGGAACTCTTTTCTACCTGATTCGAAGTTGGTCAGTGTTGTTGCACCCAGTTTTCATTTGTTGTGGAGCACAAAATTCAAACTTACCTGGTTGCAATTCTTTCTGTAAAAATCATATGAGGCTTTGGCTGCTGCAGCAGCCAAGGCTCTTTCCACATTTGTTTTTGGTAGGTGGTCCCATTCCCTCCCCTATTCCCACAACCCCTCCCTCCACAAACCCACATAGGGATTGCAGGATACATTTACCACCTGCTCAAAGCATAACCTTTGAGTTAAATTCCATGGAACTGGATTATTCCCCATTCCAAGCTGTAGAATGGCAAGGGGATCTGGTATGGGAGAGGAAGGTGAGGGTAGGATGGGAAGTGAACCTGAAGGAAGGAAAGGGTGTAGCCTCTTTCTACTATTTTAAGGACCCACTAATCTAAAATGAGCACCTTCAAGGCCAACAGGAAGGAGAACATCAGCCCCATCACAGGCTCCATATGAGTTTGAGACTGCTTTCTGGAGGTGCAGGTGAAGAACACGAGGACGAGGAGACTTGCTGGGAAGCTCTGTTGTCCTTTCTTCTCACTCTGCCCCTGTACTGATGAACCAGTAGATTCAGGGCTGCTGTATTTATGGCTGATAGTGTTGCATCTGGTGAAAGGAGAAACCTCTGGTGAATCCTCAAAATTGGTAAAATTGTCTGTAATCCCACTGAGTCTGGGTTTGCTGGAGACCCAATAAGCATTTTGCAGCATTGCAGGTCCAAATCTTTCTAAAGCTGTATCAGCCTTTTCCAAAGCAGTTTTGCTCCATCAAATGGCAGATAAATCAGGCTAACCTGTACATCCATGGAAAAGCCTGATGTTCTGTGCAAGCATGATGTCTGAAGGAGACCAAAGTACCCACGATATGGTCACAGAATCCACTGTGTCAAGGCCTCACTTGCTGATGTGCCTAGACGTGTACTGTCCATCCAAAAGAACTTCTTAAAAATACTCTCCGAAATCTTCAGGTATGGCATGATGCACCATCAATTGGGCCCTGCCGAGCAGGGCATGGGTATAACGAGCCAGTAGCTGCATGCATTCAATAGTTTCAGGACCATGAAGCTTGACAAGAAGATCTTCTTCCCCAAGGTTTCAAGACATCTGGATTCCCTATCGGAGGGAGCTGTAGTTAATGTTACTTATGTCTGTCTGAAGGAACAAGAAGCTTAGAGAACCAAACTTTCTGGTGAAGGGTGGGTAGAGAGAAAGGGCAGGGCTCAAGAGCTGGATGCTATCACCTTGCTACAAGCCAGTTGACGCCTGGGGCAGATAATGGTGTCTCCAGTGCTGCTAAGACCGGTTCCAGTAAGGTGTTAATGAAGGGTAACATTGACTCTAAGGTTGGCTAAGCTGTGAGAAGATCCTCAATGAGGGCATTTGTTTTCTCTTCAACTGACTGGAGCCAGAAATTGAGAAATTCTGATACCTTTCTGACTACAGAATGGAGGGACATGACCTCAGATGTTGGTAATCGAGCAGGGAACTCTATTTCTATTGCTGGTGTGGTGTCAGGGCACTGGCAGAGGATCTTCCATGGATTTCAGAAGGATTGGCAGCCTCATCATCTCCACAAGGTAATAGTTTGAAGAATAAGAATCAGATGTCATGTATCCTTTGCCTGCAGTTTTGTTCCTCCATAAGCCTTCAAACTTTCCTTTTAGGGACATGCTAAGTCGGGTGGCTCAGTGGGAGGGGTACAGGTGGAGGAGGTGCTGATGTGTCCAAGCATAGATCCGGTGGTGGTGACAGAGGTAGTGCCTGTGGCTTCTGTACCAGCCACTGCATTGATGGAGGGATCATGTAGCTGGTCGCTGGTGTAAAAGCTGGAGTCGGGCCACTGCTCCAATGCCGGATGGAGCGATAGGCAGGAACAAAGGGAGGGATAAATGGGATGACACTCCCAATGGATTCAAGGCCCTGGTGAAAATACAGAACATTGCATCAAGAGATAATGCTGCATCTGTGCTGGGTATCAGGAATTCTGGGAAGAATAGAGAAATGGTGCAGGGATTCCTGATGTCAATGTAGTCGGTGCAGATGGATCTAGCGGAAGGATGCTGGTGCCAGTGAAGTCAGGATAATGGGCTGGAAGATTGTGTCCAGCTGAGGTGCAGGCACAGAGACGCCTGAAGCATGGTCCTGGTTCTACTAACTCCAGCTCCGAGAAATAAATTATGTGGGGGACAGGGGTTGTTAAAGGGACGTACCTCTTCCCAATAACGTCTTCTGCTTCATCTGTATTTCTTCCTAGTGTCTGAAGAAGTAGGGGACTTTGAATGAGGTCCTGATTAGGGGAGACAGCTCCTCTTCTTGTTGCAGGTCCAGGCCATGAAGAGTTTTTCCCTCTCTTTCCCTAATGGCCTCTGGATTCATATAGAGGCAAGAGTCCCAGTGACCCACATTGTGGTCGGGCTTCAAGAACCACAGAGATGAAATGGGGTTCAGTGATGGACATCAGCACATCGTAGCCCCTGCAGTACTTAAAGCCAGTGCACCTGGGCAGAGACATAGCACTGCACACTTTGTCCAAGTTTATTCTCAGGAAAGACTCATCACTCTCAAGAGGCAGCGAGCCCTGGATCCGCATCAAAGTCACGGAAAAAGGGAACTGATGTTGTTGCATCACAGTGTTAACGTCACCTGACCCCTTTTCCAGCGTTGTTCTCAAGCCAGTGTCCCCTACTGGTGACGTGAGAGTTTTGAAGTTTCAGGATCCAGTCTTACAGCTAGGAATATTCAACAGGTGCCAAATCTACAGGTAGAAGTATCCATCAGAAAGACTATTATCTACTTTTAGGAGGAAGGAAAGGCTTTTGTTCAGAGCATGAAATATATCTGTGCATATTTGTATACTATTTAAAGAGGGTAGGAATAATGACTCTTTCTTACTTAGTTCATTGTACATGCAAATTAATTTTGTGCCAAACAAGAAGGTTCTTAAAACATATGTTATTTTAAGAGGGCACTTTAGGAACGAAAAGTGGTGCACGTATTACTTATCATTTTAAGGTCTTACGTATGAATCTCACACATACCAAAACATAAACTGAAGACCAGAACTAAGAGATAACCTGCATGTCCTCAATAAAAACGACACATCCTTTATTACAAGATTATGACAACAATATATTCGGGGAATACCATTCCCGATTGGATCTGGTGAATGCTCATACTTTTATTTTTTATGAACAATATATTTTTTGCATAGTGTTGGAACTCCTGTCCTATCAATGTGGGTTAATATGTAACACCACCACATAATGTGCTGTAGGAAGACAGCATAGTTTGCCTTTTTTCATGTCTAATCTACCTTGCTTAATTACAGTGGCCCTGATTATAACTCTCTGGAGAACATTCTGAATAAAGTAAATATTTTTTTAAATTAAGACCAATGATGAGAAGCATGTACATGAGGCTAATAAACTCACCTCTGGCACCACTGATTTTGGTCGACAGAGCCTTCTTTGGTAACCTGGGAGTGATGTTGGAGTCGGGTGTAGAAGTTGTTGTGAACGTAGAAACTTTATTTTCATTGGGTGCAGAATGAGTGACTGTCGAAGAATCTGGAGGATTCTGGAGGGCCCATGCTGAAGGATCTCCTCCTGATGTTGATGTTGGTGTGGGAGCTATCATGGTCACACTATGCCTTGTAGATTCGGTTGAATTTTCTCTTTGCCAACTCATAACATTAACAGCCACATCTGATGTTTGCAAAGTTATGGTCTGTTGTTTCTCCAAGGATGGCCCTAAGGAGGAATACTTCATTTTTCCATCAGTAAATGAAGAAACATCTTTGACAGATTTAAGAGTAGATTCAGCAAAGGTAGATGAAAGGTCCACCACGGCGATGTCTACGTATGGAGGAGTGGGGGAATAGGTCTCTATTGTGGCAGCTGTGGGTTCATGACTTGCATTGGTTACCACAGTTAAAGACTGCAGTGTTGTACTTGGCAGTATAGTTGAAAGGGTTGGTGGCCCATACGGAGGTGCAGATGTGGTTCTGTTGTCAGGAAATGCAATAGTGGCCCCTGCAGATGTTGGTGACACCTCTTTTGAAGTCCATGTGAATGCTGAAGAGTCCACTTGTACTAGAAGTCCTAGATTAGCAGGCACAGCTTGTGTTGATCCAGTGGCCGGAGTGGAGTATGCAGTTGAGGAAACATGTTTGTCACCCAGGGAATAAGAAGCAGATGTTTTATTCTTTTTGTATCCAGTTGTCCTCTTTCTTGCGTTCTTCCATATAAGCAATCTCTTTCTTTTAGCTTTTCTAGGCTTCACTGTTATATTATCCAATGCTCTTGTTCCTGTAGGTGTTAACACACTGCTAAGGTTGCTCTGAGCTAGCAAAGTTGTAGCAGCTGAAGTGGCTAAAGGGAACAAACAGAATTAATATGTTAAGAATAAATACATTAAAAAACTGTAAATGATTGAAAACCCTTTTTGTTCTCAGCAGACTTCTATTCTATATTTTACAAAATATGCCATTCTCGTGTTAATCCATACCTAAAATCAACCTAACAAGAATGCTAAATTGAAAGCTTGTCGGGTTTGACCAATCCCTATAAAAAGTCGATAGGTGAAGATTTGTTAGTAAAGACCAGATGTAATTTTTTTCTAAAAGCAAAAAAGACACTTATATATCTAGGACAATGTTAATATTTTTAATAAAATGTTTTCAAATTCTCAGTAGTTACGAAACTTATAGAATAAATATGCTTTGTTGTTACTGTTAGGCACGATTCATAAGTAGCTCCTCTAGTTAAATAAGTGTGCTATACGAGTATAACACATCCATCTACTAGTCCATGCAGTCACCAATTACACGGCTAGCAGAAGAATGTTTAAGTGGGATATCTTACAAGTTGTACTACTAATGTCTCATCAAACCTGAAGCCTGCCTTCATAAGGTTCAATTTCTATCTTTCCTGCAGAAAGGAATGCCTTATTATTAAAAAAAGGAATAGCCTATTGTTAAATACTGAGGAAATATAACATCATGTTATAAAAGTACACAAATTAACTTAAAATACTGCAACTCTTAAAAGTCTGTGTTTGTACAATATAACTTAAATCTCAATATATTATATTCCTTACCATATATTCCCTCACTATATGATCATGTATCTATATATTTATTACTTTAGTCCTACTGTGCAAGAGGGAAAAAACTCTGTTGAAAGCTGTACTCTGTCACCATCACCCTATACCTCTATCAATCTATCCTCTTTCTTCACTCTCTGACTCAGCCCAAAACCATTGCACTACCATGATCTCCAAAATAACCCTTCCAAGACTTTTCCCTCCTCGACCCCTAATGGCTCACCTCCAAACCTCCTTCTACTGCTATGATCTCCCAAACAACCATACTAAATTCTCCCTCATTTATCTCTCCTTTAAATCATCCTAACCCCCATTTTACTACTATGATCTCCCCAATCCCTTTCTACAAACTCTTCCATCCTCCATCTCTCCTTTACTCATCCCAAATCTCAACTTGCTACTATGATCCGCCATTTAACACTTCTGGATGCTTCCCTCCTCCATACCTCCATTCTTCTATTCAATCCAACTAACAGGCTCACGTCCTCCGCTGGAATTAAATCATCCTCCCTATACTAATACTAATACTGTACTCATATTCCCCTATACTAATCCAACACTAATCCTTTTGGGTTCCAGAGTAGCGCCTTACTTGCCGAAAAAGTGCTTTGATGCCTCGTCAGGGGTAGTAAGTGCCATATAAACACAATTACATTTACAATTATCTGTAATGGCAAAGAAACATATTTTTTCATTGCAGTTGTTTAGAGTCAAAGCTTAGCTGATATCAGATGTAGAGTCATAGAGAGCATATAGCATGGGGGCGCAGCAGAAGGTGGTTGGACTTCTAAACTCAGCTCAGTTGTCGCTAATAATAAAACTGACACCTCTTGACCCTTAGCATTACAGTCTTACTTCTTACAGTTACCCTACCTCAGCCCTATATTACGGCTTGCTTTGTCCATATTTCTTATTATATATGACTTTGTCAATCATGCTTTCTTTAATCATGCATTAAGTTTTTCAGAATTAATTGAATTCACACGTATCCCGAAGCTTTGTGATTCAGACACGTATCCCTTAAAATAAGTCTACACTTGAAAAAACACATTACTGAGTGGAAGACGCTCACCTGTAGCACCAATGATGGTGCTCAGCAATTCCTTCATCTGTGCTATGTGATCAATGTTGAAGTCATTTGTAGACTTTGCTACCAATGTAGAGTTATTTGTAGTAGGTTCTGATTGGTTGACTGAAACTGAACTCTGAGGATTCTGGAATATGTGCACTGAAGTACTCATCCCTTCTCCAGGCATTTTGACTGCTTTTGAGACTGCCAAGGTGGGAACCATGAATGTACTCTGATGCTGGAATGTGGATGTATTTTCTTCTAATAGACCAGATTGGGTAGACACATCAGAAGTTTGTGAAGTTGGACTTTGCTTTGATACTAAGGTAGGAACTATAGTTGAATAGTTCTCTTTTCCATCAGTAAATGCAGAGGCCCCAGTGGTGGGGCTGGGAGGACTTGCATCTGAACTGGGTGAATTTGTCATTTTTGAGATCTCCACTGGTGTAGGAGCAGAGAAGGGAGGAATCATCATGGCAGATGCAACCTCGGATGCTGTACTGGTTAGAACTGCTGAAGACAGAGATAATATATTGGGCTCTATAGTTGAAAGAGTAAGTTGATCATACACCGAGGTAGATGTGGATCTTTTCTCAACCGCATCCTGAGCAGCTGTGGTAGATGTTGCTGTAGTTGGCTCAGCAATCGTAGGCTCTGAATATGATGAGGAGCTGTGATTTAACAAGACCCCAGGAGTGAATAGTAAATATTGTGATGGAATTGTTGCTGTATGTGTTTCAGTGACTTCAGATGACTCTGCTGTTGAGGTACTCAGTTTGTCAGGAGGAGATGAGTACACAGAGGTTACATTCTGCACTGAGACAGTACCGTTGTTTGTCTCATACCCCCACGTTGTTGTCAATGTTGTCCTAGCTGTTTCAGTCAAATGCATGAAATTCACTGATGCTCTTGTTTCCGCAGTTGACAGGATTGTGTTACGATTGGTTGATGCAGTCCCTGTGGTAGCCTCTGAAATTGACAAAGGAGCACGATGACTTAGTGTTTAAGTGAAAGATACAAAAACACAAAATAGGAAGCAAAATAATTCATTGCAGACCAGGATTTGGCAAAACCTAATATTGCACACTTCATACTATTCAACAGGTATATACAGTGATGCTGTTTTTCTTTGGCTCGTGGATGCAGGTGGCTCAACAGACCACTTTATGTGGCCTTTCTCTGTCCAAATATCTGTTCTGGCTGAAATAGTTTACCAGCATGAGAACAAGGTAAACAGGTCTTTAGTTACAGTAACGGTAAGTCAATATACAGAAATAGAATGCAGGTGCTCCAAAATAATGGCACAGTGAACAAGAGTGAATGATGAGCATGCTAGTGTTTAAGACACTATACCCATGTTGACTAAGTGGTCTTTCAGTGTAAGAAACAGACTCAATTTAGGAGTGCTGTTTTGTGGACCAATGAATACATCAATTGAAGTCAACATATAATTATGTTGACGTTTTCACCACTTAAACAAATGCTTTCCAATGGGCTCTTCATCAGAACAGTAAGGTTGCATTGAGAGTTACTTTGATTGGTGGCTATCACGGGGATGGTGGCCTTCTCAGGTCAGCAGACCACAGTGCCTGTGATCCTCTTTAAATAAAGTACACTTTTTAAAAATGCAGTACACTTTTCTTAAAGGAAGTGGTGCTGTGTTTAAAATTACATGTTAACATTTTTTTAAAGTTTGTTTTGGAGTAGGCAGTGGCCTTTTGGACCACTGCCTATTCTCCAGCAGGCTTTCCTTTAACATTCACAAAGGGGAAAGGATCCAAAGGGGACTACTTCCCTTTTAAAAATGGCTTCACTCCCCTCCCTCTAACACAGGAGTTAGCAATTTTTCATTGTTTTACAATCACATTTTAGTTGCGAAACAATGAGAAATCTTATACAGAATAGCTATTTGAAACGGACACCTACAACTCACCCCTTCCAAATTGTGATTCGGTATGGAGTCGCAAACCAGTTCTGAGCTGAAACAAATTTACTGGCTCCTAAAAGAGTGATTGATGCCGTTTGAAATTGTAAACGCAAATAGTATACCTGGCCTATACGTCTTTATATCTCATATCTTCCACTATCCTTAAAACAAGGAAACTAAGAAAAACAACTACTGGGAACTGTACTAGGTCATCACTGACTTGTAAAGGATGAACAGACTGTGAGCATGTGACAATATCAAGAACTCAAATACAGATATGTAAACAAATTTGCAACTCTTGTAAATAAATATGTTGAGCCAAGACACTCTTGAAATGAATTATAAGATGGGGGAGGGAGGGGTGAGATTGAGGCAGGGTGCGACTGTAAGACAATGTAAGAGAGAGAAACAGGCGGACAGAGAGGGAGAGAGAATAAAGAAGAGGACAAAGTGTGACAGAGATTGAGACAGATGGAAACAAGCAGTTATAGAGAAAGGGAAAGTGATTAAAAAAGAAAATGAAGAGAGAGGAGATACTGAGATAGAGACAGAGGCTGAGACAGACAAACAGAATAGAGATAAAAGCTGGAAGACAAAGCGCATGAGAGAATGTGTGAGCAAGACATAGAAAGAACCATATACAATTAGAGAGAGTGGGGAGAGAGAGACACAGAGAGCATGAGAGGGAGAGACTCTAGGAGACCAAAGTGCTTGATTACAGGAGAGAGGGGCTTCCGTCGTCGCATGGGCTGTGACTGAGCTCAAACACAATCCATCTACAGACTAAAAGAGAAAATTCATGAGCTACCCTCTAACATTGATGCATTTAGCAAAACCTTAAGGCATTGCCATCCTCAGGATGTGGAAAGACATGGAGAATGTGGTGAAGGACATTATGGCTGAATATCTGAGTAAGGACCCTACAACTAACATCTATATCTTTATGTTCATGTTAGAGGTAAATATTTACATATATTTTTGCATAAATGTGTAGGAGTGATTAAGAGAACATAACTGTGTACTTGTAATGACTTGCACATGTACATCACAATTTGCACAGATATAGTGCATAAGCAATTTTTAGTGGTGTTCCTGAATTAACCTGCAGAGCTGAGTGGCCTTACCGTGCATGCTAGGTTTCAGTTTCTCTTGGGCCCTGATTACACGTTATTTCAGGTAATTAATTTGCATATTTTCTACATCTTGTAGTAAAGTGGAGCCTCATTTTCAAAACTGGCAACTCGAAATGTGATTTTTAGAAAAATAGTGATTGTGTTTCTGTATCATCATCTGTTTTTAAAGGACTTCTCTCATTTTCTCCATGAGAAGAGCCTGCCTCCAGCTCATTAGAACACTGTTGTTGAAGCGACAGTTTCTATAACATATTCAGGTTCAATTGACTTGTATTGAGAGAGAAATCTACAAGAACTCCCCAAAATTGCACAGATTTTAGCATTACAGGCCCCACTTTTGGAAGGAAGGCCCTGGTCAGCTGAAAAGACTATTACCACTTGTTATTTTGTTAGTCCACCTGCAATTTTTACATTAAGGGGCATATTTATACTCTGTTTGCCTAAAATTTTGGATGCAAATTTGGTGCAAACCTTACACCATATTGATACTATGACGCCCTACCCCGCGAACGTCAAAATTCCTCCGTGTGCGGCATTTTCTGGATGCGGGAAACCGCCTTGCATTACTGACATGCAAGGTAGGCGTTCCTGTCCAAAACATGACTTTAAGGCCTGTGCGCTTTATTTATACTCCTGCATCATTTTGACGCACACAGGGGGTGGGAGTTAAAAAATGGTGCACGGCCTGATGTGCGCCGTTTTTTAGCGCCTGGGTGAGGGCAGGCGTTAAGGGACCTGTGGGCTCATTTCCATGGTCTCTGACCATGGAAGCAGTCCACTGGTGCTCTTCTCTGCACCCAGGGACACCCCCTGCCACCCCCACCCACCCCTGGAGGACACCTATGGATAGGGGACCCATCCCAGGGAGGTACAGGTAAGCTGAGGTAAGTATTTTTTTATATTTTTTTAAGTGGCTTAGGGGGGCCTCAATTGGGCCCCGCTACATGCCACTGTGCCCAATGGCCATGCCCAGGGGACAGAAGTCCCCTCGGCATGGCACTGGGCAGGGGGGCAAGACTCCTGTCTTTGCTAAGACAGGAGTCATTTCAATGGTGGTTGTGTGTCTAAAAATGGTGCAAGTCCGGTTAGAGCCATGATTTTTTACTCTAACTTGACTTGCACCATTTTTTGACGCACAACCCCTGTTTTTCTCTACGCCGGCGCTGCCTGGTTAGTGTCATTTTTTTTTACTCTGACCAGCCTGCAGCACCGGCTAATGTCAATCCATAATTAAGGCGCCTGCCTGGCACGTTGGAATTGCATTAGCCTGCGGTAAATATTTTTACACAAACCAGCGCTGGTTTGTGTCAAAAAGTATAAATATGGGCCTAAATATGTTAGACTTTCAGGCCACCAGATATGTTGCATTTTCATTTTAAAAGTGTTCAACATGTGTTTATTTATATATGCATGTATCAATAGGGTAATTGGATTATTCTGTGTCTAACAATTTGTCAATTTGTCAATTGCCAAATAAGAACATGGGGCCACAGGTACGAAAAAATGTGTTTGCGATTTCCTAATTGCACATTTTTGCTATTCACAATTAGCAAATCGCAAACAAAGATGTACTAATGTGTCCCAAAAACATTTAGCGATTTCCAGGGGGTTGCAAATGGACCTGTCTAATCAATATTCATGATGTAGGTTGCAATTTGCAACCCATTGGGAATGGCCCAATATCACCAGGATGGTGGCCAGTTGAGCTCAACAGACCACCTTGTCTGTGACTGCTTTTTAAATAAAAAAAATGTTTGAATGCAGCCCGTTTTCCTCAAAAGAAAATTGGATGCACTTCAAAAAGACAACTGAAAAGTTTTTTTTCATTTTTTAAGCACAGGCAATGGTCCGTGGGACTACTGTTAGCTCTTAAAAAATGTTGTCACCTACATACACAGTTGGGAAGGGGTCCCTTAAGGACCCCTTCCCATTTGCCAATAGGTTACCAACAATTTGAAATCGGTGCTTACCTGCAAATGTTTTTCGACCGCATATTGGTCGCAAAATATTCTTACATCCCACTGTAGGACACCATTAGGAAGGGACGCTCTGAACATGCCCCCTCCTAAAACCGAATCGCTAAACCCAAATTGTGATTCAGTAACAAGTTACCGAATCTCTGTTTTGGATTTGTACATCCCAAAAGGCATTTTTCTAGTCTCAAACTGGGAAAAAACATCCAACATGTGGCTCTTTGTTCCACTGAATCATATTAGCTTTAGATATCCTTCGACTCATCCACTATCATAATGCCCATTTATATTTTTAACTGCAAACTAACAACAAGATGGTTGAAAGAAGGCTTGAATGAATGGCCACGGTCCAATCCATCGTCTTTCAGCCACTATTCCACTCCAGACAGAGACAAGCCAAAAACAAATAAGTCTTGGTCCTTGTTAGACCTAACAGCCTTTGGTGTGGTCTTCTCTCAAACTTTTCACATTTTGCCACCTGTTTGCTGAAATTCGTTTTTTGTTGACTTTAGGACTCAGAGCATTTTAACAAGTGCTAAAGTATTCCATCCTTAAAATTGTTGAAATGGCTTACACCCACGTGTGACTTTCTCCTGGTCTAGCATGATCAGATGGCCACAAGTAGTGCTTTGTGCTTTTAAGTGCTATACTTACTTTAAATTACAAAATTGAATGTCTCCTGTTCTACTGATTGGATTATTGTCATTTTGGTCTCATTTCATTTATTAAAATGTATCTATTTTTCTACATTGGTTTTGGATTTTTGTGTTTTCACTTCATTACCATTTGTGTGCTGTGTAAATACTTTACACATTGCTCCTACGTTACCCCTGATTGCTTTGTACCAAGCTAACTTAGGTTTAATCAGAGGTTAATTTAGTGGTTTTTGTGGGTCATCTTGACAGGTATTGTGGTTGTTGCTTGAGAAGGGCTCACTCTAACCACCCTCCTTAACTACCAACCCAATTTCCTACCGTTCTGCACCAGCAGTAGCAGTCCAGTCCATAATGCCAAGCAAGTTGGCTCCCTACGGCAGGTACACAAACAACTCCACACAGGTTGTGGCCTATGTAGGTCTATTCAATGTTGTGTTGCTTAAGACCTGTGGTAGACCGAGCACTTGAAACACTTCTGGGCATACATATTGCACCTACATCATTTACTGCAGAAAATAACAAGGTGATAGAAAGAAAGCTCAAGCTAATTTCAACAACTGGCAATTGCACTGGGACTGCAGTCTGAAATGGTGGTGCATATCACGTACTCACACATTTGGTTAAGCACTCGTATTTCAAGCATGCATCACATCTGAATGTTTTTCTGAACTAAGAATATTTATATAAGTCAAAAGCTCTGTAAATTAGGGACTTAGAGGCTGAATTAAAATTTGACAGGTTAGCAGCCAAAAAGTTCAGGTCAAGGAGATACTGAATCTGGCAACCAAGCTCCTCTCACCTGCAGAAATCACACTCTGTAGCTGGGTCGGCAAAGCAATATACCTGAAAACAGACAATACCACCAGGCCTGCCATGCCCTCATTGCATGGTAAACCAGCTGGTATTTTTCCATTTTCCAAGCACTATCCTCTTGGGAAGGTGTTTGAAAAATTGAGAAGCAATGTCCCTGATGCATTTGGAATTTCTCCCAGCTTGTGGGGTGACACTGTTTGTTTTTCCTATTAACATCACCATGCTGTACACTGAAGTTGTGATCAGGAACCAAAGATGTCTACTGAGGCATTGGAAGGCTTGACCTGTCACTGCTGTGCCTCCCCGTTCATGTTTTCCCTGGGATGTGCTACAGGTAGGATGATTCTGTCAGCAGCTCTAGCTCTATTGTCACAAACACAGAGCAAAGGAGCACTGAAGCTTCTAAAACAAGTCACAACATTTCCTGATGGAACTCACTCACCTGTAGAAAAACTGATGGTGCTTATGGATTCGTCGGTTGGTGCTGTGTGAGGGATATTAGAGTCATCTCCTGCAACAAATTCTTTGACTTCTTTTGAGTTGGAACTCATGGGCACACTGAACATTTGCTGCGGTTCTGTGCTGGGGGAAGTTTGGGTTATCAGAGAAATTATATCATCAGCCACAAAAAAAGTTTGTGATACAATAGTTTGTTGTGGCACCAGGGTTGGCAGTGTGGTAGAATGGTTTTGGTTTCCATCTGTAGATGTAGAGGCTCCATTTGTGGGGAACTCTGAAGTTACAACTAAGTTGGACATAGGTTCCACCACAGCAGTGACCAGGTGTGTAGAAGCAGACAAGGAGGTCAGCATCATGTCAGCTGCAGGTTTAGATTCTGCACTGGGTACCACAACTGAATACTGCACTGTCATATTGGGCTGTTCAGTCAATACGCCTGGTTGTCTGTACGAAGAAGTAGACAATGTTGTTTTGTCCACAGGCTCCTGAGATGCTCCTGAAGTGGTGGATGCAACATTTTCTGACTTAGGGTAGGCTTGGGAGCTATGCCTTAATGGGAGCCCAGGCTCATCAGGAAAGGTTTTGGAAAGACTTAAGCTCACTTGTGATTCAGTAACTGAAGATGACACTCCAGATGAGGACAGTGGCTGGACAGCAGGAGAATGAGATGTGGAGGTCTCATTCCAAATTGTTCTGCTAAGAGGTAACACACTGGTAAGATTGGTCAGACATGGAAAAGTTCCTGTACCTGAAATGGTGAATGAAAGAAAATGTAGTAAGGATTGATATAAACAAAAGATCACAAAAGATTCTTAAAGTAAGAAATACTTGTGTTAGATTCCACTCTAAATCATTACAAGAAAGATCCCTTGATTTTAGGGGCATAGCTATTACTAGTGCAGGAAGTGCAGCATCATCCAATGGTAAGGGGTGCACTGAAACTCAATTATGGCTGCCTTTTGCCACTTAAACAGGTTGTTAAAGGCACATTTCCTTTTCTTTCTTGTGAATGTCACATTCAAGATCAGATAGTTAATTTTGCATTGTACTATTCTTTTCATTTATTTTTAGTGCCTATTAAGAATGAGCTTAGTTTTGGAAAGGACTGGAACGAATTTAACACTGTGTCAAGGAGTGTCGAGAATGGGAGATGTACAAAAATGTGAACATGTACAGAAATATGTACCGAAATATACACCTGTACAGACATATGTACATTTGTACTGAAATGTCACAGTTTCATCACTGGCAGAGGGTGATGAGATATGAAGAGGAGGGGGTAGTGGGTTGGGAGCAGGGGTAGTAGAGATACCTTGGAGGGAGGTGATGAAAAGATGGCCTGGGTGCAGTTTCACAAACCATGGACAGGTTGCTCGACATGGCGGGAGTGTTACATGGATGGAACGCAGGCATTCCAAAGCATTCACCCATATATTCAAAGGCATTCTAAGATTTACCAACACTGATAGACCAGGGAAAGCATAAAATTGTAGAGGAATATGCCTCTAAGTATATCTTTGTGCAGGGAGGTGTCCTTCCCTGCACAAATAAAATTCTGTCTGTAACAAAGGCCTACTTGATCCTTGATGCAAGGGTGCCTGCGTCAGCGGAAGGCTGCTAATTGTACGCCAGCATAGGCAGAGGACATGAATGCACAATATCTTCATAGATATGATGCATTCCTGCCCTCGCTCTTTCATTCAGTGCAGCAAGGAGTCTTGCTGCATTGTGTTGCGTAGAAGTTTGATAAATCTGTCCCCAGATTTCTAGTAGCCATCTTTTGTAGCAGAAAAATGTTCGATAGTTGTGGGTAAGCCATTACCTTGTGGAACTTGAATCATAGTAGGGATATAATGGACTGAACGAGTAATTGATATCACCTCTACTTGACAATTAAATATGTTCTGTCAATATAGGGATATCCATGAAGTCCCTAGTGCTCGGTGGACGGGTGGAACACATCACCTCATAGAAATGGAAGAAACAATGATAATGTCTACATGCAATACCTCAGCTTCTTAACACAAAGTTCCTCAAAATCAAATTATCATACTAAATTCAGTAGAGCAGTGGACTAAAGAATAAGGCACCAAAACAAAGCAAATGCAAACCCACTAAGAAGTTATTTAATGCATGATGTTACATTTTAGGCAGAGCAATAACACAGCAATCAGTAAAACAATAAGCCTAAAGTTCCTATACGCATTCAGAGTTCTGCCGGATACCAATGATTAATACAGGGGTTCCCTAAAGTTATGGTGGTAGAAAACTCCTCTAGAAAAACTAGGTTACAGGACGATATCCCGATAAGTGTCTTATGTGAAGGGAACAATGATTGCAAAACTGATCATTGGTGGAAACGTATAGCACATAATGTTTGCCACATGTATCACCAAAAACAAAAAATAATAAAGAGGCACGGTAAAGAAGAAAAGATAGACTGCAGTGGAGGAGATCACCACGTCTGAGGTCTCCCTACGCCTTGGGGGTACATAGCTGGAGTTAAGACTAGGTCATTGGCACTGATTAAAGTGATGTTGACGCTTGGTCTTGTTTTCTGTAGGAGGGAAAGTAGTGTCCAGTGTTGTCTTCAGCTTCAAAGGTGCAGATGGTGGAGGAGCTTTAAGCGAAGAGGAACTTTCTGGAGAGCCTTCAAAGCTGATGCAGGATAATCAGAAGGGGCTGCTTGCCAGGTTTTTCATTGGTTTTCTAGTGGTGTCCAACCAATTACTAATTAACAATACCATTAGATCAACTGGACAAGTGCTTTCAGCAAGGAGACATAAATGTTTCAAAGTGGGAAGACTCTTGTAGAATAGATCTGGCTGCTTCAACAGCTCAGTGTCTGAGCAAAGAAAGGCTTTTGAGCAGTCACCCTTACAGATTGTGGTTGATGAAGCTGGATGAGCAGGGCTAGATGTTTATTTCATATTTTTCAATCTAGAGCTTTTAAAGAGTTGTTTGTCTAGCTTCCCTAAGACACTGAGGCAGGGTCACCTGCTCAACATGCTTCATTCAGCATGCACAGTGAGAGGCCAAAAATCAGTGCCCACCTAGATATGAAACAACAAAGTCGTGAGCTTGAATTACTTAGGACAAAAATGTTTATTCACACTCCTGCCTTCTCATTCGTATGGTCAGTACCTTGCTCATTAGGATTAGAGATTCAAGGTGCAATGCTATAGGACGTCTAGAGTACAACTCATGGCTAAGATCTAGCAAATGTTCCCACCAATATGAATAACCAGACTTCCAGTAGTACTGTGAACTGATACACTCTCTTGCTGGCAAGTGTACCCCAAGATGATTCTGAGCTTATATCCCAAACCATGACTTTTATTGGCAAACCCCACAAACTATTTGAAAGTTTTCGAGCCACCTGGTGTCATGGTTATATATCTTTGTGTTTTACCTCTTTAGAAAACACATACACCTTTAATTACTTTTCATGCTCATTCTTGTCCATTCTCGTTTTAAGTGCAGAACTTTGCCATGCAGCATTCTCTATGCCCCATTTTCACTTGCTCTTTTGTGCATATATTTATATTTTGTATTCATTCTTCTGTGAAACACAACTGAGTTGCTTTCTATCATTGTTTTTTACTTCTTCCTTATAACTTGAAGATATACATCTCTGGCAAGCGACATTTTTCACCTTCCCCGGGCATAGATTGTAGATTGTGGGACTTTGACAAGCAGGGCTCTGCCTATTAATGAAAACAATTAATTGTTTTTGACGCAGGCTACAATTCTTGGTAACCAATGAATGTTGACTTTTCTTCAGTATTTCAGATTTGCTTCTCCCACATTACAGGTGTAGTTTTCTTACACACTTTTGACTGGCTTTGTCCTTTGTCTAAGTTGTAATTGATGAGGTTTCAGTACTCATATTTACAATTATGATTGGTTTTATAAATCCCTGAGTTGCCACCAATGACGTCCGAGTTCTCTTTTTTTACCATTCAGATTGGTTTTATCCATCGCTGCTGGGTTGCACCCAGATATAGTTTTACTCTGCACTATCCATGTCTGAGTTCCAACAAATGATCTTTGGCTTTTCCCCTTCACATTTCTGATTGGTTTTGTCCATGACTGGACTGCAACCAAAGAGGTATCAAGTTATAATCATAATTTGTGGGGTCTGATTCACAAATGTACATATGACTCCTAAAGCACTGAGCACTGCAGTGCGGGGATTCCACCCCGACTGCGGAGATTCTGCCATGAGTGCGGAGATTCTGCCATGAGTGCAGAGATTCTGCCACAAGTGTAAACATTCTGCCACAAGTGTGTAAACTTCACACTCATAACTTTACAAATCATACTTTGTGAATCAGACCCATGGTGAAGAGTAGAGCTTCTTTATAAGTTACTAGGATATATGTGGGGTTGATTTTTCAGGAAGGTAGAGGGGGGCGTGGAGAAGTGCAGTACATGATATCCTAAATTCCCAAGCAACACACAATTAATTTCTGTATCAAGACAAATGCATAAAGACATATTCAGGTTGATCAAACTTTTTACATAAATGCATTCGCTTACATGGCAGAATGTTTATTTTATTTTAATGTTATAATGTGTAGTAGGTTACAATGAGGCAGACAGTGTAAGGGGGCTTTTTGGTTATGCATTGTAATATTCTGCATTATGGCCACAGACATTTTGGCAATAAGTATCTTCTGATATTTTTACATAGATTCATTTAATGCATAGGAAACAAATACAATATAGAAACAGTTCTTTTGTGCCCTGAACCTATTCCTTTCCCACTAACTAACCTCCCTGATTGGCACTTCTGTCGGGACAGCTTTTTGGTGTCACAAATACCAACTTACAGAATAGGTAGGGCTTTCCTCTCTGTCCACCTTATTCTGCCTGTGCTGTGGGTGTCTGGTAGGGATGAGAGGCAAAGAGACATGGTGGGATGTGGCAGGACATCCTTTCACACAACAAGGGGCACTAACAGAACATGGAAAAGTTCACAGAGAGAGAGGAGCACTTCTAAATGAGAAAGTGAAGTTTGGTCTGCTTAAAAACAAGACTTTTGGAGATTTTAGGAGCAGCACACAGATTATCTGCCTTAGTTTAACGACTGTTTAAAAATCTCAAGTTAGTGGACAGAGATCCGTTCCACAATGAGGCTAGTGGCACAATTTGATATTATGCTGTCTGCAGAAGGAAAACCATCTAATGACATTGAGAGGTTGTAAAGTCTGGGTACATTAAAAAAACAAAACGATTTACTATTAGTATATTTAGGTTTAAACAAAATATTACATGTATATGAGCTCACTTAAAGTTTGATGAGTGGGTAGCCAAGCTTCTGGATGCACCACCACCAAGATCCAGCTGTGACCTACCTGCCAAAAACATACTGCCTTGCCACCATGGCATTAATTTTGTTTTCCTAACACTGAGGCATCTATTTACAAAGCCTTTGCACTGTCCTTGCGTCACACAAAGGTGCCAGTAATATTTACAAAGGCCTTATTTGCATGGCCTTGAGTGGCTTTGTAAAGAAATGTAAAGCACGAAAGCTGTTTGCACTCTGTTACGTTACATGTCAGCGTGGGAGGCGTTCCATGGCAGAGCATCCTCCCATGAATTCTGACCCATTCCCAGATTGAGAAAGACTTATAGACCTGGGAATGCATCAAAAATGCTATGGCTTCCCCGGTGAGGTGCAATAAGGAGAAATATATTTATTTCTCATTGTTATTTGCATTCTGCAGCACACGTAGAAAGAAGAAAACGCCACTGAGGACTGTTTTTGTGCAGGAAGTTGTATCTTTCCTGTCTATAACGCAGGCACCCTTGCACTGTAGTGCCAAGGTGCCTGCTTTGGTGCTAGACTGCACACGATGTGCCAGGGCATGTCCCTGATTGTTTTCATTGTAATTATTTATTGATCTATAAATCGAGAACTACCATCAATGCAATATGCTGGCATTAGAAACAAAGTCAGTGCAGAAAGGTGGAGGGGGGAATAAAGTTCAGAAAAGGGAAACATTAGCAGAATTATTTTATTTATGATCATCTGGAATCTGATAAAGCTACAACAGACAGGCATCCCAGTGCAGCAGACCAAAGAGCTAAAAAGCACACTACCCAAAGAGTGCCATCTTAAATTATGGAATTGTCTGCATTTAAGAGAAGCCCATCTTAATGAACGAGGCGGTCTTTACTTCTAGAAGAGATTTGACCTGTGTAAATCTATATCCCTTGTGCAACAATGCAAAATAACAAACCGGATATGCTCCTTTCCCAGCAGCCTAGAAAGGCTATGGCAAACTGCAAACAAAGCATCAAACTTCTGGTGCTTTTATGCCAAATGAACTGCCAGGCAGCCTTCCTACCAGAACATCAGACAGAACCATACTGAGGTCATTACATAGTGAAGATTAAAGAAATGGTTTCTTTGAGGATATTTGACCTGGGCTGAAAGGACCGATATTTTTGGCACCCTTAGCGACAAAAACAGGAATACCAGACTTTCTGAAACTGGGCCTCAAAATTTGAAATGATGCCTAAATGTTTGACCATCAGAACTTGCAAGAGTGTGATAGTCATGAATTCATGCTAGTGTTTATCAGAAGACACCACTTGGGCATTGTATAATTCCTCATTTGTCCATTTGGTTTTAATTAAACATTTTGGAAGCAACTTTGACTGCTACTCAGACACTGTTTCATAATTTGATTGCCGTTTAAAGATTGATGATCAAATCGAAGCAGAATCTGGGTTTCGTCAACATTTGATTGTGCCTTAAAGCCAAATGACCATCTAATCTCCCCAGCCCCTAAAATGCAGCACATAAAGACTGAAAACAAAATGCCCCCGATGAACTGAGGATTTCTCCTAGAGAGCGGGCAACAATGGTCATTTTTCCCCTCAGTAGAAACTAGTCCTTATGGACAGAAGACAATGTTTGATATGACATCTGAAGGCAAGATCCAGGCAGGGCGTGCCTACTGATGGCTGGTCATCAGGAGGAGATGCAATCAGGGTGTTTCCAACAGCAAAGCTGGCTTTGGTCCTGCTGTCAGGAACACAAAGTTGGGAAGCTGAGAGCTAGGTGGACGTGAGTCTACCAAATGTTAACAACTGTCCTGTTACCGCCCAGTTGTCAATGAGGCCCTTATACTCTAAAATAAGCCACCATATTCAAAAAAGAACATTCCTGGGTGGGATGCACTCACCTGTAGCCAAATGGATGGTGTTGAGTGATTCCTTTGTTGGTGCTGTGTGAGTGATATTGGTGTCAGTTCCTGCAACAGATGCTTGCACTACTTGTGAGATGGGGCTCAAAGGCACATTGGCCGTGCTCTGCTTTTTCCATGCGGGGAAACTCTGGGTGATCAGAAAAACAGGATCATTAACTACATTTGAATTTTGGTATGCTGTTGTTGGTTGTATTAGCAGGCCTGGCACTGTTGTAGAATGGTCCTGATTTCTATCTATTGATGTAGATGCTCCACTGGGGGCCAACCCTGAAGTTACAACTGTGCTGTATGCAGGATCCACCATTGTGGTGTCCAGGTGTGTTGGGTTTGAGAAAGAGGTCAGCAACATTTCTGCCACAGGTTCAGATGCTGCACTGAGTACCACCATCGAAGACTCCGATGCCTTTTTGGGCAATGTAATAGAAAGCACTGGTTGCGTATATTCAGACCTATTCACAGTTCTTTTATCCACATGCTCCTGAGATGCTCCTGAAGGAGTTGATGTTGACGATGCAGCAGTGCTTGATATACTGTGTGTTGAGAAGTCATGATATAATGGGAGCCCAGGAGCAATAGGAAAAGCTTTTTCATTAATAATATCAGCTGGTGTTTTGCTGACCAGAGATGAAGCTGCAGATGAGGATATTGATTTGACAGCATGAGAAGAAAATGTAGAGGTTTTATTCCAAATTGTTCTACTGGGAGATGACAGACGTGTAACATTGTTCAACATTGACCAGGATGTTGTCCCTGAAACAGCTAAAGAAACAAAAAGACTTGAGCATTGATAAAGATAAACCATTGCAAATAAAACAGATTCCTCAAGCAACAAGGTACTTTTTTCAGCTTGCACTCTAGACCATCACAGGCACTTAGTAGACATTTTGTTTGAAATGTGTTGGTTCTGATGTTGAAGACTTTAGGGCTGATTTAGGGTTTGGCAAGTGGTACTCTGTCTGTCAGTGTAGTGGGAGAAATTAGCTTCACCATTTTGATGGACTATGGCCACCCAATTTTAGAGATATCAACCGATCCATGAGTCATCTCTGTACATTCAAAGGAACTGATGTCACAGCTGCTGTCTGTTTTGATGCCCATCTGCCCAACTTTTCTTATTTTGTCTTGTTTTTTCAGAAACAAACTTCCAATGTGGGAGTTTGTTCTTCAGAAACAAAAAACAAAGCTACTAGAATGACAATACAGGGTCATTGAGCCCTATTGTGGGTGGACAGGACAAGCCTATTCAGGTGTAAGTGAGGCAGTGCTAACCTCCATGTCATGTAATACATTACATGTACATTACATGTACATATAATAAAAAGTAAGGTTTGGGCATGGGAACTGGGTGCACTTGCCAAGTCAAAATGGCAGGTTAAAATGGCACACACAGGCCCTGCAGTAGCAGGTCTGAGTCATTTTTAAAATGCTACAGTAGTGGGGGGCACAATCAGTGCTACAAGCCCACTGGTAGCATTTAATTTACAGGCCCTGGGCACAGGTAGTGCACTTTACTAGGGACTTACAAGTAAATTAGATATGACAATTGTGGTTAATCCAATTACCATATTTTAAGCAGAGAGCACATGCGCTTTAGCACTGATTATCAGTGGTAAAGAGCCCAGAGTCCTAGAGCCAACCAAGAACAAATTCTTTAAAATGTGGAGGAAAAAGGCAAAACGTCTGGGGATGACCCTGAAGAAAGGGCCATTTCCAACAGGGGCCAAAGGCAGATGACTGAATGCCTGCCCATATCTAAAAGAGGTGGATAAAGCTAGGGTTTTCTGACCAGGGTACTCCATTACATATGTGACAGAATGACGAACTCTACATTGGGCCCTTTGTTTTCACAAAGCAAGATTAATGACTTTGCACATGCATTGTCACAACTCACAAAGTACAAAAGTGTGTTGTGAAACTTGATTAACATTGTAACCCCCAAAATAAGCATTGAAAACCTATGCAATTTGAAAGAGAAAGATGAAAGACAAGGGGCGTTCCTCAACCCGTTGTGTATTCACAAAGAAATGGACATATGCTTTGCAACCTTTAACTCAGATACAGAACAGTGCTGACGTCTGAAATGGCAGTATGAGACACTCTCTTTAACGTAACAAAATTAATAGTTTCAACTGCCAATGCATGAGTTGAGATAGTCAATGAATATCAAGAATTAGCACTATGATTGAGATGTTGAGAGCTGACCAGCCATTCAGAATACAGCCTTTGCTGACTTTAGGTCCGATCAGGAAGAATCCCATTTCCCTTCTTCCAGTGGCCCAGGCTGACCCATTCCCAGAAGTCCCTCTCCCAGAGCATTCCTCACCTGGGCTCCACATCCAGACCAGCGGTGCAGTACAAGCTGGAACCATATCTCACCATGAGGTGTTGAAAAATCAGCTCCTCAGCTCTGTGACGCTCCTCTGCCTTTCTTCCTATTTATGCAGATGTCACCAGACAAATATAAAAGAACAACCATGGGATGGGCTTCATCCCTGCCCACCCATTTGCAACCACAAGTACATCTTTTGATTAGGCAGACGTTGTGTGCTTCCACAAAAAAAGTGCTCGCCTTCTACGTAACTGAGATCATTTTGACTATTTATTGAGCTGTCTGAGGTTGAACTTTCAGGGGCACACAAAAGACATTGTAAAGCTAATAAGTGTATAAACTAATTAGATAATTTACAATGCTTTCTCTACCTGCAGCAGAGATGTGAGGAGGGCAGTCATTAACCTTCATGGAGCTTTAGACTTGGCTTGACAGTGCAACTGTAATCTGCCCTTATGTGATCAACAAAAAACATCTTTCAAAATTCTACTGAGAGGGAATTTCACAGATTACTGTAGTAGGCAAAGGTTTTGGTGTTGGTGATCTACCCGAAGAGACTGTGGGGACAGAAGATATGCACTACAATAATGCTTATTAAGCTCTCTTAGAAGAGATAGTATATTGCTATACCAATTGTAATTTTGTATATATTTGTTCTTTTATGACAGTATGCTGGATGATTTCCTTGTGGAAAATGTATGCTCAGGACAATGTGCCTAATTTAGTTTTGGTTACAAGCCTTACCGTTTATTACAAAAAGTTATGATAAGGGCAGTAGGCCTGACATTTGTGAAAGCAAATGTTAAAGTCGATCGGCATTTAATGGTGCATTGTAATTAGTATGAATTAAAGCCTATGTATAGGTATTTTGTTACACAAAATGTCAAATTTAGTTGTAGGGAATGATTTTTGTACACTGCTTCCATCCACGACAGCGAACTACAAGGTGTAATGAGCATTCCACTTAGCCTCTTCCTCTAAGCCAGGATGTCATTACGGAATGCTGTTGCCTCCACTGTATCATTGTTTTGCCATTCCAAGGTGGCCAACACAATGGTTTTAAATGTGGTAGCCATACTTGAACTTTAAAACAGCAATAGACTATTTACAATAGCTTTGCCAGACAGACACCCTCTACTATGTTTATTTCTGTTATTGCAAACATATGCCTGCCATGCTTAGAAGGCAGCACATTTTCTTTATTCTACTTGTATTCTTTTAATTTATCTTGCATATATTGATGAATACGTGTGTGTTTTATGTTGATGAAGGGTGAATGGAAGGATGAGTCAGTACAGTGATGAATGGATGCATGAGTGCAAAGATCAGTGAGTGTGTGTGTTTGTGTGTGTTGATAATGATTTATTGAGTGTCTACCCCTATCAGGTACTCCAAAGGTACTTTAATTAATAAAAGACCTATTGTCATTGCGTGTTATTTTTACTCGAGCTCCTGTTCCCATATTGCACTTCTCCACTTGTCTCGCTGACGTGAGCTGATAATGTTGTGCCTGGTATGGACTCTTTGGCTCTTTTGCAACTTTAGCTAGTAATGGGCATAGTATCAGTTTTGTGTAGGAAGTGAACATTAACATATTAATTTTGGATGTTATCCAAGCGATTTAGAACATTATCAAGATTAAAACTGCTTACCTGAACATAGGATATAGGAGTCTCTGTGATACCCACTTTTACAAGTGCATGAATAGTTTCCTGGTACATTTGTGCAGATGGTATTGGTATCACAGGATGACAGTGATGTCCCTCCACACTCATTGATATCTGCCAACAATTGAAAGAAGAGAACACAATGATGAAAGAGCACAATAAAGTCATAAAAATCCATAAGCAAACCCATCACAAGGCAGACTATGTCCAGTGGATTACTCTTGAACGGAACATCAAGGAAGAAATATAATTATTCTTAGAAGATGTTAAATTGAACTTTATATCAAAGCGAATAACACCACTGCAGACACACATCCAACTCGTCCATCCTCCCCATTTGCATACGTTTCCAAATTTCCATTGTTACAGTCTGAACACCAAATTAACAAAATTAAGGGAATATAAATATAACCCTCATCCACAGGGCAGAATAATCCACTCTATAGATCATATAAATATTTGTTGAAAAAGTAAACAAGGCTAATATGTTTCTATCAATGGCTTAACATCTAAAACTCAGATAGTTAGGTGGCAGGGATCACAGATTTTTTGGGTAAAATATTGCACAGAAAAAGAGAAGCAGGCACAGTTACATCACTTCTGTTATAAACTAAGAAGTGAAGGAGGGCAAAACAAAAACAAAACACAAGAAATATTGTTGAAGCACATTACCGTGCAAACAGATATTCTATAGTTGACATTTCCCTCAAAAAGTCTTACAGGTGATCAAATGCTTTAAATTAAAAGTGTCCTCAGGATCAGAGGCAGACTGGTGGAGGAAATAAAACATTTTCACATAACTTAGTAAAAACGTTGGCTTCCCTTCCAGTCTTGGTAGGAGTATGAAAGAGGTGATGTAAGAGGTGGAAGTGTGATTCTGAAAACAGCCCGTTGATTGGAAAGTGTGCAAGCGCATTGACCTACACATTTCAGAAGTGAAAAATGGTTGGAAGGTTGGAGTAGGTTCTTCCCTAAGCACTTGAACTTGTCAGGTCTGTTTCTGTAGTGCCAGGCACTTACTTAGACAACTGGGATCATATTTTTTGTGCAGGATCCTAAGTTGTCCTACACAAAAAATATGATCCCAGTTGTCTTACTCTTACTGAATGTAAAAGAGCATTTGACAAAGTCTTGTGGGCTTTTCTGTAGAAGAAGGTGTTTATTAAAATGTCCACGGTTCTACGTTGTATTAATTCACTATTCTCAAATTGTGCAACCCCAATGTAAACATGTGTGTGAATGGCTTCATTTCTGACAAACCCTACTGACAACAGGCACCAGGCAGGACTGACTATAGCCATTGTCTCTGTTTCCAATATCCATTGAACCTCTAACACAAGTGGTTAGAGATGCGACCTGGACGGACACAACCAACCAGCTGATGGTGGCTCACCACCTCTAATAAGTAACTAGAAATGCACAGGTCTACTTTTGTACAATGATGCATCTGAAATCACAAACATCTTCAGCTTTGGAGTAGAATGCAGCTATTGTATATTTAGGACCCTGACAAGCTTTTACTTGAGCTCTCTTCTGCTCCAAGAACGAAAACAATAATCTCACTTTGGAAGCAGGTAGGGGAAGTATTCCCTGCACTTGGTGGTTCGCGGTACACGAGATTTGCAAGGTAGATAGCATTGCCCTAGGCCAGCGGTTCTTAAATCTTTGACTTCTGTAGACCTCCACTTTATCATCACTGGAATCCGGAGAACTCCAATGAGTCATTACTGGAAGCCACAGACCTTGGGTTAAGCAGTTTGCATGATTTACAATACACAAGAATACATAAACAAGCATTCATCAAACAAATACACAAATGATCAAATATTTTATTGAAATCACAAATGGCTATCATCCATGGTCGATACTAGATTTGTCTGATGCTTTACCACTGCAAAATTTCTAATTTTACATGTTGCGTTTTTACATATAAACACTTTATCAATCTGTTAATATTTGATTATCTAAGCAGTTGCACACCCCATAAGTAGGCGTCCCTGAAACCCAGGGGTCAATGGACCACCAAGTTAATAACCACTGCTCCAGGCACCAGTGACCTGATAAACACCAAAATACAATTTGGAGACAAGAGGACTAAACCTATAAAGAGAGGAAATTACAGTGGCCTCAGGCCCAGTGATGCACACGTTCCCATTTTGAGATGTATATCGAGAGAGTAGTGGTCTGTAACAGTAGCATGCCTGAGATTAATGTCCCACAGATGGTTCTTTATGTAACTGTTGGTTGCATTGTCATTCTTATGTGAATTTAAGGAATATATCTCTCTCTACCTTAGATAGTGTAAATGTTGCATCAATGGCAAGAAATCCTAGTTAAGTAACTTATGAATGAGGCCCGGTTTTCTTCTGTGAGTTTATGTTCATTTTCAGCAGCGGCCGCCGTAAATGTCAAGGGTGAGTGCGGGGGGCAAAAAAACAAACCAGAGAGGCATTTTCCTCTTTCTATGTCGCTGCAGAATGTAGCACACATGGAAAGTGGATAAAACTAGGAGAATTACAAATATTTCTCCTTATTAAGCCTCCCCTGGGGAGACGTATGTTTTTGTGCTTTCCCGAGTTTAGTGACTAAGTACATCTGGGCAGTGTCAAAATCCATGGGCGTTGCATGGGAACCCCACAGCAGCGCCCATCGAATGTCTCCCTGGCACAGAGTAGGGCAATACAACAGTCTGCGGTGCCTTCCCTTGCTCCATATCTGTGAGGCCACTCAAATCCACGCAACGTGGCTTCATACACATGATTGAGAGGTTTGTGCTGCTGGAGCATCTGAAAAAGAGATGTATCAGCAGTGCAAGCCTTTCATAAATAAGCCCCTTAGTGCTTAATATATACTGCACAGTAAAACAGCCATCAGTAGAAGAAAATGCAGATTACAGAGATCGTTACAAGTAAATAGAGCTAGTAGACTGGACTATCCCCCACAAGTTGTCTCTGGGCCAGCCACACCTGTAGGAGCTCAAATGGGCAACGAACGGTGTCCATTCTCAGTCCCTGTTCCCCGAGATGGAACCCTGCTGTAGGAAAGTACCCTCTTTCTTGGCATGGTTACCCCCTTTTCTGCCATATGTCAGTATGTTTGACTATGCTCACTGGGATCCTGCTAACCAGGACACCAGTGATTATGCTCTCTCTACCAAAACTCTGTATTTCATCCCACAATTGGCATACTGGTGCCCCCATGTAAGCCCTTAGTATATGGTACACAGGGCATTGGGGTTCCAGGGGATCCCTACGGGCTGCAGCAGTTATACTGCCACCCATAGGGAGCCCATGCAAAGGGTTCTGCAGGCCTACCATTGCAGTCTGCATGAACCGGATGCATGCACCTGTATTCACTACAGGTCACTGCACCAGGTCACTATACGTCTCCCCTATGGTACGCCCTCTCAGCCCAGAATGCAGGGTGCAGGTACCTGTGTGTGAGGGCACCCCAGCACCAGCAGAGATGCCCCCACAAACTCCAGACTCACTTTTCTGGACTTGGTGAGTGCGGGACGCCATTTTACACGTGTACTGGACATAGGTCACTACATATGTCCGGCTACATAATGGTAACTCCGAACCTAGGCATGTTTGGTATCAAACATGTTGGAATCATACCCCAATACTTTTGCAAATGATTGGTTGTATGATTCGATGCACTCTGTGGGCTCCTCAGGGGACCCCCCAGCATTGCCCCTACAGCCTTCTGAGGTTTTCCACGCAGCCCAAGCTCCTGCCACCTCACAGACAGGTTTCTGCCCTCCTTTGCTTGAGCAGCTCAAGCCCAGGAAGGCAGAACAAAGGATTTCCTTTGGGAGAGGGGTGTTACACCTCCTCCCTTTGGAAATAGGTGTTACATGGCTAGGAGGAGTAGCCTCCCCAAACCACTGGTATGCTTTGAAGGGCACATTTGGTGCCCTTCATGCATAAACCAGTCTACACCAGTTCAGGGACCTCCAGTCCCTGCTCTGGCGTGAAACTGGACAAAGGAAAGGGGAGTAACCATTCCCCTGTCCATCACCACCCCATGGGATGCCAGAGCTCCTCCAGAGGGTCCCTGGGTTTTGCCATCTTGGATCCAAGGTTGACAGAGAACTCTGGGAGCATCTGAGTGGCCAGGTCAGGCAGGTGACGTCAGAGCCCCCTCCTGATAGGTGGCCACCCAGCTAGGTGACCAGTCCATCTTTCAGGACTATTTAGGGTCTCTCTTTTGGGTGGATACTCAGATTTGGCTTGCAAGATTCCAGCAGGATTCCTCAGCAACCTCCAGTTCAACTTCTGATCAAAGAAACAGCATCCTGACTGTGCAGGACACTACAATCTGCAACAAAGATGAAGACTTTGCCTGCAACATTGTTTTCACGGCTCCTTCCAGCTTCTGCAAAATTTCCCCAGTCGTGCATCCTCTGAGGTCAGCCGGTCTTCAGTCTGCACAGGAAAGAAGGAGGAATCTCCCTTGGAGGGAAGGAGTCACTCCCTTGCATCTGCAGGCACCAACAGCAACAATGACCAGCTACATGGATCCCCTATCCTGCTCCAGCTGTGGATCCTGCATCAGGGGTGGTGGTCAGAAGTGGTCCAGATGGTCCTCTCTACCAGCTGCCCAATTTTGGTGGAGGTAAACCCTTGCCTTCCCACTCAGGACAGTACCCCCGTGCATCGCGTCTTTTGCAGCTGCCAAAACTTATTGGCACTTCCTCCGAGGGGTCTTCAGGCATTGTGTAGCTCCAGCCCCCAGCACTCCTTCCTGCAATGCAAACTTCCCTGAGTGACTCTCCTATGGCGTGGGACTTCTTTTCATAGTCCTGTGGGACTCCTGTGAGTGCTGCCTGTGCTTCAGTGGGCTCTCTGCGACTCTGAGGGCCCCCCTCTGACTTCTACTCCTGGGTTGAGTCCTCCTGGGCCTTGCTGGTCCCCGGCAGCACCACTTTTCACCAACCAGAAGGTTTGCCTTTGCCAAGGCTTATTGGTGGAATCCAAACATGCAAACCCAACTGCAATCTTCCTTCCGGCGTGGGACATCATCTGCATCCTCTAGGTACTCGACTCTAACTCTAGGGCTGCAGTGCTGACTCGTCTTCCTCACCGTCGACCAACTCCTGCTATCCTCAGCTTGGTGGGTAGGGGCTCCTGCCCCTACTAGACTCTGCTGTGTCTTCTGGACTTGGTCCCCTTTTTGCACAGGTCTTCCTCTGCAGGAATCCACCGTTGGTTTCTTGCAGTCGCCTCTGGGTTTTGCAGTTCTCTTCTTTTTTTCTAAGTGGGTGGTCTGGGGAAATTCTAGTGATTTACTCCTGCTTCCTGGGTTGCTGGAGGGTGTTGTGGTATTTACCTTCGTGCTTTCCAGGTACCTCCAGTGCGCCCCTCTACACACTCCACTTACCTAGGTGGGGGTAACACTCCCACAATAAATTTTTGTAGTAAATGGTTTGTGCTCCCCCTAGGTCCACTATTCTCTATAGTGTTTTACACTATTTGCACTGTTTTCTCACTATTCTTATGCCTTTTTCTGACAACTAGTGTGTATATCTTGTGTATTACTTACCTCCTAAGGAGTATTGCCTCTACAGTATTTTTGGTGTTGTGTTACCATAATAAAGTACCTTTATTTTTCAACACTGAGGGGCATATTTATACATTTTGGTGCAAAACTGCACTAACACAGTTTTGCACCAAAACGTTTAGCACCGGCTTGCACCATTCTTGAGCGCCAGCCAGGCACCATATTTAGGGAATGGTGGAAGCCAGCGAAAGGGTAGGCTAGCGTTAAAAAAAAAAAAGAAGTTTGCCGGGTGGGGGTGGCGGTATGGGAGAAGGGGGTTTTGCACCCAAAAATTACATTAGACAAGTTACAGTAAAACAAAATGAATCTAACCAGCCTAGAATCATTTTCTGATGCAAAACCATCCATACCACATGACTCCTGTCTTAGAAAAGACATCCCCACCACCCCAATGGCCTGCACAGGGGACCAGTGTCTCCTGGGCATGGCCATTGCACCCAGTGTAATGTAGGGGGCCCATTTCAGGGCCTCCAATGGCACTTTAAAAATAAAAATAAAATACCTGTACTTACCTGGAGTGGGTTCCCCCATCCTCCGCTGTCCCTCTGGTGTGGGTGGGGGTGTCCCTGGGGCGGGCACCTGTGGGCCTATTCCATGGTGTTCCACCATAGAAATAAGCCCACAGGTCCCCTAACACCTGCCTTGACCTAGGCGTTAAATAATGGTGCAAGGTGAGCTTTGCACCATTATTTCAACCCTCCTCCCCGTGCATGATTTTAGAATGGAGGATAAATATGGCGCTATGGTCATAGAGTCATTTTTTGCATGGGAACGCCTACCTTGCATCGCATTGACGCAAGGTAGGTTTCCATGTCCAAAAAATGACTTAAACTCCATAACTTTGGCGCTAGATGGGTCTAGAGCCGAAGTATAAATATGGAGTTAGTTTTGCACCTAAATGCGTCAAAACAAATGACACAAATTCAGCACAAAACAAGTATAAATATGCCCCTGAGTGTCTTCTTTCATGTGTGTAAGTGCTGTGTGACTAGAGTGGCATTGCATGAGCTTTGCATGTCTCCTAGATAAGTCTTGGCTGCTCATCCACAGTTACCCCTAGACTGCCTGCCTTCTAGACACTGCCTACACTACACTAATAAGGGATAACTGGACCTGGTATAAGGTGTAAGTACCTTAGGTACCCACCACACACCAGGCCAGCTTCCTACACCTGCCTGCTTTATAGACCATACATTTTGAAATCTTAATCAGGGCGCATTGACTTCAACCGGCTGGTCCTACTATAACCATCCATATGAATTAATAATTGCTAACAGTATAAGTGCGGAAGAAGCAAAATGTTTGGGGGCTTATTTATGAGGTGCATGTGCCACCAGAGAGTCACTTTTCAAGATACTCCAGCAGTGCAAACCTCTCAACCATATCAGAGAGGCCAAGCAGCGCCACATAGTGTGGCTTTTCATGGCCTCATAGTTTTGGACTAAGGCAAGGTAGAGCAAGTCACTGCATTGCCTTACTCTGTGTCAGAGAGGGTATCCTGGGCGTTGCAGTGGATTTTGACACTGCCCCAGGTTTACTTGATCATGTATTTGTCCTCGTTTTTTACTCATTCCATGTGTGCTCCATTCTGCAGCGCACACAGAAAGAGGAAAACACATCTCAGGATTGTTTTTGTGTCTTCCTGCACAATAACAATTCTGCGTGTAATGCACACACATGTGCACCAGGTGCAAGGATGCCTGTGTTGGTGCTAGGCAGCCAATTGTGAGCCAGTACAGGGGGAAAGGACAGGAATTCACCATATTGTAACGTATTGCATAAGTACGGTGCATCCCTGCCCTTTCACATTGGTGTAGGGCAAGAAGACTTGCAACGTTGCCCTACACCAGTTCCCCATAAATAAGCCCCTTACTGTTCAACAATCTAATTTAAGCAGGGTCTGCACTGGGACAATGATATGGGTTATTGGCTTTCTTTGGCCCCAAGTATGTCATTTGCCATAAATCAATTCACATATTCAGGTGCCAATTACTACAATCACAGGATATTTACTCTGCATTTATTGTTTGTTCTGAAACCCGTGCATTGTACACTCTGCCTCTAACAGACTTAGGCCAGTGTAAATGCTGAATGTACGTTGTGACTGCAAGGTAGAGTAGACCACTATTAACCAAAGAGTTCTCATCCCACTGCCAATTATTATTTGTGAGCATATGTACAATATGCAGTTTCCCCATGTGCATCCATGCACACACGATTATTAAGTACACCATATTTATTTGAACATTTTGCAATCAGAAGTAGTACATGCAATCCACTAGTTTTCATTAAATCTGACAGTTGCAAATAGGCTCTGGAAACATCATCCACTTTCACTTCCTATCTACTTGAATAGTCAACTGATGTACTCACCAAAGCATTTATATCCATCACTTGCCAGACTTGCAGGGCACGGCCCACAATTGTAGCCCTCTTCCGGGGCGGTGCTTTCTACACAGGTACTACTGTTGAAGCAAGTGTTTTCCAGGCACGTGCTAAGATTGTCTTCGCAGTAGCGTCCGGTCCAGGTGGCAGTACATGCACACCCTGGTGTCTGTAGAGAAGAAAGGCCACAATTCATTATTATGGGTTCCAAGGGGACCTGCCTTTGGAAGTCATTAGTGTGAGAAAGTAGCCTCTTTCTAGCCTTGTTACCCCCACTTTTGGCCTGTTTGTGAGTGTATGTCAGGGTGTTTTCACTGTCTCACTGGGATCCTGCTAGCCAGGGCCCAGTGCTCATAGTGAAAACCCTATGTTTTCAGTATGTTTGTTATGTGTCACTGGGACCCTGCTAGTCAGGACCCCAGTGCTCATAAGTTGTGGCCTATATGTATGTGTTCCCTGTGTGGTGCCTAACTGTCTCACTGAGGCTCTGCTAACCAGAACCTCAGTGGTTATGCTCTCTCATTTCTTTCCAAATTGTCACTAACAGGCTAGTGACCATTTTTACCAATTTACATTGGCTTACTGGAACACCCTTATAATTCCCTAGTATATGGTACTAAGGTACCCAGGGTATTGGGGTTCCAGGAGATCCCTATGGGCTGCAGCATTTCTTTTGCCACCCATAGGGAGCTCTGACAATTCTTACACAGGCCTGCCACTGCAGCCTGAGTGAAATAACGTCCACGTTATTTCACAGCCATTTTACACTGCACTTAAGTAACTTATAAGTCACCTATATGTCTAACCTTTACCTGGTAAAGGTTAGGTGCAAAGTTACTTAGTGTGAGGGCACCCTGGCACTAGCCAAGGTGCCCCCACATTGTTCAGAGCCAATTCCCTGAACTTTGTGAGTGCGGGGACACCATTACACGCGTGCACTACATATAGGTCACTACCTATATGTAGCTTCACAATGGTAACTCCGAATATGGCCATGTAACATGTCTATGATCATGGAATTGCCCCCTCTATGCCATCCTGGCATAGTTGGCACAATCCCATGATCCCAGTGGCCTGTAGCACAGACCCTGGTACTGCCAAACTGCCCTTCCTGGGGTTTCACTGCAGCTGCTGCTGCTGCCAACCCCTCAGACAGGCATCTGCCCTCCTGGGGTCCAGCCAGGCCTGGCCCAGGATGGCAGAACAAAGAACTTCCTCTGAGAGAGGGTGTGACATCCTCTCCCTTTGGAAAATGGTGTGAAGGCAGGGGAGGAGTAGCCTCCTCCAGCCTCTGGAAATGCTTTGTTGGGCACAGATGTGCCCAATTCTGCATAAGCCAGTCTACACCGGTTCAGGGACCCCTTAGCCCCTGCTCTGGCGCGAAACTGGACAAAGGAAAGGGGAGTGACCACTCCCCTGACCTGCACCTCCCCTGGGAGGTGTCCAGAGCTCCTCCAGTGTGCTCCAGACCTCTGCCATCTTGGAAACAGAGGTGCTGCCAGCACACTGGACTGCTCTGAGTGGTCAGTGCCACCAGGTGACGTCAGAGACTCCTTCTGATAGGCTCCTTCAGGTGTTAGTAGCCTATCCTCTCTCCTAGGTAGCCAAACCCTCTTTTCTGGCTATTTAGGGTCTCTGGGGAAACTTTAGATAACAAATGCAAGAGCTCATCCGAGTTCCTCTGCATCTCTCTCTTCACCTTCTGATAAGGAATCGACTGCTGACCGCGCTGGAAGCCTGCAAACCTGCAACATAGTAGCAAAGACGACTACTGCAACTCTGTAACGCTGATCCTGCCGCCTTCTCAACTGTTTTCCTGCTTGTGCATGCTGTGGGGGTAGTCTGCCTCCTCTCTGCACCAGAAGCTCCGAAGAAATCTCCCGTGGGTCGACGGAATCTTCCCCCTGCAACCGCAGGCACCAAAAAGCTGCATTACCGGTCCCTTGGGTCTCCTCTCAGCACGACGAGCGAGGTCCCTCGAATCCAGCAACTCTGTCCAAGTGACCCCCACAGTCCAGTGACTCTTCAGTCCAAGTTTGGTGGAGGTAAGTCCTTGCCTCACCTCACTGGGCTGCATTGCTGGGAACCGCGACTTTGCAGCTACTCCGGCCCCTGTGCACTTCCGGCGGAAATCCTTTGTGCACAGCCAAGCCTGGGTCCACGGCACTCTAACCTGCATTGCACGACTTTCTAAGTTGGTCTCCGGCGACGTGGGACTCCTTTGTGCAACTTCGGCAAGCACCGTTTCATGCATCCTCGTAGTGCCTGTTTCTGGCACTTCTCCGGGTGCTACCTGCTTCAGTGAGGACTCTTTGTCTTGCTCGACGTCCCCTCTCTCTTCAGGTCCAATTTGCGACCTCCTGGTCCCTCCTGGGCCCCAGCAGCGTCCAAAAACGCCAAACGCACGATTTGCGACTAGCAAGGCTTGTTGGCGTCCTTTTGGCGGGAAAACACTTCTGCACAACTCTCCAAGGCGAGAGGGATCCGTCCACCAAAGGGGAAGTCTCTAGCCCTTTTCGTTCCTGCAGAAACCTCAGCTTCTTCTGTCCAGTAGAAGCTTCTTTGCACCCGCAGCTGGCATTTCCTGGGCATCTGCCCATCTCCGACTTGCTTGTGACTTTTGGACTTGGTCCCCTTGCTCCACAGGTACCCTAGATTGGAAATCCACAGTTGTTGCATTGCTGGTTTGTGTCTTTCCTGCATTATTCGTCTAACACGACTTCTTTGTCCTTAGGGGAACTTTAGTGCACTTTGCACTCACTTTTCAGGGTCTTGGGGAGGGTTATTTTTCTAACTCTCACTATTTTCTAATAGTCCCAGCGACCCTTTACAAGGTCACATAGGTTTGGGGTCCATTCGTGGTTCGCATTCCACTTTTGGAGTATATGGTTTGTGTTGCCCCTATCCCTATGTTTCCCCATTGCATCCTATTGTAACTATACATTGTTTGCACTGTTTTCTAAGACTATACTGCATATTTTTGCTATTGTGTATATATATCTTGTGTATATTTCCTATCCTCTCACTGAGGGTACACTCTAAGATACTTTGGCATATTGTCATAAAAATAAAGTACCTTTATTTTTAGTATAACTGTGTATTGTGTTTTCTTATGATATTGTGCATATGACACTAAGTGGTACTGTAGTAGCTTCACACGTCTCCTAGTTCAGCCTAAGCTGCTCTGCTAAGCTACCATTATCTATCAGCCTAAGCTGCTAGACACCCTATACACTAATAAGGGATAACTGGGCCTGGTGCAAGGTGCAAGTACCCCTTGGTACTCACTACAAGCCAGTCCAGCCTCCTACAATTAGAGATCAAGGAGATAAGGTAGGGCTGCCTTCAAAACCAATTGAGACAATGGGTTGCTCTCAAATTAAGCACAATTTTCAAGTCAATATGTGGGGCCAGTCTAGGTAGACAATTTCATAATAATCTAAAATATTTTCATACCTTTGCAAACTTACGAGCTGTTCCTAAAGACACATTTATGTTACAGAACCACAAATTGTTGGAGACCTGACCTAGTAATGGTTTGTTCAAGTTAATTTCTTATTCTATAATAACAGATATATTGTCATCTTATCTTCCCCCAAAAATGTGTAAACCCACTAGACTGGAGAGTGTTGCGGATGCCATCCCTGTAGGTCTCGGTGCAGTCTTAATGACAGAACAAGGAATTAAGGAGTGAGAGACCATCAATACTCTGAAATCAAAAGGAAGACCTGGTGATTAGGTTGGACTGCACCCTCTTTCATTAATTATTTTCTTTGCAGGCAGAGCATCACATCCTCCCACAGACTCCCCCAGACTGAGAAGTGGACACTCCAGCTGCAGATTCAGGTTGTCCCACAAACCCGTGTGTGGCAATCCTGCAGACTGTCCTTAATGGCATTTACTGCAGGACACATTGATAACCTCATGCAAACAGATTACGGCGAAGGACACGTGATCAGAGTCCTTCAAGCAGCCTGCTTCAAAGCACTGTCACTCGAACACATAAAGCTAAAGATGTGTGAGGATTAAGGCCTCCTCAAAGCAACAGAGGGAGTGAGTGGGCACCTGTGTAAAGAAAACAAATCTGTTGCTCAACCAGGAATGGGATGGCATCAGCCAAACTTATCTTCCAACTCTCCTAAGGGTCTGCAATGAAATCTGCATCTCCAATGGTGAGATCCTTCTGGGACGTGAGAGGATTGTCATCTTCTAGTTGTTACTACACTATTTGGTCAATATTTTACATTAAGGCCACCAAAGGGATGTCAAAACCAAAGTCTGATAATAGGCAAAGATATGGTCCTCATCATGGACACGTGTGGGTCAACCTGTGAGTTACTGTTGGTTATGTTAAGCAAGAAAGTTGTGGAAACACCCTGCTCTGTGGTGATAGACTGAAGTCAGAGCAAACTTCTTCCTGGCTCTAGACAGAACACATCTTCCGGCCCTGCTGGTTTCATGTACCAAGTTCCATATCATTGAGATTGCAATAAACAGCATTTAAATATATTCTCCCAAAACTGAAGAAACTTCTGAGCATCTTTGGATTGCCAGCTACTCTAAAGACTGCTAATGGACGACCATTTAAAGAGTCAGACTTTTAGAAATACCTTGTTTTGAAAAAGCCACTGGAAAATCACCCCACAATGGCCACAAGGCAATGGAGAAGTGAAGGGACTGATGAGAACATTCAATAAAACCGAAGAGCAATGTCAAATGAGCTGTTCACAATTTTCTCTTGATGTACCACCAGGGGAAATGTTTAAGACACCATTTAAGTGTGCACCTATTATGAACTGCACCAAGGTCTCTATGAGGAGAGGAAATGATCAAGTCACACGCAGTATATCTTGGTTTAAAAAATGGCATTGGGTATCTTTTTCAGAGGATGTATAACAGAGTTACTTGACTGACTCTGAGGTGGCTGAATAGGGTGAGCAGACAGATCACACACGAACATGGCTTGTTGTCTCCAGGCTCTGCCCAAAAACTATCGGGGTTATCATGACCCCGGCGGATGGCGTTAATATGGAGGAAAGTACTGCCAACAGGCTGGCTGTACTTTCCTCCATATTAAGACATTGGCAGTTTAGCTCAAGCCAAACCGCCAATGTACCACACCGTCCGCCAAGGCGGTAACGACCGCCAGGCTGGAGACTTCAGCAAGTCACTAGCCCCCCTGCCGGATTATGACCCTGCCTACCGCCATGGTTTTCGTGCCTTCCTTACCGCCATGAAAACCATGGCGGTAGGCACTATCAGAGACAGGGAATCCCTTCCCTGTCACTGATAGGGGTCTTTGCCACCCCCTCCCCCTCCCCTGCCTACCCCCCACTCCCTTCCCTCTCCAGACCCCCCTTCACCCATGCACATTCATTCACACACGCATTCACACACTCATTCCCACATATAACCACGCATGCAGATATCCATTCACACACACATCCATCCACACACTTACATGCATACAAGCACACACGCACTCACACATCCATACATTCACACACATACAACACTCAACACACACCCGCATTCACGCACAGACAAGCACACACACACAATACCCCCCCCCTTCCTCTGTCGGAGTGTCGGAGCACCTGACTTGCCTTTGGTGAGGGGGGCCTCTGGCAGGAGACGAGATGGGGCGCTGCTGCCAGCTACAGCATCTGGCAGCAGTACACCTCCAGCCCATACCATGGGTTAACATACGGTCCGCGGTGGTCCGCCGGCATGGCCACAGTCGGATTTCCACCATCTTTCTGCTGTGGTCACAATACGGCTGATGGATGGTAGCCGCGGCGACGGTCCTTTGGCGGCCGTCGTCGCGGCGGTAGGCAGTATATACCGCCAATGTTATAATGAGGGCCTACATGTCAACCCAAATGAACCTGTGCCATCTGTGAAGGCTTAAGAGACAGCTCCAGGTCACAGTGGAGGATCATATAGTCTTAGATTCAACCTATTATCATTACATAGACCACAGAACTATTATTTGTGAACTGGAAAGTTTGGAACAATAATCCAATTATAGTTTTTTTACATTTATGCTGGGGAGGGATGCAGTATGACACCCAGCACCCATGACTGATGTAATTATGCACCCCTACAACCTGATGCCGGGCACAAGGTCTGAGCACACAGCCTCATACAGCATGTGTTCCTGACTCCTGAGTTTGTTCTGTTATCTGGTCATTCTGACACTCTCCAACTACCAGGCCTGGTGGACAGGACATGTGAGCAGCCTCTCCACTCTTCAAGTCCATGGGTAGTCAGAGTGTATGCACTAGCTTAGACAGCAGGTAGCTCTTGGGCCCTACAGAAAGAGAACCAACTGTTAATGCATTCTTCTGAGAGGTTGTAGGAAGCTGGCTCTGTAAATACTATATCAAAATGAGGTATAGTGTGCACAGAGTCCAGGGGTTCCCCAGAGGCTTGACAGAGGCAAAAATAGATAATACTAAAGGTCTATTCGTGGTACTGTGGTCGAGCAGTTAGGCTTATCAGGGGGAGTGTTAAGCATTTGTTGTACACACACAAGCAATAGAAGAAACACACACTCAATGACTTAACTCCAGACCAATAGGATTTTATGTAGAAAAATATGTTTTGTTAATTTATTTCTAGAACCACAAGATTCAGTTTGCAGGTAAGTACATAAAAGTAAAGGTGTTTTGCGTAGATATAATCAGGACTTTGAATGGAATCGACAATGTATACAGTTTTCTTTAAAATGGCAAAAAAATATTTTAAAAGTGCCCACTGCAATTTTCAACAGTTCCTGGGGGACAAAAAAGTAGTACAGTTTTACAGGTAAGTACTAAACTTACAGTTCTTATCTCCAGGTTTTAGGTAGTCCATCGTTGGGGGTTCAAGTTAACCCCAAACACCCACCACCAGCAACATGGGGCCGGTCGGGTGCAGAGGTCAAAGAGACACCAAATTAACGTGGGCTCCTATTGAGACAGGGGGGTTCTTGGAATCCAGTCAGCAAGCAGGTAAGTACCTGCGACTCGGAGGGCAGACCAGGGGGGTTCAGGAGAGCACCGGAGGGGGCCCCAAGTAGGCACCAAACACACACCCTCTGCGGCACAAGGGCAGCCGGGTGCAGGGTGCAAACAGGGCATCATGTTTTAAATGCAACTTTATGAGAGGACCCCGGGATTCACTCTGAGGCTGCAGGCGAGGTCCAGGGGAGCGCCCTGGGCAAACCACCAGCTGGGCAGGGAAATGGGGTGCCTGCTGGTTGATGCTGCACTGGGGGTCAGGTTCTCCAAAGCCTGGGGTCTGCGGATACAGTGTGTATTTTAGGCATCAGATATCTTCGTCCGGAGCTCGCGGTCAGGGGGGTCCTCTGGATTTCCTCTGCAGGTGTTGTCGTGGAGGTTTGTGGGGATCAACCCAGGATGGGCTTTTGCTCCCAATCGCCTGGGGACCCTTTCTTGCTAGGTGAACCACCTGGACACAGGCTGTGGGCGTCTGGTGCACAGGGGTCAGGACTCAAGCACTCTGAATGAGGTGGGAGTCCTCTGGTTGCAAGTTTCTTTATATAGGGCTGCTGTCTTCTGGAGTTCTTGGTCCTTTTGGGTGCAGGGCAGTCCTCTGGAATGGTCAGAGGTCACTGGGCCTGCTGGACACGTCGCTGGTCGTTTTGCAGGTTTAAAGCAGGAGACAGGCCGGTAGGGCTAGGGCCAAGGAAGTTGTCGTCTTCATTCTTCTCTGCTAGGGTTTTCAGCTTGGCAGTCCTTCTTCTTCTTGTAGGTCACCAGGAATCTGGTGAGCTGAGTTTAGGGAGGCCCTTAAATCCTAGAGTGTGTTAGGAGTCAGAGGGCAGTAGCCAATGGCTACTGTCCCTGAGGGTGGTTAAACCCTCCTTGTGTCCACTCCCTTTGGGGATGGGGGCACATTCCTATCCCTATTGGTCCATGTCCTCCAAACCAAAATGGAGGATTCTGCTGGGAGGGGGGTCACCTCAGCTCGGACACCTTAGGGGTGGTCCTGGCTGGGGTTGTCACTCCTCCCTCTCTTCCCCAATTTTCCTGCTGGGCTTGCCGCCAAAAGTGGGGCTTTGTCCTGGGGGTGGGGATCTCCACTAGCTGGAGTGCCCTGGAGCACTGTAAACCGATGCTTGAGCCTTCAAGGCTCACTACCAGGTGTTACAGTTCCTGCAAGGGGAGGTGTGAAGCACCTCCACCCAGGACAGGCTTTGCTTCTGACCACAGAGTGCACAAAGGCACTCACCCCAGGTGGTCAGAAACTCATCTGAAAGTGGCAGGCTGGTACAGACCGGTCAGCCCTACACTAACAGTTGGGCTAACATACAGGGGCATCTCTAAGATGCCCTCTGTGTGCATTTTTCAATAAATCCCACACTGGCATCAGTGTGGGTTTATTGTGCAGAGAAGTTTGATACCAAACTTCTCAGTATTCAGTGAAGCCACTATGGTGCTGTGAAGTTCCTAATGACAAACTCCCAGACCATTTACTCAATATGGCTACACTGCACTTACAATGTCTAAGAATGGACTTAGACACTGTAGGAGCATATTGCTCATGCAGCTATGCCCTCACCTGTGGGCTGCAAGGCCTGCTAGAGGGCTGAGTTACCTATGTCACAGGCAGTGTTTTGTGGGCATGACACCCGGAGAGGGGTGCCATGTCGACTTTGCCATTCTCTCCCAACCAGCACACACAAGCTATCAGGCAGTGTGCATGTGCTGAGTGAGGGGTCCCCTAGGGTGGCATAATATATGTTGCAGCCCTTAGAAACCTTTCCTGGCCACAGGGCCCTTGGCACCATGGGTACCTTTTACAAGGGACTTAACTGTGTGCCAGGGCTGTGCCAATTATGGAACCAACAGTACAGTTTAAGGGAAAGAACACTGGTGCTGTGGTCTGGTTAGCAGGGTCCCAGCACACTTTCAATCAAAGCTGGAATCAACACTAGGCAAAAAGGGGGGAGTAACCATGCCAACAGTGGTACTTTCCTACAGAGGTGCCCAGCCTTGTGCTGTGCCCGTGCTCAGAAATGCGTGGGGTATTATGGATCAAGTCCTATACGAGTCCAACTGCCTTCGCACCACTTCAGATAGAATCATTTCATCCCTGCTGAGGCTGCTGGGCACAGTGTCACAGTGTCAGAGAACTGAATGACAAATCATAACATGCAGCATACGATAAAATGCAACTTACATAGGTGTCCCAAACACATGCACATGTGCATATCAAAACTGTTCTGGCAAACCCGAACCTCTTTCCATTCACCTTCCCTCAACCTAAGGCCGAGGCTTCTCTTTTATAAACTATTTCCCTTTTCCTCTTCCTAATTATGGAAATGGAAATTGACATCCATTAAAGGTATGTAGTGCAGTTGTGTCCACACAAGTCGGTGTGCATTGCCCTGACCAATGTAAGGTGCTCGGTTGCCCTCCATGCTTAGGTCTGCATAATATCACACGCTAAATAAAACATCTAAAATAAATTAGGCCTCTCAACACATTCTATCCAACAGCATACCAAAGGAATGTGCACCTCTAACCAGCTGCTGTCCAAAAAAAGGAGCACAATAATTATTTTATTGTACAACCAATGATCTACTACGTATTTTTTCTATTTTTTTTTTTTGTTCTGGCAGCGAAACAGCATCACGAGTCTCTCCACAGCCCAAGATTACTCATCCCTTTTCATGCATTGTTCCCTCCAAGTACCACTCACAATCTTGTCCGCCCACCGCAGCAAACATCAGCTGTCACGCACTATGAGTGACTGTAATTTCCTGATCACATGGACAGCCACCTGAAAAGGAAAGCGCTTCATTGACATGGCTGGTGTTTCTTTATTGCATATGTCTGAGAAAAAAAATTAATATAAAAACATTCCATGGTTGCCACGACCAGACCTGCCACGTTTGTCAATGCTTGTTCCTATTTAGCCACCCAATACATCTCATCTCACCCAGCACCTACCTATGTACTCTTCCCATGCAGCCATGACTTGGAGTTCTTACTTGTGGTCAGTAGGTGTCAGTGCTGAGCTTGTTTTTAGGGCCTGATTATGAGTTAAGGCGTTACTTATAGCACATGATAAATACAGACACCGCGGGGTAAGTTATTTATGGAATGCGATGAATAACACCTATTACGATTTCATGGGGAATAATGTGGATTTTGTTTTTTTTAACACACATGATACGGTAAATCCTGTATGGTTTACCCTATTCAATTTAGGTAGGTTGGACCTGCTGAAATTTAACTATGGTTGAGTTGTTTAATGCAGCCGATAATTATCAGGTGGTTAACTACCTTCAAACTTATAATTCTGAAACATGCATGCACAAAAGTTTTCAACCCACCTGAAAGGCATGGGTAGACCCAACCAAAGTGACTCAGAGCTAGTTGAAATATGCGGGGCAGCTAACTTACAGATAAACGGTGACTTCATGTGAGCATCATCGATAACACGTGAGGAAATGGCGTGTAATATATTGGTGTGGTTGTGAGGCCTCACCATGTAATATACTACCAAGCCATCGTAGAACCAGCCAGGCGTGGTTTGTAAAACCTTGGCTCAACCCGTGGTTAGTATTTACCGTACCAAAATAACCGAAGAAAGGAACATGACTCTGAAGAAATCCGACACCAATTTATAAAAATAGGCTGTATTTTTACGAATTTATGGACACCAAAACAAAAGTGATCAACCAGGGGTTCCGGAGATATAGATTTTTAAAGAAACTGTAAATCATGGTGAGCAAGCATTGGCAAATTAAATAAAATTGACACAAAGCAAAAGCAAAACAAAGTTTTTCAAGATAATGTTCATGAAAGTAGTATGTGGTTACTTAGAATTACTTTGGGCAACCAACTTCAGAATGGAGCCATTAAAATTGACCACCAAGGTCCAAAGAAACAGTGACCTCACCAAGAAAAGCAGTCTGCAGGCCAGTTCCAATATTAGGAGTTCCTTGTCATTGACTTCTATAGAGTCATCCTGATGCAAGTGATACAAGATGCTGAAGATCCTCAAGGATTCCGAAGATACTGTACGGTCAACATTGGTCTACCTGGGGCTACTTCTCCATCCATGGTCCTGGTGGTGTGACGTGGGCCACAGGGGTCGCCTGCCCCGAAGTCCTTTTTAGTCACGAAAAGTCTGATCTCCACTGGACTACTGGTCACCAGGCAGAACAACACCAGCAGTTCCCTTCTGTTGGTGATAACTTTCCTTCTGGGTGGCCACACTGCACTCACATGACTCGCCCAGGACCAGCAGGCTCGGTGCCACTTTTGAGCATTTGGTCTTGGTCTCCCACCCTGTGCTGCGAGGAGGAGCGATGATCTGGGTTACTATGCAATTCAGCAAGGCAAACTTCCTCAAATTTTGTAGCTGTGTGCTGCAAACAGAAAGATAGTGCACTGACTCTTGGAGTCTCTGCTTCTGGCTGAGCTCAGGAGATGAGTTCACCATGAGCAGGACATCAAGGGCACAGTCCTTTCCTTCCCTAGCGCAAGGAGCGGCAGGTGCAGTCCAACTTGTTTAAAGCCCCTTCTTTGCCAGTTCCTTGGCCAGCAGGGCGGCCCTTCTTCAGTCCTCCTCCCCAGTCCAAAAAAGATCTGTTCTCTGGGTGCCAGGTGTGTCCCTTAGAGGAGGTTGCGGTCACTAGCCAATGGGCTACTCTCTCGCCTGATGACAACTTCCTGGGAAGTGTGGCATCTAGCTATAGTTGAGTTATCTATTCTGCTCACTCCCAAGATGGCTCAACCCCTCTCTTGGCATGTGAAGCTCAGTAGCCTACCCTAGAGGTGTGGCTACCTGGGGGCTACATGCCCATGGAAAAAACGGTTTAGCCAGTGTTTCCCCCTCTTTGTTCTCCACACCAGCCTCTCTATCCTAACAAAGGAGCAGCCCCTCTTGAGTGTTTTACTAGATGCCCTTAAAAGGCGACTTCCGTATTGGATCTAGCTTTTTGGGCTAACGCCCTGTGTGACTTCCTTCCCCCAAGGAGATAACATCTCCTCCAGTGGCAGGCTTCTATTTTTACCCATCCTGAGAGTCGTTTGCATGTCTCCCTAGGCAGGCAAAAGGATGTTATGTTACCTCCTTGTACGTCTTCCTCATCCAGTCTCTACTTCATGACGAGGAAGACCTGTACTCTGAGTAATGAAGTTTACCGGTAAGTAACCTGGCATTAATCTCATCTTGGGCATAAAGCCAGGTTAATGTAGCATATTGTTTGATACCTTGAAGCGCCAACGTTGGTAGTCCTATTCAGAAGTTAACAGAGCTGAGTAGTCATCACGTAACCCTGTACTCGCCAATGGGGCTACCAGCCTCTCGCACAGTAAAAAGTGACAACTGTAAATATTACTGTCAGAACATGTAAAACAAATGTTCTACTTTTTAATATGCTGCACCTTGCCTTAGGACTCGATAGGCCGGCGGTATGGGTGACTTACATATATTAAAAAGGGAACAAATAACTCACCTCCCTGGGAGAGAGGACGCACAGCAGAGGGAGAGTGTTCAGACCACTACATTCAACTCTCAAGGCAGTCCCTGAGAGGATGAAACTCAGTCCCTGAAGAGACTTTCTGAGAGAGCAGGTTGCATCAACATATGGTGGATAGAGAGGCTGGTGACAGAAAGAGCATCCCCCAAGAGCTCAGTGTGGATATTAAACAGAAGGCCGCGGCTGTAATTCATGGCCATGCCACAACAAATGGGAAGTGGGGTGGATCTGGAGGGGCACACCATAAGAATTAGCAGCAATGTTGATAAGGTTGTAGGTGAGGCGTAATTCTAAGAAAGGGTGGAGCCTCTCTGTTACTCCAGCAGACCAAGTGCATTTTCAAATACAGGGAGGCAACAGAGTCCACATATTATAAGGAATAAAATACCCCAACTGGCAAATGCACACAAAAAGGCTACTGCAAGTTACCTTGGATTTCTGTGACTTGCAAGGCACTATGGCCTCGCACCTCCATATGAGCTCCTCAGTGGTCGTTATCATGCACAGCCACACGTTGCCTCATCCCATATGGAATTATAATCTTAGAGTATGTTTTTTGTGCTATTTTGATAAGAGGCTTTTTGTGGTTTGAAGGAAACATCAATTTTTTTTTAAGCAAATCGTAAGCTCGCCAAGGTTGTGTGACCATTAAATTTGTTTTGGTTGCAAGCAAAAGTGGGAAGAATTATTCACAGATGGAAAGAACTCAAATCACAAACAGTTCAAGAGCTCAACAAAATTCAAACCTCCCCCTAATGTGTCTGGCTTGAGCTTCTTCGGTTTGGCTTTACTAAGACTGTATAGCCTGATTGTGATAATGTTCCATGCTGATTTTCTCCAAGAATAACTTGTTTACCTGGGGTGCTGCGTCCCTCCACTCACTGCTTGAGTTGCTGCTGGTGCGGTCACAGCGTGTGGTGCCCGAGCAGTTGCAGAAGATGAGGGTGAGTCCAGCTTCCTGTGAACCTGCGGAGTCGTTCGTTCTGATGACGCCATGCAGCGGTGCCACATCTGTGGGATTCCACGCCAAGGATTTGCTTCCTGCCGGGGGATGGACAGCACTATTAGAACCCTGTTGCCATGGCAACACCAAGCCTGCCAATCAGTTTCAAAGCCAGGTGTCAATCCTTCAGCTTTAACCTGGGATGTGGGTCAGAATGCCTGGTGTAGGAACATCGCACAAAATTGCATCAACACTCGTAATATTACAAATGGGATGATTTTAGAAAAGACAGCTCTTTTCTGTCATGTTTTCTATTGTTTCTGAAACATTTTATATATTTGGTAAAAGTGTCATGGGTACCAAATACTTCAACCACACATCTCTCTCACACTTATCTTAGACAGCAGTACAGCCCTTACACTTGCCAGCCACGTGAGGTACAAACTGTCTTCTGTACTCTCTAAATAACACTAAAGTTGTGTATTTATAACTCTGTTAAAGCCATGCTAAATTTGTAATACTTCACTAAACACACTGAAGCCCCATGAGACATGGTTAGGGCCCAATAACACAATAAGATGGGGCTCTTTGATTATAATTCACCTCAGAATGGTTTGTTTACTCACAGCCACCTAAGCACCTCTCTCTGCTTGAAGAATGAGCTCCTCATCGCAAGACAGAAGAAAGACTACACAAGTAAATCACAACTGTTCTTCGAAGAAAGACTGCACAAGTAAATCACAACTGTTCTTCGAAGAAAGACTGCACAAGTAAATCACAACTGTTCTTCGAAGAAAGACTGCACAAGTAAATCACAACTGTTCTTTGAAGAAAGACTACACAAGTAAATCACAACTGTTCTTCGAAATCCCGGGAATGAAGTCATTCTAAGTCCAGCTTTCTCCGGTCAAACTCTGACACACTGGAACCAGGGCGCTGAGGAACTCTGATTTTACGCCCAACCGCCTTCCCTTCATCTATTCACACCTTTTGTCCACAAGTACCTTCTTGTTTTTTCAATTGTTATATATGCTCTGCCATTTTGTTTCCAGTAATCTGGAATCGAAAGTTGCTTATTTAAAAAAAAAAACTATTCCCTCGGGACATTTTAAGGATTTTGGGGGACCTGGGCCAAACACTTTTTAGGGGCCCCTGTTCGGAACACCTTTGAATTTATGATTTAATTTCAGCTTTCATACTTTCTCTAACCAGGTCACTGACAGCGCATAGACACACTTTAATTCTAAATGTGTTGCATCTAATATTTAGGGACAGTGACGTGTGTTTTCAACATTGAAACACAGCAGCAGCTCACTAATATTACTGCAATCTCTGAGACACCCTTTCATTTCTTATATGTAAGCTCCTATTTTGATCTAAAATAAACTTTTTTATGGCTGTTGCATGAAAAATAAACACAACATGGCTCACCATAATGTTTGTAATAGACTCTCACACATTACACACGTTAAAAATTAATTTAAGGAAAAGGATATTCGAAACAATCCGTTTAAGAATTATTCAAGGTGATCAGGGCAGGACTTTGTACAAAACAGTCCTAGCTCTATCAGGGGCCCCTGAAAGGCCAGGTCCGAGAGCCAGAGCCCTCTTTGTGTCCACTGGTCCTGGGAAGTGATGTTTTAGCATGGGCAAAGGCCCTGATTTATACTTTTTGCTGCAAACAGGCGTTAGCGCAGGTTTGCGGCAAAAAGTATAGCGCCAGCTAGCACCATTCCTACATTATAGGAGATAGGGGTTTAGCACCAAAACATGAGGCTAGGCTGGTTAGAGTTAAAAAAAAAAAAATGACTCTAACCAGATTAGCGTCATGTTATGGTGCTAAACCTACCATGCCGTCATGCCCACCACCCCAATGGCTAGCACAGGGGACAAGGGTCCCCTGGGCATGGCCTTTGCACCCTGTGCCATAAATGGGGACCCATTTCAGGGCACCCTATGGCACTTTAAAACATAAAATTAATTACCTACCTGTACTTACCTGGGATGGGGTCCCCCATCCTCCGCAGTCCCTCTGGTGTGGGTGGGGTGTCCCTGGGGCCTGGGGAGGGCACCTGTGGGCTTATTACAGGGTGTTCCACCATGGAAATAGGCCCACAGGTCCCCTAACGCCTGCCCTGACCCAGGCGTTAAAAAATGGGGCAAAGCAAGCTAAGCTCCATTTTTTGACCCCTCCTCCCTTCCGTGCACCATTTTTGCACAGGAGTATAAATATGGTTTTAAGGCCATAGAGTATTTTTTTGCACGGGAACGCCTACCTTGCATCTTATTAAGGCAAGGTAGGTTTCCACGTTAAATAAAAATGACTTAAACTCCATAAATTTGGCGCTAGACGGGTTCAGCGCCAAAGTATAAATATGGAGTTAGTTTTGTACCAAATTAGATTTAAAACAATTACACTAATTTGGTGCAAACGTATAAATATGTCCTAAAGTTGTTTAGCACAACAAGCTTTTGGGCACTGCTGTGGTCCACACATCCAGAGCACGCTCCATTAACTGGCTACAAGAAGAGGAGAGACGGGGTCCGAGCACAGTACCCAGGGCGTGCAGCAGTGCAAGGCGAGCCATGCCACGTCCAGGCGCGTCCCGAGGCCAGCAACAAAGTACTGCGGTCCATGTGGCAACCAGTAGTCCAATGATGGCCGTGGCAGAGCAGGGGGGTCATGTCACATCCATGGGACGAACCTCCAGGAGAGGAGGGTAACTGGTGGCCCCGAGGCAACGATAACTCAACTGCAGACAACAGGAAGCAGAGAGCTGAGGAGTACGAGAGGGAGCAGGTGGATGGGGGGGTAGGGTAATGACAAAGAGGGAATAGAAGATATAGGGAAAAGAGAGCGGGTAGGGGAAAGGAGGACGGAGAAAGAAATTAGAAAAAGAGTGAGATGGATGGATAAGCAGGGGAGACGGAGGGAAAGAGGAAGAGAGAGAGAGAAAGGAGAGAGACGGGAAAGAAGTGTTGGTAGAATAACCAAGATAGAGAAGGAGGACTGTAGGCGCTTTGTGGGCTAGTAAAAAAAAATCACAGGAACCCCTGACCAAGCCTTTCCTCAGACTGGAGGTCGGGTATATCATAAAGCATTTGACCTCTGGCCTTCTCCTTTATGACGTCACCACCAGCAGGATGAACCATAAGGTAGTGGGGGGAGTTACACAGATATTCCTAACGTTGGGAGTGAAAATATCCAGTAGTGAGATTTTCTTTTCAGCACAGCAGGTTAGTGAGTTTGAGGTGTAAATAATCAGGCCTGTCCCTAACTCTGTCACACAGAAAAACACTTCCTAGTAATAAAAGGCCCCTTGGTGTAACCATTCCCACCGCCAACAAAAGGAACCACCTCCCCACAAACTGATACAAATGTTCATCCTATGAAAAAAAAGTAAAATGCTATTGACCCAAAATACTTCATTTGGTCTTCAGGGGGCGCTGCTGCCTTGCTCCAGCTCTCCCAGCTAATCACTGCAGCCTCAACGGGTCCTCGGGCGAGACGGGGAGGTGGGGGGAGCAGAACTGCTTTGAACATTTTTGCCAGGACTGCTGCTGGTTCTCAGTCCGACCCTACACGCAGCTTCTATCCTGTGCACAGATGCCTGTGCCTGTTGCATTAACCCGCTGAGCTATTTAAATGCCTTCGCAGCCCGTGGCCTCGAGTTAAAGACGTCTCTGAAACTTGTGCCCTACCTTAACAAAGTCCCCAGGTAAAATAGACTCCATCAGTTGGAGTCTGCCGCAGTGACATTAACCCACCGAGCCTTTTTGCTAAAGCTCAGCCCTATTCCCTATCCTTGCACAAGCACATGCATTTGTTCAAAATCACTAACCCTTTAAAGGGAAACAGATAAAAGCCATAACAGCATTGTACCATCGCTGGAAATCTCCCCTCGCTGATGTTGTGGCGGAACTGTTTTAATATAAAGTCTTTCTAGCATTCCACGAGTCTCGATGTGATCTGATGTCTTCCTGTGGGGCGCAGACTGACCATTAGGGGGCGCACTGTTCAAGGGAAACCATCACATAACTTGGAAGACGTCTCCTGCTGGCCGCACCAGTTCTCTCTTGTGCTCAAGAACGATGTTGCAGTGGAATGGAATGTTGAGCTATTGTGAGGGAACTCCCTCGTGATATCACACAAAGTCCTGGAACCTAAAGGAAGGAGGACAGAGACGAACAGAGCTTCTCTTGGTTCTGTTCCCTGCAGAACAGCTTCTCCAAGGGTCAGGGGTCATCGTTTGCTGATGAAGGAGTTGGTTTATATAAAATTAAAACCAAACAATGCTTCATTGAAAAAGGACTGCTTCTAAAAATTTGTAATTTGTAACTCGGAAAAGTTGCAATCTGGTTCAGAAAGCGTGTGTGTTTTAATTGGCTCAGGTTTTGCACCCCATGGCTTGACGCGGGCGGAGAACATTTGAGATAGAGCATCACACAGTCCAGCCGCGCGTGGGGAGCCTTGTTACTCCGTCTTGGTGGGGGTGGGGGTGCACATTTGTTTCTGTGATCTCGACCTTTACAAACTCTCCCCACATTGAGCGCTTTTTCGATCTAATTAAATATTGCATCGTGTATTTTTACGCATCCTTGCACTGTTAGACACTAATTGCGAGATCATTCAGACGAAGCTGGTATCCAAATATCGGTAATTTGAGATTTTTCCGGGGTGAATGTCTGGCCTAAAATGCGCAATGACCAGACCCAGAATTACTTATCCCGGTAACTCCCCATTTCATGGGGGACGCTCAGGCTCCAACTTGTAATAGGAAAACGTTCCTCCGTTCCCAGAGCTATTGGCACTCCCTGTAACAGGAGGGGAAATACCACACAATGGTAATAGGGACCATGGGCGCATATTTATGGGATTGTAACTCCACACATCAAAGTAAATCAGTTTCCTGCGCTGCGTTACAGGGGAAAAGCAGAAATGCACCACATTTATTGCAATACGGTGCATTTCTTGCCTCCCCCACACCCACGCGCCAATGCAGCCATCGGTGCACTAGTTTGGTTTTGGTGCAGGAAGGGACACCTTCCTACAGAAAAACAATGCTGAGAGGCATATTTCCTCTTTGTATGTGTGCTGCATAATGCAGCACACACAGAAAGAGGCAGTAAGGAGGAGAAGTGAAGATATTTCTCCTTGTTTCGCCTCCCCTGAGAACGCTACCTTTTTGGCACATTCCCAGGTTTACCTCTTCTGGTAATTCTGTGGATGTGACAAAAACCGCTGCGTGGGAACACCCACCAAATCCTTCCCCAGGCAGAAAAAAGCGGCGCATCGGTTTGCTCTGCATTGCTTTACCTTACAACGCAAAGTGGCCTTATGTGGCTTCATAAATCTCATTTTGAGTGGTGTCATGCTTGCACCACATTGGGTGGCATAAGCGTGAAGCAACAGGGCTCATAATTATGCCCATGAGCCTATATCTCTGACATAGGACATGGTCAGTGCAAAATTAAGTTTTTGCCAAGAATGCCATGTGCTTACCTACAGGGTGAAGTCCCTCACTGGTTTGGAACCAGGTGGGATGGAGAGTGATGGGCAGGAGTTGTACAAGCACGGGTAGCATTATTGAGCCAGCAAGAGACAGTGATGGTGTGAGGGCAGAGACAGCCACAGATGCTGGAAATGCCCTGGTCCATGGCCTCCCAGACTCCGCCCCCTTAATGCTGCCTACCCATTCACCCTGTCTCAGATAGGGACTTAAGAAATATATTCACATCACTAGAATCCTGATGGAATTGCACTGGCTTCGCATACCAGTCCGTACCATCTCCAAAACCCGCTGCATCATTTACAAAGCTATTACAAGCAATCGCACCTACCTGGCTGACACTACCCTATCTCAGGGAGTTCTCAGCGCACCCGCACCCAAGACATCATTAGACTGAAGGCTAAGAAGCCAATGAACAGAAAAAGTAAGAAGTATAATTTTTCCATCTCTACATCCACAATCTGGAAGAACATCCCTACATCCATTACGTTGGCCCAAATACTGCTCAAAGTTGAAGACACACCTCTTTAAAGAACACTGCATCACAATGCTATAACAGTCTACAAGTCTGCTACCTGGCCAATCACTCATGGACTTTATTGTGTAAAGAAATAAGTGAACCTGTCTGAGAGTATTAGTTGGAGAGTGAATTTTTAATTCTTCCAAGTTGAATTTATTGAACATCGAGCAATTTATCTAATTGTTCCGCAGTGCTAATATTTTCATAAACATACAGCCAGCACAAAAGTAAAAAAGTAGATGAGGTACAATTTAGTGGGTGACATAACTTTGATAAAAAATTGAGGCCCATATTTATACTCTGTTTGCACTGCATTTGCGTCATTTTTTTAATGCAAATTTGGCACAAACTTAACTCCATATTTATAGTTTGGCGCTAGACCCGTCCAGCGCCAAAGTTATGAAGTTTGTATGTGAAACCTACCTTGCACTAATGACATGCAAGGTAGACGTTCTTGTGCAAAAAAGGACTCTAAGGCATGTGCGCCTTATTTATCCTCCCACATCATTTTGACGCACAGGAGGAGGTGGGCCTTAAAAAATGGCGCCCAGCCGGATTTGCACTGTTTTTTAACGCCTCATTCAGGGCAGGTGTTAAGGGACCTGTGGGCTCATTTCCATGGCCTCCGACCCTGGAAGCAGTCCACAGGTGCCCTTCCCTGCCCCCAGAGACACCCCCTGCTACCCTCGCCCACCCCTGGTGGACACCCATGGATGGGGGGGACCCATCTACGGTAAGTAGAGGTAAGTCAAATTTATTTATTTTTAGGTGGCATAGGGGGGTCTAACTTGGGCCCCCCAACATGCCACTGTGCCCAATGGCCATGCCCAGGGGACAGAAGTCCCCTGGGCATGGCCATTGGGCAGGGGGGCATGACTCCTGTCTTTGCTAAGACAGGAGTCATTTCCATGGGGTTGTGCGTCAAAAAATGACGCTAGTCATGTTAGAGTCATTTTTTTTTTACTCTAACCTGACTTGCACCATTCTTTGACGCACAACCCACAGTCCTCCCTACGCCTCCGCTGCCTGGTTAGAGTCATTTATTTTGGCGCAAACCAGGCTGCAGCACCGGCTATGGTCATTCCTTAAATATGATGCCCCGCTGGTGCTTTGGAATGGCGGTAGCCGGCATTAAACTTTTTGATGCAAAAAAAAAGTATAAATATGGGCCTGGGTCTGTCACCATATGTGAAAAAATAATACAAGGGAAGAGAGAGATGTGTGAAAAACACCCACTGGTTAAAAAACAGAATCATAGTATATAGTATATCAGGTTGTATCAATAGAAAGCGTTCCTAACTCCAATATTTAATGTTTAAAGATTAAACTTAATCTAGGCAAGAGATGATTTAAACCAGAAACGGATGGGGAGCGGTGCTGGCATGCTAATCGTGAGAGTTCATTTGGAAGCATCTATTCAGATTTCCCAAGTTCGATGTAATCAGAATAAAAGGTGATATAATTGGTAGAAAGGAAAGGGGACAAAATTAGCAAACCCTCATACCCATGTCGGAGACAAAAGCATGCATGCTTAGTGCAAAGCTCTAGGTGTGAATGTAATAACAATGAGGTTAAAAGATACCTTTAGACATTCATGGAGTCAGAAGCAGATATATTCTTGAAGTGTGAGGGTCAATAATGCAATAGTCAATATTTAGAGCAAACTCGTATCCATGGAGAATACATCTACACGAGTAGATATACAAAATGTGTAGAACTGTACGATATGTTGGGGTTGGCATCATGGGGCTCCTTAGCTGGGAAATTAATTGGTATACTTTTGGCTGTTTTCTGCCTCTCCTGAGGGTGGATTGGCCACACTGGGCAGAAAGCTACTAGGTACCAGGGAAAGTTTCTCTGTGTGTGTGAACTGGAGTTTGAGGTCTGCGTGTATTTGGCGTATGGCTGGCTGTGTGTGTACTGGCATGTGGCTGGCGGTGTGTGTGGAGTTGTGCTTGGTTGGTGGTGTGTGTGAGCTAGAGTGTGGCTGGCTGTGTGTGTAGGTTGGCACTTGCCTGGCAGTGTCTGTGGACTGGCACTTGCCTGGCGGTGTGTGGACTCGCCTGGCACTGTGTGTGAACTGACACTTGGCTGGCAGCGTGTTTGAACTGGGGATTTTGCTGGCAGTGTGTGACGACTGGCTCCTGGTTGTCAGTGTTTGTTGACTGGTTTGTGGATGGTGATGTGTGTGCTTGGCATTTGAGTGACGATGGGTAGGGTTTTATCATGTTAACTGTTTTATTTCTTGTCATCATTCAAAATCGTTATATTTTATTTCTCCTTTTTATCCTAGTCCAAAGCTTTTGATTTGCTTTGGTGGGACTTCATTTGTGGTATTGGCACTGGTAGATCTGCAAGTTGTGTAGTTGCATGTGTTTGGTAAGAAAACGTTTTTTGTACCGTTTTTTCTGAATTAGTATAATTTCCCTGCATGAATGTATTTTTTGTGAATGGTGTAATAATAACAGCATATTTAGCTTCTGTATTATTATGTGTGAAATTTTCCTTGGATTTGTGCATAATGTGTATTGTGTTGTCTTGTATGTAACTTTCTTTTGTTTTTCCCTTTCTAGTGGGATCTCATTGGTGCTTTCTGTTTCTGTGTAGAGTAGGTGCTGGTTAGTGTAGCTGTCTTTGGCAAGTGAGTGATATCGTTTTTAAGTAGATGGCTCTTTGTGATAAAGCCACAATTTGTTTATTACTTAATTCACATAGTGTTGGTTATTGTTGACTTATTTATCAAGTTACTTTTATTAAGAATTATGGCTAGCCACAGTACAGGAAGCTGGCCTTGTGTGGTTGGGTACCTAAGGTATTTACACCTTATACCTGGTCCAGGGTTCCCCTATTAGCGTAGTGTAGGCAGTGTGTAGAAGCCAGGCTCTGTACGGATAGCTGTGAATGAGCAGCCAAGGCTTATCTAGGAGACATGCAAAGCTCATGCAATACCACTGTAGTCACACAGCACATACACACATGAAAGAACCACACAGTGTTACAAAAATAAAGCTACTTTAGTTTAGTGACACAATTACCAAAATGTACTAGATAGACAACTGTCCAATAGGAGGCAAGTAACACACTAGGGAGGTACCATCTTTCTTGGCATGTTACCCCCAATTTCTACCTGTTTGTCAGTATGTTTTGCCTGTCTCACTGGGATCCTGCTGTTCAGGACCCCAGTGCTCATAGTTTGTGGCCTAATGTGTGTGTTGTTAGTAGTGCTTAACTGTGTCACTGAAGTTTGCTTATGCTCTTTCAGCTTCCAAATTAGTCACTATAGTTTAGTGACTTAATTTACCAATTCCAATTTGCACATAGTGCGCAAAGTTAGTGGAACCTGACAGGGTCTTTACATCCTCTGGGATCCCCTCAATAGTTTAAACCTTACTGAAAATGTTAGCACAAAATTAAGAAGGTTAATGTTTGGCTTTTACTTTCAGGGGCATATTTATGAGTGGTTGGTACCATGCATGAACCACGCAACGTGGTACATGCGTGACACAAACAACTAAGCCATATTTTTGGAGCAACACAAAGTCACTTTGCATGGCTTTGAATGGTTTAAAAAATACGGAGTAAGGAAGGGCAGCACAAATCACAGTGTTTCCCTAATCTGCTCAAGGGAGGCATTCTATGGACGTTGCTTGGGTGTTCCCACACAACTCCAATGGTTTTTGATGCATTTTTTTAGATTTACCAAACCCACTGAACCTGGGAATGGGCCAAAAAGACACGCCTCCCCAGGAGAGGTGTAAAGAGGAGAACTGTCTGTATTTCTCTTCATTTTTCCCTCTTTCTACGTGCAGCACACATAGAAAGAAGAAAAAGGCTCTTAGGATTGTTTTTGTGCAGTTAGGTGCTGTTAGAAATGGGGCCTTTGGTTGACAGTTAGGTTATCCCCTGTTCAAGCAAGGACCCTCACTCTAGTCAGGGTAAAAGAGAATCACCCTCAGCTAACCCCTGCTTACCCCCTTGGTAGCTTGGCAGAGCAGTAGGCGTAACTTCAGAGTGCTAGGTGTGAAGTATTTGTACTAACACACACAGTAACTTAATGAAAACACTACAAAATGACACAACACAGGTTTAGAAAATAGGAAATATTTATCTAAACAGAACAAGACCAAAACGACAAAAATCCCACATACAAAAGTCAAGTTATGAATTTTTAAAGATTACATTAAAAAATAGTGCTTAGAAAAACAAAATGCTTTGATGAGGTGTTAACACAGCATCGTAACTGAGTCGTTCCCAACAATCTGACACTAGCGGCGCCGGACACAGAGGCGCGTAGTCCTCCCAGGTACAGTACCTTGGTAAAGAAATGAAAATGAACCGATGCGCGGATTCAGGGATCACGGCATCTGTGCAAAATGTTGAATCCGTGCACTTCGAGCGGCGTCGGTCACGACGTGGTGCAGCAACTTCCACGGAGCCGTGGACTTCAGTGGGGCTGCAGCGATGTCGGGCCTGTGAAGGTCGTCGCGTTCCAGCAAAGATCACAGAAGCGGTTGCAGGCGGCGTCACCGGATTCAACAGCGGTGTCGGTCCGAAGTCGTCCAAAGTCGATTTCCACCAGCTTTCCTTTCAAGGGCCCAGGGACTGGATAGGGCACCACTTGTCAGAGCAGGAGTCTCTCCAGAGACTCCAGGTGCTAGTAGAGAGAAGTCTTTGCTGTCCCTGAGACTTCAAACAACAGGAGGCAAGCTCTAAATCAAGCCCTTGGAGATTTTTTCACAAGATGGAAGGCACACAAAGTCCAGTCTTTGCCCTCTTACTCTGGCAGAAGCAGCAACTGCAGGATAGTTCCACAAAGCACAGTCACAGGCAGGGTAGCTCTTCTTCCTCAGCTCTTCTCCAGGCAGAGGTTCCTCTTGTTTCCATAAGTGTTTCTAAAGTTGGTGGTTTTGGGTGCCCTTCTTATACCCAATTTCTCCTTTGAAGTACGCCTACTTCAAAGTAAAGTCTTTTTTTAATGTGAAATCCTGCCTTGCTGAGGCCAGGCCCCAGACACTCACCAGGGGGTTGAAGACTGCATTGAGTGAGGACAGGCACAGCCCTTTCAGGTGTAAGTGACCACTCCTCCCCTCCCTCCTAGCACAGATGGCTCATCAGGAAATGCAGACTACACCCCAGCTCCCTTTGTGTCACTGTCTAGTGTGAGGTGCAACCAGCCCAACTGTCAAACTGACCCAGACAGGGAATCCACAAACAGGCAGAGTCACAGAAATGGTATAAGCAAGAAAATGCTCACTTTCTAAAAGTGGCATTTTCAAACACACAATCTTAAAATCAACTTTACTAAAAGATGTATTTTTAAATTGTGATCTCAGAGACCCCAAACTCCACATGTCCATCCGCTCCCATAGGAAATCCACACTTTAATTAGATTTAAAGGTAGCCCCCATGTTAACCTATGAGAGGGACAGGCCTTGCAACAGTGAAAAACAAATTTAGCAATATTTCACTGTCAGGACATATAAAATACATTACTATGGGGGTCATTCCGACCCTGGCGGTCATGGACCGCCAGGGCCGGGGACGGAGGAAGCACCGCCAACAGGCTGGCGGTGCTTCGGGGGCAATTCTGACCGCGGCGGTAAAGCCGCGGTCAGAAAAGGGCAACCAGCGGTTTCCCACCGGTTTACCCCTGCCCCAAAGAATCCTCCATGGCGGCGCTGCTCGCAGCACCGCCATGGGGATTCTGACCCCCTTCCAGCCATCCTGGTCCTGGCGGTAAAAACTGCCAGGAACAGGATGGCGGGAACGGGTGTCGTGGGGCCCCTAGGGGCCCCTGCACTGCCCATGCCACAGGCATGGGCAGTGCAGGGGCCCCCTAACAGGGCCCCATAATGATTTTCAGTGTCTGCCTAGCAGACACTGAAAATCGCGACGGGTGCCACTGCACCCGTCGCACACCAGCAACTCCATTCGGAGCCGGCTTCATCGTTGCCGGGGCTTTCCCGCTGGGCGGGCAGGCGGCCTTTTGGCGGTCGCCCGCCCGCCCAGCGGGAAAGTCAAAATGACCGCCGCGGTCATTTGACCACGGTACGGTCTTCTGGCGGTGCCCTTGGGGCTACCTGGGGCCTACCTTAGGGGTGCCTTACATGTACGAAAAGGGAAGGTTTAGGATTGGCAAGTGGGTACACTTGCCAAGTCGAATTTACAGTTAAAACTGCACACACATACACTGCAGTGGCAGGTCTGAGACATGATTACAGGGCTACTTATGTGGGTGGCACAACCAGTGCTGCAGGCCCACTAGTAGCATTTGATTTACAGGCCCTGACACCTCTAAGTTCACCTTACTAGGGACCTACTAGTAAATCAAATATGCCAATCATGGATACACTAATCAACCATACAATTTACACAGAGAGCATATGCACTTTAGCACTGGTTAACAGTGGTAAAGTGCTCAGAGTTCAAAAGCCAACAGTAACAGGTCAGAATAAATAAGAGGCAGGAGGTAAAAAGATTGGGGATGACCCTGCATAAGCAAAAAAGTCCACTAGGTGTCCCTTCCTGCAAAAATACTATTCTTTGAATAATACTCTCCTCAGAGCACATCAATCAATGATAACAGCTTACAAGAAACAATTTTGATTTTGGTGTATTTTATGTGAAAGGACATTTCATTTAAATAATCTAATACAAGAGAAATTGCTCATAATGAAATATGTTTTATTACATTTAGATAAAAGGAAAATGCAGACACCAACAGATATTATGTAAGCTGATCAATTTTAGATAACTATAATAGACTTGCAGTGTATTGCTATTCATAAGATAAATATGAAATAGAAATATATGATAAACTAACATTCTTTAATTGTACATAGGTGAAACAATAAGATTATCTCAAATAATTACCTAAAGACTGGTATAAAAATATATTCTCTCTAATGTACTTTATTGTGCTAGATTTAGGCACATTCCTTACTCTATCCCAAAGTAACTAACACTGCAATAGCTGCAGGTCACAGTAAGGAACGTCTTTCCCACTTGGACATAGACTCTAGCCTGGCAGCACCACACAGACATTTAAAAGTGTGATCTGACATCAGGGAAAAATCCCCACATGAATTGGGCAGTATGGCTGAGAGCCATGATATTGACTGTTACACCGTAAAGCGCCATCATCAATGGGCAATTTGAACAGAATGTTTATGGCGCTACCAAGCCCACCACTGAACGGTGTCATTAAATCATCTGCAGTATATGTAAGACATAAAAAGAATATGTCAAAAGAATATGTCACCTTAATAAAATAGCAGCGGGCCAACTGGGCTTGATGCTAAGAGCCACACTCATGATGGTTCTACAGGAGGTGTGTCTAGAGCATTCTGACTCCAGTTCTGCTTTTCAGTTTACATACTCAGCCTTTCAGCTTTAAGCAGTGCTAACGTTGTTTTAAAGTAACATAGAAAAGAAATATAGGTATTACAAAATATTGGCAATACTGATATCAAGTACGTTGGGAATACCTATATTTTGTTTCAATGTGGGGGCCTAAAAATCTTCCAAGTTTGTATGGATGTTACTTCATAGTCATGAAAACAGTGATTATTCCATTGCAGATGCCATGTTTGGTTATTCTTTTTAATAAGTAGTTCAGGGCTACATTTGGTGCAAAATTACATCAGGATGTAGACCAGTTTCAATCTTGTATTCTGCAGTCTGCTTGCTACTCAGCTTCCGAACCAGCTAAAACTTCATAGGAGACACATGTGGCAGGCTCTTATACTGCTCAGAGTCCCCCCAAGTCAGTGGATAAGATTTCAGACAGAGCCTGTGGTCTGGCAATTTGTGCCTGCGAACAAAAAAAATAACAAGGAATGTTAGCAGGAGGCTGATATTCATGGTGAATAGACAAATAATACAAAACTTTACCCATCAGCTTGCTGGGTGACTCGTTGGCCTAATCCCTCGATGTTGGCATTTGCTGTGACCTGAAGGTGCCAAGATTTAATCTTAGCAGTACTAACATTGCCTTTCCTCTGAGCAAGCTTTTTAAATGAAGTACTTTCGATACTAACAAACCAGTTACTTACCTTCAGTAACGCATTATCTGGTAGAGACTCTATCTAGCTGCAGGTAATTCCTTACCTTTGAATTTCCTGGCGTCAGCTTGGAATCTGGAATTTTTGCTGAGCAATACCCTGCGCATGCCATCGGGGGCATTATTCGGATCCGCATGGAAGGGACGGCACCATGGGAATTGGAGGCCTGGACCACCAAGCTCTCCGGGGTGGGGTGTTGGGTGCGGAAATTAGGATCATTAGGAGCTGGTCAATGGCAGCAGCCGACCGTCTGATTTACAGGAGCCCCTGTGCTGGGTTTGGACCACGTCCCCAGCAGGACATCAGTGAGGGCTTTGTTAAATGGTAACATCAGTTCCGATGTGGAAACCCCCCGCCCCGTAGGCAAATCCAGGTCCAAGACCTCAGCTGCCCTACCAACACCGTAACATATGAGAGTCCCTCCTCTGTTGCCACAGTAGGAGGTGAGAGCATGCCAGTATCTGGAGAGGTATCCAGTGCACTGGCTTCCCCTAGTTCCTCATACCAGTCCATTTGCTCCAACCCATATTCTCAAGGGTCCTGAGACCCCTCCCATTTCTCACCTGTGCCTGGCTGATCATAATAAGCCTCAGGCAATGATCTGGCTCCTGTCGACGCAATCGAAGTCGGAATTGGCGTCGTACAACGCCATTCCGGCTTCGGATCCTCAGGAATGAAGATGGGGCTTGCACCACTGGTGGGCGCCGGTGGTATGGGGAGAGTCGACAACGGGGAAGGTGCTGGAGGAGGCTGACTATGTGCACTTGCCGTTGTCCCGGATCCGATATTGGATCCACAAGACACCAACGGCGCCGAGGCCGAAGCCGCTAGTGTGGAATCCGATGGGTCCCCTGCTGACCCAGCAGGCCCCGAAGGCGCACAAGCGAGGACAGCCCACTTAAATACGAGGCGCATGGCTTCGTAAAACTCCTTGAGTTGAGCGGGGGTCGCTCCGGCTCCTGGAAAGGGGGGGAGGCTAGAAGTCGGCCCTGGCATTAGTTCTGCCAAACCGTGCATGGAACGTTGACATTCCCGAATCACCTCGTCGGTTGACAGGAAGGGCGATGTCGAAGTCCGCTTGCCTGGGACATTGCTTTGGCAACAATAAAGGTATTGATTCCCCTACCTTCGTGTACACTACTTTTAAGTGGCAAAGAACTGTCTCGGGGAATCCTGCCAGCCGCAACGATCCTAAATGATTCTGTTGGGAGTTGAGGCAAGACTGCGTTGTTTGCATGTGAGACACCAGCACTGATCATATTTGGCCTTGCTACATCGTCGTGGGAATCGTCTGCCGAGCTGCTGGACATAAACGCTGTATGAGGTCATCAGTGTGGCAGTCTGACGCTAACCTGTTGCCATGCGGTGGAAGTGTGTGATCAGCAGCATAAGTTGAATTTTGACTGCAATGCTATTTAGGAAACCAGTGAGCATGTCGGTACCAGAGTCTAGCGTGCATGTTTTGTGGCCATATTTACTGGTTGGGAAGCATTTTAAACGAAGTGTGCCCAACCAGTGGCTAACACACATGCAACGCGCATGCAACATAGAAAGCTGGGAAAGAAATTACAGTTGTCACTAGGTGCACAACCAGCTCATGTAACATGAGCAATGAGATTCCCATTCTGCACTTGGAACAGTGACGGGCACAAACATTGGCATCTATAAGGAGAAACATGAAAATTACTATTAACTTTATATTAATTAAAAGAAATGCCTACAACAGTACACTCATTTAAATAGAAAATAAGTACATTATTAAAAGTATAACTATAGTTAATACCATTTGCGCAAATAAGGAAAACTGTCAGCACCATTCTTGCAGGTAGCAGGAACACCACCTATGAGTTGGCAAATATGGAAGGAGACTTTCGAGGCCTACTTAGAGGCAATTGATGGTGACAATTTTAATTTAAACAAAAGGCACTATTGAAACACAATTTAGCTACAAAAGACAGGGGCATTTTAAAAACATTACCCCCGGAGTAGTGAGTGTTTTCATAGTTGGAAATGTAGAGCATGGGTCCATATCTATAATTGATGACTATGCATCCATAATCAGCACATTGGAAAAAAAAATGTAATCCAGGAAAAAATATAGTTCTAGAAAGACATAAGTTTCTCCCAGATTCTAGGGGAGTCAATAGATTAATTTTTGGCAGCACTCTGAACACTTGCAACAAGTTGCAATTATCGTGAGTTTTGAGATGAAATAATCCAGGATCAACTAATTGAGAGACCGAATAATAAAAGGTTCAAGAAAAACTTTTGGCCACAGAGCATCCTGACTTGCAAACTGCTTTAAAGTTAGCGAGGAGCATTGAACATTCAAAACATTGTATGAAGGAAATGAATGACAGAGCAAAGACTGCAGAAATAAAACAAATAAAAATGAAACAAAGTTTAAATCCAGCCATGAAAGGAAACAAAGAAAAAGTATATTGTGAGCCCGATGTTTCACCATCTAGGAACAAGAGTGAGAAAAATTAGATGTGCTTCCGTTGTGTCAGTAAGTTAGATCTGGGTAATTCCAAGTTTTATGCAGCAGTGAACCAGTCATGTTTCAAGTGTGGAAAAGGGGACACTATACACGTGCATGTAGAGCAAATACCAGCACAAAAAGTATTACACCACAGATGATCAAGATGATTGAAAAGAATTACTTTGAATCTGATGAAGAAGACAACATCATACTTATGCTCTCATCAGGTAGTCCAGAATGGAATGGAACTATTGAAATATCATCCATGATGGAAGCAAACAAAAGGAAACCTCCATCTTGTATAGTTTCCGTTAACAATAAGAATGTGAAATGTCTAGCAAATTCAGGTTCTCCTTTCAAATTACTTTATATGAGTGATTTTGATGCTATCGATAATGTAGAAATGCAAGAATCTTGTATAACATTTTTTGCATATGGTGGAAAGCGGGTGGAAGTGATTGGTACATTTGAGGCTCATTCGCAATTTGATAGAAAATGAGCTGTGGTACCTGTGTATATTGTGAAAGATGGAGCGAATCTGTTAGGTTGGGACGAGCAAGAGGAGTTAGGAAACATATCGGGGCCAAATCATCTTGATATGGTATCAGTCCAAAGAAGTGGTATATGCCACGTTAATCCAGTACTAACCAATGATTGGATTAAAAACTACCCTGAAATATTCAGTGAGAAATTAGGAAAACTTAAAGGGTTTCAACATCGCATAATATTAAAACAAAGTGCCAAAGCTGTGGCTCGCAAAGTACACAAAGTGCCATTAGGTTTACGAACAGAATTAATGCAAGAATTAGACAAATTGTGTTCCTTGGACATAATTGAGCCCATTGAGGGGTCTGAATAAGTTAGCTCCCATAGTACTAGCCCGTGAGGCAGTTAAGTCCTTAAGACTTTGTGTGGATTTGAGAGACTTGAATGGCAATATTTGGGTTGATCTCCAACCGTTACCAAACATTAATGAAATGTTGGCAACTTTGGGTGGCACAAAACTTTTCACTTCCCTTGATATAGCCTTGGCCTACCATCAGATAGAATTGAGCAGAGATTCAAGACATTACACATTATTTCTGACTTCTGAAGGGGACTATAGATATATATGTATGCCATTTAGTCTGGCATCTGCAGTATTTCAATGATTGATTAACAGATTGTTTGATAACAAAAAAGGGGTCATGTATTTTCAAGATGACATTTTGATATTTGGGGAGACTGAAGAGGTACACAATGAGTGAGAGAGGTATTGGAGATGATAAAAATAAGTGGTTTAACATTAAGGAAAGACAATTGCAAGTTTTAGCAAAAAGGTGTAGATTACTTGGGACATCATGTGTCAGAAAAAGGTGTGGAACCCAAATTAAAAATTTTGGATGCCATCCAACATGCACCTAAACCCAATGATAAAGACCAAGGGCAGATTTATGGAAAGTGGTGCTGGACCGAGTGCAGCGCCACTTTCCCTGTGCCCCTCAATGTCCCCCTACCGCCATTATGTTTGTGCTGTATTTAAAATACGGTGCACCATGGTGCAGGGTGGGGGGCAATAGCGTTGTTTTTCATGACGCTATCGATGTACTCTGCAGAAGTAGCGCCAAAATATTGACACTACTCCTGCACAGTACATAGAGGCCCATTAAAAATAATGGAAGCCCCCTTTTAAAGCCACCTCTGAGCAGGCTTTAAAAGTAGCATACAAAATGATGAAGGGAAATCTCTTAGATTTCCTGGCACAATTTGTTTGTCCTCCCTAACGGGTTAATGCCGCCTTTGCATACATTATGTCTGGCGCAGACATAATGTAGCGCAAAGGGTTACAGAGTGGCGCAATACATGCATTGTGCCACTCTGTTAATACGGCACGGGGATTTTGGCCTTGTTGGGCCACATTAACGTCAAATATAAAGACACTAATGTGACGCTAGGTGGTGCTAAGGGACTATAAATATGCCCCCAACTGTGATCATTTCTGGGTTTAGTAGAATAATAAGCAAAGTTTGTTTATAAATTTTCTGACAAGACAGCATGTTTACATAATCTTCTTAAGAAGAACGTCAATTATGTGTGGAGCAATGAATGCACTGAGAGCTTTGAGTGAATCAAAAAGGATATTGCTAAAGAGCATCCCCTCAAAGATTTTAATATCAATGATCTATGTATTGTTTCCACCAATGCCAGCAATATTGGTCTTGGTGCTGTGCTTATTCAGCAGTGAGGTAATAAAAAGGAAGAAAAGAAATGGTTTCTTACCTGTAACTCCAGTTCTCTCGTAGGGGTATTTCCATGATAGTCATAAGCACTGAATAGTTCCGCGCGCCTGCGGGGACCCCGGAGCACTGTTGTGTAGTATATTCTTAAGTGCAATCATCAGCTCCTTGACAAAAAGGTCTGTGAAAAACACTTAAGAATAACAATGTGCAGCCTATGTGAACAGCTACACAGGCCAAATTGTTAGAAGAAAAAAACAGTTGTAGTGTAAATTTCACGTTTAAACCTCTATTTATTCTATAAATACATAAATAAATACATTCTCATATTTTATTTACACCTCTCATGAGAATAAAACAATGTAGGGCAGTGTAGCCCATAGGCTGCCATTATACAGAATGAAAATAGAACTGTGCCTTTAAGAAAGTAAAGTCTTCCTGTTTCCCATCATGCACAGCAAAAGGCAGTTGCCTCAGTTCTTTTTTGGAGGCTATTAACCTGACATGAAGAAAAAACAAAACATTTGTTGGAGTACCAACCTCCATAATATTCATGTTCTATGTCAACTCCACCGGGGAGGAGGGAGGGTTGCTTATGACTATCATGGAAATACCCCTACGAGAGAACTGGAGTTACAGGTAAGAAACCATTTCTTCTCTCGTAGGGGATTTCCATGTATAGTCATAAGCACTGAATAGAGTAGCAAGCCCATCCCCATAACCGCGGTGGAGTAGACATAAGAATACTGAGAAAAACATGAATCATGCAAACAAATTCTTGAGCAAAGCCTGCCCAACCTGAGCATCTGCCCTAGCGTCTGTATCAAGGCAGTAATGCTTAGTAAAGGTATGGACCGACCTCCAAGTGGCAGCCTTGCATATTTCTGCCAAAGGGACATTTCTCATCAAGGCTACAGTAGCTGCTTTCCCTCTGGTAGAGTGGGCTTTTGGCCTACCACCAAGGGATTTGTTTGCTAACTGATAACATAACATTATACATGAAACAATCCACCTGGATAAAGATTGTTTAGATGTACCCAAACCTGTTCTGATTGGGCCATAGTTAATAAAAAGCTGTTGTGATTTTCGTAAGCTTTTTGTCCTGTCCAAGTAAAATTTCAAGACTCTCTTTACATCCAGAGAATGCAGAGTTCTCTCAGCAGGAGTAGCTGGATCCTGAAAGAAAGTCGGTAATGAAATTGTTTGGTTCACATGGAAGTCGGAGACTACCTTAGGTAAAAATTTTGGATGAGTTCTCATTACCACTTTTGCAGAATGAAAAACCGTGTAGGGTTCCTGAGCGCAAAGGGCCTGGATTTCGCTGACCCTACGCGCTGAAGTGATTGCCACCAGAAAAGCAGCTTTCCATGTGAGATGTTGCAGCGATGCCTTATGTATTGGCTCGAATGGCGGCAGCATCAGACGTGATAAGACAACGTTCAGTTCCCATGGAGGAGAAGGCTTTCTAATGGGGGGAAAAACCTTCTTTAAACCTTCTAGGAAATCCTTAATAATCGGAATCCGAAAAAAGGAAGTTTGTGAAGGACTCTTTCTGTATGCTGTGACAGCCGCCAAGTGAACTTTTATTGACGACAGTTGTAAGCCCGATTTTGCCAAACTTAACAAGTATGGCAGGATAGATTGTTCTCCACAGGAAACCGGGTCAATGTTGTTGTGTAAACACCAAATGCAGAATCTCTTCCACTTGCTTGCATAGGCTGATCGTGTGGAAGGGCGCTTTGCTTCCTTCAGAATTTCCATACAATCCTGAGGTAGGTTCAAGTGTCCATATTGCACTAGCTCAGGAGCCATGCTGCCAAACTCAACGATGAGGGGTTGGGATGAGATATCTGCCCTCTGAACTTCGTGAGAAGGTCCGGACGATATGGTAGCCTGATGTGTGGTTTGAGTGACCGGTGAAGAAGGTCTGGGAACCACCACTGGCGTGGCCACTCCGGAGCAATTAGGATCATTTTGGTCTGAACATTGGACAGCTTCTGGAGGACCGCCGGAATCAGGGGAAGCGGTGGAAAGGCGTAAAGAAATGCTCCTGACCAGCTTATCCACAGGGCATTCCCTAGTGTCCCTGGATGGTAATATCTGGAGGCGAAGTTTTGGCATTTTTTGTTTTCTGGGGTTGCGAATAGGTCTGTAGAGGGGGTACCCCAGAGTGCGAAAATGGAATGAACGACGTCGTCGTGTAGTACCCATTCGTGGTTCTCGTCCATTACCCGACTGAGGGCATCCGCTTGAACATTCTGGATGCCGGGCAGGTGAGTTGCCACTAGTGACAGGTTCCTGGCTAGAAGCCAATGCCAGATTGTCTGAGCCTCTCTGGATAAAATTCTGGACCTGGTGCCTCCTTGTTTGTTCACGTAGTACATAGTGGCCACGTTGTCTGTCTGGAGAAGGAGAGTTTCCGTTCTCAGAGAGGGAAGGAAGGCTTTGAGCGCAAGGTGGACTGCGCGAAGTTCCAGCAGGTTGATGTGATAGAGACTCTCTCTCTGTGACCACTCGCCTTGGACTCGAAGATGTTCCATGTGCGCCCCCCATCCGATCAGTGACGCATCTGTTACGATGGTTTGAGATGGGGGCCGTTGTTGGAACGGAATCCCCACCAAGAGATTGCTGGGTAAACACCACCACTTGAGGGATTGTAGGGTGTGAGGAGAAAGAAGGACTTTGTTCTCCCAATCGTCCCTCAGTTGACACCACTGATCCTCCAGGTTTTCCTGCAATGGTCTCATATGGAGGCGAGCATTGGGAACCAGATGGATACAAGACGCCATCGAGCCCAGTAGAGAAGCTATTATTCTTGCAGTGGCTTGAGGTCTTTCCTGCAGTTGTTTGCACTTCTGGAGAATCGATAACCGTCGTTCCTCCGAAGGAAACACCTTTCCTAGCCTGGTATCTACAATGGCCCCTAAGTAATGCAACCTCTGAACAGGTGTTGCTGTAGATTTCAGGAGATTGACTTGAAGACCAAGTTTTTGCAGCAGTTGTAGAGTCCATTCGAAATGTTGCTGTGTCTCGAGACAACTGGAGGCCTTTATGAGCCAATCGTCTAGATAGGGGTAGACGAATATTCGCTGTTTCCTCAAATGGGCGGCTACTACCGCCATGCATTTGGAAAAAGTTCTTGGCGCTGATTTTAGGCCGAAAGGTAGAACTGCAAATTGGTAATGGCGTTTTCCGACAGTGAACCTTAGGAATTTTCGATGTTTCTTGGTTACTGGGATGTGAAAGTAAGCGTCGCAAAGATCTATTGCACATAGCCAGTCGCCCTGACGTAGATGTGGATAAATTTGGTGTAAGGCTAACATCCTGAATTTTTCTTTGCGAATCCATTTGTTTGCTGTCCTCAGATCTAAGATGGGACGAAACTCTTGTTTGTCTTTTTTCGGTACAAGGAAATATCTCGAATAAATCCCCTTCCCTTGCTGGCTGATGGGAACGGGTTCTATGGCTCTTTTTTGCAATAGGATATTGACCTCTAACTGTAGAGCTTCGAGATGGCGGTTGGCTGTTTTGGGTGGAACAGATGGTGGAGGACTGGTGAATCTGAGAGCGTAACCATGTCTCACAATATTCAATACCCAGGCGTCTGTTGTGATGCGTAGCCACTCGTCCAGATGATTTGAGATACTTCCCCCTACCGGAGTGGATAACGGAGGAGGGGGAAGCAAAGATTCAGGGCTTAGACGTGGGAGCCTGTCGAGTTGCCTGAGTTTGAGGTGTTGAACGACCCCTTGTCGACCTTCGCTGAGTAGAGAAACCCCTTTGATACTGCTGTTGTTGCTGCTGCTGGGGGCGCGAAGACATCCAGTGTGGCGACTGATACCGGTGGGTGAAAAGTCGTCGTTGATATGGCCGGAAAACCTTTCTTTGTTCTTTCGGTCTTTCCATCCCTACCGCTTTCAAGGTATCTAGTTCAGCTTTCATTCTAGCCATCTCGTCATCGGCATGAGAACCGAACAAGGTGGAGCCCGAGAAAGGCAGGTTTTGTATTCTCTGCTGCGCTTCAGGTTTGAGTGATGTAAGTCTCAACCATGCATGCCTTCTGAGCGCTATCCCGTGTGCATAATTGTGTGCGGATAGCACCGAAGAGTCAGCTGCAGCACTTATAATTTGGTTAGACACCATGGCTCCCTCACCCACGACCTCCAGGAAATCTTCCCTTTTATCCTTAGGAAGATGTTCCGCAAACTGTATTAAAGAGTCCCAGAGGGCACGATCGTACCGCCCTAATAACGCAGTAGCGCTGGCTGCCTTCATCGTGACGGCTGCAGTAGAGCATACTTTTCGTCCTGCAGCATCTATCTTTCTGCTCTCTTTATCTGGAGGTGAAGAAGAAGATGGTGAGGTTGAATGCAGTTTCTTTGCCGCTACTATGACCACCGAATCAGGAACTGGGTCCGACCTCAAGAATAGAGGATCTTGTTCTGGTGGACGATATTTTTTAATAAGTCTGGAAGGAGCAGACTTTGTTGCGGCCGGTGCAAGGAAAATATCCATTGCTGGTTCAAGGAGACCTGGAACCAGTGGAAGCAAAGGTCTGGAAGATGTCCTGTGATGCAAGGTCTCGAAGATCACTGACGTCGATGGGGCAGGTACCGCCAGCGGGATGTTCAGCTTGGTTGCCCCTCGTACTAAGACCTCCTGGAACGTATTCACATCATCTATGGGGGACACTCTCGGGGACGGTGAGTCCGATAGGGTTGGAGAGTAGTCCCGTGTAGACGAAGAAGAACGCCTGTGATGTGAATGCTGAGATCTCTGTGGGTCATGACGGTGCCGAGAGGAAGAAGAGCGTCTAGAGGAATGTCCCGAACGTCTTACAGACCGCGTTGGAGTCCTCAAAACAGACTCTGCAGGCGGAGCCGGAAGAGGCGCCGTAGGTGTTACCGGCGTCTGTGGCAATGGTGATTGTCGAGGAGAGAGTTGTGGAGACGCTGGAAGGAGGATGATTGAAGCCGAGGATTCTGAGGTTGTATAAACCCTCCTAGGTCTTTTTGATTGTCTCGACGTCGACACACTCCTCGACGTCGAAGTACGGTGACGGCGAGTGTCCTTCGCCGTCGATTCTTCTCGCCGTTGAGAATCTCTCGACGACGACCCTCGACGTCGCCGTGATGACGGTGAACGTCTACGACGTCGAGCACCCCTCGACGTTGATCGATCTCGCCGTTTCGACGGCGAACCGGATTCAGATCTCCTCGACGTGGAACGTCCTCGCCGTGTCGACGGTGACCCAGATCTCGACGGCGAAAGTCCACGCCGTCTCGACGGCGAAATCGTCGTCGACGGCGAGCGATGTCTCTTTCTCGCCGGCGAACCACTCCTCGACGGCGAGCATGTTGGCGCCGTTCCTTGCCTCGACGTCGACGCCCTCGACGTCGTCGGAGACCTGTGCCGTTTTTGAGCCGGTCTGGTCGGAGTTATAGAGGAACCAGTGTGAGCCCTGGTAGAAGACTGACCTTCTCCTCGCTCTGTGGTAGAATGACCACTTTTCCTCCTGTCCTCTTTCGCCTGGAGTCGGATCTTCTCCCTGTCACGAAGGGTCCTTCTGGAGAAGGTTTTGCAGATGTCACACGACTCCGGTTTGTGGCTGGATGGAAGGCAAATTATGCAGACCCGATGTGGATCTGTTTTGGCCTTTTTTCTGCCACAAGAAGGACATTTGTCAAACAGTGAAGGCATTTCTGAAGTAGAAAAACCTCAAAATTCTGTCAGAATCTAACAGAAAAAAGCAGAAAATTATCACTCAATGTTAAAAACGTCGAGTGAAAATGAAATTCAAAAGATTTTAAATGAATTTCTGTCACAAAAGGATTTTGTGAGGTAGAGCTCAATGCTTCAGGGTCCTGTCAGAAAGGAGCCGGAAAAAAGAACTGAGGCAACTGCCTTTTGCTGTGCATGATGGGAAACAGGAAGACTTTACTTTCTTAAAGGCACAGTTCTATTTTCATTCTGTATAATGGCAGCCTATGGGCTACACTGCCCTACATTGTTTTATTCTCATGAGAGGTGTAAATAAAATATGAGAATGTATTTATTTATGTATTTATAGAATAAATAGAGGTTTAAACGTGAAATTTACACTACAACTGTTTTTTTCTTCTAACAATTTGGCCTGTGTAGCTGTTCACATAGGCTGCACATTGTTATTCTTAAGTGTTTTTCACAGACCTTTTTGTCAAGGAGCTGATGATTGCACTTAAGAATATACTACACAACAGTGCTCCGGGGTCCCCGCAGGCGCGCGGAACTATTCAGTGCTTATGACTATACATGGAAATCCCCTACGAGAGAACATAGCATTTGCATCAAGAACTTTGAGGAGAGACGGAACTACATATTCCACAATTGAAAAGAAAACCATAGCCATGTGGTCGGGTGTACATTTTTAGAACTTTCTGTGGGAAAAAGGTTTATTTTGAGAACAGACCACAAGTCATTGGTGGACCTATTCACCATGAGGGGAGGAGGCAGAGCTACCCCTTGCGTTGCAAAGTAGCAATACAGATTACAGGAATTCAATTACAAGTCAGAATATGTGCCAGGTGTGAAGGATCGCGTGGCTTTCTATATTACCTTTGACAGAGTTTGAAGACAGACTGGACGTAGTGGGTGAAGTAGAGATGGTGTGTGTGGTGAATTCTGTTGATGAAGTATCAAAGGGGGGCTTTGACGGAACAGGAGTGGATAGATGTGTTAACAAATGAGGAAGAACTGCAGAGGCTAATGAGTTTCGTCACAAAGGGATGGCCTATTGTGAAAAAATAACCCCGAAAGCATTCATTCCCTACAGAAGAATTGAAGAAGAGTTGTCCACTGTTAAGAACATCATGCACAGAAGTGATCGATAGTCCAAACCAGTTTACATAAAATAGTATTAGATTTGGCCCACAAGGGGCATCTTGGAATACATACTATGAAACATACAGTAAGAGAAGATTTCTGGTGGCCCGGAGTGGATAAAGCAATTGAACATTATGTCCATGATTGCTTAATGTGTGTGTTAAGTGATAAATCTGAGGTAACATATCCCTCACCTGCGACCCCTATTGAGGTTGAGAATGTACCATGGTCAAAGGTCGCATTTGATGTTTCAGGACCTTTCAGAGTAATTGGAAGTTCACCAAAGTATGCCTTAGTCAAGTTGGACTATATGACCAAATGGCCTGAAATAAAGTTTTTGGCTAATGTAGACTCTGATTCAGTTATTAGATTTTTCAAAAAAGTGTTTCTGAGGGATGGTTTCCCTGAAGAGATTGTGACTGATAATGGTACACAACTAGTGTCAGGAGAGATGGAGGATCTTCTAACAAGCTCTCTTCACCATCTCCGTAGCACCGGCCTGGTGGAGAGACTCAACTGTGTTTTAAAAGATAATCTGCAGCTTGCTCTTATCAATGGATTGCATTGGAAAGAAGCAATTGAAGATTTAATGTGAGGGATCACAGCTACTCCCCAAATAAGTACAGGAATATCCCCTTTCTCATTACTGAGAGGAAGAGTAGCTGGTTCTAAATTAAATATAGAATGGATGGCAAGAAAGAATGTTGACATGGCTAAAAAAACAAGTTACTTACCTTCGGTAACGCATTATCTGGTAGAGACTCTCTCTAGCTGCAGATTCCTAAGCTTAAAATTGCCAGGCGTCTGCTTGGAATCCAGAACTTTTGTTGAGCAATACCCCTGCGTGTGCCATCGGGTAGCTCCATTTGGATTCACAAGACATTGTTGGAATTGTCAGTGCCATCTATGATGTCACTGTCACCTATAAAGGCGCAACCCAGGTGCTCGTAGGTCACTTACTTTTCAACAACATTTCACACCATAAGTGCAGAGCCATGTAAGAAACTGACAAGTTTTTTCTGTGCCAAAACTAGGGCCCTGAAAGGGACAACCCCTAACCATAGCAAATTAGTCTGCAGAGCGGGGAGACATGGGTGGGTGGAAGTAATCTGCAGCTAGATAGAGTTTCTACCAGATAAGGTGTTAACGAAAGTAAGTAACTTGGTCTCATCTGATAGAGGCTTCTAGCTTCACATTCCTAGAATAGATACCTAAGGCATAACCTTCTGGCGGTGGGCTGTGGACAAATTCACTTCAGACTAAAAAGTCCTGCAGGACCAAATGGGCAATATGCCAGTCTCTGCAGGCCTGATTGTCCAGGCAGTAGTGTTTGGCAAACATGTGCAGAGATGTCCTATTTGTTGCCTGGCAAATGTCCAGGACTGGTACACCTCATGCTAACACTGTGGTAGCAGACTTTCCCCTGGTGGAATGGGCCCTCAAGCCCTCAGGAGGCTGCTTTTTGGCCAGAGCGTAGCAGATTTCTATGCATAGAATGACCCAGTGTGAAATGGTTTGTTTCTGCACTACCCAATCTTTCTTTGCTCCAACGTACTCCACGATGAGTTGGTCGTCCGCCCGGAACTCTTTTGCGTGGTCAAGTAGATCGACAACGCTCTTTTTGGGTCCAGTCGATGGAGTCACTCCTCTTCTTTAAAGGGATGCGGGGCACCAAAGAAGGTCTGCAGGGTGATAATCTGACCCAGGTGAAATGGGTAACCACCTTAGGGAGGAAAGAAGCAGGAATACAAAGCACTGCCTTGTCCGGAAATACTGTGAAATACGGAGACTTGGATGACAAAGTCTGCATCTCACTCACAGTCTGGGCATTATTGCCAAGAAGAAGTCTGTCTTGATGATGAGCAACCAGTGGGGACAGTTGTGCAGTGGCTCGAAGGGAGCACACATAAGATAGTTTAGAACTAGATTTAAGTCCCACTGAGGCATGAGAAAGGGCAAAGGAGGAAACATATGTACAAGCCCTTTGAGAAATCTATGTAGAATAGGTGATTTGAACAAGGAAGACTGATCAGGCAGCCATAGAATATCAGACAAAGCAGAAAGATATTCCTTGAATGCGCCCAATGCAGAGCTCTGCTAAGCAAAGGACAAATAAAGAGAAGGATATCCGAGAGAGTGGCAGAAAGAGGATCAATAGATATTTCTGTACAAAAATCTACAAATCGCTTCCAATGGCATATGTATACCATCTTGGAGGAGGGACACCTGACTGCCAGAATAACTTTACAGACTTCAGGAGGAAGGTCAAAGGCTGTCAATTGCCACCGCTCAATCTCCATGCATGAAGGCGCGGAGTTGACAGGTTTGAGTGGAGAAGCTTACCCTACTGCTGCTACAGAAGATCTTCCCAAAGGGGCATCTTGATTGGAGAATCAATGCTCATTTTCAGAAGCTAGAGATACCAGACTCTCTGTGCCCAGTCTGGAGCCACAAGGATTACTTGGGCCAGGTTGTTCTTGATCTTCATGAGAACTCTGGGCAGAAGTGGTATGGGCGTAAAGGTGTACATGAGGCTGCAGGAAACCACCATATTTCTAGCATAGTTACCCCCACTTTTTGTCCGATGTCAGTGTATTTAGACTGTAGTTCACTGGGATCCAGCTAATCAGGCCCCCAGTGTCTGTGTTCTCTCCTCTAAAGTTGGTTGCTAGTACACTTTTACACCCACAATTGGCATACTGGGGCCCCCATGTAGGTCCCAACTACATGGTACATAGGTACCCTTGGCATTGGTATACCAGAGGCCTCCCATGGGCTGCAGCATGTATTATGCCACCCATGGGAGCCCATGCAAACTGTGTCTGCAGGCCTGTCATTGCAGCCTGTGTAAAATGGTGCATGCATCTTTCACTTAGGATATAAGGCTTGCCCTATACCCTGGTCACTGCATTTAGACACTGTAAGTCTCCCCCTTCTTATAGGTCCTTCAGCCCAAGGGCATGACCATGCCCTTAAATGTCAGGGTATCCTTGCATAAGCAGGGTACCCCTACAAACCCCAGACTCCATTCCCTGGGATATGTAAGTGCGGGGAAGTTAACTTAAGGTATGTAGTGGACACTGGTCAACACAAGTAGTCCAACTACATAATAACATGTTCAAACATGTTGGAATCATGGAACTACACTGATTCCAGTGTTAGGTGCATGACCCCCCGTACTCTGGGGGCTCCTTAGAGGATCCCCCAGTTCTGCCTGTGCAGCCATTCTGCTCTCCTGCTGGTGAGACTGGCTCAAGCAGAGGAAGGCAGAACAAAGGATTTCCTGCAAGGGAGAGGTGTGACCATCTCTCCCTGTGTATTAGGTGTCTAAGGGCTGGGGTGGGTTGCTTTTAAACACCACCACACTTCTTTAAAGGACACATTTGGTGCCCTCCTTGCATGATCCAGTTTGCACCAGTTCAGGAACCCCCCCCATTCCTGCTCTGGTGTGAAACTGCACAAAGAACAGGGGAGTGACCACCCCTTGTCCAGCTTCTCCCCTAGGGAGGTGCACAGAGCTCTGCCAGGAGGTGGGTTGATTCTGCCATCATGGAAACAATATGTGCAGAGGCCCCTGGGAGCATCTGACTGGTTAGCCCAGGTAGATGACATCCCTTACCCCCTCTAACAGGTGGGTCACTACAGAGAGTGACCAACCCCCTTTTAGGGTTACTTAATGACTCCCTCGCGGGTGGGTTCTCAGATTCATCAAGGAACTCTCTGCAAGACATCTTCTGCTCCTGGCCTCAGGAACCGCTGTTTGTCTGCTTTGGAACCAAAAGAAGTCTGCTCCTGGTGGGAAGGCTCCCAGTGCAACATTGTTTCTCTGGATCATGCAAGAATTCTGCAACATCCAAAGATGTGCACCCTCCAGGGTCAAAAGGATTCTGTTTGCACCTGGAAGCACGAAGGAATCGCCCTTGGAATGAAGGAGTCCACAGGATCAGCAAGAGAAAGTCGACCACGGTTAGGGTCTGCTGTCCCAAAGACATCGAAAGACACTGCATCACAGGTGGTGGGTCTGTGGCTTTCTCTGTGTCCTGCTTGTCTTCTGACCAACTTGAGAGACTGTGGGCCCTTGCTCCTGCCAGTGGACTGGAACCCCAGTGACTGTTGCTCTTGCCAAGGCCTTGATGACTCTGGGAGATGTTCAGGCACCAAAAAGCCCCAGCATGCAGCACTCTGCAACTTGAAGCTTGTCCCCTGTCCTGCAGCTCCTGCGATATGGGACTTCTGTTTTGTGGTGCTGCTGAGGCACATGAACACATATGAAAGAAAATACTCAGTGGTACAAAAATAAAGGTACTTTCTTCAGTGATACACTTGGCAAATATACCTTAGAGACCATACTTCCTCAGTAGGTAAGTAATGTACACAATATATACACACTAGTATCCAAAAACAGGTAAGTAAACAGTTAGATAATAGTGCAAATAGTGAAAATCACAATAGCTAGAAATAGGCCTGGGCGAACACAAACCATATACTAAGAAAGTGGAACGCGAATGTCTGTTTCCCACCTAGTCAAGTGTAGTGTGTAGAGGGGCGCTGGGAGTGTAAGAAAACACAAAAGGTAAATAATAGAACCCACCTTAGAGCCCAGGAAAGTAGGAGTAAATCACAGGAACTTTCCTACTACACAGAAGAAAACAAAAAAGAAGATAATGCAAGAACCAGAAGAGACTGCAAGACACCAACAACTGATTCCTGGACCTGAAGACCTGTATAAGAAGGGGAACAAGTCCAAGAAGCACAGAAGAGTCCAGGAAGAACGGGAGCTGCTAACCCAGATGAAGGTGCAAAAGTGGAAACACCGGTGAAAAACAACAGTCAGTACTGCACCCAAGAAAACGGATGCGGGTTCCTGGTTGGTGCAGATGATGTTCCATGCTGGATGGATAATTGCAGTCTGGTTTGCATGGCTGGATGCCGCCAACAAGCCTTGGCAAATGCAAAGTTTGCGGTTGGAGGACAATGGCACTGCCTGGGACCAGGAAGGACCAGGTTGACTCTACCCAGGAGGGGGAGTCAGAGGGAGCCCTCAGCAGTCCAGAGAGCCCTCAGAAGACCATGCAGCATGACTAGGAGTACCACAAGATGAGGACAAAGAAGGTGCAAATGGAGGCCCATGCAGCACTACAACAAAGGGTCCCACGCAGCAGGAGAACATCGTGGGAGCTGTGCATAACAGGAGAGGGTGCTGGAGACTAGAGCTGTGTACAAAGAACTTCATGGAAGGTTGCACACAAGCCTTGGCAACTGAAATCATGCGGTGCAAGGGGGTACTGTCTTGCATGGGAAGGCAAGCCCTTACCTCCACCAAAGTTAGACAGCTGGACGTCAGGACCGTCAAGACCACATCAGTCCAAGCCACCAGTCGTTGCTGCAGAGGGAACCTTCTGGAGAAGGGAACTGATACCTTTACTTCTAGGGAGATTCCTTCACTCTGCTGGTGCAGGCTGAAGACTGGAAACCCTCTGAGGATGTACGACTGGGAAACAGTTGCAGTTGCTGGCAAGAGCTGAAGATACAGTGTTGCAGAAGTTATCCTGGCTTCTTTGTTACAGTTTTGTAGAGTTCCTGGAGGTCCAGATGCAGTTTCTTCGGTGAGAAGGTGAATTAAAGGACGTTGAGAATTCCTACTGGAGTCTTGCAATCCGAATCTGAAGAACCACCCAAGGGAGAGACCCTAAATAGCCCTGAAAGGGGGATTGGTCACCTAACTAGGTAAGCACCTATCACAGAAGGGCTCTGATGTCACCTGCTGATACTGGTCACTCAGATGCTCCCAGAGTTCCCTGACCATCCTGAAAACAAGATGACAGAACCCAGGGACCCTCTGGAGGAGCTCTGAGCACCACCCCTGGGGTGGTGATGGACAGGGGAGTGGTCACTCCCTTTTCCTTTGTCCAGTTTCGCACCAGAGCAGGGACTGCGGGTCCCTTCAATGGCATAAACTGGATTATGCAAGGAGGGCACCATTTGTGCCCTTCAAAGCATTTCCACAGGCTCTGGGAGGCTACCCTTCCCATTCCTGTAACACCTATTTCCAAAGGGAAAGGGTGTAACACTCCTCTCCCAAAGGAAATCCTTTGTTTCTGCCTTCCTGAGCTCGAGTGGTACAAGCAGGAGGGCAGAAACCTGCCTGTGAGGTGGCAGCAGCTGGGGCTGCTAGAAAACCTCAGAAGGCTGGTTTGGCAATACTGGGGGTCCACTGTAGAGCCCCCACAGTGCATGGAATTATACAACCAATGCTAGAATCAGTATTGGGGAATAATTCTGAGAACATGACCTCTGCACCATGTTTATAGTGAACTCCAGTGAATACAGGAGGTTCGCCGTAGTCTGGAGGTGGGAGACGACAGCCTGGAGCGAAGTACAGTATCAAGTACAATCTACACAGGAGTTTAGGTGTTCAGGAAGAGAACTGGGTGAGAATTAAGAATCCAGGTTTTGTCCACAAAGGGTTACCTCAATTTTCTTCTCCCGCAAGGGTGAGCAGAGTCAAAGATCACATTGTGGTGTTGGAAACTGGAAAAACTTGGAACAAGTTGTTCCTTTCAATTGTGCTAGAATCAAATCAAGATTATGTGGGCAGAAAGATGGGGGTACAAACCCAAGAATGTTGCAAAGACGGTGGTAATGACAGAAGTATTTCTAGCAGGACAAAGTCAAGCCTTGTCAAGTTCAAAGACTTAAGCATGCATTAGTCTTGGAATTAGCCACTTACATAGATTAGCAGTCTGGATGTACCTTGTTACATTTTGATGCAATACCTGTTGTTGTATATATGCTAACTTCCCTTATTAGATTTTCATGTATTTATGGTAACTTACTTTATTAGAATGTTACTTTTTAGTTTTGTTATTGTGAAGGATGGGTGTGTGTAGTAATATATATATGTACGTGGGGGATTATTAAAAAGGTAGGTTTTGACAGGGAGGTTCTAAGGCCAGATGTACAACCTTTTGTTTTGCGACTCGCAATTTGTGATCCGTTTGCAAATTGCAAATAGTGAGTCGCAAAACCAAATGTACAATAGTGTTAATCACACTGTTTGCAATTCCCAAATGGGTCTTAAGGGACCTGCCTCATTAATATTCGGCCTCCCAGGGATGGTGGTGGGCTGGGTTCAACAGACCATGTCTGTGACTGCTTTTTCAATAAAGCATTTTCTTTAAGATGCAGATAAAGGAAAACAGGACGCATTTCAAAAATGAAAATGAAAAGTTCTCTTTTCATTTTTTCAGAGTATGCAGTGGCCCCATGGGAACCCTTTCCCATTTCGAAAAGGTTAACACCTATTTGAAATTGGTGTGAAAAGCGATTGTTTTGTGACCGCATTCACAGTCACAAGACAATCATACATCCCCCAGCAAGTCTCAATTAGGAAGGGATGCCCCTTCCGAACTGGTAGTCAGTAACTGGATGCTGACTCGCAAAATGGGGATGGTACATTGTACAAGGCCACTTCGCAGTTGCAAACGGCGATTTTTGCTGTTTGCAACCACAAAATCGCGTTGTACATCTGGCCCTTTGCTTCCTGCATGGAACCTGTGGTCATTCCGAATGTTGGGTGTTGCTGCCTGGGAATTTGCTTTGGAAGGAATAAAGGTTTTGGTTCCTGTAGGCCATGTTTGGTGATATTTTGTAACAAGTAGTTCAGGGCAATTTTGGATGCTGGATTACATAAGGATGTAGAGCAGTTTCAATCTAGTATTCTGCAGTATGTGCTTGCTCCTCAGCTTCCTCATAGGAGACACACGTGGCAGGCTGCTGTAATGGTTCCAGTCCCACCGAGTCAGTGGATAAGCGTTCAGACAGCAGCTGTGGTCTTGCTATTTGTGCCTGCGAACAAAAAATAACGAGGAATGTTAGCAAGAGGCTGATATTCATGATGAATAGTAAAATAATACAAAACTTTACCTATCAGCCTGCTGGATGACTCATTGACCTAATCCCTTGATGTTGGCAATTGCTGTGACCTGAAGGTGCCAAGATTTAGGTGTTCATGCTGGCGGCCAAAACACTGACCGCCAGCGACCCAGGAACCCCACCGGCCAAATTCTGAACATTTCTGTGGGCTGGCAGGCAGAAACATTGTTTGCGCCCGCCGGCTCACAGAAAGGCCCAGCCGGGACATTGACGGCGGCTCCCCTCAGTGCGGCAGGTGTAGTTGCACATGTCGCGCAGATCACGCCCCGGGGGCACTGCACCGGGGCCCCTGCACTGCCCATGTAAAGTGCATGGGCAGTGCAGGGGCCCCCAGGGGTGCCCCGGGGCATCACCTCCGCCAGGAAAAGGCTGGTCGAAATGGGAATATTATCTGCAGGGTAGCAGAGCTACCCTGGCGGATAGTGTGTCCACTCACCGCCAGTCTGCCTGATGGTGGAAGCCTGGCGGTGAGTTCAGAATATGGCGGGTTGGCCCGCCATGCCGTCTGGCGGTTTCAGCCACCAATGCCGGCATGGCGGGCCAATGCCGGCATGGCGGGCCAACCCGCCATGTTCGTAATGAGGGCCTTAATTTTAGCAGTGCTAACATTACCTTTCCTCTGTGCAAGCTTGTTAAATGAAGTACTTAGGGTAGTAGCAGTCATTTGTTTCATAGTGCTTAGGAAATGCAAAAATTGAGGTGTTAAGCGCTACTTATAAACAGGCTAATAATATTAAACTGTATGAGGCTATTCATCCCATAAGTACATGTTAGATATGTCAGCCTTAGGGTGGTCCTTCCCCAAAACCTTGCTTATATACCTCCAATTTGTGCTGGATTTCATTTTTGTTGGCCTTAGGACTCTGTGCACTTTACCACTACTGACCAGTGCTAAAGTGCTTGTGCTAATTCCCCAAAACATGGTTTGATTGGTATAATTAATTTACTAATAAGTACCTTGTAAAGTGGTATGCCATATTCCAAGGGACTGCAAATTAAATTCTACCAGTGGGCCTGCAGCACTTATTGTGCCACCGACTTAAGAAGCCCCCCGAAACATGCCCCAGGCCTGCCATTGCAGCCTGGAGTGTTACACTGCCATGTCGACTTGCCATTTAAACCTACCTGCCAAACTTTAAACTCCCCTTTTATTACATATGATTAACCATAAGGTAGGTGTAGGGAAGCACCCTTTTGGCATGGTTAGTCCCCGCTTTTTGCCTGTTATCTGATGTAATTTTCACTGAAAGTGCACTGGGTTCCTGCTAACCAGGTCCCCAGTGCCAGATTACTTTCCACAAAATTGCACATTTGTTTCCCCAATTGGCTACACCTTTAGCACCCTCTATAAGTTCCTAGTAAATGGTACCCCTTGGACCTAGGGCCTGGGGTACTAAAGACAGTCCCTAAGGGCTGCAGCACGAATCGTGCCACCGAAGATGCCTGCAGCCTCTGCACGCAGGCCCCTCTTCCGCAGACTCTGTGGTGAGAGAACCCCAATGCCTCAAGCAACCGCTGCACCAGTCGCTGCAGGGCTGTGTTGAACTGGACCTCTGGTGTCAATAATGTCCCCCAGATATCCTGAGCTCGAGTTCACTGTGATTTCTGGGAGAACGCGGGACCCCAAGACGTGAGTACCTAGGTGACCCCCAGCGACCAGGAGAGCAGAGGTAAGTTACCTGGTCTTCCCAAAGACTAACAATGGGGCTTGGAAAAGTAAGATTGCAAGACCAGGACCAGTTCAGTGGAACCCAAAGGTGGATTCCAGAGAAAAAGGACCTGCAAAATACAGGGGCAAAGTCCAGTCCAAGAGGGGCAGGAGCCACTACTCATGCTTCTGTGGATGACGATCCCAGTCGATGAGGGACGATGAAGATCAACTGTGAAGTCCAGGAGCTGCAGAGAGGTTCTTGGAGTCAAGCAGATGATGTCCCACATCGGTCACCGGGTCGCAGATGGTCAGTGTTCAGGAGGACCACCAACAATCCTTGGCAAGTGCAGGTTGGAGCAAAAGAAGATTTTCAGTAAAGAAGAGGACAAGCAAGTTCCAGGTGACTTGACCCTTGGAGGGGGTCCAGGCTGACTCACAGCAGTCAGAACAGCCAGTAGAAGCAGTTGCAGCCCCCACAGGCAACCCACTGGCAGCATGCACAGTAAGATGCACTGAGACGCAGTCAACACACCTGGAGAGAAGTCTCACCTTGCTGGAGCAGCAGAGGAAAGACTGTCCTTGCAAGGATGAAGTGCTGGAGGCCGGGGCTACTTGGAGCCTGAAGATCCCTTGGAGAAAGAGTCAACAAGCCTTGGCTGTTGAAAGAGTTGCGATGCACAGGAGTACTGTCCTGCAAGGAGAGGCAAGGGCTCACTGTCTCCCAAGTTGGATATCCGGTAGAGAGGACCAAGGAGACCACTCAGAACCACCACCTGTTTTGGAGATTTTTCCTGGAGCCGGATGGCTGAAGATCCCTGCAGCCTCTCATCATTGTCTTAGGTGCCTACAGTTGCAGGGGAGTGACTCCATCACTCCAAGGGAGAGTCCTACTTGCTTCTTTGGTGCAGCTGAAGTCTCACCATCCCTAGAGGATGCACTGGCATGGAAATGTTGCAAATGCTGGGAGGAGCCGGTGAAACAATGCAGCAAGGCGAGGTTGCCTCCTGAGTTGGAGGCTTGACTGGTTCCTGTGAAGTCCAGCAGCAGTTCCAGTAGCCAGGAGCAGAAGAGGTCATTGTAGGAGTCCTGGTGAAGTCTTGCACACCAAATCTGATGAGTCCCTAAATAGCCCTAACAGGTGGCTTGGTCACTCTGCAGGGTTACCACCTATCAGAAGGGGTCACTTAAGTCAGCCACCCGTCCTGACCACCCAGATGTTCCCAGGGGCCTCTGCAAATCTTGTTTTCAAGATGACAGAAACAAGCAGCCACCTGGAGGAGCTCTGGTCACCACCCCTGGGGTGGTGATTGACAGGGAGTGGACATTAGAAATGTGGTATGATTCTGACATGTTTGACACCAAACATGCCTAGGTTCGGAGTTACCATTGTGGAGCTGGACACAAGTAGTGACCTGTGGCCAGTACACAGTTAAAATGGCTTCCCTGGACTTATGAAGTCTAGTGCATTGGAACTGGAGTTCGCAGGGGCACCTCAGCTTATGCAGAGGTGCCCTCACACACATGGACTTGCACCCTGGACTCTGGGCTAGGAGGGCCTACCATAGGGGGGACTTACAGTGACCTGGTGCAGTGACCAGAAGTGAAAGGGTGCATTCACCTTTTCACACAGGCTCCACTGGCAGGCCTGCAGACACAGTTTGCATGTGCTCTACTGGTGAACCCCTGGTGAACCCCTAGTGAACCAATTACCTGGGTACCTGAGTACCCTATACTTGGGACTTACAGGGGTATACCAGTATACTATTGTGGGGTGTAAAGGGTACCTAGGCAACCACATTTAGAGGAGAGAGCACAATCACTGGGGTCCTGGTTAGCTATATCCCAGTGAAAACAGTCTAAACATACTGATAAACAGGCAAAAAGTGGGGGTAACCATGCCAAAAAGAGTGACTTTCCTACACCAGGTATCACTGGCCATGGACATTACTAGGAATCATCAGATCCCCTTCACTCATATTCCTCAGAAGGCCCTCCAAGAAAATAGGGCTCAATCTCCAGTTCTGGCTATGTTGGCCTGGTTGGCACCAGATCTGGCATCAAGCAACCCTGTTTCAGTTCAGTTTCGGAGTTGGGAATCATGATGAGACTGGCATCGCCAATGGGGGTTGGCGGTAGACGGAACAGTCCTTCCCAAAGAAAGTAGTGAAGTTGCAGCTGGGCCAATCCAGATCCACCAATAGCTCCTGAGGGCCCAACTGATGCAGAGGACGGACCCATCGGTGGAGCCGCAGTCAGAAACCCTTCCAAATCCATAGGGACAAACTCAAGAAGTGGAAGGAAAGACTACACAACCTGCCTTCAAAGACCTCTGTAGGTAGCTTTATTAAAAACATACCACATAATGTGATAAACACTACATTTTCCTATTGTCACTAGAGCAATTATAATTTACATTTATGCAAATGAGAATCTGTCCAGCGAGCCATAGGGTTCAAAGTAATATCCTACCATAGATCTTCTTCCCAACGTTCATATATTAATTTCCATAGAGAAGGCTACCAGGTCGATAGATAGCTATAGACGATGTGCAAATGTTTCTTAATCTTTGCTATGACCTAGCTTTACTGGATTCCTAAATGCATAGTGTCCAGCAAGAACAAGTGACTCAAGAGCAAACAAACACAAACGTAAGCCACAACTTTTCAAGAAGACAACAATTAAGTAATATGTTGAAAATTGTTATTAAAGAATGAAGAGCTACAGGAATTTAGAGCAATATTGAGTGAAAAGGTGGTGGTGGTGCTGAGATCAGTTACTGTGGTGGTAGTTAAGATGGTGGTGAGGGTGGTAGTGAGAGTGGTGAGGCTGATGGCCAAAGTGGTAGTGGCAAAGTTGGTGGTGGTAGGGTGATAGTAGGAGGTGGCAGTGCCAGGATGATGGTGGTAGGGTGGTGACAAAAGTGGTAGGGTGGTGACAAAAGGGTGGTGGGGAGGTACCATGGTGGTGATGGTCAGGGTGGTGATTAGGTTTATGATTGTAGGGTGGTAGGGGTGGTAAGTGGGTGATTAGAGTGTTGGTTAGGGTCCATGCTAGAGGTTGTGCTTAGGGTGGTGGTTAGCTTGGGGTAGAAGTTATAAGGGTGGTTAGGGTTGTAGTGGTGGGTATGGTGGTGGTAGGGAGGTAAATGGTGGTAGGGCAGTGGTGGTGGTAAGGTTGGTGGCTATGGTAGTGGTGGTGGTAGGACAGGGGCATTTAGGGTAGTGGTGGTAGGGTACTAGTAGGGTGGTTGTTCAGGTAGTTGTGGTAAGGTGATGGTGGTCAAATAGGATAGGTAGTTAGGGTGGTGGGTGGTTAGGATGGTGGTTGGGTTGTTGGTTAGGGTGTTTGTAGTGGTTATGGCATAGTGCTGACAAGGTGGAGGGGTAAGGCTATAGTGAAAGGGTGGTGGGGTGGTGGTGGCAGGGTGATGGTGGTGGTTAGGATGGTGATGATAGGATGGTGATTATGGTTTTGTTGGTAGAGTGATGGGGTGGTGAGGTTATGGTGGTGGTTAAGGTGCTGATGGGTAAGGTGATGGTTTGTGTGGTGGTAGTGGTTAGGCTGGTGGGTGGAGTTTGCCGTTAGGGTGGTGGTGGTTAGGAGGTTATTGTTGGTTAGAGTTGTGGTGGTGGGTAGGGCGGTGATAGGGAGGTGGTAGGCGTGGGAGAGGTAGGATTGTGGTAGTATGGTAGCATGGTGGTGGTTAGGATGGTGGCTAGGGTAGTTGTGGTATGGTAGCGATGGTTAGGATGATGGTGGTTGGGTTGCTGTAGAGCAGTTGTTAGGTTGAAGTTCATAAGGAGATAGTCATATGGTGGTGGTCAGATTAGTGGTTAGGATGGTGGTGGTGTTTAGGTTGTTGGTGGTTAGGGTAGAATGATGGTGGTCAGGGTGGTGGTGGTAGGGTGGTGTGGTACTGTGGTGGTGGTTAGAGTTGAAGAATGGTGGGTTGGTGGTTGGGTGGTATGATAGTGGTAAGTTGGTTTTGGTAGTGGTGGGGGTGGTAGTAGGGTTGTGTGTGTGGTAGTGGGTGGTGTAGTGATGGCAGTGATGTGGTAGGGTGATAGTGGTAGGGTGGAAGTGGTTGGGTGAGATGATGGTAGCAGTGGTTGTAGTGTGTGGTTGGGTGGTGGTGGCACACATACTGACACAGGAGGAGGGGCAGGAAAAAAATAACAAAATGGGTGATGGTTGAAGAAGACAGAAAAAAAGTACGCCAATCCTAGCACAAGCAGTGGAAGGATTATAAAGAAGCAATCAGTACTTGGACCATGTTACATAGAAGGGAAAAACAAACAAAGAGAAAGTGAAAACAACATGTGCTGACCAATCAGGAGCCAGAAACTATGATTTGCAATGAAGCCAATGAATGCTAAGCAATGGGCAGGCTCCAAACCCTTTGGAGTTAGTAAAATGTCTTGCAAGCAACAGTGATCATGCTCTCTCAGGCAAAACCTAAAGAACAATTTACTTACTTCTGGTAATGCATTGTCTGGTACAGACTCTATCTAGCTGCAGAGTCCTTACCTTAGAATTTCCAGGCATCAGCTTTGTATCTGGAACTTTTGCTGAACAATACCCCTGCATGTGCCATCAGGTGGAGTTGTTTGGATCCGCGTGACATTGTTGGTGTCGTTGGAGCCATCACCTCAACGACACGGTCACCTATAAAGGCACCAGCCAGGTGCGCATACATCAGTTACTTTTCCACAAACTTTCACGCCACAAGTGCAGAGTCATGGAAGAAACTGTCTGCTCCAAAACTAGGGCATCCCTTAACCCTTGTAAATGAGTTCGCAGAGAGTGGAGGCATGGCATGGGTGTAAGAAATATGCAGCTAGATAGAGTTTCTACCAGATAATGCGTTACCAAAGATAAGTAACTTGTTCATCTGATAGAGACTTCTAGCTGCAAATTCCTTACCTTAGAATAGATATCCAAGCCACAATCTCCTGCCTTTGGGCTGTGGACAGATTCACTTTAAACTAAAAGTCCTGCAGGACCGAATGGGCAAAATACCAGTCTCTGCGTACCTAATTATCTAGGCAGTAGTTTTTGGCAAACGTGTGCAGAGATGCCCACACTGCTGCCTGGAAGATGTCCAGGACTGGTACACCTCGTGCTAACGCTGTGGTAGCATCTTTGCCCCTGCTGGAATGGACCCTCAGGAGGCTGCTTCTTTGCCAGAGCGTAGCAAATTTGTATGCAGAGAATGACCCAGTACGAAATGGTTCATTTCTGCACTGCCCAACCTTTCTTTGCTCCCACATACCCCACAAAGAGTTGGTCGTCCACCCGTGACTCTTTTGTGTGGTCAAGGTAGAACAACAACACTCTTTTTGGGTCCAGTCAGTAGAGTCGCTCCTCTTCCTTAGAGGGATGTGGGGGAGCAAAGAAGGTGAGAAGGTTAATATTGTGACCCAGGTGAAATGGGGTCACCACCTTAGAGAGGATAGAGGCACGAGTGGGAAGCACTACCTTGTCCTGAAACATGGTGAGATATGGTGGCTTAGATCAGACAGCCTCCATCTCATTCACCATCCTGGCAGATGTTATTGCCACTAAGAAGGTTGTCTTTATGGTGAGCAGCATGAGGGGACAGTTGTACAGAGGTTTGAAGGGAACACACAAGGCTGTCTTGAAGGTGAGCAGCCGGAGGGGACAGTTGTGCAGAGGTTTGAAGGAGGCAAACACAAGATAAGTGAGAACAAGATTTAAGTCCTACTGAGGCATGAGAAAGGGCGAAGAAGGAAACATATGTAGAGGCCCTTTGAGGAATCTATTTATAATAGGTGATTTGACGAGAGAAGGCTGATCAGGCAACTGGAGGAAAGCCAATAAGGCAGATAGATATCCCTTGAGTGTGGGCAATGAAGAGCCCACTGAGCAAGGGACAAAATAAAGAGAAGAATATCAGATAGAGTGTCAGAAAGAGGATTGATCGACCTTTCTGTACAATATTATACAAAGCGTTTCCAATGGCAGGGGTATACTGTCTTGGTGGAGGAACGCCTGGCTGCCAGTATAACTTTACAGACTTCGGGAGGAAGGTCGAGGACTGTCAACTGATGCTGCTCAGTGTCCATGCATGAAGGCGCAGAGTTCACAGGTTCAGGTGGAGAACATTCCCCTGCTGCTGCAACAGAAGATCTTCCTGACGGAGCAGCCTGATCGGATGATCATTGCTCATTTTCAGAAGCTTGGGATACCGGACTCTCTGTTCCCAGTCTGGAGCCACAAGGATAACTTGGTCCCGGACGTTCTTGATTTTCTTGAGAACTCTAAGCAAAAGTGGTATGGGCTGAAAGGTGTACAGGAGGCCTGAGCTTTACTCATGATGAAAGGTGTGCAGCCTTGGAAACTCCAATGCGCAATACTGCTGGCATTGCGCATTCTCTCCAGAGGCGAACAGATCTAACTAAGGCTCTTCTCGCTGCTGAAAGAGTTCTTGTGGCACCTCCGTATGGAGACGCCACTCGTGATCCGCTAGGAATCAACGGCTGAGTTTGCCACCCTGGCATTCAGAGAACCTACCCGGTGTTGAACCACCAGGGTTATGCCATATTGTTCCAGCCATGTCCACAGGCACAAGGCCTCTTGACAAAGGATCCAGGATCCCACACCACCTTGCTTGTTACAGTACCACATTGCGGTGGTGTTTGCGTGAACATCTGCACTATCTTCCCTTTGACAAGAAGAAATACCTTTAACTATAGCTGGATCGCCTAGAGCTCCAGTAAGTTGATATGGAGTCTGGACTCTGCCGGAGACCAGAGTCGCCTGATCGCCACCTCTCCCAGATGGCCACCCCATCCCAGAAGTGATGCATCTGTCACTATTGTGAGATCTGGTTGGGGAAGGGAGAGTAGTCTGCCTCCTACCCAATCCCAGTTGGTTATCTACCACTGCAAGTCTTTTGTAGTTCCCTCCGAGATCTGAACCATGTCGAAGAGATTCCCCTGATGCTGTGCACACTGGAACTTCCGGTCAGGTCCCACTGCAGAACCTGATTTACTAACAGGATGCAGGATGACACGAGGCCCGGCAGCCTCAGAGTCTGCCTCACCAAAATCCAGGATAGAGGCTGAATCATCAGAATTATAGCCTGAACTCGCTGCTCCGGAGGATAAGCCCTAAACTGCACTGTGTATAGAACAGCTCCAACAAAAGGGAGCATCTGAGAGGGAGTCATGTGTGTCTTCAGCATTTGCTGGGGTTCACTCTAAATGTGCCGAAGGTCCACCGTAGTCTGGAGGTGAGAGATGACAGCCTAGGGTGAAGGATCCTTCATCAGCCAGTTGTCGAGGCAGAGGAAGACTAAAACCTCTGCGCAGATGAGCTGCGACCACTGTCATCACCTTCAGGAACACCTGAGGGGCACTGGTAAGGGCAACGGGTAGCACAGTAAAATGAAAGTGCTTGTGGCCTACCTTGAGCCGAAGGTAACTCCTGTGAACAGGCAGGATGGGGACGCATCCTGCAAGTCCAACGCTACCATCCACTATTCTTAGATTAGGGCAGACAAGACTTGAGCTACAGTAAGCATTTGAAATTTCTCCTTTTTTGAAAAAGAGACTGACGTCCCATAAATCCAAAATAGGGTGAAGACCCTTGTTCTTTTTGGGTATCAGCAAGTATCGAGAATAACAACCACTGCCTACTTTTGACCCTTTCTATGGTCTTGGCCAAGAGAGCCGCAACTTCCTCGCGGAGCAAAACCAAATGATCCTCCATCAGCAGTTTTTAAGTATGTTCTGCAAGATACATTTGTCCGATCTCATGCACCGCTAGTGCGGGAGATGATGACAAATGCTCCCTCCAACCGTACAAGTATGGTCTTGCAAAATGACACTAGGAGCGCTTCAATGCTATAAAGGCAGGGGGCTGGGTGGTGGACGACTTCTGGCCAGACCCTCTAAGTCTAAAGGCACCACGACTGTGTCCATGCACAAACTGTGGGACTGGGTCAGGATGGTGGCTGAAATATGGGTTTTGGAGGTACCACATCCATCCGAGAACCACAGAAGGGGCGAAAGGCAGACAGTGGTCAAATGGTCGCCGAGAGGGCTAAGGACTTGGCCATTGCCTGTGAGTCCTTAAAGCGCTCCAGCGCCAAGTCTGTCTTTTAACCAAATAAGTGAGTCCCATCGAAGGGCATGTCCATAAGGTTTGCCTGGACATCCCCCGAGAAGCCAGATGTACGTAGCCAGGCGTGGCGCCGAAGGGCCACCATCAACAAAATCTCTCTACCCAGTGAGTCAGTTGTGTCCAAGCCACACCGTATGGTGAACTTTGCCGCATCTCTACCCTCTTTCACTGCTTGGGAGAGAATGGCCCGTGCGTCCTCCACGACCTGAGGCAGCACCTGCACCACAGTGTCACAGAATGTGTAAGAATAACGGCCCAATAATCATGAGGTGTTCAACAACCTCAATGCCAGTCTGGAGGAAGAAAACATAATCTTTCCCAGCTGGTCCAGCCTCTTAGATTCCCTATCCGGGGTTGCAGAAGGGAAGACACCCTGGGAAGTGGAGACTTGGGCTACCAAGCTCTCTAGGTGGGTTGTTGAGTGAGGAAACTAGGGTCGTCTGATGCAGGGTGATGACGGCAGCTGATTGTCCTGTTTACAGGAGCCCCTGTGCTGGGTGTGGACCATGTCCCTAGCAGGACATCAGTGAGGGCTTTGTTAAAGGGCTACCTTAGTTCAGAAGAAGAAGCCCGTGGCTGAAGCACCTCTGTCAGGAGGTTAGTCTTGACCTGCACAGAAGGCAGTTCGAGGTCCAGGACCTCTGCTGCCCTATGCACTACCATTGCATATGATGCACCCTTCTCCGTAGCCACAGTAAAAGAGAGCAAACCAGAATCTGGAGAGGTGTCTAGTCCACTGTCCACTGGCCTCTCCTAGTTCCTCAAACCAGTCCAAGGGTTCAATATGGGATTCTAAAGGGTCCAGAGTCCAGAGACCCCTTCCACTCACCAGTGCCTGGCTGGTCTACTAAATGCTCAGGCAATGAGCTGGGACCTGTGGGCGCTGTTGGCATCTGGATCGGTGTTGTGCAACACAGTTCCGGCTCATCGGGATCAGATTGGATCAGGTGCCACAGGTGGGTGCCAGTGGAGCTGGGAGAGTCGACATCAGGAGCGGCCCCGGAGAAGGTTGACTGTGTGCAGCCCGCGCTGTTCCGGATCTGTAACCGGATCCATGAAACCCCATCGGAGTCGAGGCCGAAGGCTCTGGCGTGGAATCTGATAGGGTCTGACCCCCTAAGGGCTTGAAGGCGCTCCAGCAGGGCCGGCTGGCTCAAATACAAGGTGTTTGGCCTTGTAAAATTATTTTAATTGAGCTGGGGTAGTTCCGGCTTCTGGAAAAGGAGGATGGGGCGGAGTCGGCCCTGGCTGTGATTCCACGGAACCGTGTCTGGAATGTCAATGTTCCCAGCTCACCTCGTCAGTTGAAAGGCGAGGTAAAGTCGAAGTCCATTTGAAATTCTTCTTGTGCCTCTACCCCGAGTGCCAGGAGGACCTCGAGTAGGATAAAGAGGACTTGGGGCTCCTGCAGCAGTCCCACAACCTTCTCCTCAAACGGGAACTTGACCTCCAAAGAGTCGACCTGCCAATGTCAATTGCCGGGCCACAAGCAGCTTTAGAGACCGCTCCTTTAAAGCTTTGGGAGCCATGGCCCAGCAGTCCCAGCACGAAACTGATTTGTGGTCGCGCTCAAGACACCAAAGACATACCAAATGGGGATCCATCACTGACATACACAATGGCTGGTACCGTACAGCTTAAAACCTGTCGTCCTGGATGACATCCTCGGTACAGATGAAAATGTTTTCAACAAAGAGGTCGAAAAAGGCCTGTAAAAAAAGACAGAGGGGTAGCTCCATCCAGATTCTTTTAATTGAGCAGGGGTCGCTCTGGCTTCTGGAAACAGAAGAAGACACGGAGTCTTCCCTGGCAATGATTCTGCGGAACCATGCCTGGAATGTTAACGTTCACAACTCACCTTGTCGGTTGACAGGCGAGGTGAAGTCGAAGTCCGTTTGGACTTCTTCTTGTGCCTCTACTCTGAGTGCCTGGAGGACCTTGAGTTGGATGGAGAGGACTTGGGGCTCCTGGAGCAGACCCACGACCTTCTCCTCGACCAGGACTGTGACATCGAGGAGCCTGCCAATGTCAACTGACGGGCCGCAAGCAGCTTTAAGAGCCGCTCCCTCAAAGCTTTTGGAGCCATGGCCCAGCAGTCTGAGCATGACTTTGAGTTGTGGTCATACTCGAGACACCAAAGGCATACCAAATAGGGATCCGTCACCGACATGGCACGATGGCTGGCGCTTCGTAGCTTAAATCCTGTCTTCCTGGATGACATCCTCAGCACAGCCAAAAAGAATTTGACAAAAAGGTCGGAAAAGGCCAGTCAAAAAAGACAGAGGAGTAGCACTACCAGGATCTGCGCTTAACTGCTGCGGAAGAAAAATAACTGACGTACGAGTGCCTTGGTGATGCTTTTATAGGCGCGACAGAGATGTCACAGACGGCTCCAACGATGCCAACAACTCCATTCGGATCCAAACGACGCCACCCGATAACGGGCGCAGGGGTATTACTCAGCAAAAGTTCCAGATTCCACACTGACGACTGGAAATTACAAGGTAAGGGCTCATCTGACTGTGTAACCTGTGTCCACGGGCAACACACACACACTCATACACGTTTCAAACGCCACATTCACAATCAAACCACATATTACTAGACCTCTAGTCTGACTCATGTGCTGCCCTTCCCTCCCCTTCCCCACACCACTGGCATGACCCTCTCCTTATGGACACTCTCTGTTCTGGTATCAAGCATGGATTAACCCATCAGCCTGGTATCATGATCCACATGGGCTGCGCCATCTCACATTCACCTAAAACAACTTCATATTGGCACAAGAAATTGCACATCACCCAAAGATCAAGCTCCATTATTATGCTGTATCCCGCACCAGCCATACTCACATAGATCAACTGCACAATAGTATTGTAGAGCATCAATCCTACTCCGGTAAGAAGCATTGTTGAGGAGCTGTGTTGCCATGCACAGACCTGTATCACTAATATTTTCAGCTACATGAAAAGTAAGTACTGAGATAGGCAGTGTCAGTAACAGAAGCCTTCACCTGCAGTACAGCAGCTCAGTTTAGTTTGTGAGATGATTTTACAAGTATTAAAATGTTTCACCAGTGCACATTACAATGAACAATAGATGCAACTTTGTGATGCATAGAATCTAGATGTGTGCCTCACTTCTGTATATAGATGGGGCCTGCTTCCACCACAGAAAAAGAGAAGTCAATGAATGTGCAAAGTACAGGCATATGCCTTGCTTCTCTACCTAAAGTGGGGCTGGTGCTGCTACTCTATAAAAATACAAACTCAAATAGCATTGTTGTTTAGAGCTTGAGCAAATTCACAGAGTGGAATATCATCAGGACACTTGTAGACGTACCTTTATAGATGTGTCGATGTTTTCGAGGTGGACTTTCCACCCTACCAGTGAGGGGGTGTCTTTGGAATTAGATGCACTTAATACCCCTGTCTCTGCCAACTTTCTGAGGCCTAAAATCAAACATAGCAGAGTTAGCTTGGTTCAGCTATGTTTGGATACCCCAAGCTCCAACCAAAATAATTCATTCATTCATCCTCATGATCTTTTGATTTATAGTTAAACCATGTAAATATAGTTTTGTTTTTAATTTTTTTAAACTGCAGATAATGGACTTATCAATCAAAAACAAGTTACTCACCTTTCCTAATGCTCTTTCTGGTGGGTACTCTATCTAACCCCAGATTTCTTACTTTGTGAATACCTCTAGGCACCAGACTCGATCTGGACCATTTTCCCAGAAATTACGAGGCCAGGAGGTGTTGTCATATAGCTCCACACAGGATCCATTCCGTCCTGGATGCGGCGCCTGAGCACCTTCATATTTGCCACCTACCTCTCACAATGATGTCAGTTTCTTTCTGATATGTGTCCGCACCGTTGGACACAGAGCCTTAGTAACCAGATTGCTTCAGTGTGCAGATCACTACAATGGAAAGGATTTAGCATGGACTAGAAGTGTCCGAGCAAAGGTGGGGGAGGGTTAGTCTGTGAGGAATCTGTGATTAAATTGAGTATCCACCAAAAAGAACATTTCCAAAGGTAATTTATTTGTACTACAGATAGATACTTTTAACTGTAGATTCCTCTCCTTGTGAATAGATACCAAAGTAGTACCTTCCGAAATGGTGGGTATGTGGAATGGCTCAAACCAGGAAACACAGCAGGATAAATGAGGAAAAATGCCCTCCCACTGGATCTAGCTGTCCAGGCAGTAGTACTATGTGAAAATATGAATTAATGCCCATGAAGCAGCCTGGCAGATGTCCAAGACGGGCACATCGTGAGAGGGCACAGTGATGAACAAGTTACTATCTTCGGTAATGCTCCTTCTACTGAAGAATGTATGTAGAAACCTTCCTTGTTGTTATGACAGCAGCTTCTCTTAGAGGGGCAGTATGATCAGAGGACAGACGCTCAAACTCGAAAGTTTTAGATACCAAACTCTCCATTCCCCATCTAGGGCCACGAGAATGACTTAGTCACAGTCGATCTGATCTTCTTGAAGTACAAGTTACTTACCTTCGGTAACAAGATATCTGGTAGAGACATAGTTTAGTGGCAGATTCCTTACCTTAGAATTTCCCCAGGCATCAGACTGGATCCGAAGATTTTTCTTCGAGCAATACCCTTGTGTGTCAGTCGACTCTGCAGGGGTTGTTGGCATCGTAGTCACCGTGATGACATCGGGAGTAGTACATAGACGCCGCCTTCTCGCAGTGACGTCAGTTTCTTTTAACGACTTTCCACGTCAGAGCGCAGAGCCGCTAAGAACACTGAGATTGGTGCGTCAGAGCTAAGGACCTGAAAGGGGAATCCCTGACCCTAGAAATCATTTTGAAAGTGGGGGGGATGGGTGGGCGGTAACGAATCTGCAAATAGAATATGTCTCTACCAGATATATCATTACCGAAGGTAAGTAACTTGTACATCTGATAGAGACTTCTAGTTTCAGATTCCTTACCTTTAAATAGATACCCGAGCAATACCATCCCCGGTGGTGGGCTTCAAACTAAGATCACACCAAAAAGTCCTGAAGGAGCGGACAGCCAAAATAGCCATCCCTGCGGACCTGACTGTCCAGGCAGTAATGCTTGGTGAAAGTATAAATGGACGCCCACGTTGCGACCTGGAAGATATCCAGGAGTGGAACTCTGCGTGCTAATGCTGTGGTAGCAGAAGTTGCTCTGGTTGAATAAGCGCGCAAACCCTCAGGGGGTTGCTTTTTCACCAAAGCATAGCACATCTTGATGCAGAGGACCACTCATCACAAGCTGGTCCTCTTATGCACCAACTTCCCTTTCTTCGCACCCACATATCCTACAAAGAATTGATTGTCCACCTGGACATCTTTGGTACAATCTAGGTAGAACGCCAATGCTCTTTTTGGGTCCAGACGGTAGAGTTACTCCTCCTCATGAGAGGGACGTTGGGGTGCTTAAAAAGTAGCCAAGGTGATAGATTTGCCTACGTGAAAGGGCGTCACCACTTTGGGGAAAAAGGAAGCCCTAGTACGAAGCACTACTTTGTCAGGATGCACTGCTAAGAATGGTGGCTTTGAAGAAAGAGCCTAAAGCTCACTTACTCTGCGAGCAGAAGTGATAGCAATCAAGAAAGCTGTTTTAAGGGTTAAGATCCGTAGAGGACAGTTGTGGAGCGGTTCGAAAGGGGCACAATGAGGTATGTGAGGACCAAGTTCAAATCCCACTGGGGCATGATGAACGGGATGAGAGGAAACATAGGAGTGAGGCCTTCAAGAAACCTCCCAACAAGGGGAGATCTGAAAAGAGAAGGTTGGTCTGGTAGCCTTAAGAAGGCAGAGATGGCAGACAAATATCCCTTGAGTGTACCCAGCGCAGAGCCCTGATGGACAAGAGAGAGAATAAAGAGGAGAATCTCTGAGAGAGGTGCAGAGAGGGGATCAACAGGTTTGTTGAAACACCATGCCACAAATTTCTTCCAACGACAGGCGTATACTATTTTGGTGGAGGCCTGGCTGCCAAGATGACATTACAGACTTTGGGGGGGGGGGAGGTCAAAAGCCGTCAACTGTCGCTGCACAATCTCCACACAAGGAGGTGGAGACTGGACAGGTTCAGGTGGATAAATGTCCCCTGCTGCTGCGATGGAAGATCCTCCCGTAGGGGCAGTCTGATCGGAGGATCGAAGGCCATGCTCAATAGCTCGGGATACCAGACTCATCATGCCCAGTCTGGAGCCACCAAGATTACTTGGGCCTGGTCATGCCTGATCTTCTTTAGAACTTCTTCAGAACTCTGGGCAGAAGTGGTATTGGCAGGAAGGTGCATAAGAAGCCTGAGTTCCACTCGTGACAAAAAGCGTCACCAAGAGAGTGCCACCTTGGAAACTCTAATGTGCAAAACAGCTTACATTGCGCATTCTCTGCAGAGGCAAACAGATCTAACTAAGGCTCTCCCCACTGCTGAAAGAGACCTTGCGCCACCTCCGGATGAAGATGCCATTCGTGATCTACTATACAACGACGGCTGAGTTTGTCTGCTCTGACTTTCAGAGAGCCCACCAGATGTTGAGCCACCAGGGAAATGCCCTGGCGTTCCAGCCACGTCCAGAGGCGAAGAGCCTCTTGACAAAGGGTCCATGACCCCACTCCGCCCTGCTTGTTACAATACCCCATGGCAGTGGTGTTGTCGGTGAACAACTGTACCACTTTCCCTTTGAGAGAGGGAAGGAATGCTTTCAATGCAAGTCGGATCGCCTGGAGCTTCAAAAGGTTGATGTGGAGCCCGGACTTTGCCAGAGACCAGTGGCCTCTGATCTCCGCCTCTCCCATGTGGCCACCCCATCCCAGGAGTGATGCATCTGTCACTACTGTGACATCTGATTGGGGAAGGGAGAGGGATCCGCCATTGATCCAATCTAGGTTCGACAACCAACACTGCAGGTCTTTGGCAGTTCCCGCCAAGATCTGAACTGTGTCGGAGAGATTCCCCTGATACTGCGCCCACTGGAACTCCAGGTCTCTCTGCAGAGCCCGCATATGCCATCTGGCATGTTGGACCAGCAGGATGCAGGAGGCCATGAGGCCCAGCAGCCTCAGAGTCATTCTCACCAAAATCCAGGATAGTGGATGAAACATTGGTATCATAGCCCGAATATCCTGGACTCTCTTTTTGGGAGGATAAGCACAAAACTGCACTGTGTCCACGACAGCTCTGATGAAAAGGAGGACCGAGAGTCAGTCAGGTGTGACTTTGGCATGTTGATACTGAACCGCAGCGATTGCAGGAGGTTTGCTGTTGTCTGGAGGTGGGAGATGACTTTCAGGGACGTGTCCACCTTCAACAGCCAGTCGTCGAGGTAGGGGAAAACTGGAACCCGTAACCTGTAGAGATGAGCTGCAACATCTACCCTCACTTTTGTGAATACCCCAAGGGGTGATGGTAAGGCCAAGGGGAAGCATGGTGAACTGAAAGTGCTTGTGACCTACCACAAATCATAGGTAACGTCTGTGGGCCTGCAGGACGGGAATATAGAAATAGGCGTCCTGCAAGTCCAGTCTCCAGGGCAGAAAGGACCTGAGCTAGGGTCAACATCTTGAACTTCTCCTTCTTGAAGAAGAGATTGAGGGACCAGAGTTCTAGGATAGTACAAAGGCAATTGTCCTTTTTAGGCACCAGAAAGTAGCAGGAATAGCATCTGCGACCTACTTCTAGCACAGGGACCCTCTCTATGGCTCCCTTGGCCAGGAGAGCCTTGACTTCCTCCCGGAGAAGTGCCAAATGATCCTCTGATAGATGATCGAATGATGGTGGCATGGCTGCAGAGGAAGTCTCAAAAGGGAGGGAGTAGCCCCTTCAGACAATCTGTAAAACCCACCTATCTGTGGTAATGGATTCCCACTGGGGCAGGTGATGGCGAATCATGCCTCCAACTGGTCCCGGATGTCCCAATGGATTAGGAAGGTTTGGAGGCAGAGGAGAGGCGGGGGTGGACTGGGCGGACCACTGACTCCCTGATCCATGAGTTCGGTGGATCCCGAGTTCGCATCCACCTAGGGACTGAAGCAGCACTTGTGCGACTATCCCAGAGAGTATGGGAATAGCGGCCCAAAAGGCATGCGGTGTTCACAGACCGCTGCGCTAGGCTGGCAGAAGAAAACATCTTCTTCCCTAAATTGTCCAGTCTTTTTGATTCCCTGTCCGGGGGAGCGGCAGGGAATGTGCCAAAGAATGATGAAGCCTGGATGACAACGCTCTCAGGCATAGGGTGTTGGGTAAGGAAATTTGGGTCATTCATCGCAGGCCCATGGCGTTGGGCAATCGTCCTATTCACAGGAGCCCCTGAGCTGGGTTTGGACCAGGTCCCCAGTAGGACGTCGTTAAGTGCATCGTTGAAGGAAAGAAGGGGTTCTGAGTTGGAGGCCCCAGGCTGAAGCACTCCGGTCAGGTCTGACCTCCACAGAAGGAAGCTCAAGGTTCAAAATCTCAGCAGCCCTTCTCACCACCATAGAATAAGACATTCCCTCCTCAGTAGCCACGGTACGGGTAAAAAACATTCCAGTGTCAGGGAGGTGTCCAACCCACTGGCATCACCCAAATCCCGTACCCAGACCAGTTCAGGCTCAACTGGTCTTCTTAAGGGTCCATAGACCCCTCTGCACTATCCCCGTCTCCATACCAATAGGCATAGAGTTCAGGATCAGACCTGGGCACAGCAGAGCCCATGGAAAACGGAATTGGCATTGAGCGATGTTGTTTCGGCTCCGGGTCATCTGGAATAATTATAGGGTCGATGTAGATTATAGGCCCAATTGGTGCTGGGAGCGGCAATGTCTGACCTGACGCCAAGGATGGTCACATTGACAGGCCCCAGTATCGGGATGGATCCAAGAGCGGATCCTGAGGTGCCCTCCAGAGTCAGGACTGAAGTCGCCGACTTGGAAACCAAGGAGGCCCTCACTGACTCCCCTGGGCCTGAGGGTGCCGAAGGTGGGTCAGGCTGCCCAAATATGAGGCACGTGGCCTCATAGAACTCCTTAAGTTGGGCATGGGTAGCAATTAGACTGAGGCTCCAAGGACAGAGGCCTAGAGCATTGACGATCTTCCCGCATGGTGTTGTGGGAGGGACAGGACAAAGTCAAAGAACATTTCGCCTTCTTCGACTTCTTCTTACCCAAATGTCCAGATGACTTGGACGAATAAAAATGGTGGTGACTCCGTGACCGGTCTCCTCACCTTCCTCTCGAACAGGACCGGGAACGACACAGAGTTGAGTGTCGGGCCACCATGAGCTTCAGGGACTGCTCCATCAAAGCTTTCAGGTTCATGGCCCAACACTCGGAGCAAGACTTTGGGTTGTGGTTGCGCTCCAAACACCAGAGGTACATGAGGTGTGGATCCGTCACCGACTTCATGCGGTGATGGGAGTTGCAGGGCTTAAATCTGGGATTACAGGACACAAACCAAAACTCAGCAAAAACAAATTTGACAAAATTTCGTAGTTAGTAAAAAAATGACTGGGGTAGGTCTTCTTCTGCGTGTAGGCTGGCGCAGAAAGAAAAGAACTGATGTCAGCATGCCGGGGTGGCGGCAACATAAGACCACAACATCATCACAGCGACCACGATGCCAACGACACCTGAGGAGTCGACCGACGACACCTAACAGTGCACAGGTGTAATGCTCAAAGAAAAAATCTCTGGATCGAGTACGACGCCAAGGGAAATTCAAAAGTAAGGAATCTGCAACTAGAAAGTCTCTCTCAGATAAATCTCAACAGAACTAATATAGAAGGAAAGGCATAGGGGAGTCCGAAGCTTCACTTGAGGCAGAATGCGTCTTGGATCGTGAGAAGCCTTGGAAACTTCAAGAAGCAGATGTGCTTACATTGCATGTTCTAACCAGTGGCGAACAGATCAATCCAGGGTTCTCCCCTTCACAGAGGAGACTTTGCACCACTGGGTGTAACTGCCACTCGTGACCTGCTAGGCACTGATGTCTTAGTTAATCCGCTACAGCATTCAACAATCCTTCCAGGTGGATAACCAACAGAAACATGCCTTTGTTTTCCAACCATTTTCAGAGGCAAAAGGCCCTTGACCATACCTCACTTCACCCTATTTGTTGCAGTACCACATGGCAATAATTTTGACCCTGAGCAGCTCTGCCAGCATCCCCTTGATGGAGGGAAGGAAAGCCCTTCAATGTTAAGTGGACAGGCATTAGCTCCAAAAGGCTGATATGAAGCCAGATCGTTGCCACAGACGAAGAGGCCTCTGATCTCCACATCTCCCAGATGGTGATCCCAACCTAGAAGGAATGCATCAGTCACCACTATCAGCTCTAAATGGGATAGGGTTTTGCTGCAGACCCAAATGTGGGCCAGTAACCACCACTGCAGATATTTTGCTGTCTCCTTTGGGATCTGTTCGTAGTCAAAGCAGGGGTACCCTTGATTTTGAGCCCACTGAGACTTCAGATCCCACTGTAGAACCTACATTTGCCACCTGGTGTGCTTGACCAGCCATGCTGCAGTCCCAGTAACCTCAAAGTCAACCTGATTGAAATCCAGGACTGAGGCTGAAAGATCAGGATCATAGTCTGAATGTCCTGGACGTTTTTTCCAGGGGGAAAGGCACAAAACCGAACACGGTCCAGAATGACTCAGATGAAGGTGAGCATCTGAGAAGGAGTAAAGTGTGACTTCAGCACACTGATAGTGAACCTGCACAGATGACAGGAGATTAGATGTAGTCCGGAGGTGGTTGATGACTGATTGGCAGAAGACCGCCTTCAACAGCCAGTCATCAAGGTAGGGGAAGATAGGGAGCCCCAAACTCTGTATGGGTGCTGCTACTACCACCATCGCTTTCTTAACCATCCGAGGTGTGCCGGTGAGACAAAAGAGAAGCATAGAGAACTTAAAATGTTTCTTTCCTGTCACAAACCACACATATCTCAGATGGGCCAGCAAGACTGGTGTAAGAAGTTGGCTCAGTATATACTATACCAAAATGAGGTATAGTGTGCACAGAGTTCCGTGGATCCCCAGAGGCTTTACAGAGGCTAAAGTAGATAATACTAATGCTCTCTTTTGTGGTAGTTTGGTTGAGCAGTTAGGCTTATCAGAGGGTAGTGCTAAGCATTTGTTGCACACACACAGGCAAGGAATGAGGCACACACTCAATGACTAACTCAAGTCCAATGTTTTATGTATAAAAAATATATATTGTTACTTTATTTCTAGATCAAAAGGACATTTGTTGCAGGTAAGTACAGTTTCAAGAAAGTATCAATTTCACGTATCAAATGCAATTTGTTTGCAATTCGCAGATAAAACAGTTTTCAGGTAAGTAATATTTTTCAATTTCAAATTCATAGTCATAGGAGGGAAAAAGTACAAACACAGTTTAAAGGGAAGTACACAACTTAAGGTCCCAGCCTTCAGGGGTTAGGGTGTCCACAGGGCGAGGTATCAAGAAGACACCAAGGGTGCAACACCAGCAACACAGGGCAGGCCGGGTGCAGAAGTCAAATTTGGCGTTGGGCATTCAATGGAAGCCAATGAGACTGGAGCAACTCAGAAGAAAACTGATTGCAGGTAAATACCTGCGACTTCAGGGCACAGACCTGGAGGGGTTTAGATCAGCATGGAGGGAACAGGTCAGAAGCAAACACACACCCTCAAGGGTGCGGGGTGGCAGGGTGCAAACACAGCATCGGGCGCCCAATGCTTTTCAGTGAGGAACCCTAGATGTCACAAAGAGGCTGCAGGCTTGGTCCAGGGGATCAGCTAAAGAAGACCAACAGCTGGACAGGTGTGTAGAGACTTCACTGGACATCGATGGACTGTCTGTTGGGTTCCCCGAGCTGGTCACGGTCAGAGGTGTCCTCTGGATTTAGGCTGCAGGCGTCATTGTGTTGGTCAGGAGGGGTCAACCCGGGGTGGAGTTGAGGTCGGAATTGCCTGGTGATCACCTTTGGACAGGTGGGCCACCTGGACTTGGGCCATGGGCGTGGGGTGCAGAGTGGGCAGGACTTGCAGATCCGGAGGGCTCTGGAGTCATTTTTGGAGGTTTCTTCTAGGGCAGGGCCACTGTCCTCAGGAGTTCTTTGTCCTTGGGCAGGCAGGCAGTCCTCTGGGTATTTGTAGAGGTCACTGGTCCTGCAGAATGTCACCTTTTTGTAGCAGGAGTCATGAAGCTGCAGACGGGCCAGTAGTGCTGGGGCCAAGTCAGTTGTTGACTGGAGTCTTCACTGCTGGTGCAGCTCTTCAGTCCTTTATCTTTTTTAGCTCACCAGGAATCAGAAGAGCAAGCTTTACGGGTGCTCATAAATACAAGATTTATAAGCGTTACAGGGTTCAGAGGGGCGTAGGCAATCGCTACTCACTCGAAGGGTTGCTATACCTGTCCTATGCCCATTTCCTCTGGGGAGGGAGGCATATTCCTAACCCGATTGGCTAACTTCCTCCAAAAAAAGGATTCTGCCAGGAGGGGTTCACCTTAGTTCTGGGTACCCCAGGGGTGGTCCTAGCTGTGGGGGACACTATTCCTGGTATTTACTAAGTTTCCCACCAGACTTGCCGCCAAAAGTGGGGCCTGGTCCGGGGGCGGGCATCGCCACTGGCTGGAGTGCCCTGAGGCAGCATAAAAAAAGGCAGAAGCCTTTCAGGCTCTCCACCAAGTGTTTCCGTTCCTGCAGGGGGAGGTGTGAAGCACCACCACCAGAGCAGGTTTGCCCCCAACCTCTGAGAGCACAGCCTGTCTTCTGGTGGCAGGCTGCCATAGACCGGTCAGCAACACACTAGAGAGTTGGTTAAATTTCAGGGGGCATCTCTAAGATGACCCGTGTGTGCATTTTTCCAATAAATTCAACACTGGCAACAGGGTGGGTTTATTGAGCAAAGAAGTTTGATTCCAAACTTCCCAGCATTCAGTGAAGACATCATGTAGCTGTGGAGTTTGTAGTAACAAACTTCCATCCCATGTACTCAATATTGCTACACTGAACTTACAATGTCTAAGAATGGACTTAGACACTGTAGGGGCATGTTGCTCATGCAGCTATGCCCTCACCTGTGGTATAGTGTGTAGGTAGGAAAGTACCATCTTTCTAGCATGGTTACCACCACTTCTTTCCTGATGTCAGTGTGCTTAGACTGGAGTGCAAAGGGTACTGCTAATCAAGACCCCAGTGAACGTGCTCTCCCTCTTCTAAATTTGGTTGCTGGTACATTTTACACCCACAATCGGCATGCTGGTACAACAATGTAAGTCCCTAGTGTATGGTACTTAGGTACCTAGGGCATTGCTACACCAAGGGTCTCTCATGGGCCGCAGCATGGATTATGCCACCCTGGGAGTCCATGCAAACTGTGTCTGCAGGCCTGCCATTGCAGGCTGTGTGAAATGGTGCATGCACTCTCTCACTGCCAAACCTGACCACTGAACTAAGACACTATACGTCACCCCTCTGGTAGGCCATTCAGTCTAAGAGCAGGCTGCATGTCCCTATGAGTGAGAGTACCCCTGCATGAGCAGGGCACCCTACAGACTCAAGGCCAATTCTTGGGCTCTGTAAGTGCGGGGAAGCCATCTTTAGGTAGGTGGTGGACACTGGTCAACACGTTTGTCTCAACTACATAATGGCTTCTCCGAACATAGGCATGTTTGGTATCAAACATGTTGGAATCAGGCAACTACACTGATTCCGGTGCTAGTTGCATTATACCATGTACTCTGGGGATTCCTTAGACTCTAAGGCTTAGAGGATCCCCCAGTTCTGCTTTTGAAGCCTTTCCGGGGTCTAGCTACCAGCCCAAGCTGCTGCGGACCCCAGACACTGTTCTGCCACCCTGTTGGTGAACCTGTCTCAGGCCGGAGAGGCAGAACAAAGAATTTCCTGCCAGGGCGAGGTGTGACCACCTCTCCCTTTGTATTAGGTGTCTAAGGGCTGTGGTGGGGTGACCTCTGAGTGCCACCAGACTGCTTTGAAGGGCACATTTGATTCCCTCCTTGCATAATCCAGTTTGCACCAGTTTAGGAACGCCCGGGTTCCCACTCTGGCGCAAAACTGCACCAAGGACAGGGGAGTGACCATCCCCCTGTCCAGCTCCTCCCCTAGGGAGGTGCATAGAGCATTGCCAGGTAGCTGGTTGATTCTTTCATCTTCGGTAGGCAGCGGCCCCTGGGAGCATCTGACTGGTTAGGCTAGGTAGATGATGGCCCTGACCCCCTTTGATAGGTGGGTCACCCCAAAGAGTGTCCAACCCCCTTTTAGGGATACTTAAAGGCTCACCCATGGGTGGGTCCTCAGATTCGTTGAGCAAAACTCTACCAGGAACTGTCTTTAAGACATCTTCTGCTCCTGGCCTCCAGAAACACTGCTGGTCTACTTTGCAACTGAAACAAGACTGTATCCAGTTGGGAGAGCTCCCACTGCAACATTATTTCTCCAGCTCCTGCAAAATGTCTTCAATATCCCTGGCTGTGCATCCTCCAGGTTCACAAGGACTCTGTTTGCATCCAAGAACAAGAAAGAATCTCCCTTGGAGTGAAGGAGTCACTCCCCTGCATCCACAAGCACCTCAAGACAATGATGACTGACTGGTGGATCCTGCTGTCCCGCAGATAACAAAAGGTTCTGCAACGCAGGTGGTGGTTCTGTGGTCCTCTTCAGGTCCCTTTTCTCTTCTGATACACTTGGGAGTCTGTGGGTACCTGCTGCAGCCACTGGAACAGCACCCCTGTACACCACTACTGTTGCTCTTACCAAGACTTGCTTGTTCTTCCTCCAAGGAGATCTTAAGGTTTCAAGAAGCCCAGCCTCCAGCACTCTGTAACTCCAAGATCAGTTTCCACTCTGCAGCTCATGCGACATGGGACTTCTGTTTTATTGTGCTGTTGAGGCCTCCCTGCGGCTCTCTGTGTCTGCTGCCAGTGGGCACTTGTGGGTGCTCCATCAACTCCGGCTGGCTTTCCATCTTGCTGAATGCCTGTCCTGAGTCTCTTCCAAGGGTTGAGTCACTAGGATCTTGCTGGTCCACAACAACCAGTAACTTACCTTGCAACTACTAATTGCAATTGCCAAGGCTTGTTGGTGGCCCTACTGGTCACCAACGCTCCTTCAATACGGCAACAGCACGTGGGTCACTCCATGGGTCTCCTTCATGCTCTTGGACTCAGTAGCTGGACCCTTCCTTCACTGTACTGCAGGGACTTCACCTCCAAGAGGATGGGCAGTGCCTACCAGTACCACCTGGGCATCCCTTGGTGGTCTGGACACTGTCCCCTTCTTTTTCAGGTTCTTCTCACCTGGAATCTTCTTCCTAGTTCCACCGGCCAGGTTCACCGGTCGCAACAAAAGCTGGACAATCGAGGCTTCCATCGACTCCAACGGGGTTTCTGATGCCACTTCACCTTAAGCACCTGGGCCCCCTGGTTTAGGTACTCCGCTCTTTGGGTATCCATGGGTGGGAGCACACTCCAACCTTCCTGGTGCCAACTGGTTTCCTCTGTGTCCACTGGGAAGGGTCCTAAATCAATACAAATCCAACCAAAACGAACCTGTAATAGCCTACAGGACACCTGGCTCAACAACTACTCTGCCTCCGAGCGCCTTTGGGATTAAAGTTACTTACCTTTGATATTGTCTTACTCCCCCAGCCCCTGGGATTCTAACACACTTCCCTTGGTTGGGCACCTCTATTCTTATACCACTTTCTTCGTATATGTTTTGGTCCCCCATAAGGCCCCATGTCTTCCTATGCTATTTCTGATTGTTTCTAACTGTATTTTGTGTGTGTAGATATCTCCAACTGGCAATATATACCAATTTTAGTATAGTCTATAGTGTTGTAATAAAGAAACTTTGTTTTTTTTCAAAAACGTGGTGTGGTTCTTCCTTGTGCACAGTTACTGACTGACTATTGAGGTATTGCACTTCTCCTAGATAAGCTTTAGCTGCTCACCACAGCTACCCCTAAAGAGCTCTTACTATCTGGACACCTAGATACTATCAATAAGGGTTGCTGGACTCTGTATAGGGGGCCACACCATAGCTGTACACCATAAACTGAGCCAGCCTCCTACGGCATCAATCTTGGCCCCCTAAGGGGCATTAGGTATGGCACCAGTCTCCATGCCGGGGATGTTCCCAAAGCACAGTCAGGAGGCACAATCAGCATCAGGAATGGTAACCCTACAGGAGGCTCCTTTGAATCCTTAAGTGCTATAGGTACTCTAGGGAAATCAGTTAGAGTACCAAGGAGCCACAACATGACATCTCTGAATTTCTTGATCTATTGCTATGTCACTGATGGACCTGATAAATCAGGTTGCATTGGAAAGAGGGCCAGAACCAATTCAGAAGACAGAGATCAGGTTGGTGGCTTGTAGGTCCCCAGGTCCCTGTGCAGTTCCACTTGATGGGAGTGGTAGGACAAAGGGGAACTGTGCTTGGACTTCTTGTGCTTCTTTTCCTTCATCTTACCTAATGATCTGGATCTCAAGGAGAATCACTCATAAGATCAGCTTTGGCAAAAAGAACATGTCAAAGTCTGCGACTTTGAGTGAGATCTAGCCTTCATGACTTTTCGTTGGTGGTCTTTAACATGTAACTTAGCCTTGAAGTCCCAAATGGCCTACGGATTCTTCTTTGTGCATTTGTCGCACAACCTTGAATCCTGTGCCCTGACCCAAAAGACACACCTTGTGATAGTACATCACAACATCTGTTTGTGGTAATCCTCACAAGATTTACACCCCGCTTGTTTTTAGAATGGGCATTTCTCTTGCACACTGGAAAAGGTTTGAAAAAAAAGTCTGTCTTCCCTGACAGACTACGAGAAAAAAGGCTCCAGATCCACATCAGATGGCACAGAAAGAATGGAGATGGGAACTATGTACGTGCCCCCGTGTCATATCAAGGGTGGATCCAACAGGGAGCAGCACGATGCCACCTACTGATGCGTGAGGGAATTGGTAAGAGCATTTTCTGCATCCAGTTTGGTGCCTGGTGGCAATCACAAGGTGAGGAATGTGTGGCTAGCACTATCCATGGGAACTGCCTATTACATGAAAGGGCACATAGTGGTGTAAATTCTTAATTTCGTGAACAGATCAGAACTATTTTTCATGTGGTGAATCTTCAAACATTTTGTCAAAAACATTATTTTTCCATATGCTGTTCAGTCAGAGGCACTCTGTACATAGCACATAACCTGGCACAGAGTATGGTGCATGTGCATACGTGAGTGTATATGTTTTGACACAAAGATGGTCTAAAACATTTTATCAAGGCATGAACGCTCCCCATACTGCATCTGTGAGTCACTGGCTTTGTGGAGAAACACAATAAAAAACTCAATAACCTTTCCCATCTTTCATATGGAGAAACTCACCTGACTTTCAGAAAGACCTGCAACCTCCAGGTGCCTAGTCAAAAGCACTGTAATCAATGGAAACTCAAGGTCATGCTTCATGTGGTACAGGCCCCAGACCCTTCAATAATCTACCACTCTGATTGGACAGGAATGCAACAAGGCCTGTACATCGGAAAAGGCATGATATATGCAGGCCTTTCCCTAATGAAATCAAGCGAATTTTAAAAAGCAAGTCCACGACCAACCAAACTGATCAGCGTGACATGGGCATGGTTAAATGCCCACAGAGAGATTACAACAGGGCCAGAGCGCTTGCTTGACCCTCAAAAGGTGATCCAATTTCCTGACACTCTTGGTCTTGTCCAAGTAGATTTTTAACACTTGCTCAATATCCAGAGAATACAGTGACCTTTCTGCTGGATTGCAGGGGTTAGGAAAGTAGGGAGAGCTATATTCTATTAAATATGAAACTCAGAGGCTACCACTGGGAGAAAACTAGGATGAGTTCTCATCACAACTCTATTACTTACTCTAGGGCGGAAGTGATAGCCACCAAAAAAGCTGCTTTTCAAGTGAGATTTTGAAAATGGCCTTGGACATCTTCCAGTAATTTTGGTACCACAGCTTTAGCCAAGTCCATTAAAGTATTTACCGACCCAACAGACGTGTTGCATTGGTTGTTTTAGGGCTGTGCTATATGAAGAGAACACCTTCTCTGCTGACTGCTCCATTCTTTTTGACTATCAGCTGGGGAAGTAGCAAATGACTAAGGAGTCAACTCAGAAGACCATAAGGCCTGCACAACCAAACTTTCAGGCGTAGAATGTGAGGATCAAAAAAAGGGTCTCCTGGAGCTGGCTTGTACCTCCTTGGATTTGGTCGAGACATTGCAATGGAAGTTATCGGCTTCTGCCAGATCTCCAAGATTGTCTCAGTCAATGCATCATTAAAGAATAACAAAGGCTCCATAGAAGAAGAATGTAACCCTTCTGTCAACAAATTTGATGTAATTTCAGTTGAGGGCGAAGGCAGATCTAATATGTCATTTGCCTTGCTTATCACAGACTGATATGACATGACCTCAGGTAGCGGAATACCCTTTGGAGATAACAGTTCCCATTCGGGAAGTGTCCAGTCACTTGCTATATCCAACCCCTCAAAATCAGAGTCCAGTTCAATTATTTGTCCCTCTTCAAGATCACCTCTTTCCAAGGCATACTGCTCGCCTTCCAGAAGTCTCTGAGCCTCTCTTCTAGATCTCAGCCTTGACTTCATCATCATTGTTGCTGACATCAGTAACGGCGCTGGCAATCTGGCAAAGCAATACTTCAAAGAAAATATTGTATATCAATACTATCATTAATCGTCTTGACTTTTCTCTATTCTACCTTCTTTTCCTTTTTTTTTTTTTTTTTTGCCTATTATAATTCTCTATCTGACCATAAGAGAAATAAACAATGTGCATACCTGTTCTAGGATGGAGGGATGAAAAAAGATGGCTCACCTTTACCTGAAGAGGTTTCTGAGGACTGCTTGACCCACTGCTATCTCTCCTTGAGATTGTGATTCCAAGCAGTAGTGCCTAGTAAATGTATGACAGCTCTTCCATGTTGCTGCTCTACAAATGTCTTGCAGGGAAACCCCCGCGAACAGCGCTGCTGACGAAGAAACTGCCCTTGTAGAATGAGCATGTACCGATGAATGCAGAGGATTACCCGCTGCTTGATGGCAGAATCTAATGGCTGAGGCGATCCATCTGGATATACTCTGCTTGGAGAGTGGTTGGCCATGTCTAGGTGCACTGTATGCAACGAACAATTGATTAGAGCGTCGAAAGGACTTAGTTCTGTCCAAGTAGAATTGAACACATCTCTTAACGTCTAAGGAGTGTAATGCTCTTTCCGCCGTTAAAAAGGATGAGGAAAAAAGATTTGAACACTAAGGGCTCGTTGATGTGGAAGTCCGAAGGGACCTTCGGGATGAAATGCGGATTAGTATGCAGCAGTAGCCTGTCTTGTTTACTCTGTAAAAACGGCTCTTGTATAGAGAGGGCCTGCACCTCACTGACACGTCTGGTTGAAGTGAGAGCCACCAATAAAGCAACCTTCCAAGAAAGGAATTTTAAAGAAACACGATGAATCAGTTCAAACAGATGCTTCATCAGCTGTGCTAAAACAATATTCAGGTTCCACGAAGGAGGAGGTGGTCTGAATGGAGGAAAAATCCCTGAAAAGTCCTTAAAAAAAACATGTGATTAAACGAGAGGAATACAGTGAGGGTGAAGCCTCTGTATGCTGCTATTGCCATCAGATGTACTTTAATGGAGGAATGTGCCAGGCCTGCTTGCGCTAATTGCAATAAGTACGGCAATATTTGTTCCGGTGGTGAAGATAGTGGGTCAATCTGCCGCTGATGACACCAGACACAAAATCGTTTCCATTTGCAAGAGTAAGCCTTATTAGTGTTATCAGCTCTAGCTCTGGACAAAATGTCCCTACACTCCTGAGGGATATTCAGATGTGCGATCTCCCTTTGCCCAGGAGCCATGCTGACAATCGCATCGACTGAGGATCTGGGTGCCATACTTGTCCTTTGTTCATTGTTAGCAATTGTGGAAACGGTTTCAGTGGAATGTGATGCTTGATTGATAGAAGAAGAAGCTCCGCAAACCAGTGTTGGTGAGGCCAGTACGGAGCTATCAAAATATCAGAGTGCACGGCTCTGCCTTAATCTTTGTGAGGACTCTTGGGATCAATGGAATTGGAGGAAAGGCGCATTCCCCCAAGATCCCTTTTGGTGATGCCAGCTTGCGAAGTACTGGCATTTGGCGTTCCACTTGTTGGCAAACAGGTCTATTGTTGGCATTCCCCACTGGGAAAAGATGTAGTCCACTATTGACTGGTCCAGCTCCCACTCGTGGCAGCTCGATCTTTGTCTGCTGAGAAAGTTCGCTATCTTGTTCTCTATCCCCGGCAAATGCACAGCTGTGAGTGTGAAGCCTTGCTGTAAGGCCCAATTCCAAATTCTCTGCGCTTCTTTGGGAAGGGTGAGAGATCTCGTACCTCCTTGTTTGTTGTGGTATTGCATCTCAGTGGTGTTGTCTGTTCTCATTACTACGTGTGATCCTGATATTTTTGGGAGAAAAGCCTGCAAAGCAAGGTACACTGCTCTGATCTCTATCAGATTGATGCGCATCACTCTCAACTGTGGTGGCCACTTGCCACTTACTTGAAGATCCTGTTGGACGGCTCCCCAGCCCTCCAGAGATGCGTCCGTAATGATGGTCCACGGAGCCAGACGATGTAAAAAAAAAAAAAAAGGCTGATGGACAGATGATGCTTTTGAGACCACCATGTCAGGGCTTTGGCTATTGCTGGGGTTATGTGTATTCAATCTTCGAAGCTTCCCGAAACCTGGAGCCATTGATGGTTTAGTTGCTCCTGTAACGGACGCATTTTTAGTCTGCAGAGAGGAACCAGAGGTATGCATGAAGACATCATGCCCAACAGGGATTTGAACAGGCGGACAGAAACACAGCTTCTACTCTGTATTGATTTTGTTAGTGTCAGTAACCTTTGTTGCCTGTCTACTGTGGGACACGCCATGGTAGATTGCGTGTCCAGGTTTGCCCCTAAAAAAGGTGATACTGCGTAATACTGCGTGCTGGTAGAGGTTTGGACTTCTCCCAGTTGATGGTGAGGCCTAAGTTGGTTAGCAAGGAAACGCACCCTCTTGTTGATCTGCACGCTCCTGCGTAGGTGCTTGCTTTTATCAGCCAATCGTCTAGATATGGAAAAATTTGCTATTTCCTCCTCCTGAGGAAGGCTGCGATTGGCGCTAGACATTTGGTGAATATCCTGGGAGCAGATTTTAGGCCGAAAGGGAAGGACACGAAAATGATAATGGCTTCCGGCTATGGTGAATCTCAGGTATTGTCTGTGGGCAGGGTGGATGGGAATGTGGAAATATGCGTCTTTTAGGTCTAGTGCAGACATGAAATATTCCTGGTTCAGACGCAGGAGGACATCTTGCAGGCCGATCATGCGGAACGATTGCTTTTTTTAAGTAGATATTCAGTTCCCGTAAATCGAGGATCGGCCTCCAATCTTTCCACTTTTTGCGAAGGAGGAAGAACCTGGAATAAAAGCCTCTTCCTTGCTGTGACCGAGGCACCTTCTCTATAGCTCCTTTGAGGAGCATCTTTTTGATCTCCTTGAGTTGTTCTGGGTATCTTGAAAGAGTCCTGCGAGGAGGATTGGAGGGAGGCAGTTGGGTAAATTCTAGAGTGCTGCCCTGTTTCACTAATTGGAGGACCCACTTGTCTGATGTGATGACTTGCCATTGTTTGAGGAAGAGGGATATCCTTCCGCCTAGAAACAGAGGAGGAGAGTTGGGTGTAGCCGGCGCCTCGGATGCATCAGGCTTTACGAGCCAAGTCTTTAGCAGGGCGAGTTGAGCATCCCCTACCGCCCGATCTACCATAAGCTGCTTTCGGCGACTGCCTTTGTGGGTAATATTGACGGTACTGTTAAGAAGAGGAAGGATAGGTGGAATATCTATACTGCTGATATCCTGAAGGTTGGCCACGTCCTCTAGCTCGAAAGGAAGGCTTTCGAAATTGGAGAGTCCCTAATGACCTTGCCGTATCAGTGTCAGACTTAATAGATTGTAAAGCCTCATCGATATGTTTGCCAAATAACGCCTGGCCATCGAAAGGTAAGTCTAAAATCTTATTCTGCACCTCAGGCCGGAATGAAGTAGCCTTAAGCCAACCTTGTCTTCTAAGAACAGCTGTCCCTCCGAGCTGTCGAAATGCAGTCGTGGCTATGTCCATTGCACAATCAATTAGTTGCGCTGACGTGCGCTGACCTTCTTGCAATGTCTTGTTTGCCTCTGATTTTCCGTCCTCCGGCAACTTGTTAATATGTGGGTGAATGTCTGCCCACAGCTGTCTGTCAAACCTGGCTAACAACGCTAGTGAGTTAGCAGCTCTTACCACTAGGCTAGCCATCGAGGAAAACCTCTTTCCGATATTGTCTAGTCGTCTACCCTCTTTGTCTGGGGGTGCAGAAATCGGAGCAGACGTATTCTTGGACTTCCTCTGTGCCGCCGGAGCCACCACTGAGTCCAGGTGAGGATGACCAGTTAGACATGCCGGTGCATTGTCCGGTACCTTGTACTTCTTGTCCAAACGAGGCAGTACTGCTGTGACAGTAGCAGGATTGTGCATCACTTTTAGGCCTTCTTTCCATAAGTAGCTGACCAGCGGAATAGAGCGCACCGTAAAATCGTAGAGAAAACAGTCTGTTTGTTTTGATGGCATTGGCAAAGCGAAACGCTTAGCTGCTCTTGCTAGGAGATTGTGAAATCCTCCAATGTCATCTGGTGGGGAATCTACCTTTGATTGGGAAGGAGAAGGAGGAGCAGGATGATGTATTCATCCTACTCGGAATGAGTGTCCAGTAGCTCCCCTTCTTCATGGCTCCCCTCTGACATGTCTGTGTCCTGAGGCAAAGTCATATCCAGAGTAGCCACATTTGTGAGAGGTAAAGAAACTGGTCTTTGACGTGGAGTGGTAACCCCAGAGACGGGCGATGGAGGAGGTTGCTCCCCTTGAGAAGGAAAACGCCTGCTGTAATCAGCTAACATTGCTCTGAGGTCAGACAATAAGGAGGATGGAATGTATGCCCTCTCTTGATATTGTTGGTCTACTCCATAAAATTGAGGGTCATAAGATTCATCAAATTCATCTTCTTCTTGATACTTGACATTTAATTGTGATGGACTATGGGCTGCTCCGAATGGCCCCTTGTAGTCCGAGTCTTCATCGCCCTCTAAAAGATGCACTGGAATGAGGGAGATCACCTTACTAGGTGAGGTGTGCTTTGGTGTCAGTTTCTCATGAGTTTTCTGATGTTTTTCTCTCGTCGACGATGTCGTTGACGGTGTCGTCGACGGCGCATACATAGTCTTCATCGACGGCGTTGTTGTCAATGATGAACGCATGGAGATTTTGATGGATGACAGCCTCAACGACGAGTATACCGTCGACTACAGTAAAGCTGATACTGTCATAAGCGCCGTCGGCGATGATGAGGTGTAGACGTTCGTCGACGATGACATCGTCGATGCTGCTCTTGTCGACGGTGGGGCACTCGTTGTCGGCGATGTCGTCGTCGGAGCTGTCATCGACAGTGGAAATGTGCAAGTCATTGGCGTTGGAAAAGCACTCACCGACGGTCGTCGACTGTACCTTTTTTGTAGAAGTAGAGGAAGGTCTCTTGAAAGGCACAGATGGAGGAACAGAGGATGACTTTTTATGCCTCTCAGAACTGCTGGCATGACCTCTCTCCCCTTTTCTGGAAGAATTTTGAGGTGAAGTAGATGGGCTGTGGCCCTTGTAAGACCCTGAAGCAGTCTTTTTGTGGGCTTTTCTTGATTGTTGGGAGGGAGATCTTGTGTCTGATCTCGCCCTCTTTGATGACTTTTTAGAAATTGAAGAGTCATCACTATCAGAGTCAGAAACTAGATTCTCTCTGTATTTAAGTTTTTGCAGCCTTCTCTATCCTTAAGCGTTTTTAGAGGAAAAGGTATGACAAACCTTACAGCCCTTGGCTGAATGGTCTGGATAGAGGCAGTATATACAATCCTGATGAGGGTCTTCAGAATGTAGTCTTTTCTTGCCACAAGTTTTGCAATTTCTGAATAAACCCTTCTTCTCCTTATTAGACATGTTGAAGATGTTTTTCCAATCAGGTCAGAGAAGTTTTTCTCAGAGAAAAATATGTTGAAGCTAGTTCAAAAGGTGTGAATAAAGAGCAGAGCTCTGAGGAGACTCCCTAGAACGACGTGCGGTAGAAAATCTGAGGTGCTGGAGCTTCTCTCAGGAGGATTCTAGAGGGTAGTGTCACCTGATTGGTGGATGCTCAAGTTTGGTCCTTTTCCTAAAATGACTCTGATAGACTGTTAAATTGAAGAGGGCTAGGGCCCTTTTGTTAATATGTTTTAACACTACTTGTGTAATTTGTACCAGGGGCTCCCATCTCGACGACGGGGAATGATTCAAGCATGTGAATCTATGCAAGTTCCAATACTGGAGTAAATATGATATATTTTTCTAAACCTGTATGGTGTATTTTTGTGGTGTTTTCACAGTGTTATTGCATGATTTATTGCATAAATACTTTACACATTGCCTTCTAAGTTAGGCCTGACTGCTCAGTGCCAAGCTACCAGAGGGTGGGCACAGGATAGTTTGGATTGTGTGTGACTTACCCTGACTAGGATTCTGGTTCCTACTTAGACAAGGGTGTGTAACTCTGCCAACTAGAGACCCCATTTCTAACAGACTTGCTTCCCAAACAGACCATCAGCATGGTAAGGTAAAAGTATGAGATATATTTGCACCTCAGATTCTAAATGTTCTGGCCTTGAACCAACCTTGGCCTCTTATGACCACTGACCCTGCCAGTTGAGGGAGTCCTATTGAAGCTATATCTATAGTGCTATCTATGGTGTCTGATGCAGACATTTCGCCCCCCTGCAGAATATTTCTTTTTTTCTTTTTTGGCTCTTTCTGCCTTACAGCAGAAACGTTATGTATGTACCAATGTCTGACCACATCTGGTGGTTATAACTGCCTCGTATTGCCAGTGAATTGGCAGCCTGTACAGTAGCCCCAGATATAGTTGAGAACATCATCTTGCTGTTTAGGCGGGGTTATGAGTGACAGGTTTTTCCATGATTGTAATTCCACCTGGATATACCAATGTAGGAAAGCACCCTTTTTGGCATGGTGAGCCCCCACTTTTGTCTGGTATCTGATGTGATTTCAACTGAAACTGCATTGGGTCCCTGCTAGCCAGGGCCCGAGTATCAGAGCTCTTACCCAAAACTGCACAGTTGTTCTCTACAATTGGCACACTCTTTAGCATCCCCTTTAAGTCCCTAGCAAATGGTACCCCTGGTACCTAGGGCCTAGGGTACTAAGGAAGGTCCCTGAGGTCTGCAGCACCAATTGTGTCACCCCCAGGTACCCTCACTATACCCACACAGTGCTGCTATTGCTGACTGCGTGTGTTGGTGCAGGTAAAATAGAAAACATGACCTGCCACACACCCTTGTGTGCCAGGTCCCCTACCACTGCATGTGCCAGGTATAAGCTACCCCTCAGGCAGGGTGCATCAGGACAAATGTAAGGCATATGTTCATGACAAAATATGCCCATGCTATGTCTCTGTTGATTTTTAATTTGATTCATAATAAGTGAACAGGGAAGATACTTTAAATACATGTGCTGGACACTGGTCACTACGAGTTTCCCAGCTACATAATGGCTTTTCTGAACCCAGGGATGTCTAGTATTAAACATCTCAGATTAATAAACCCTTACTGATTCCAGTGTGGGATCCATTAAAAAATGCACACAGAGGACACCTTAGAGGTGCTGCCTGAAAACCTACCAGCTACTAGTGTGTTGACTGATTGGTCCTGAGCAGTTCAGCTACCTTAGACATGTTTTTGCCACCCCAAGGTGAGAGCCAGTGTTCTCGAGGGCCAGAGACAAAAGCCTCCACTGGGCGGAGGTGTTAGCACCTCACCCAGGCAGCATGGACATTCCTGGGCGGGAAGCTTCAAAGGCCTAGATGTCTATGTAATGTGACCCAGGTCTTTCCAGATAGAGGAGATGACCAATCCTCCTGTCCCGACCCCACTTTTTGTGGCAGAACAGGTGGGAAAATAGGAAGATTAGGAGGTGTGCCCGCTTCATGCTAGTCCCACCTCTAAGATGGATGTGCTGAAGTGGACACCACGTTTTAAATTCCTCCATCTTTGTTCAGAAGGAGTTAGGCCACTAGGGTTAGGGTTATGTCCACGTCCCAGAGGAAGTGGTCATAGAAAGGGTGTAGTCACAGTAAAGGCAGTCTACCCATTGGCTACCAACTGGCACACCCTGTAACACCCCTGAATTGAGTATTTAGGTGGTGCCCCTGAACCCTAGAACTCAGATTCTGGTGACCTAAGAAAGGAACAAAGAGACGCACCCGCAGAAGAGAAGAAGAAGTAACTGACCTGGTACCAACCGCACCGGCCTGTCTGCTCTTCTCAATGGACTCTGAACCAAAAGACACCTCGTCCTGCAGCTGAACCTCCAGAAACCTGGGAGGACTGCCTGCCTTAAAAAAAGACACAAGTCTCCCATAAGCAGTGGGCCTGCTCTCCAACCAACTCTAAAGAAAGGACTCTGCAGCCTCTGGATCAAAAAAGACCCAGTGCCTGAAATCACCACTGCATCCGCTGTCACAAACCCCAGAAGGAGTGAGACTCCAGTGCCAGCAAGGTCCCCCAGCTGTCCAGAGTTCAAGGCCATCGTGGTTTCACCCCTCCTGGACTCCCTGAAGTCACCCGCAGAGACTGCACGCAGGTTCTCTATCCTGCAGCTACTACAGTGAGAGAATGTAACACCTAAAGCAACTACTGCACCTGCCGCCACCAGCCTGAGTTGAAGTGGAACCCTGGTGTCAACTACATCTCCCAACTCCCCTGAGCTCAAATCCACTGTGGTTTCACCCCTCCTTGACTCCACAATGACGCTCAGACCATGGGACCCCTCAAACCGTGGGTACTCCAGAACAAGGAAAACTGACGCCAAAGGACATCCCTGCATCCAATGCTCCTGGGCCTTGGAGAAGAGGACCAAAGGCACACCTGCATCCCCAAGCACCCGACATTTGTGACTAACCTGTTGTTTGCCTCTGACTGCCCCCTGAGTCGGAGCCTGCAGCCTAATTCCACAGAGACCAACCCTTATTGAATTACACTGGGCACCCGACATGTACTGCATCTCTGCACCCGGCCTCCCAATACTACCCGTGGTGACCTTTTGGTGTGGTCGACCCTTGCCCAGTACTTACCTTAAGTCTATAAGATTGGTCCTGTGAGTCGTCAATAAGTGATTGTTTGCTGACTTTGTTTTTCTAACATAGGACAGCACTGAATTACTCTGAAATTGCACTGTTGATTTTGAAACTAAAAGTACTTATGCTTGAAAACTTACTTACTTTATAAAAAAAGTTCTTGGGTTAAAAGTATATATATATAAATGTTATATAAGTATATATAAGTGTTATTTTTCAAAATTGGTCTTGGATTTTATAAATTGGTCTTGGATTTATTCTTTGAATTTATAGCTCATGTATTGCCTCTGTGAGTACAACTGCTTAGCACTACCCTCTGATAAGCCCAACTGCTCGTCCACAATACCACCAAATAGAGCATTAGTCCCATATACTTTTGCCTCTGCAAACCAACAGGGGATCAACTGGACTCTCTGCATGAGGTACTTCTTTTTAGTGCACCATACAGAGTCAGCTTACTACAGTCAACAATTGGAATAGGTCTCACAGATTTTTCTATTTGAAATCATAAAGAAAAAACAAACTGATTGCTTGTTTGCAATTGGAAATTGGAAGCGTCTTGCCTCTCATTCCCAAAGAGTATGGAAACCATAAAAAATCATCTGGTGGGGGATTCACCAATTGTGGGTGTAACATGCCCCCTAGGTCTAGTACTAGAGCTACATGGGTCTGACCCATGCTTTGAAGTTGGAGGCAAAGCGAAGTGGTGAAATTCCTCCATTTATTGCCTCTCAATATATTGATGACCGTTGCAGCATGCTCATATTAGTCCTCTTAATTCTTGACATTAAGTTTTTCTGGATTATGTGTTTTGTTCTTGTTGACGATTATGTGCTTTCGTAGTCGTTTGTATTGTAATCAAGATCATCGTCAACGAGATAGACGTAGACCACTTGGCTGACGTTGACAATGTTTGTCTTCCAGAAGGTCTTAATCCTAGACGAGGCCCTCATAGAGGATGCAGTCATAGACAAGGCTGTTGACCATGGTAGACCACCATTGTAGATAAGCCAGATGAGATCATAGTTGACCATCGTAGGACATGCTGACGTAGACGGCCGCCACTGATAATGAGGCCATTATCGTAGATGAGTCCATCGTAGATGAGACCGCCTTCGTAGATGAGGCCATCATAGATGAGGGCATTCGTAGATGAAGCCCTTCGTAGATGAGGCCCTTCATAGATGAGGCAATCGTAGATGAGGCACTTCATAGATTCAACCACCGTAGAAGAAGTCATCATAGACCAGGCTGTCTTAGGTGAGGTAATAATAGTAAATTTGGTAGTGGTTGTCAAAGTTGTCATCATAATTGTTGTTAACAATGATAATGAGGTGGTTTACCATAGACACCTCATTGGCAAGTTATGAGGATCTCCCTGATCTAGTGTCAGGGTTGAGGAGCAAGTTAAGGTTCTGCCTCTGAGGCAGTTTTTTCCAATTTTGTCTCTCTGTGAGAAGTGACTATGAAGATTCAGGGTAAGTCTTTTTTATGGCTTTTCTGTGTGCCTTCTTTGGAGCCCTGGCACATCCTCTTACTTTGACCTCCCCTGTGAGGTGAAGAAACCCTCACTGTCCTCATCATAAGTGACAGATTTAAGTTTCTGTAGTCCCAATGATACCCTAATCTCCCAGAGCATGAGAGTTTTTGAGGAAAAGGTTAGACATATTTTGCAGTCCTTTACCATGTTTTCTGCTACTCTGACATATTAGTAATATAATCTTGGCTGATCCAAAAAGAAGTAATAGCTGAAAAAACTGAGCTAGCTCAGGGAGACTCCCTTCACACGACATGCAGTAGATGTTGCGACGCGGTGCGAGCCTAACATTCGTCTTGGGCAGCGGCGCACGGCACAGAGACACATCGCGCCCCCAGCCTATCATGCAGCATACGAGGCCCCAAATTGGGCATGCGGCCTCGTTTCTTCATCACACGGCACACATTCGGGCATGTTTAACCCTTCCCCACTCACCTGCTATTGTGTCCTTTTCTTCTTTTGTCGCCCTCATTTGTGCCTCCCTTTATGATTTTCCTTCTTTCCCATTATTCCCCTCTCTTCCCAGCATGCTTTAGTTCCCTACTTTCTTTGGCTCCTTGTCCATTACTTTCTATGTGTTTTTCCCTATCTAATATGGTGTCCTTGCACTTCCTGTTGGTCGCTTCCTGTTTTGGGGTATTTAAGGGCTGTGATTCTTTCCCCCCTTGCGCTGCAACACTTTCTGTTTGGATGATGTCTTCGCTCCTTCTTCCTTGTGTCAGATACTGGTTCACGTCAGTTACAGCATTTTTCCTGTTCTTTTTGATCTTGTATTTACTTTTTGACTTTTGCTCCTGTTCCAGGAAATTTCCTTTTTGGTTTTTTTTTCCCCTTATTAGGGTTTTTTTCCCTCTGGCACTAATTCTGTAGGACACGGCCTGCCCTTGGCTTTCCTATCGCCTGCAGCACCGTAGCTACCAGAAAGAGTCACCCCTACCTGGGCCAAGGCTGAACATTCAGGAACAAGAACATCGCCACTCGTTCAGCAGACTCCAGGTTAAAGCAGCGCGTAAGTCGTGACAGTAGAAAACCTCTGGGACTTAGCCTCCTTTGGGAGTGTTCTATAGGTGCTAACGTCTGATTGGTTACAGTTCAAGTTTGGTCTTTTTATAAAAAGGACATACATAGGCTAATAAACTGACTTGTGTATTCCCATAGTAGCCTATGATAGTGCTATATACACTGCTTTATTATGGTACTGTGAGACTCCCATTTCAACGACGGGGAATATTTCAAGCATGTGAATGTATGAAACATCCGATCCTGAAGAAATTGGAAAATTTTGAAAGATTTTTCTGACGATTTTTCTGACAATTTTTCGAAGAGGAGAGCTCAGTACTCTAGGATCCTAACTGTAGAAGCTGGAAAAAATGAACTGACCTGTCACCTGTGGGGCATGATAGGGTACAGAGATACTATGAGGTTCTTAAAGGTGCAGTGCCAGTTTTATGCTTACTCTTTTTCAATGGCAGCCCATTGGTCAACAATGTGTCATATTACCTTTCCTTTTTCTCTTAAATAAAGGTTACTGGAAGGCTTCCTATGGTCAGTTTTTCTTACTCTTGATATGAATTATATACTTTAAAAAGAAAAAGTAAATATAAGTGGGTCAATTTTTTACTTTTCTTTAAGACGCATGAATATATATATATATATATATATATATATATATATATATATATATACACTGAAAAAAACTAAAGGTTACAGGAAAGTTAGGCTCACATTTTAAATGTCCAAAACCATAGAAATTCACCAGTTATTGTTATAGTTACCTCAAGTAACTATAACTCGTGCCCCAAGGTAACTATAACTCGTGCCCCCGCTGTGCACAGTTTTTTTGTCAAAAAGTTTACTGCAAATGTTACATTGATATTATCAATGATGTTATCAATGATATCATGAGTGCCATAATTTATGTGGTAATTAGCAGTGCATTGCGAGGGCACAAGTTATAGTTGCCTTAGACCACAAATTATAGTTACTTGAGGATACTCAACTATAACTAGTGAATTTCTATGGTTTCATATGTTTAAAATATGGGCCTCTAGCCTTTGGTTTTTTAGGTGAATTTAAATTTTTTTAAAATTCTATTTCCTACTATAACGCCCCTGTAACCTTTGTTTTTTTCAGTGAATTGCTATGTTTTTTGTAACGTATAGTAATTTTCATTACTATACATTAATCCCACCACTGCCACACAAAGTCTTCAGCCGTGTGCAGCAGTGGTTTACAACAGGTCTGTAGCCAGGCTAGGAGGCCCACCCCCTATAAGCAGCCATCCAGGCCCGGTGCACATTCTTCACCCATGTGCAGCAAAGGCTGCCCGCAAGACCAGGCCTGCAGTCAAACCCTGCTGCCAACCCCACTAACCACCCAACCCCACGCTGTGCATGGCCCTTTGGCTGTGCATGGCAGGTGTTGGCCGCGACCTCTCTGGGTGTGATAATAGGTGTGAGAGGGAACATCTGGGGGGGAGAGCGGTTGTGAGAGTATCTGTCTGGGTGTGAGAGTGCGAACATCAGTGTTTTAGTGAGCGTGCCAGTGTGTGCGTGGGTCTGTGAGTGGGTGCATGAGGGTATCAGTGGGTCTGTGAGTGCGTGTATATGTGTCTGAGGGGTCTGTGAATGGAAGCATAGGTGTCTGAATGGGTCTATGAGTGGATGTATGAGTGTCCTACTGGGTGTCTGAGTGGGTGTATGGGTGTATAAGTGTGTATGTGAGTGGGTTCAGTAGCCTCTCAGTGGTTCTGTGAGTTGCTGGGACAGTGTGATTGTGTGTGTCACTCTATGGGTTGGACTGTGAGTGGGAATGTCAGTGTCTCAATGGGTCTGTGAGTGGGTGCATGAGTCCTGAGTGGGTTTGTGAGTGGGAGTGTCAGTGTCTGCATGGGTCTGTGATTGGGTGCATGAGTGTTTGAGTGGGTCTGTAAGTGGGTGTATGAGTGTCTGAGTGGGTCTGAGAACATGAGGGTCTGAGTGGGTGTGTGAGTGAGTTGGTCTGTGAATGGGTGTGACAGTGTTTATCACAGTATATGTTTGAATATATATATTTTTTCTTTCGTCTGCAGGGTTCACAACTTCATTGTGACGTTACATGGGGGTGCAGTGCTGAGCGCCGTGACTGAGTTGCGGATTGTCGATGGTCACACAAAAGGGAGGTTTTAACCTTTGTAAACACATTGGCCCTAATTATGACTCTGGCGAACGGCTGTATTTTGGAGAAGAGTACTGCCAACAGGCTGGCGGTACTCTTCCCCAAAATATGACATTGGCGGTTTGGCTCAAGCCAAACCACCAATGTACCACTCCGTCCGCCAGGGCAGTAACTTCCGCCGGACTGGAGACTTCAGTCTCCAGCCAGCCGGCCGTCACTGTCCCCCCCGCAAGATTATGACCCCGCCTACCGCCATGGTTTTCGGGGCTTCCTTACCGCCATGAAAACCATGGTGGTAGGCACTATCAGTGATAGGAAATCCCTTCCCTGACACTGATAGGGGTCTTCCCCTCCCCCTCCTCAGTGTCCTTCCCCACCCTCCCACTCCAGACCCCCCCACAACATACATGCGCAGTCACACATCATACCCATGCATACACACACTCATACCCACATTCACCCACACATGCATACATCCATTCACACAACACATCCACACACACTTACATACATACACGCACCCACGCATTCACACAACATACATGCACACTCACAACCATGCATGCACACACGCATTCCACATGCCACACACCAGCATGCATGCACACACAAACATACACCCACACCCCCACACACACAACAACCCCCTCCCCTGTGGGAGCACCCGACTTACCTTTTGTGAGGGGGTCCTCCGGCAGGAGATGGGATGGGGCACTGCTGGCAGCAGCAGCGTCTCCCAGAAGAACACCACCAGGCCGTATCAAGTGTCATAATAGCGCCACCTTACCGCCGTCCGCCACCATGACCGCAGCCGGAATTCCACCAGCCTTCTGGCGGAATTCCGGCTATGGTCATAATATGGCGGATGGTAGGTGGCCGAGGTGACGGTGTTTTGGCAGCCGTCGCCACTGCAGTAGGAGGTCAATACCGCCAATGGTATAATGAGGGCCACAATTCCTCCCTCACAAATACATACATTGTCCTCATGGGTCAGAGTACCTTTACCCTGACCCCTTCTATCCTTTTCTCAAAGAAAATCCATCCCCCAGAAACAATGCCGGTGGATAAAATGGCGGCTGAAGCTTTCTAAAAAGCTTGTAGCCAGCCAATCACACTGCTCTGTGTGGCTCGTGGGTTTGCGGCGCTCCGTGTCCCAGATGCAACAGATTCGTGTTCCGATATATAAAAAAAATGTCTCCTTAATTTCTCAAAAACTACTGAATGGATTTACACCAAAACAAAAAAGGATTTCCTTCTGGACCATAACCAACCTTTCTGCCAAATATGGGTCTAATTCTGTCAAGTAGCTTCTGCACTATTGCTGTTCAAAATCTCTATGGACAAATGAATGGGGAAAAAGCATTTTGGCACTCCCCCTTTTTCTCTGCCCCGTGGATGGATCAACCCTGAAACTTTCCAGCTTGTCAAATTTTTTGGGAAAGTTTTGTGGAAATTTGTCAAGCGGCGCCAAAGATATAGGCAACACTTTTGATATA